>NC_052631.1:60963259-61665134 GCF_016161935.1 Mauremys reevesii
TCACGTCTGACTGCGAAGTGGGGGTGTAGGACCCTGTGGCTTCCCCAGGACCCCCACTTCGCAGTCAGATGGAAGCGCACGGAGGGGCAGAGGATGCTGAATGCTCCAAGGAGCAACCCAGGAGGTGAAGCCGTGTGAGCTTCTTGACCTGAGGACAGTCTGCTCCAAGGGAGAGGAGGCTCCCCAAAGTCCTGACTGGCTTGGTGGGGAGCAGTTCCAGAGCATCACTCGGGGACTCCATCACAACTGATGGCAGAGGTGGGATGTACTGCACCCCGTGAATGGCGCTTCTTGCAGTAAGTGACTGGGGAGCAGTAAAACAAAGGGGGGATAATGAGGACCAGGCGTGCTGAAGGCTCAAAGGGTGACAGTTTCAGGGGGCAATTCACCCCTGGGAATGTGTGACCAGCGAGAAGGACTTTTGCAGTAGCAGGGTTCCCCTGGGGATTGCAGCAAGCGGTCCCAGGGGCGGAGGAGTCTGCAGCTTGACCCTGGCAAAGAGGTGGTGACCACTAGAAGGGCTGGCACACCAGGGGTTCTTCCTGGAAACCATGGGGGAGCTAAGAGCACACAGGCCTGTGAGTCCAGAGCAACTTGGGAACAGTGATGTGATGGCCTATCACCATCTCCTTAAGGAGAACACTGTGATCCTGTGCAAAAAGAGAGGGTTACACATTGGAAAGTTCACCAAGGGCCAGTTAATCGTGCAGCTGGAGGACGAGGACCGCTCTAAGGAGCAGATTCCTGACCCAAAAGGGGCTACAAGAGGATCTGGGAGCAGCCGGAGCAGTAGCCAGGCATCCCCAATGGTCTGGTCCCCAACCAGATGGTCTTCACGATCGGGTTCCCCATCAGGGGATCGGAGATGGGTGGGATTGGAGCTGAGTCCAAGAGAGTGAGAGGACCATGAGAGAGAGCAAGAGCCCGAGGAAAAGCTGCAGGAAAAGCAACAGCAGCATGGACTGGCGATGGTGGAGTGGAGAGGCATAGGGGACTCCCCAGGGCTGAGTGGGGATAGACCCCAGGCTACCAGTTCCGCAGGGAACCTCGACACTAAATTGCTGCCCCTGAGGGAATGTGGATTCCCACCATACTGCCTTCAAGCAGGCGAGTGATTTGAACCAGGGGGACCCTGCGTAAAAGCCCCGGTATCTAGCTCCTTTGCTGGGTCCCAAGGCCATAGATCCTGTCAGCCAGATGGGTGGGGTGGTGGACAGGCTCCCACTCCTGGCCCCAGCCTATATGTCTGTGTGGCGTCTCCTGGGCTCAGGCCCCTTGGACCCCCAGTGGGAGCGGAAGCTGGTGGTCAATGGGGAGACCTGCCTGGGGTGGCAAGACCCTGGGATAGAGAGAACTGTTTTCAGGCCCTGGGTGGTGCAGCTGCAGATGCTGAGGGGCTGTGTGACCTGGGTGAAGGTCCCCGGGATGGAACCATTCACCCTGCCTATGGCCCAGATCCCCGTGCAGACACAGGAGGGGTCGGGCTGGCTGGTAGTTGGATTTCTCCAAGATATTGGTTGTAAGGTCCCGTTGGGGAGTGACTGTGTATTTGTGGGACAGGATCCAGGCCCTGCTCCTGTAACGGCCAAGGATTTGAATTTGAATCCAGGGAACCAATTTGCTAAGATGGAAATGGTCAGTGAAAATGCAAATGACCTGGCTGCAGGGCTCAGGATACCTGCCCACCTGTAACCAGACCCCTGGGGCTGAGTGGGACAGAGAGATGCTCCCTGCCCCCCTGCACACTGGAGAGGGGGCTCATGCTGGCTCTGATGCTGTAAGGAGAGCAGAGAGCTCGCTGCCTGACCCCACTGGGACAGCAAGGGCAGCGCTAAGCATGGGGGGAGCTGAGACCCCACCTGAGTGGGGGGATACACAGGCAGTGCAGGTCGGCTGCCAACCAGGTTTGCCTGGTCCAGACGTGCTGCTGGGATGTGATTACACAGCAGGGAGGGAGCTACCAGGGACAGGACTCAGCGGGGCTGTGACCCCAGGCCCAGCCAGTGAGAGGGAGCAGGTCCCACTCCCTTCCCCAGCAGCTGAATTCCAGACCAAGCTCCAGAAGGATCCCTCCTTGGAGAAGCTGAGGGAACTTGCTGGCCACCACACTGCAAACCCGCTTGGGAAAGGCTGCAGGGACAGAGTCCTGTGGGAGAAGGGATTCCTGTACCAGGAATGGGCTCCCCAAGGGGAAGTAGAACTGTGGGGAATTGGGAGGCAGCTGGTGGTGCCCCAGGAATCCACAGGGTTCTTTCCTTTCGAGCTGCTGTATGGGAGGAGAGTGAGGGGACCCCCGGACCTGAAAAGGGAGGGTTGGGAGCAGAAGGGGGAAGATCCCCTGGTGGATCTCTTCCCTGAGGTGGGAACCAATCGCCACATCAGGTGTTCCCCATTCAAAGTCATTGGGAAAGTAACCCAGAACGTGGAGAGAGAGGTCAAGGACATGCTGGCTTTAGATGTGATCCAGCCATTCAACAGCCCACGGGTCTCACCCGTGGGGCTGATCCCCAAGGAAGACAAGATGATCTGGTTCTGTGGGGACTATCGGAAGCTTACAGCCATCACCGTGTCCAATGCCTACCCCATGCCTAGGCCTGGGGAGATTCTAGACAAGCTGAGGGGGATGGAGAACTTGGCCCTGGCAGACATCGATGACATGTGTGTCTTTAGCCAGACCTGGGAGGAACATGTGTCCCAGATGAAGAGGGTGCTGGGCTGCCTCAAGGAGCAGGACTGACAGTAAAAACCGAAAAGTGCAAGGTGGAGATGATCAGAGATTGGCCCATTCCCCAGACCAAGAAACAAGTCCAGGCCTTTATCAGGATGGCGGGGTGCTACCGGAGGTTTGTACCCCACGTTAGCCCCCTAGCTGCCTACATCCTTGAGCTATTTGAGAAAGAGAAGCCAGACGAGGTGGTCTGTATACTGAAGGAGGCTCTAATCCAGGGCCCGGTAAATCTGGTAAGCCCAGACTTTTCCAAGCCTTTTGCAGTGTTCACCGATGACTCAGACACACTGAGGCTGGGCACGGTGGTGATGCAAGACGATGCTGAGGGGGTACCTGAGCAAGAAACTGCTGCCCCGGGAGCAGACCTATGTGGCCTTAGAGAAGAAATGCCTGGCCATGGTGCAGGCCCTTAGAAAGCTGCAGCTGTATCTATTTGGGCGGCACTTTACTGTGTATACTGACCACTCTCCTCCAACTTGGCAGCATCAAATGCAAGGGGCTGATGCTGAGCTGCGGGTGACAGAAACACCTGTTCAGAGGGTGGCCACAGTCAAGATTGGGGGCTCTTAACCAAGAGAGCCCGAATTGCAGCCCTCCAAACTGGAGCACTGGAAAAAGTCCCAATCCCAGTTTAAACCCCAGGGGTATTGGGGTGGCAAAAGGGTACGGGCCACATAAACCTTCCCACATGCAGCCTGCAAGTGCCATCAAGCATAACAGACCCACGGGAGGGCCTGAAACTGGAAGGGCCTGGTGTAACTCCCACCAAGGAATGGGAGAGATGATGGGGCATCCATGGGAACGTTGGTGGGTTCGAACTTTCCCAGGTCACCAGCTAAAGTGACCCCGCTCAGTTCAGTCTCAAAGGGGGGAAAGATGTGACGAAGTGGGACTGTTCTTAATGTTTCCTCTGAATACTGTGTGTGTGCCTCAGTTTCCCCTATGCGTTTCTTAAGTCTCTAGGGGGTGAGATTGTTGCAGAGCAAAGGGCCAGTGTGCATAAATGGCTGGCACTCTGTCTCCTGGCAACTAATGGCCGGGGCCCTTCCCCCCTGCAAGGAGATAGCTAAAGGTGTCGGAGAACAAAGGAATCAGGTGACCTCCTGGCCCGGGAAAGGAACAAAGCCCAGAGAGGAGGGGCTGGAGGGTGAGTCAGTTTGGAGCTGGCTGGGGATGGGAAGTGAGGGCAGACGGGGTTGTCTGGCTCACTGGGCCCCAGAATGGACCCGGCTGAGGGGTCCCGTTCTCTGTACCTACAAGCTCTGTTTTAGACCGTGTTCCTGTCATCTAATAAACCTCTGTTTTACTGGCTGGCTAAGAGTCATGTATGACTGCAAAGTTGGGGGTGCATGCAGGACCCTCTGGCTTCCCCAGGACCCCGCCTGGGCGGACTTGCTGTGGGAAGCGCATGGAGGGGCATATGCTGAATGCTCCAAGGTCAGACCCAGGAAGGTGAAGCTGTGTGAGATTCTTGCGCTGAAGACAGTCTTCTCCAAGGGAGAGGAGGCTCCCCAAAGTCCTGACTGGCTTTGTGGGGAGCAGTTCCAGAGCATAGCCCGGGGACTCCGACACCTTCAACTACCTGAAGGGGGGTTCCAAAGAGGATGAAGCTCGGCTGTTCTCAGTGGTGGCAGATGACAGAACAAGGAGCAATGGTCTCAACTTGTAGTGGGGGAGGTCTAGGTTGGTGTGACGGAGCAGGAAGTAGGGCGGATTTGACCTGGGAATGTTGCAGGAGAGTTACATTGGGGGTGCGGGACGTCCCTTGAACAAAGCTACCTGAGCTGTAACCTGAGCCAGGATTGGGGTTGGGAGAAGTGACATCTTCTGCCTGGAAGAGTGAAAAAAGGAGACGAGGATCTCGAGGGAGGTGGAAGAGAGCTGCTGGAGGAGTTTTTGTTTTCAGTCTTGGGCTGGGTGGTGCAACGCAGGGAACTCCAAGCTGGGGTCTAAGCTCCCTGAACCCCACAGAAGGACTTGATTGAGGGGTTATGGTTGTACCTACACGCTCCGCTTGGGACTGTGTTCCTGTCATCTAATAAACCTTCTGTTTTACTGGCTGGCTGAGAGTCACGGTGAATCTCAGGAAGAGGGGTACAGGGTTCTGACTTCCCCACACTCCGTGACAGCTGGATATTAGGAAACACTATTTCACTAGGAGGGTGGTGAAGCACTGGAATGGGTTACCTAGGGAGGTGGTGGAATCTCCATCCTTGGAGGTTTTTAAGGTCAGGCTTGACAAAGCCCTGGCTGGGATGATTGAGTTGGTGTTGGTCCTGCTTTGAGCAGGGGGTTGGACTAGATGACCTCCTGAGGTCTCTTCCAACCCTAATCTTTATGATTCTATGATAATCCGGGAGTGCAGAACCCCAAGGTAGCACAAGGTGGCAGAGCAGCCTCTGCCTTTGGCTGCAGCTTCTCCTTCACCCATCTGGTCCCCTGCAGACTGGGCCAGATTTAGGGGCAGGTGACCTCCTGGGGTGCTGGGATTGGGGGGCACCAGGCTTGGGGTGCTGTTTTTGTTGTACAGGCCCGGGGAGGAGGTTGGGACATGGCCCTGAGGGGTAGTGTGGGGCATGGGGTGGCCTTGGGGAGGTGAGGTGGCACTCAGCCTGGTGGAGCAGGGCAGGGCTCCACCAGGCTGCTCCAGGTGAGTGCAGTCCAGGGAGGTGGTCTCTGGTGAGGATAGCAGGGCATGGCTTGGGGAAGCAGGGCAGGTCACGGCCCTGGGAGGTGAGCTCTGGCAGCAGTGGCTGGGAGAGGCAGATTCTGGAGGAAGCAGGTCTGCCTATCACTCCCCAGTCTCCACTCCCTCCCCTCCACCCCCCGGGGGTGATGCCATCTCGGCCCCAAAGGCTGGAGCACACTGGAGCATGGTCCTTTCCCTTTCAGGAACACATGTGGAATTCTGCTTTCCAGGCTCTTTCTCTGAAGCACTTGGCTCATACCCCAGCCCATTGTTCTCCAAATGAGCTTATTTCACTCTTTGTTAGTTTTTAACATTGCTTCTTGGCAGAAAATTCTGCTTGTGCACATAGAGGGTATTTATGACTTCTTCAAAGACACGGCTTTCTCCATCAGCTCAGGAGCCTGCAAGGCTGCTTACGACACGGAGGTGTGTGTGTGTGTGTGTGTGTGTGTGTGTGGCAGGGCTCCTCTGGGCCTACTGACATACAGAGGCACACCCACCCACTCTCGCTCTATCTCGGCCTGAGGGTCCAGCTGTCTGCAGGGGAGAGGGGCTCTACATATGTCCTAGCTGCCAGGTGGGAGCTGCAGAGGGGATGATCTCTGCACATTCAGTGCAGCGCTGAAGTTAATACAACCTTAGGTCAAGATCAAGCGCTCAGCTGTCAGGTAAGGTCCAGCCGCTCCAGGCCTGTTCATTCAGGCCTGTTGCAGTTTGCTATTCCTCTCCCTTGGCTACCTGCAAGCTGCCATTGGGCAATGGAGTTCCCCTGTGCTCTCAGCGCCTGATCTTATGGCTTCAGTGTTGCATTAACACCTTATTTGCACTTAGTTGGCTAGGTTGCATTACCGGGTAGGGAAAGGCTAGTGGAGGAGGCAAATCTGAAGCATCAGCATCTGCAGCTTACTGACCTGTTGGCTTCACCGTCACAGCCTGCAAATCCTTCCAGGGCAGAGAACAGCTCCCTCCAGCCAGGACTTGAAGTAGAGAGGGATGTCTGCCAGATGCTGGGTCACATGACCAAGAGTCTAACTCCAGACCCTGACTGACAGCTTCTCTCCTGAGCTGTGGGAATCCCCCCGCCTGCACCTGTCTCGGAGCACCCAGCTGCTGAGTTCGCCCAGCAGCTTCGGCCTTCCAGAGAGCCAAGAGCCTGGCCAGCTGCGAGGGGCTCCCCAGTCCTTCATGCGCATGTCCCCTCACTCCAGCCACTCTTATTTTTCTGTGCAATGATTGTATCATGCACAGTGCATGTTACATCCGAACAGCCTGGAGACATACTGGGTCTAGTCAGATTCCCATGTCAGGATCCCACAGTGCATGTTCCAGGACTGGCCTCCTGTTCGCCTGCAGCAACAGCACTTTGGCTCCCTGCTGGCCCTCCCCATCACTTCTCCACTGCTGGGAGCCTGGCAGGATGCTGCTGCCCACCTGCTCTCCAGCCTTGTCTCATCTCAGACACCAAGGCTGAGATTCAGACCACCTGTGCTCCCAAGCACAGGGCCTCTGGAGGGGTAGGGGCTTATCTGCAACCCCGTCTGCTGCCAATAAATGGCCAAGGCAACCTGCCAGGGGTCAGTGCTGCTGGAGACAGGGTGAGGACATGCTGACCCAGAGCGTCTCCCTAGCAGCTTCTGCCAGCCAGGCCGCTTCCTTGCTACAAACTCCTGTGCAAGGGGCCAGGCCTGTACAGTAAAGGTGTACAGGGCAGATGGGAGCTGCCTGCATCTCATTCTCTGCAGTGCCTCTTGGCTCCCATGCACATGGGCAGCTGGATAGATGAAGGCCAGGAGGAAATCTAGTTTCAGATCAAGCAAACAGCCCTTCTGCAGACCTATCCCAGCAGAGGGCCCGTCTCCTGGCAGAGAACCAGCGTCTCAGGGACACCAGGGGAGGCTGGCTGGGTCAGGGTCATCTGAGCAGCAAGTGCCCCTTCCCGCAGACAGGAAACGCCGATCTGTTGTGATCGGATTGTCCTTCCAACAACTGGTGTCTAAGCCCCAGGATAAGCAGCCAGCTGAAGGCAGTAGGGTTTCCTGACCCAGTGGGGCTCAGACATGAGCTTGGCACATTGCAGGCCGGAGCTGTGTAAACACTGCACAGCCTGTGACAATCTGAAACAAGGCTAGAAAGCTGTGGGTGGGCAGCCCTTTGCCTCCCAAACGCCGTCTCGCGTTCTCCTGCAGCTGCTAGAATGCAGGTGCACACAAAGGGAATGACTCTGCCCTGCGGAGCGTTCCCAAGCACCGCCAAATGTGGACTGAGCTGCAGGCCCATGAAAATGGTGGATCAGCGCCATCCCCCTTGTGGGGCCAGGAAAAATAGGCACAGATGGGTGGAGTTACCGGGCTGAGGCTGCGTGAGTCCTTGGCAGAGCTGGAGTTTAAGCAGGGTCTTCTAACTCCCAGTCTTGTGTTCTGATCACTGGGCATTTGAAACAAATTGCTTGGCCTTACAGTGGGGTCATCTCTGATTTGGGTCCCGACTCCCTCTCATCTCTAGGCATTTCTGCACCAGAGCAGGCCCGCAGGGGCTTTGCTGCCAGTCCCCCGAGGTGCTCTCTTGGGGCTGGCAGTGGGGCACCATCAGCAGGAAGCCCTTGGTCCAGAATTCCCTTCCCCTCTTGTTCCCCAGAGATGGTTCGTCTGTTTCAGGTCATGGGCTGAGGCATGGCCATTGATGCAAGCTTGTGCCCCAAAGGGTGCCACGGGATGGTGTGCTGGGTCAAACTGGGGTGGACACGGCTCCTCGGATTCACGGCTGCCAGCGCGTTGTGTGTGTCACAGAATTCTCCTCCAGGTGGGGGGCATCACACAGTCAGGGTTCAGGATGGGGAGGGGCTGAGCTCAGACACTAATCACATGTGGTATGTGATCTCCAACCTGTAGAGCCTGAAGGACCCAGGGAGCTGGTCTTGGGGAAGCATGTGACTAAATAGCACCGAAGTGCTGAGTTTACCTATGTCACAGGGCAGGGAGGGACAAGGGCTGCATCTGAACCAAAGAATCTTTATTATCAGAGATGATGCATGAGCCCAAAATAACCCACCTCGGCTCTGATCCAAGCAGCGGTTGCACCCGTACACTGAGCGCGTCTGATCTGGAGTCACTGGGAGGTGAGAAACTTGGAGGCCACAAGGATGACATTTATAGAGTCACTTATCAGAGAGCAGTGCATGCCTCAGAGTTTGTTGTGGAGAGGAAACAGGAGAAAGACGTTTCCACACTTTTCAGGTCCTTGGTTCTAAATGACCTGCCCCAGATGTGTCCAGGTTGCTTATCCTCCTGGAAGCCAAGAGCACACTGCAGGGTTCCAATGACCAACCAATTTTTGGTTTTCCCTGCTCCACCATCCATGGAGATTGATCGATCCTAGTCACTTTCTGATGTTCCTACAGTCAGTGAGTCCTAGTCTGTTCTATAGAGGTTCTCATACCGCACTCATCACTGTAGTATCCGAGCCCCTTTCGGCCATGCATTAAGCAATATCACTAATATCTGGCTGGTCTCTCATCCTCTGCCCAGTGGAATGTTTTGGTTTGGAATTTGTTTTTATAATGTAGAGCCACACACAGACTCTCACACACGGAGAATCACACGCATATTGCTATGTGTTTAGATTAGAGGAGGCAAGGTCAAGGAAATGCAACTAGCTCTTGGAGTGGAAGGTGGGGAGGCTTAGGGTGGCCCTTGCTTCCTGGGGGAGTTTGTTTCCCAGTCTTGGACTGATTCCCAAGAAAGTTATTGTAGAGAGTTCCATCAGACGAGCAGAGTTAGCAACCACAGTCTTCATCCTGGAGCTTGAGGCTCTTTTAGATCCCCTGGGTCTAGGCCAAGGAGTCCCTTGAAGATAAGGACCGAGACCTTGACTTGCTATTCTATGGGGAGCCAGGGTTAGTCTATGGGAGGACAGCTCGGAGGAAGCTTGTGCTGCTGAGGAGATGCTCTGCAGCGCTTTGTATTAGTTGGTGTTTCCTAAGTGCTGATGGCTTCCTGTCCAGGTGCCCTGCATTGCTATAGCCCAGCCCAGTGGGGATGAAGGCATGAATGACTGAGGCTGGGTTAGCATCCGGCAGGACGGGCCGGAGCGTCCTAGCCAACCGGAGGTGACAGAAAGCATTCCTCACAGGTGCTGCTATGTGAGAGCTCAGCACCAGCAAGGAGTCCAGAGGCCTCCTGAACTGCAGACTGAATTGACCAATTGTATGGGGTGAACCTTCAACGACAGGACGCTGCACCATGGCTGCAAACTCCTCAACTTGCAGAAGGTTCACTCAGCTGATGACCTTGCAGGGTAGCCCGACTCTTTGCTCCTAGACTCTCCACAACGGGTTCCCTTGTGCCCTCTCCCATGTACATTGCCCCCAGGGGTAGAAACCTGTAACAGACAAAGCGTAGAGGCCAGAGGGGAGAGCTCCAGTGGGGCGGCTGCTTCCAGAGGCTGATCAGTCATGGCCTAGAGCAATTGTCAAACTCTGATGATATGGGAGAGACAGAAGCAGCTTCCTCTCCTCCACGCGAGCATCTGCGCAGGTTCATCTGGTTGGAGTCCCCCCAGATGCTGGACAGTCTGGAGAGTTGGGCTGCCCTCAACTGGAAGCTGATCTGAGTGTTCCTTGCTTAGGGTTAGGGTTAGGAGTGGCCTTGCTGTAAGGAGTGGCCGACCGGCTTGGGCTGAGATTGGCCTTGATTGGAACTGGTCTGAGCCTGCCTGCACTGTGAGTGTCTTCTCTGTTGCTCAGTCTCAAGGCCTGAGTGTTTAAATGGGACATACAGACTGTCTAGGCCCGGTGCTGCCTTCTTTCTCGGGGAGGGGGAAGGTTTCTGCAAAGATGGGCAATTGTTGTTGAAATCAAGCTGTACTGAAGTATCCTGGTGGGTCAGCGGGTTGGTGCAGCATGTCCTGTGGCTGGGTGACACTGCCGCACCCACACCCGGGTGCAGGGCTGCCACGCACACCTGCAGCCATTCACGCCCACCTGTGCCCACGTCAGTCAAAGAGGAAATTTCTTTTGCCAACTTATGCTAAGTACTGATTCAATTTGTTCCTGTTTCCATAACAACCTCCCAGTGCTTTCTGGTCCTTTCTGTTGTTACAGAAACGCTGAGATTTGGTGTCTCAGTGCTCCACAAAATTCATCACATTGGGAAAGAGAGTCAGGCTCTAACAAATAATAATTCCCAGACCCTGCAGGCTGGGAATGGGCCCAAACTCTGCCAGTGAGTTCTCTCCCCCCCCCCCCATCTCCTTGCCCTGTGGGGCAGTGCTGGTGAGTTCAGATCACTCTGGCTCAGCTGCTGCTACACTGCCCACCTGGAAGGCATTAGTCTAGTTTTCTTCCCTGCATTCCTGAGTGGAGCTAACGAGTTTTAGAGATTGTGAAGATAGGAGGCTAATAGCAGTGATTAGTGCCCAACTTTCCAGGGGCAGGGGCAATGGGAGCTTCCCCAACACCAACACAGCACCCGCTGTCCTTACCTGCAGGCCCCTGGGCTTCCCGCAGCCCCCAGCTCTGTCATTGCCCCTCAGTCCCAAACCACAGCCCCTGCTATTCCAGCTCTGACCTCCCTCCCCCCAGCAGTGTGAGTGCTCCTCAGTCTTGCCTGCAGCCCCCCTGCCCCTCCAGTTGGAGGGGCTGAGGGCAGAGTTTTGTCTGGTGTATTTTAACTCTGTAACTGCTGCCTAGGGGGTCAGACAGCTATTGGAAGTGGTCGGGGGAAAGTCAGGGCCGCCCGGGGCGGGAGGAGAGGGGGCAAGTGGGGCAATTTGCCCTGGGCCCCACAGGGGCCCCCACGAGAGTTTTTCGAGGGCCCTGGAGCGGGGTCCTTCACTCGCTCCGGGGGCCCTGGAAAACTCTCGCAGGGCCCGGGCCCCCAGAGCTTCTTCCGCTCTGGGTCTTCGGCGGTAATTTGGCAGCAGGGGGCCCCCGCCACGGGTCTTCGGGGCACTTTGGCGGCAGGTCCCGGAGCAGAAGGACCCCCCGCCGCCGAATTACCGCCGAAGCAGGGGTCCCCCACTGCCGAAGACCCCAGGCCCCCTGAATCCTCTGGCTGACCCTGGGGAAAGTTAAACCCACTGATGTTTGCATAGGCCTCCAGAGTTCCTCTGAGTGTGGGGGTGTTTCTATATATGAGGGGGGGCTGTGGGGTGAACTATCAAATACACGAGTCCCAGGCAGTGACCGGGCTCCCCAGAGAGGCAAGTGATGTCTCCTGGGCGCTGTGCCCAGCTCACTGCATGACCAAGAACCCCCCTCTGTCTGCATCCCCTATCTCTGGAGGGGGTGCTGATGCAGATCTTCCCAAGGGACGCTAGGAGGGTGTGCTCAAGAGCACTAAGAATTCCCATGCTCTGCAAGGCTCCTGTGCTCAGTGATCTGTGCTGGCTGCCTTCTTCTAGCCCAGGTACAAGCTGAGCTCTTGGCTCACATCAGGTCCAGGGTGGGCAGCCTTGGCCATGCCTCTGACCAGTGACCCTGCTACAGTGAGGAGCTGATGGGGGTGCTGGCTGGGCATACTCAGCACCAGGCAGGCTGGATGGCAGGAGGCTGGCACCTTTGAATGTGTTTCCATTGCTCCTGCAGCATGTGCTGGGCCTGTCCCTGACATCCACTGAGATACCAGGGCACCCAGCAACGGCACTAGTGTTGGGAAAGATAGGCCCCAGGTGCAGTTCTTAGGGACCCTGGCACCCTGCGATTCTCTCCAGCACAGGCCCACCATTAACTCAACACCCACACAGATGCAGGGGTGTCCTTTCTTATTTGCAGGGTATTTGCTCCCACAGGGAGAGAAGACTCCAGTGACCTCCAAACCCACCCACTGCCTTATCCCGGGGCTCATGGACTCAGCTCTTCCCCATGCCAGTGGCAGTACATCCTCAGGATGGGCTCCCCAACACAAGGGGTAAAACCCCAGAGAGCCATCCCTTTGCTCTCTAGCTGCTGGTGCCCCTTGGCATGTGTGGGCCACAGAACAATCCTGCCATGCTGGAGCATTAGATTGGGCCTCATGACACCGAGTCTATATGCAGGTCACTTCCTGTCTCCATTTCCCCTCCTCCTCTTTGTCTGTTAAACTGGAAGCTGTTTGGGGCAGGAGCCTTGGCTGGGTGCCTTTGCTGGGACCTGGTCTCACCTGGCTGCTGCTAGACAAATGATAAACATGGATACAGTGGTTTCTGTTCAGTCCCTAGCTGGGCAGCTTGATCCCTGTTCAATTCAGTTGTGCCTTTGCCCTAGGGGGAGCAGCAGGTGGGGCAATGGAACTTGCTGGGGTCACCACCACCCTTTCCCCGGGGCAGCACAAGCATCTCCAAGACCAAAGTCTGGAAGTGTTGAGGAGCTGCCCAGGCTCGGGTCCTGCCCCCCCCCCCCCAAGCAGATCTGCCAAGGGAGGGAGTAGCTGAACCTCCCAGCCCCCCGAGCCTACAAAGCCCGCAGCGGCCCCGGGGGAGCAGCGCTCTGTGTGGGGGTGTGCACACACTCTCACACGTTTACATTCCTAATGGGGCTGCTGAACGGAGCCATGCCATTGGCTGCCAGCGATGCAGCTCCTGGGTATCCGGCTTCGCAGCTCCACGAACAGCAGAGACTCCCTCGGCACAGCAGTGAGCTGCCTGGCTCCCCGGAGAGGGGCAGGGCCTGATTCCGATCTCACTCCAGTTCCACACCTGATTCCCCTGGGGCTCCTCCCAGGTGTCCCTGACCGGAACGTGGCCATGGGGTGTCAGTCCGGAGCGGCTGCTCCGGCGCCAGGTGGCGAGTCCCCGGCGCCGTGGGCGTGAGCGCTGCAGAGACCCCCGCTCCCGGCGCGAGTCCGGTTCGGCGGCAGGTCCCCATGGTGTGAACGTGCCGCGGCCGGGGAGCCGCAGCCTGGCGGGCTCCCTGCCTTGGGTCTGGCGCGGGGCCGCCGACGTGCCGGAGCGCTGCGCGGGGGCCGGGGAGCGCGCCGCGGGCCACCCTGGCCCAGGGCGGCATGAGGGCCGGCTGCCCGCTCCGCGCCCCGGCTCCCGTCCGCCTCCGGGGCCGCTCCCCTCAGCCCGGCGTGGCGCTACTGGACCCCCCGAGCGCGGGGATGATGGAGCCGGGGCACAGCGGCGCCGAGGCGCGGTGACCCCCCCGGGCGGAGCCACCGGCGCCCAGGGATGGGCAACTCTCAGCGCAAGCCGCCGCGGAGCCCCCGGCCCTGCAAGATGGACTCGGCAACAGGTACCGCCGCGGCGCCCGGGCTTGGGGGAGCGGGGCTCTCTCCGTGCCCAGCTCCCCCGGGCCTTGCCTGGGCGCGCTCCGCAACCCCTGTCCCCCATCACACCCGCGCTCTCTGGCTGTGGCGCCCCCAGCACTCAGTAGCCTACACTCCCCCCCCCACGTGCTGCGAGTGCAGTGTAAGCCCCTGCTCTCCCTCCCCCCTCTGGCATGAGCCATGCAGGTGGGATCCTGCACCTGCCTGAGGGAGGGTGTAGGCAGCACCACAATCCACTTCCCATATTGCCTCTGCCACGCTGTGTTACCCAGCCCCTTGCCAGCCCAGCACCAGTGCAGGGTGAGGCTGCCCCAGCCTTAGCAGCCCAGGCACCGGGCTCCTTCTGCTAGCCCCCTGCCAGTGCAGCGCCAATGCAGGGTGAGCCTTGGCAGCCTGGGCACTGGGCTCCTACCAGGCTGCTCCTTGCCCGCTGTGTGCTCCATGCCCTGCACCCTAATCCTCCTCTTACATCCTAGCCTGCTGTCCTCTTGCTGTCACCTCACACATGCTCCTGCCAGGTCACAGGTGGAGCACTTCCTCCCGTTGTTTGGTGCCCTCCCTGGGGACCCCTCCTCCACCTCCTCCTCAGACTGGGCAGGGACAGGTGGGGAGGCTGCCTAGCTGGGCTGCAGGCTCTGTTCCCTGGAGTGCTCTGAGTTGCAGTGGTAAGGGGCGGCTGACAATACATGCTGAGTATCTGCAGGTGCTCTGGGGTTTGCTATAGCAACAGGAATGACATTGGGCTGTGTGCTCCAGGTTCCCCAGGGAGCTTTCATTCCCTCTGGCTGTTGAGCCTGCTGCATGCAACCCCCTGTTCTGGCTGTGTCACATCTGGAGAAAGGTCTAAGGGACTTGCTCAAGGTCACGCAGTGAGTCAGAACCAGGACACCTGGGTTCTGCTCTTGGTTGGCCCAGCTGCTAACTAGAATATGTCACCTCCAGGTTGTGTGTGTGCCAGTGCTGGCTTGCTGCTGCCCTCTATTGGCTGGAGTATGGGTGACCTGCTTCAGTGGCCCGGGGTCACCCATAACCAGCCCAGCTATGTTAGACCGGTGAAGGGAGGAAGGCTTTTCGATGTTGCACTGTAACGCTGTGTGTGGGAGAGAGAGATGCACTGCTGATGCCCTCTGGTGTTTGGGCTAGCAGAGAGGATAAGGCACTGCTGTTGCTGCCTGCTCAGGGAGCTCTCCTATGTGTTTGGAGCTGACCAAGACTTGTGCATTGGGGCGGTGGCGATTCGGAAAGGAGTTGGGCTGACTGCAGCACTTGGATTTGTTGCACATGTGCAGTGTGATGTGGGGTCCGTATCTCAGCACCCACTGGTCATTTGCAGGGAAACTCCAGATGGAGTTCTCTACCCCCACTGCGTGGGTGCAAGTCTCTTGCCGACTCACTGTGTCACTGGAAAGGCTCACAGGCAAGGAGGCAGTGACAGAACCTACCCCCAAGGGGCTTGTGTGCAGGTTACCGGGATTCACTGCAGAGCTCTTGGACTAGCAAACTAGTCCAACCTCATCTAGCCCTGACCTTGCTTCACGCAGGGCTGATAAAACAAGTAGCACCTGTCTATTCGCTTCTCTTCCCTCCCCTGGGCTGACCTCAGCAATTCAGCAACTTGGGAATCCTGCCTCCATCTCTTTCTGATCCCTGGCTCCAGGAGATGTGAGGAGGCGCTCTGCACATGCTCAGATCTTGCCCATTGCCCAGTGCTTGGGCTAACCTTGATCAGGTCTCCTCAGACTGTTCCACATTCAGCTCAGCCAATCCTTAGAGTTTGAAATGCTGCCCTGTCTCTTATGGATACCTAGTGAATGGACATATGACGGCTCAGGGAGAACCCCATGCCTAGGAGTCCTGGCTGGTGGTGCTAGCCCTGCAGAGCCCACACACAGCTGAGAGAGGGGGAGCTGGAGGCTAGTCTGGCTAGATGCAGAAGGGAAGGGCCTGGCTTGCCTCAGATCCCTGGGGAGCATGCAGGGCCAGCTATTTAGAAAACTAACCTGTATCTCTTTACTTGTTACTCCATGGAGTCACCCCCACTAACATGACCCCCTCCCCAGTGCTGTGATTTAATTTTGGGTAACTTCTCACAGCAAAGCTGCCCTTGGATCCTGGTCAATGTGCTATGCTGAGGGTTTTAGCTAAGTCGTAATTGTGAATTTGCCTGCTGGACCCTAGAGAATTTTCACACTCATCTCATATGTAAAGTGGGGACAACTGAGGCACACCCAGTCCTGTTAGTGCTGGAAGGCTGTTAGGATTCTGATGGCCCAGGCATTCCTCCTAGAAAGGTACCGCCCTAAAACCTAGGCTGAAGGTGAAGCCTTATCTGCTCAGTAAAAAGCCATTGAAACTTGTTAGCCCTTAGTGCCTCAAGTCCCTAGAAGAAACCAGGACTTTGGTGAGTCCCCTCCTCAGACAGGTCAGAACCAGATCAAGTAATTGCAACACCTTAATCACAAGGCTGAGCAGTGGGACTGCAACCAGTCTCAAATAGGCTGGAAGGGCTGCGGAGGCTTCCATGGACCGGTTGGGTGGGGACATGTTTCCTGATCTAGGAGAGGTTTTTCCAGCAGTGTGGGGAAAGCCCTAAGCCAGCCCCTAGAAGCAGAGGAGAGAGGATCCATCTTGGGAGCAGCAGGGCAGGATGCATGGCTGAAGTCCGACCTGCAGCTGACTACTATCCAGGGAAAGTCCTGGCTAAGGGTAGGAAATGTCTTGGCTGGCCTCCCCTATCCAGTGAAGTCCTGTGCTCACACAAGCAGCCTGTGCTGTGTGCTGTGCTTGCTTCTTGTGCAGAGGCGGCTCTAGACACCAGCGTGCCAAGCAGGCGCTTGGGGCGGCCGTTTCCCGGGGGGGCGGCATTTGACTCCGGTTGAGCTCCCGCCGGCATGCCGGCGGCAGGTCCACTGGAGCCCGGGACGAGCGGACCTGCCGCAGGCATGACTGCGGCGGGTCCCGTCTTCCCGCGGCTCCGGTTGAGCTCCCGCAGGCATGACTGCGGCAGGTCCGCTCGTCCCGGGCTCCGGTGGACCTGCCGCAGGCATGCCGGCAGGAGCTCAACCGGAGCCGCGGGAAGAGGGGACCCGCCACGGGACCGGGGAAGGGCGGCGCAGCGCTCCGCGCTGCTTGGGGCAGCCCGATTTCTAGAGCCGCCCCTGTTCTTGTGCTCTCCCTAAACAGCATTTTGTTCTCATCAAATATGCATTGGTTCTGACTCGTCTGTCCCCCAGAGAGCTTGTCAGTCACCTGCCTCCTTTCCAGCAGAGGTGGGGACGGAAGGGGCTAAGGCCTGCTGGCTGAGGGGGACCCAGGTCAGAACTGACCCCCCCCCCCCGATACTGTCGCAGGCTGGGTTCTGACCATGTGGACAACAGCAAGTATGTGGTCTGACCCAGTATGGCAGGGGTGGACTGCACTGATGTTCTGTCTGACCCAGTGCGGGAGGGGGTGGCTGCAGAAATGGCCGTGCCAATGCTCTGAGCCAGTGTGGCAGGGGTGGCTGTGCCGAACTTCTGAGCCGGTGTGGCAGGGGGTAGCTGTGGAAATGGCTGTGCTGAACTTCTGACCCAGTACAGCAGGGGGTGGCTGTGCCAATGTTCTGACCTGGTGCGGCAGGGAGTGGCTGTGCCGAACTTCTGAGCCGGTGCGGCGGGGGTGGCTGTGCTGATGTTCTGACCTAGTGTGAAATTTCCTATGTCTTTATGAAGAGGAAGTGACTGGCAGGGAAGGGCCAAAGCTTTGAAGGGGAGGGGCTCTGTAGTGAACTGATCTCTCTGTTGTAACTGGTTGCAGTAATATGGTCTGTGGAAGTTACTAACCACGGCTCCAGAACTCTCAGTAACGTGCAGCGCCCCCCCAGTACTGTGCAGTGACCACCTGTCCACCAGTGTGAGGGCAGGGAAATGCTGGTGACATGTCCCCAAGGTTGTTTCATGGCCAAGATGAATGGCAGTGACATCCAGCACTATGTGTCTGACCTCAGTGTTGCAATTCAGGTTGCATCGTGACACTGCATTCCTGCATATATGCTGTGGCCTCATTGCAGAGCCACACAGCATGCATGGACAGTGACTGCACACTCCAGGCATCTTTGTGCAGTGTCTGTGTAATCCAGTGCTGCACAGAGTGACCCTGGTTATCATGTGTCACGGAGTGTGGGGGAGACAAGGCCCTGCACCCCCGGCTTCCTACGATTCACCATGACTCTCAGCCAGGCAGTAAAACAGAGGTTTATTTAGACGATAGGAACACAGTCCAAAATAGGTCTTGTCAGTACAGACAACAGGACCCCCTTTAGTTAGGTCCATCTGGAGGCCCCAGGGAGGCCACAGCCCTGTTGGGAGGCCCAAGCCTCGTCGGGGCACCCCTCTCCATTTCCCAGCCAGCTCTCTCCAGCCATCTCACTCAGCCTCCCCCTGGCTCCTCCCCCAGCCTTTGTGTCCTTTGTCCAGTTTCCCGGGCAGAGGTGTTACCTGGCCTCCAACTCCCCCTCCTGGGTTCTCATGTTACATGCTCAGGTATCCTCCCTTCCCCAATGCAGACAGTTCCAGCAAAACTCCACTGCAACCTTCCCAGGTCAACACTCCCCACTCAGCATTCAAAGAACACATCAAGAACATTCCCATTTCATCACACCATGTGTCACCTTGGGGACCTAGGGCTTTAAGGGCATGTCTGCAGTGCAGCTGGAAGTGTAACGCCCACTCAGGCACATGTGCATGTGCATGGGCAGCAGGTTATATACATGTGTGGTGCCCGGGCTCCAGGAATATTCAGGGCTGGGGGCTCTGCTGCAGCAATATTTGGAGCTGGGTCTCTCCCCGGGCCCTGCCTGGATCGGGCCCCGGCCCCCGCGGGCCTTCCCCCCCCCCGCCCCGCCGTGTCCCTGCCTGGAGCAGGTCCCAGCCCCCGCCTGCCACCCCTCCCCCCGCCTGTGGCCCCCCCTCCTCCGCCCCCAGCCGCGCCGCGTCCCTGCCTGACAAAACACAGCACGCGGCTCTCCCCTGCCTGCTCTGTGCTGCCGGAGATCGGCTCCCGGCAGAACTGCTGTCTGCTGCCGCAGGGTCCTAGCGCCTGCCATTCACTAATGGCAAGGCAGGGTGCCCTTACCCTGCCCTTCCGCCCTCGCCCTGAGCCTCCCCAACTCCCCAAACCCCTCATCCCCAGCCAGAGACCTCATCCCCCCGCACCCTAATCCTCAGCCCCAGCCCTGAGCGCCCTCATCCCCCCGTGCCCTAATCCTCAGCCCCAGCCAGAGCCCTCATCCCCCCCCACACCCTAATCCTCATCCCCAGCCAGAGACCTCATCCCCCCCCCCACACCCTAATCCTCAGCCCCAGCCCTGAGCGCCCTCATCCCCCCGTGCCCTAATCCTCAGCCCCAGCCAGAGCCCTCATGTCCCCCCAAACCCTAATCCTCTGCCCCAGCCCCAACCCCCCCACAACATGAACCCCTCATCCTCAGCCCCACAGCCCTCACCCTGCACTCCCTCCTATCCACCAACTCCCTCCCAGAGCGTGCCCCACCTCCCCTTCCTACGCCCCACCCCAAGCCCAGAGCCTGCACCCAAACTCGAGCCTGCACCCAAACTCCCGCCCAGAGCCTCCACCCCTCACCCCTTCCTACACCTCCACCCCCAGCCCAGAGCCTGCACCCAAACTCCGTCCCAAAGCCTGCACCCCTCACCCCCTCCTGCACACCCACGCCCTGCCCCAGCCCGGAGCCTGCACCCAGCACCCAAACTCCCGCCCAGAGCCTGCACCCCTCACCCCTTCCTACACCTCCACCCCCAGCCCAGAGCCTGCACCCAAACTCCATCCCAAAGCCTGCACCCCAATCCCCAGCCCAGGACCTGCACCCCATACCTCCCCCCGAAACCCCACCCAGAGCCTTAGGCAGGTGGGGGCGGAGTTTGGGGGGGCGGGTTCTGGGCACCACCAAAATTTCTACAAACTTGCCACCCATGTGCATGTGCTAATTCTGCTCACGCTAGCGCACTAAAATCAGCAGTGTAGCTGCGGCCGCCTGGACTAGCCACCGGAGTCCAATCCACCCGATCCGTGGGTACGTACTTAGGAGGCTAGCCTGAATCACCTGTGCTGCTGCGGCCACACTGCTATTTTCAGCGCTCAAGCAGAGCTTTCGCGGGTATGTCTACCCAAGCTTGGAATCCCACCTGCAGCTGTTGTGTAGGTGGGCCATAACTGTCCTGAGAGCACCCAAAGTGAGACAGACCCATGGAGACTGGTGGGATGGGTGGAGGCCTCAGGTCTCTGGCCCTGATGGGTGAGTGAGTGAAGCAGAGCTGTTTTTTGCCCGTGAGGCTGTCATTTGTGGCTGGAGCTCTGGGCCACAGTTCACTGCCTAGCCTTGAGATGTCTTGGCTGAGCAGGCTGGAGATTGCTGACCTGACAGCACATGGGGCTGGCTGCTCGGCTGAATGATAGACTTTGGGGCGGAACTGTACCATTGCGGTCAGTGGAGGTACACTGGTAGAACTGAGCAGGCCATCTGCATCTAGCCATGGCTTAATCCCTTACATTTAAAGTCCTTTATGGGGGGGGGGGGGAGTGGAAGTGCACAACAGCCTCTGCAGACAGCTCCTCTGTGCATGCCTCACTCCAGGACAGAGGGCAATGCAGGAAGGAGTTTTTACACTATTGCAGTGGTTCTCAAACTTTTGTACGAGTGACCCCTTTCACATAGCAAGCCTCTGAGCCCCCACCCCCCTTATAAATTAAAAACACGTTAACACCATTATAAATGATGGAGGAAAAGCGGGGTTTGGGGTGGAGGCTGACAGCTCGGGGGTTGGACTAGATGACCTCCTGAGGTCCCTTCCAACGCTGATATTCTATGATTCTATGACCCCCCATGTAATAGTCTCGTGACCCCCTGAGGGGTCCCGACCCCCAGTTTGAGAACCCCTGCACTATTGCCACTCATGTTTACAGCTATTCCCCAGTAATGGCTGGCTTAGCCAGGAATACATGCTCAGACACAGCCTCCACAAGGTGAGCTGACGTTGTTAAATACATATCCTAACTAAAGGTAAAGCATAGGCCTTACAAGAATGCATTGGGGTTAAAAACCTAAGTTGGAAAGCCAGGACACTCTAAGTTAGCGTAACACCTTAAACAAACATCACTGTTTGAGACCCTCTGGTAACCTTAACTCTGCCCATCTCCATTCTCCACCTCCCCATGTGTCCTCAGTATCCAGTAGAGAGAGGTCTGTAACAAGCATCACAGATTGGTGCAGGGCCTGATAGCCTAGTATACCCACAGCTCCTCCCCACTTCACCAGGAATGGTGTGCGTGTGTAAGTCTCCTTAAATTTCTTAGTGTTTTTCACAAATTCCTCTGTGATGCCTGGATGGTTCCTAGGGTGCTTTGTGAAGCGGGAGTGCCGAAGGACAGTTCTTATAAGGGATTTAGTGTTACCAGGGATGCTGTGTGGATCTGCAGGAGTCCTTGTATCAGCTTGACTCTGCATCAGCTCTGCAGGAACCTCCCTTTGAGGTTCCACACACCAATCTGTTGTATTGCAGAGGCTCCCTCTCCTTCTCACTTCTCCTGTACGAACCTGGAACTTCTCTCCTGCGTCAGGGTCCTGGATGGCACAGCTTCTGCAGACAGGCTGGAATAGAGATTGGCCCGAGAGCCAAACCCGATCAAATAATTTACGTGCATCGCTGCCTTCCACTGGACTCAGCTCTGCTTGCTCTGGCTAGAATCTGTCTCCCTCTAGTCGCTGGAGGCCTGCAAAGAGAAAGAGGCTGAGTGAAAAGCCATTGGTTTTGGAGCTTGTGGCCTGGTTCTGTGGCTGATGTCATGCGTGCTGTTTGTTTGTGGATTTGCTAGTGTGTGCTGGGGCTGATTAGGGAAAGCTGCCTTTCTCCCAGACTGTTTGCAGTGAGTAGTTCATGGGATGAATTAGCCCCAAACAGGCTTTGGTTTCACGGATGTGTTGATTAATCCACAAGTGGCTGTGCAAACCTATTTCAGCCCATGGAATGCTTGTGAACTCTTCACTGCCACTATTGCTGAATATTTGTGTGGTGAGGTTAGTCACAGAGTTGCATGGTATTGTTTCCACTTCCCAATTTGAGGGTTGCCAGGCCTGCTAAGAATTTTTAAGCTGGCCAGGGGAACACGGCCATTGTGAATAATGATGCACACACCCTCATGTGCAAGTATGCCTGATGCTTTCAGTTTCCACAGGCTTCCTTGAGGACAATGTTTTGCTCATGCAAATGTGTGCAAAAAGTGACCGAAGAAGGTGGTGGTGCCCGGGAGGTGATGTGTGTGTTCTGCCTGATTGTCTGAGGACGCGCTGCAGTGTTCGCTTGCTGCCTGGGCGCAGGGTCGGTCAATTCTAAGAGATTGATTGCAAAGGTAAACCATTCAGCTATGGAGCACGACGGTTCGTGCAGGGTTGGAAATGGAATTCTGGCACTGCATTGTGAGCCCTGCAGAGAGGTCGCATCCAGGGAGCCGCTTCCCTTCTCTGTATTTTTGACATTTTGCTTGTCATGTTAGTTGGTTCAGAGAAAACAAACAAAGAGCAGCAAGGAAGATTCAGTCCTGCAGCTACGTGGCGTGCCAGGCCTGCCGTAACCTGTGGAGGGATGCTGGGGATATGGCAGAAAACACTAAGTCAGCAGCAAGCAGGGGCTGTGCTGAGAATTCATTCCAGGTGGGCAAAGGAATCCAGTTCCAGTCCCTAGTCTATGTCCAGATGAATTGCAGGACAAGAGCCCCACTTCGTGTCCCACACTGGTGCAGATCCTGCTAGCTAAACTGTTTGAGCTGTGATGGTCACATGTAAACTATGGCCTGGATAACTTGCGTCCATGGGAAATGGGTTCTGCCCGTATTTCCCCACACCTCAGCCACTACACCGGTATTTCTTTGTATTACTGTAGCACCTAGGAGCCCCAGTGATGGGGCAGGACCCCATTACGCTAGGTGCTGTGCAAACAGAACAGAAAGATGTTGTCTACCCCTGAGAGCTTCGAGTAGGCATCATGGCAAAGGAAAGCTGGGAGCGGGATCTGAAGGAAGAGAAGGGATCACTTCTGCAGATGTTTACAGTGAGCTCCTCCCAGATGTGGGCACAGCAGGGGGGAAAGCATAAAGGGCTTGTTTGAACATGTAACCCGTGAGTGATGGAGGCTGGGTTCATGGCTTGGCTGGAGGTGAGCCTTGTCATGATGAGAGGTTGTGTGGGGATAGTCTGTGGAGGTGCTTGGAAGTGAAAACAAGTAGCTCCTGTCTGATGCAGTGGAGAAGGGGGAGCCCACGGAGGGATGCAGAGAGAGGATGACGTGGTCAAAGCTGCAGGCTAGGAGAAGGATCCTTGCAGCAGCGTTCTGAACGGGGATGAGTGGGCATCATTGGTCAAGGCTGGAGAGAAGGCTGTTGCAGTGGGTGAGATGCAAGATAAGAACCTGGGTGAGGGTTTTAGCTGTGCGGATGGCTAGGAAAGGCGTAGCTTAGACATAGCGTGGATGTGAGGACCTAGAGAAAAGGCCCTGGCAAAGATGACACCCATGTTACAGGCAGGGTTGTGGTGTTGTCCACGGTGATTGAGCAAGACAGAATGGGGAGGGCTTGGAGGAGATGAAGAGCTGTTTCAGCCATATTGGGCAGCTAAACATCCCTGAGGAGCCATCAGAGACAGGCTGCGATGGCAGTTTGATCAGAAGGAGCCAGGTCTGGAGAAGAGAGGTAGGGCTGGGAGCTGTCAGCGTAGAGATGGGAGCTGAATTTGTGTGTGGATGAGATGACCCATGTCCCTAGCTGAGTCAGGATGTCCCTTGGGGCTGGGTGGCCGGGGGGTTGCTGAATCTGTGGTGCCTTAAATCCCGGCTCTCTGGGAGATGTGATGCCCTGGCGCCTCTTCTCCCGCTCATTGTGGGGAAGTAGCAGCCACCCCCCGGTTCAGGTTGCAGTGGAGTTTCTGTCAGCACCCCCCAAGTTGGCTCCTTTCTGAAACTCACAAACAAAGGAGCACTGGGCTTGATTTTCAAAGTACCTGCGTAACTTAGAATCCACATCCCAATCTCAGAAGTGACGTGGGCACTGAAAGGCCTAGCCGCCATTAAAGCCAATGAGATGTAGGTGTTGCAGTGCCCAAGTCTCTTTGGAAACAGGCCTTACACACCTGAATCACTTAGGTGCTTTTGGAAATGTCGCCTGTTGGCCTCACAGCTGGGAGATTGGTCTGTGGCTGTGGCAGGATCAGGGCAGGTTTCGGGCAGCCTAAAGATAGAGGAGTTGGTCAGAGTTCAAAACTACTTCTGGTTTTTTTTGCTACTTGGTAGCAAAAAGCCCCATGAGAAGGCGGCTCCCTGGTCTGTGCCCGCTGGGACCAAGCACCCAGCCCGAGGCAATCAGGGACTAGGCACTCACTGCCCAAGTTATGAAATGGGAGCGTCATCCCAGGCAGCAGGAGCTGGTGGTGTTGGCAGGACTGGAAGCAGGAGTCAGCCCTGCATGGGGGCACCACTGAAATTAGCAAAGGAAAAGGCCCATTTGGTTCCTGACCCTGCCAGTGCAGGAGGATCCCTGACTATACCAGGGGACTGCATTGTCCAGCCTAGTTTGAACTGTCCCAAGCATTGAAGCTCCTGGAAAGACTGCCCCTCGGCCGGGTAGGACTTCTCCAATATTTGGCCTAAATTTCCTTTTAGTTCCACCCTCCTGACCCACCCCAAATAACTTCTCTCTAATTCTCTGGCTCGCACCTTCCAGCATGTGCAGCCTGTTCCCATGTCCCCACCTAGCTGTGGGTCCTCCAAGCTTGTATTGCCTGTACACACAAACAGCTAAGCATGCACACTCTGCCTGGCGGGGATATCTAGTAGCCAAGAAAGAACAAATACAAAGTTTCCAGAAGAGTGATTGAGAGCTCAGTGTGTGTGTCACCCTTCCTGCACCCCCTCCCAACTGGCTGTTGTCTCACTTTTAAAGGGAAATGACACTAAAAAGTACACGTGCCCCGTGAAAGGATCTGAATCTGCATCGCTTAACCTACACCCATTTATCAGTCCCTCTGGATCTCAGTCACATGTGAGTGATGTGCTCCATGCCCATCCTCTACATCTCTGCTATGAAAGTGATTGACAGATACAGAGCTGTCAAGGTCCATGCCCCTCTCTTCTCACTGCACAGAGCAGAGCGGGAAGCAGATTACCCCAAATGAAAGTGGGGGGAGGGGAAGGGGAACCTTTTTACTGGGTGCAACCAAACCCCAGGTCTGACTCTGGCTGCAGCAAGCTGGAATCCTGACCCAACTCAGCACCCCTCCAAGGGAGGCTTTTGAGCTGTGTGTTTGGATTCGGTCTCTTCTCTACTAATGAGCCGCAGCTGGTGCTCAGATCCTGGCCCAGGGCTTGGACCTAGACCTAGCTGCTGTTGGATGTAGCTGTTTGTTTTGCTGGGAGCTTGAGCTGGGGTTCCCCAGCTCTTCCAGCAAGAAGACTCCAGGCTCGTTCCTGATACCCCCACCCCCACCCCAAGCTGAGGGGCTGTAGGAGGCGAAAGTGCAAAGAGAGATTGGGAATGGGCTCTGGGCCTGGCCTAGAGTGACTGGCTGGCTTCCACTGGAGGGCTGTTCTGAGCTCTGTGGGAGCTGCGCTGGAGCAGTCTCCAGCCATACCTCATGCCGGCACTAATCAGGTTCTTTGGGGGTAGCATCAACAGAGAGACCAAGGACTGAACGAGCTCCAGAGCCGGGACTCCTACTTCCCCAGGCGTGATTCCTCAGCAGAAAAGCCATGGAGGGAGGCAGAGTGTGCCCTGCCTGTGCTGTCCCTGCGCTAGGGATTCACAGGCCTTCCTTCTCCAGGGCTGGTAGTCTGGCTCCCTCCCCAGTGCTCAGTGCCCCTTGCAATGCAGTCACTCTGGGGTGAGGGGCCTGCAGGCTGGGTGCTGCTGGTAGGGAGCCAGCTGAACACCCTGTCTGGCTGTCTGGGGGGTGGCAAATGGGCCATGTGATGTGGGGCTAATGAAGAGTGAGGGCTTGGTTCACTGCCCCACAGAGCTCTGGGTCTTTCTCCTCTGAGAGCTGCACGCTTCTCCAACCGCTTCCTCCCTCGGCTGGATTACACCTAGGACAGGGCCATTTGGGTCATGGCCCTGCGTTTGCAGCATGCCTTTGGAGTGACTGGAGGGGGGCTGGGACTGCCACCCTGCGTGAAGGGACAGCCTGGCTGGCAGAGCCCCTGGGGTTCTCCCAAGTGGGCAAGTCGCCAGCACCAGCTGTGCTAAGGGTTCGACAGGTATCAACCCCCCAGCAGCATGCTCCAGGCAGAGGCCTAAGGCTTTGGCAGGTCTCTGAACTTCCCAACTCCAGAGCTGCATGGAGGTCGAAGGGTCGAAGGTGGTGCCTACATCTCTCTAGGGCAGGGGTGGCCAAGCTGTGGCTCTGGAGCCACATGCAGCTCTTCAGAAGTTAATATGCGGCTCCTTGTATAGGCACCGACTCTGGGGCTGGTAGCTACAGGCCCCAACGTGTGTGTGTGTGTGTGCGCGCGCTCACTGCTCAGCCCCAGGCTCTGCCACAGGCCCTACCCCCACTCCACCCTCTCCCCTGACCTGCTGTGCCCTTGCTCCTCCTCCCCAGAGCCCCCTGCATGCCACAGCTGATCGGGAGGTGGGGGAGGGAGCTGGAGGCACTGATCGAAGGGGCTGCGGGTGAGTGGGAGGCTCTGGGAGCAGGGTGGTGGGAGCTGCTGGGGGGCTGCTGATGTATTACTGTGGCTCTTTGGCAAATTGGTAAATTCTGGCTCCTTCTCAGGCTCAGGTTGGCCACCCTTGCTCTAGGGGCTGCCTCATGCTCTGCAGGCCAATAACCCATGGAGCAGGAGCCCTGAGCCAGCCTGGCCAAGCGAGCGCTGTGGTGCTCCCTGCTCCCTCCTGCGCCATGGACAGCCCGCAGGAGGTCAGGCATGTGCAGATAGGGTGGGACAAACTGGGGTGGCCAAAGGGGCTGAACCCCTCGGAAGGGAAGGGGTGGTTGAGCTGAAATGTGACTCCCCACATTGGAATCACATATGTCTGTGTGCCAGTCACATAGACACCTGACTGCTGCTCCCCACCCCATCCCCCGCGCACACAGTGCTGAGCAGCCTCCTCTCCCACTGACTTTTGGGATTGAGGGTGCTCAGCACCCAGCCCCTGCCTAGGGCACCATCGCTGTGGCAGCTGGGTGCAGACAAATGGCCTTGGGAGTCAGCAGGAGCATTTTGGGGCACTGGGAGGTCTCCAGTTCCAAGGGTTGGCATTAACCTGTGGCTCTGGGAGCTGGCAATGGGCTCCTTGGGGGAGAGCCACAGGTCAGGAAGCATTTCCCAGCAGCTGGGAGGGGGAGGGTAACAGTTACTCTGTGGAACTTTGACCTAGACTCAAGGAGGGAGTAAAGCATTTCCTGTATCCCCAACCAAACTCCTGCCGCATAAGACAGCACCCAGAGCCTGGTGCCTGAGTTGCAGGGAGTTGCCCCTCCATGCAAGAGTCCTGCTCCAGTCTTCTGAGAGTAGCGTGACCAGATAGCAAGTGTAAAATTGCCCTTTTTTTTTTTTGTGCGGGGAGGTAGGGGCGGGGAATTGCCTATATAAGACACAGCTTCTAATATTGGGACCTTTGGTCACTCTAAGCCCAGGGCTCCCTAACACAGCTCAGCTGACTCAAGTCCCACTAACCCTGCACTTAAACTGTGGTGCAGACTCACCCAAAGTGGCCACTGACTCTCCCACCTGGCTTTATAACCACCCCACCCATGCTGAGGGAGATAGTTGGGGTGGGGGGGTGCACATGGGAAACTGCCCCACATCACGGCACCACCCATTCCTGCTCTCTGCCACAGACTCCTCGGTGCCCTCCCCGCCTCCAGCTGCTGAAGACTGCAATCCCCGGCCAAATGCCCTTGTTGGGTCATGGCTGCTGGCGGGCAGCAGCCTGGGCGGGGTGGCTGCGTGGGGGCGGCATGGCAGGGGCCAGGGAGCTATTTACCCTGCTGGCGCATGCGGTGCCCAGCACTGAACGGAGCCCGCACGCTGCAGGGAACTGTCTGCGTGGTGAGTGGGGAGCGGAGCTACGTGGTCTGCAGGGCGGGGTGGTGCTGGGGCCCCCTCCAGCCACCCAGAGCCAGGTGGCAGCAGTTCCCCCAGTGGTGCTGCACCGCCGCTTCAGGGTGGGCTTCTTCCCCAGCTCGCAGCCGTGCTGGCTCACTGCACTTCCTGGGGTGGCGGGACCCGGGGCGGCGCTCTTCGGCGCTGTGTATCGTGCACGGGGCCCCGACCCTAAGAGCCAGAGCGACCTGCCGGGGGGTGAGGTGGGGAATTCTGGTGGTGCTTAACTGGGGCGGGTCCCGGGAAGCATCCAGCAGGTCCCTCTGGCTCCTAGGGGCGGGGGGCGGGGGAGGGAGAGGGCTCGCTGCCGGTGCCTGCAAGCCCCGCCCCTGCAGCTCTGATTGGGCAGGAGGGAGCCGGTGCAGCATGCGGAGACCCCCTCTGCCTCTGTGCCTAGGGGCCGCCAGCACTGCAGGCTCCTGCCGACGGGCGGATGCGCTGCCGGGAGCTTCCCCAGGAAGCGCCGTCACGCCAGCCCCTGGACTTTGGCGGTGATGGTGAGCGGTCCCCAATATCAGGACAAAGGGCGTCCTGACTGATGTGCAGTTGGGATGCGGGACAAATGTGTTAAAATCAGGACTGTCCCGATAATATCGGGACGTCTGGTCACCCTACCTGAGAGCATCTCTTCGCTGCAGAGCCTCAGGTGAGCTTGGAGCCATAGGACAGAGGAGGGAAAGGGGGGTTCCTGACTGAGGCACAAGTAGGGGTGTGAGGAGTCCTGGGTTCTAGTCCCAGTTCTGCCTGTGTGGCCTTGTGCAGGTCCCTGCCCCTCGGTGCCTCGGTTTCCCCATCTGCAACATGGGAACCATGTCCTGGGGCACGGTACTGTTTGACATGTGAACCCCTCTGCTGACATTGCTAGGGAAGTGCTGCAGCGGGGTGGTGCTGTCCATGGCGCAGGGGATCTCAGGGGCATGCTCCTTGTCCTGTGGGCACTGGCCCTGGGGGCAGCCCTGGGGTAAGCAGAGCAGGCTGCATCCCTGATCCTCTGCTGCGGGCTGGGCCAGCCCCTTAGTGCTGCTTCGGATGGGAGGTTTGATGTGGCTGTGGCAGGGGAACAGGTGAGGGGCAGCTCTGTGCTGTGGGTGGAGCTTCCCTGATTCCCAGTGGCTGGGCATCTGGCTATCAGAGTAGGACTGTGGTCAGGCTCAGCCTCGCGCAGCGGCTGGCTCCAGCTTGGGACCCTGGGAGGGGTTTCTCTGCCTGGAGATAACAACCCAAAGCAGGGTCCAGATGTGTCTGAGGAGGAAGGGCTGGGGGAGGGAGGGAGAGACTGCAAAGCAAGGCCCCTCCCCCAGCCTCCTGTGCACTTGGGAAGGAAGAGGGGATGGGGCCAGGACAATGGGCTGCAGGGAACTGACTCCAACAGCCGGTTCCTGGCCATTTCCTCCCTCTGTCGCTGGAGCAGGGCGGGGAGACAGAGGAAGTTCACCCCTCGAGGTGTTTATGACACAGGACCCAGTGGGCACCAGAGGCAAATGCCCTCGAGCCTGTGAGCGGAATCGTGGGGACCCCCAGCCAGAGGAGCCTTGGCTGCCGGGGACAGCTGGGGGACCCCCCCCTCCTCTCCGCGCCTGGCTGGAGCAAAGGCACTGTTTGGAAGCAGAGTTGACCCGAGTCGTGGGGTGTGGCCAGGGGTCTCCGGTGCAGACTCTTCTGTCGTGCTTGGTCGAATGTTCCTATAATCCCTGCTCTGCCGCAGGGGGTCAGCACTTTATGTGGAGTCATGGGCAGCTGTCGTGCGACCATGGACTGGTCCGAGTCGCTGGTCCTTTCCCGGCATAGGGCAGGTAGGATGGCATCGCGGTGAGCCCCATGCCACTGGGGTGGAGGCCAGCTCGGCGTTTGGTGAGGAGTACGGGCAGGGCACCAGAGAACCCTGGAGTGTTGGGGATGGTTTGGTTAGGTGCCAGTGATGAGCTTGGCACTGGACATGGCACATACAGGGGCATCTTGCTCTCCAGTGGGGCAGCATGGACTTGGGGCTCCTCCAAGGATTCTGGAGTAGACTCTGAATCTGGTGGGGCGTCCCCCTGTTTGGACTGGGCCCAGGGCAGAAATCACTGAACCTGGCCTGCATATTGGAGGCAGTTTCGAAGCCATCAGGCTGGTTCTGACCGCTGGTGTGGGGGATGCAGCACAGGGAGGCAGCTGTCTCTCTGCCTTTGCCAACAGCTTTTGGGGTTTGTGGCATGTCATTGGGTCCTAATCCAGGGGTTCCCTTGGCAGGGCAAGGGGGGCATTGGTGTGCACAAACCAGCCCCTCTCTATAAAGCTGTTCTGGGGGGTACTCAGAACTGGGCTGGAGTCCTGGGCAGGATGGTGCTCTGTGTGCTGAGGGCTGCACCTGGTGGTGAGTAGCTGGGATAGCGAGGTGAACTTGATGCCAGAGGCAGCTTTGGAGCCAAGCATGAACATCCAGGTCCGCAGCTGCACACACAGCACATCACCCCACTGCAGGGCAACAGGTAAATGAGACTGGAAGCCCCCACTCCTGGGGACACTGCGGAGCTACTGAGTAGACAGTAATAATGGCCCATTGCCTTGGGTGTTCTTCTCTCAGGGGAAGTGGGGAGAGTCCTGGATCCAGGTGCAGTGAGTGAGTCACACACCCAGAGTACAAACTGCCTCTGCTTCCTGCTGCCCCTCTAATCATGCCGAGACTCCATGAGCAGCCCTCACTTCACTGGCAGCCAGGGTGGGGAAGCCACCTGCCCTCAGCCTGGCTCACCTCCATCTCTCCAATGGGCTGCTGTCTCCAGAGTGGCCTCTGCACTGGGGGCTGTGGCCATGCTGACACACCATAACTTGTGTTCATTCTGCCCCACTGATTCTAGCGGGCAGGGACAGAGCCGGGATGTGGTGTGAGCAGCAAGCAAGTGCAGCGAAGCACCACTTGGAGAGTGTCCTGTCTGGCTGGGAACTGGCAGCTGCTCCCAGAGCCCCTTTCCTGCATATGCAATGGGAAAATCTCAGGGCCAGATGGTTGGTGGGGCGGGGAATAATACAGGCTGCTTAGAACCAGAGCTAGAAATGGGATGGTTGAACCCACCAGAGCCCAGCCAGGTCCATTCAGCTCCAGCATTGCCCTGTCAATGGGCAGTTGGTCTGGCTAGTTAGCTTTAGTTACTGTGGGTAGCACTGTGCTGTGGACACTCAGGATTTTGGATGTTCCAGCTAAATGAGGGTTCATATTTAGGGTCCAGCTGCTCTGGATTCTGTGGGGTGCTCCTTCATGTTCTGGTACAGGCCAGAGGCAGAACGTTGGGCTATGTAGACCAGGAATACGGTCTGACATGGCAGCTGGTGGGGTGCAGGGCGGATGGACCAGGGATCCAGTCTGATGTGGCAGCTGGTGGGCGGCAGAGCGGATGGACCAGGGGTCCGGTCTGACTGTGGCAGCTGGTGGGGTCCAGGGCAGACCACATGGAAGTCTGGTCACTTGGCAGGAGGCAGGTTTCCAGTCCAGCTGTGTCAGCAATTTGATCGGGAATTGTCGGAGCTGGCTACTGGGCTGGATGGGCCAGGGGTCTGATCTGTGCAGGAGCTGAGAGATCAGTGGGCATAGACTAGCAAATAGTGCTTCATGCAGCTGCTGAGGTGCATCCCCTGGGTTGTCCATTGTGCCTTGGGGATGTATTTGGCGCCCAGGGCTTGCACTGATGGATGGTGCAGGGTTCTCCAGCTGTGCTGCCCTCCGGCCCTGTGGAACTGTCCTCCTCAGCCAGGTGATGGGGCTGGTGCTTGGCTGTGCAGGCCAGCACTGCTGTAGTCCTTGCCCTGCTTTCTAGTGCTGCCCCCATGCCCCAGGATTGTAGCTCAGTGCTGCTTGCTGAACCTGGCCAGGAGCATGAGGTTTTTCCTTCTCCTTCAAGTGCCTGCTTGTGTTTCCCAGCCCCTTGGGATGTAATTACTCTGCTGCAGCTGTGAAAATGGCATGGAGCCCTGCCGAGCATGCATTTCCACTCATCTGCTAGCGCTACAGCAGGCTCACGGGTGGGGGTCTGAGAGCTCTGAATCAGGGACTGGCTCCCTCCTGCACTCATGGCTTGTGCCACTGCACTGTCAGTACTGTGTGGATGTGCAGTAAAGTACAGGGCAGCACTGTGACCAGGAGAGCAACAGTGACTGACTCAGGGACTCCTGTGTCCAGATGAATAGGAGCACAGACCCATGGTCTCCGCTGTGACCCATGGTCTGTGGGGCACGAGGAGGAGGGGGTTATGGAATGGAGGGGGATATGGAGCAGTCAGAGGGGATGGAGTGGGAGTCAGAGCTGAAATCGTGTTGGGAGGATCCAGAGCTGGGAGGCAAGAGAAGGAAGCTCTTAATAGCTATGGGACTGTGCCTCCTTGCTGCTGAGAGGAGGGTGGCGCTATTAGCATTGAGGGCACGTGAGCCAGGAGGTTCTTGGGACTCCGGGCTTCTGCCCTGAAACAGCTTACACAATAAACTGAAGAAAAGGGAGAATATGGCTCCATGAAAGAGACCCAAATGTCACTGAAAGGCAGGTACGTTCCTGCTGGGTATGTGGGATCTGCACTGGGGAGTGCAAGGGCTGAGCAAGGAGTTTCTGTGATCACCAGTGGCGGGGGTGCTTGTGTGATGGCCAGTTGGAAAGGTGTGTGTGCATTGTGAGTGGGGTGTTCTAGGCTGGGTGTTGTCTCACTTACCAGACTGGTGTATGTGTCTGAGGCACTGGCTGGCTGCCTGGCCCGTGGGAGGTAAATGCTGGGATCCCAGAGCACAGGGTTTGCAGCCCCTATGTCCTGGCTCTCCTCCTGGGCTGGGGTGGGAGTGCAGGGCTGTGTTATTTGGGGTGGGGAGGGGGTGTTGGGAAAGTGCAGGCAATAGAGCATCTGCCCTGGGTGCTCTGGATGACTGAGTGCTGGGCATTGCTAATGGCTTCCAGCCGATTGTCCTTACAGCTGGGTGCTAACTCTGCGTGCTCTTCCCCACAGGCCCCACTTCCCTTTCTGTTGGGTAATGGCAGTCTCTTCCTGTCCTGCACTGCTGGGCAGAGGTGCTGCATGCTGGTGACAGCCATTGCATCCCCCAGAGGCAGCTGCAGGGCTGGGGAGGGGAGGGAGGCAGGACATTCAGGCAGAGCCCTTTGCTATAGACTTGGGGATCAATGTTATTGCAGCAGCTGCATGCGGGGTCAGGTGTCTGCCCTGCCCTCCCAAGCTCTTTCTGATCCCACGTGTCGCATCCCTTGGTCCGATTGCCCAGCCTCATTCCTCTAACACACAACTTCTTTATGCTGCCCTTGGGGACAGAAGAACCTGCATTGCCGTGACAGTAGCAAGGTTTTTTTTTTGTTTTTTTTTTTCGCGGGGAAGCACCATCTTCCTGGAGTCTCGGGTTCCCTGCAGCGTGTTAGCAGTCCAGGGGCTGCAGCTCCCCTAGTCAGCCACAGCCAGCATCTCTGCAAGGGCAGAGCTCAGCAGTGACTGTGGTCACAGCCCTTCTTTGGGGGACCCTTCCTTCGTGGCAGGGCAGATACAGTGCTGCCCATCAGAGCAGCTGTCCAGTGATGGGGGTGCACCCCCATCGTGCCCACACACTGCCCTGCCAGTGCACCTCAGCCATGACTGGAGGCATCTCTAGGGGGAGAGGGGAGTCCAGCCTCTGCCAAGACTGACAAAACAGCCAGTGGTGGTTTTGTGCCAGGGACACCTGCCATCTAGGATCTGTACTGAGACCTCCCATCCCACAGGGCACTGGGATCCTGAACAGTGACTCCAGCCTGGGCTCCATGCCATACATCCAGCCCCTCACCCAAGTCCCTGCCCATGAGCCTGGTCTCCAGCATGGCAGTACAGGGCCTGTGCTGCCGCTAGGCCATGAGGCTGGCGTGTGGCCCATGCCCGACACATCTGTCATCCTCCCCCATTCCATCATGACAGGAGAAGCCAGGCTTTCACTGCTGGCTGGTTTGGTACTGGCATGGTGGGGTACATGCCGCTTGGGAACTGGGAAGTGCAGCCTGTGGGCAGCTCCCACGTCCTCTCCTTCCCCTGTCCGCTCTCTATGGACAGGTTGACAAGCAGCCCTTTTGGCTGCTCCCTCCCCACTAGCATGCTTCCACTTTCCTCTACACCAGAGGTTCTCAAACTGGGGATCAGGGGTCACGAGGTTATTACATTGGGGGCCATGAGCTGTCAGCCTCCACCCCAAACCCCACTTCGCCTCCAGCATTTATAATGGTGTTGAAAAACACTTTTTAATATATTTATTTATAAGGGGGGGGTCACACTCAGAGGCTTGCTGTGTGAAAGGGGTCACCAGTACAAAAGTTAGAGAACCACTGCTCTACACAAAGCTATTTGGGGATTCTGTGCATGGGAGAGACTCTTCTGTCTTCTCTGTGCACTTGAGACACAGACAGCATTGCTGGCCACTGAGGAGGGGGTGCAAAGGGGAGATCTAGGAAGAGCCTCCTCCCTGCAATAATAAACCCAGGCCTAGGACAGAGAGGCCTGGCTGGGACAGCCTGAGTCGCTCTGTGCTGTGTGACCATGAAAGCATGATGCGGTGAGTTAGAAACACAACAGCTGTCTTTTTATTACGTGCTACAAGCAACTGAGGCCTGGTCTCTGTGCAGAGTTGCACCAGTTTCCCAATGAACTGGTTTTTATACAAAGCAATCAAGTGAAGCTAAGCCTGGGAGGACATGTTATCCCCCTACCCCCAAAGAGTTGTTCTGTATCCCTTACAAGGGACTGGCTGCAGTGGGACAGGTACCTTCCCTGCGCACGGAAAAGGGGGCTGCTTGGCGCTGGAGATACGAGGGTGACCTGTCCTGCCTTGCCTGTTTCTGCTGGAGCTGTCCTTGGAGGATCAGGGGTCTGAGGCAGTGCTTTCCTTGCTGTCCAAGGGCTGTGGGGTGGAATCTGTCCTGAAGAGCTTTTCTCCCAAGAGAGGAGTTGTAGGCAACAAACCTGCTAATAATAAAACAAACCGCTTGAAGCAGCCTGAATAAAACTACTCCCCCTCTGCAGTGCTCAGTGAGATCCTGCAGCTCTCTGGTTGTCCACAGGGTCCTTCAGCAAAGACCTGGTTTTTCTTATGTAAAATCAGGTTGAAAAACAGTCAGGCCTAAAGCCTCCAGGAGTTAAAAGGGCACAGATCTTGTTCTTTTCATTTCCTAATGATCCTTCAAGCCTTGGGTCTGTGGACCCAGGAGTAGCAGGAGAGGGTACAGGAGATGAGTGGCTCAATTTGATTTTACCGTCTTGGGGGATTGCAGCACCTGGTACCTGCCCAGGGGACAGGAGAGGATGAGAACCAGGGCACAAAGAAGTGGGAGCTCCCTGCATACACAACCTCCCTTTGCACTCGGAATGAGAGCGGCACAGAACTGCCCCATCCCAGCACTGGTAATACCCAGTGTGCAACTTGGTCTTGCCCGATACTTGTGCACTGCGGTGCCATCAGCAGCCCTGCACCTGGCTATTCCGGTTCTGGCTGGACGTGGGACAGAATCAGGCCCCTTCCTCATAGCTTTTGGCCATTGCTCCCTTGAAGGGGCTGAATGAGGTAATTTGATTAATGGCTGCAGTACTAGGTCAGGATGCATGCCACTTCCATTTCACACAGCAAGAGCACAAGACATGCTGGGCATAATCCTATGCCATTGGCTGACTGGGCCAGCTGCTCAGATGGGGTGAAGCCATGGGGATGTGCTGACGTCAGTGGATCAATGGCAGTTCACCCCAGTCAGGGTCTGCTTCTGTGGCTCCAGACTCAGATAAGCCAACTGTGGCATTTCAGTTAGCTACAGGGACTCTTAACAGGATCTGAGCAACAGGCAAATTAATGCCCAACTTGTTAGCGTAAGTAGAGGGAGGGGTGTTCCCAAGCTGCACCCAGCCCACTCCCTGCCTAGGCTCAGCCCCCTACCAGCTCGAGCTGCTAAGTGCTTCATACTCTACCTACAACACTCCCCTTAAAGGGGCAGTGACCATACAGCCACCAATGTTGCCTGCTCCCCACCCAGCAGCACATCCTCACTGCACATCACTCCTGTTATGGGCTAAGGTGCACTAATTTGCCTATGGCCAAACCGGTTGTGGCTGGCTTCTGGCCTACAGGATGAGGCTTCTGGTTGAAAGTTGTTCAGATCTAGGGGTGAGGTCTGGCTAAGGTTGCCAAATGTCTAATCATACAAACCCAAATACCCTTGCCCCACCCCTGCCCCTTTTCTGAGTCCCCGCCCTATTCACTCCATCCCCGCTCCCTCCATCGCTCACGCCCCCCCACCCTCACTCACTTTCACCAGGCTGGGGCAGGAGGTCGGAGTGCGGGCTCTGGGAGGAAGTTTGCATGCAGGAGGGGGCTCAGGGCTGTGGCAGGAGATTGGGGTGTGGAAGGGGGTTTGGGGTGCTGGCTCTGGGAAGGGGCTCAGGGCAATGTCAGGGGGTTGGAGTGCAGGAGGGGGTGCAGGGTGCAGGCTCCGGCTGGGAGGTGCATACCTCGGTCAGCTCCCGGTCGGCGGTGCAGCAGGGCTAAGGCAGGCTCCCTGCCTGCCTGCCTGCCTGCCTGCCTTGGCCCCATGCCACTCCCAGAAGCAGCTGTGGCCCCTCGGAGAGGGGCCAGGGAGGCGCTGCATGCTGCAGTTGCCGGCCAATGGAAGCTGTGGAGTCAACGCTCGGGGGGAGGACAGCGCATGGAGACCCCCTATTACCTCCCCCCGCAGGGGCCACAGAGACAAGCCAGCTGCTTACGGGAGTGGGGCAGGGCAGTCAGGGAGCCTGCCTTAGCCCCGCTGCGCTGCCAGACATTTAGTGGCTTAAAATCTCCCGGTTTGGCTTCATTAACCTCCGGGAGATAGAGCCCGATTCCAGGAGACTCCTGGCGAAACTGGGAGGGTTGGCCACCCTAGCTCTGGCTCATTTATAGAGATAAGGGTCATTGGTAAAGTCTGGGCTGAAGGTCAAACATGGGAGGTCTCTGGAGCTGGGGTTTTGCTGGGCCAATCTGTGGTGGAAACACCTGGGCTGGGGAGAGCCTCTAGTTCCCAAAGTATGCCAGGCTGCTTATCTACATACGGATCCCTGAAAGTGGGGTCAGCTTACAGCTATTTTCTGCCAAGCGGGGATGTCAGTGGTGGAAGCAGGCAGGGGTGTGCTGAGTTCTTTCCTACACTGTGCTGTGTAAGCACCCAGAGAGGATGGCATTGTGGTTAAAGTACTCTGATACTGGCTCTGATACTGATTTGTTTGTGGCCTTCGGCAGGTCCTAGCACCGTCTCATGCCTCAGTTTCCCCACCTGTAAAATACAGCATGCGCTGGGACATTACAGGGCTCATTGAGGACTAATGTTTGTGAAGCATGAGGATGGTACCGTTTGGAGCACAATTCAAATGCCTAGAAGTAAAATACTGGTTTCCTCGTGTTGGCTTCCAGTTTCTTACTGGGGTGGGTGCAGGGTCCAGCAGCCCAGGTTGCAGGGCAGGCAGAGAGAAGACTGTTTGTGGCTTGCTGTCCCACACATCCCTCATACTGGAGCGAATCACCCGGCCTGGCATGTGAACAGAATCTGGAGTCCCATTTCCTCTGCTCTCCAGATTCGGGAGGGTGGGTGTGAGAAAGTGCATGACTTCACCTCCTTCCCCTCCCCCCAGGGAGCAGGGGGAGCGGAGCTGCAGGAGAGGTTTGGACAATGTCAGAAGGCAGTGCTCTGAGTCAGGCCAGTGCTGTGCTCCCTAATCCAACTGCTGAGCAGAGAGTGGTGGAAGAAGTGCTCACAGCAGGCAGCCAGGGGCCCAGTGAGGATGGTGGGGCTTTGCCACAGTCCACACAGGCCTGTGAACTTTGCCAGGTGTTACATTTTATAAAAATACCGCATTTGACGAGGAGGACAACCAGATTTCCTCTCTGTAATGGTGACCATGGAGTGTCTGGAGCTCTACAGAATGGACGATTTTGAGACCTGAGCAGGATCTGGGTCCGTTAAAAGAGCTGCCTCATGTGAAGCACCCCCAGGATGGAAACCTGACCTGGTCTGTTCCGATTTCCTGACTTCCAGACAGGAATGAATTAATTCTCCTGACTCCATGAGGTAGGACGGAATCACAAACACCATGTTACAGGTGGAGAAACTGGGGCACTGAGTGGGCAAGGGACTCCCCCAAGATCACCCAGGGAGTCAGTGGTGAAGCTGCAGATAGAATTTGGGCCTCCTGATTCACTCATTCCAGCTCTAACCAGGAGACCCCACTCCTCTCCCACAGCTAGGGATAGAACCCAGGAGTCCTGACTCCCAGCTCTCCTGGCTCTAACCACTAGACCCCCCTTCCTGTTAAAGAAATCAATCTTTATTGTCTCCTTTATGATGATCTCCTCTCCCACCCTTCATACCCCGCACTGCACCTCCCCTGGGCAGTCGCCCAGCTGGCCTGCTTGGGGCCGTACCCAGCTGCACTGTGCTGTGTGGTCTCTAGAACTGTATCCCAGCAGGCTCCCAGCTCCTTGACTGGCAGTGCCTCTTTGGCTGTCGCTGTTTTCACCTTTTATGGCTGTTCTGTCCCTGAGAAAGTGACAGTGCTCTCATTGCCATGGTGACCGCTCCTGAGTACTGGGGATCAGGGGAGCCTCCAGGCATCCATTGCTCCTTCCAGGGCTCTGGGAAGGAAGGCTGAGCTGGTGCAGGTTTCAGGCCAGCCCAGTGGAGCCTGAATGTAGGGCACCTGCCATTGGAGGCCCGGATGGCTTGGAGCATTGGGAATGCTCAGGGGGCCAGGGCGCAGGCTAGTACAGCCAGTTAGGGATTGCTGGAGATAGTTTAGGGGTCAATGGAGGAGGCACTCGGTGGCCCCGTGTCAGCAGACAGACCAAGGACTCACCAGGCCGCGGATACCGAAGTTCTAGCTGAGGCTCACGAGTAGGGTGGAAGCTGTCCCTGGCCCATGGATAAAGACAGACTCCATGTCCCTCCACCCCTGAGCTGAATCAAAGCTTTCATTGAAAAAAATGTTGTGCGTCTAGCACAAAGGAGACACTGAAAAATACAAGTTTGTGTTTACAGATCAAAATAATGGTCTCTCCCCCTTCCCAGGCTCGAGAGGAAACAGTGGGATGAGCCTCTGCAGGGTGGGGGGTGCAAAGGAGTTAGTGAGGGAAAGCTAAATCAGAGAACAAGGTCAGCATTGATTTCTGGGATCTGTTAACTGAGTGTAACTGCTATCATGTCACCTTCATGAATCTGCAGCTTGAGAGGGGTGAATAGCCCCATTCTTCTCAATTATATGTTAATTCTGAACCCTAACGATGCTGTAAATACTATTGATGAAAATTTTAGCAGAAACAACTAATATGCTTATCTCACAATCCCAATTTGTCTCCCACCTGCTAAGTGCCACAAATGTCCCTTACTCAGCTGCCAAAACCATTCACTCCTCCCACGGCAGGCTCACCAATGAAGTTATCTCCTGCAAGGAAAAAATCAGCTGCATAGTGAACAGTGGAAATGTGGGACCCGTGTAAAATCCATTGAACTGAACCGTAGATTAAATAGCACAGCGCCCACTGTCTGGATTGTATTAATTATTGTCATTGAATTGCGTCAGAAGCTCCATTGTTTAATTGAAGTGAAGCCGGTGCAGAAGTTCCAGCCCACTGCATTGGAGTGCTGCAGCATGCAGTGATTTTGCCATGGAATTATCGGTGCTCCTGGTTGTCCAACTGGTTGCTGTCTGACACTTTCTAAGCTCCTGTTTTCAGTTGCTTATACCTTTGCAAGACTTTAACCAGGCAGGCTGAAATGTCCCATGCCAGGGGTTTGACTTAGGGTGGCTGAGTTTCAGCTCAAACAGTGCAGCCATTTCTGAGACTGAGATTAGGGGGAAATATGTTGTTTTGCCCATGCTAAAATCATTCTTCCAACTTTCATGGGGAATGTCTAGCACCTCCATGCTGTTGAGCAGGGGGGCTTGAAATTTGGTGGAGAAGTTTCCTTTGTGTCAGGGATGTGCATTAACTATCACCTTGGGAAAATGCCCAAACTAAGTCAAGCCTTTGAAAAATCTCAATTTTCACATGCTCCGTAGAAATTTGTTAAGAGTTTGGTAGCTAAATTCTCCCAAGAGTCTACCTGTGCTGAGCATGCTCTAGCCCCTCCCAGCTCCTAGTGCTGATCAGATTGTGCAGGCCTGCTCCATCCCCAGATCAGACCAGAGCATGCTCCAGCCTGGGGATGCAGGGGCTGAGTGGGACTACTCTGCAGTTGCTGTCCTGGACTGTTGAACTAAGAGCAGGGAGTCTGTCTCCTGTGCTCTGAGACCCCGCGACTGGCACCCAGGCAGCCTGGAGGAGGGGGAGGAAACAGCTTTGACGGGGATGCGAAGGGGCGAGGAATGTAGGGGAAAAGATAAAGGGGACGGGGGAATAGGAGCCTGAAGAGGAGAGGGGTTAGGTGAAGGAGTGCGGGGGGAGCAGAGAGGGGCAGAAGCTGGGATAGGGGTTGGAACAAGGGTTGGAGAGAGGTGGCGCAGGATCTGGGGGTGGGGAAAGGATAGGAGTAGGGAAAGAAAGGAAGGATAGGTTGGTGATGGGGCAAGAGTCAGGGAGGAGGAGACGGGACAGGTAGGAGCATGGGGCAGGAGTTGGGCATGAGCTAGTGGGGAGAGCAGCAGTGAAGGGACAGGAGCAGAGGGAGAGCCTGATGTGCAGGGGCAAAAGGATCTGTAACCACCAGAGTGCACTTCCCTACCCAGTCTGGAATGGAATGTAACATTTCTGAGTCTCACCAGTCCTCTGCTGTCAGCAACTAGCAGTGAAACCCCACAGCAGTGTGTCTCTCATCTCTCTCTAGTGACAGGTCCCAGCCTTCTCCTGCTACCCGTCACTCCCTTAGCTCAAGTCATGGATCTAAAGATCCTCACCCTGTCTGTATGGTTCACAGAATGACAGTTTGGGGGTTAAAAAAAAAGTTGGAAATTGCATCCAAAACACTTACGTTAAAGAATATTTTTAAGGTTGCAAAGCCAAGCACTGAAAACGTAGGAAATGCCAAAATGAAGGTTGCCCTACAGCCTTTGGCCCCTTTGTGCATGTGCATTATGATACGATCTTCAGTATCCAGGGCTGTTAACCTGGCACATTTCAGTGGGGCAGCTGCACCAGCCTGTGTGTGAGTTCAGCATGAGCCAGGCTTCAGATGAGAAGCGTTCTGTGCAATCCCTTCCAAATCCTGTTGGTTCCTATTTTCTGCTGCTCTCCCACTGGGCACTGCCCAGCGTGCGTTTCAGCTCAGGTACCTCAGCGAATGTAGTCCAGCTCCGCTGACAAAGTGGCTGCTTCTCTTCTCGCTTTTGCTGGAGGAAGCTGAAATCAGTGGGGCATACCGGAGGAGGAGAAGGGCTGTTATTGCCTTGGCATGCCCAGTGGGAGTGAATGGCAGGTAGGGGTGAGCGTAAAGGCTTGCCATTTTGGTGCCTTTTGTTTCCATTGCTTGAATTCAAATTGAGATATGGGCAACCATTATAGAGTGACGCCACCAAATATTAACATTACTCAGAATTAAAATGACACTCAAGAACTCTGCTGAGCTTTTCTCTATGAACTGGTGATGCCCAGGTACTAGGGAAAGGCTTGGAAGGACCTGTGAGTGTGATTCCCAGGGGAACCCTTGGCGGCCAGGGGGGGCGTACACACATACACCAGTCCAGGAATGAGATGGTCACCCAGCCTTCAGGGCATGGCCTTCTCCCAGGAATCTCAGCCCAGCACCAGTGCCTAGCCCCCAGGCACCAACACCTCCTCAAGGATTGACACTAATCACAACCCAAGGCAGAGAGCACACGCACCTGTTGCCAACACAGCTCCCCCTGCCCAAAGCCTCACAAACCACAGTACAGTGCTGTCACTGAGTGTGGGGGAGTCAAGGCCCTGCACTCCCGGCTCCCTGCGATTCACCATGACTCTCAACCAGCCAGTAAAACAGGTTTATTTAGATGACAGGAACACAGTCCAAAACAGGTCTTGCTGGTACAGACAAGAGGACCCCCATTAGTTAGGTCCATCTGGGGACCCCAGGGAGGCCACAGCCCCGTTGGGAAGCCCAAGCCCCGTCGGGGCACCCCTCTCCATTTCCCAGCCAGCTCCAAAACTGAAACTCCCTCCAGCCTCTCACTCAACCTCCCCCCGGCTCCTCCCCCAGCCTTTGTGTCCTTTGTCCAGTTTCCCGGGCAGAGGTGTTACCTGGCCTCCAACCCCCCTCCTGGGTTCTCATGTTATATGCTCAGGTATCCTCCCTTCCCCAAAGGCAGTCCAAGCAAAACTCCCCTGCAACCTTCCCAGGTCAATACTCCCCACTCAGTATTTAAATAACACATCAAGAACATTCCCACTTCGTCACAAGTGCATCTTCCAAAGACTGAACATTTGCTTGCACAATGCGATAAAGAGCTTGGAAGACTATCTATAGCAGCACCATCTGGTGACACCTGTCATGCCAGTACCTATTAAACAAAGCAGTGCATGCTGGACTGTTAGCCTGGTAACCCATTTAATGATAGCGACATCACTGCAAGATCCCCTGAGTCTATGTTTGTGGTTGGTACATCTAGCATGGCTTTATCCTTAGCTGCGTGTGTGCATGCAGAGACCCCCTTGTATGAACATTTTAGGTTGTCTCTGGAGACATCTTCCATGCGGAGCCAAGTCCATCCCTGGTACAAATGGTGATGAAAGTGGGTGTAACTTGTACTAATGTGGAAACCAGTATAGGTGCAAAACAAATGTCACTGAGCTGCCTGGGGCTGGGAGGGAGAAATGTAAGTGGGGGTTTGAAACACACAAGCTGTGATATCTTTCACTGTCCCTGAGGCCCAGGCCCTTGTCCAAGCCACCCCTTTCCCACCCACCCTCAACCTTGGGAGGGAGGAGGAGGCCCCATGGCATAGGCCACTGTAGCCTGTGCTGCTGCTGAACTTTGTATTGCCTGCCGATGGGGATGAGGAGGAGTGGCCTTTCAGTGAGGTGGATAGGGTCAGAGCAGGGGACTGGGAATGAGGAGTCTGGGCTGGCTCCCTCTGACACTTTGGCCTAGTTCTGCCATCAGTCTATGCCTCAGTTTCCCCTGGGTAGCATTCAGATAGTGAAACTTGACTAAGGACTAAAAAGTTTGTAAGGCACTTGTGGAGCCTCGGGCGAGGGAAGGGCCTAGGTTATTCTTTGCACCCCATATTCCTCTGCTGGAGGTTGGGGGAGGGAGTGGCCAGGCACTGAACAAGACCTCCAGCTAAAAGCCTCCCCTGTAAGAGCTGTCAGGCTGGCGCTAATTTAAAAGCAAACAGTCTTGGTCAATCAGCATTTGTTCCTGGGCCTGGGGAGGGTTGGTCCTGCCAGCCTGTGCTCACACCCGAGCAAGCCCAGCTCTTCTTTGTGACACTAGCAGCACCCAGGGACTTCCTCCCTGCTGGCAGGTCTGATGATGTCCCCTTTGTAAAGCAGCCAGTCGCTTTCCTGGCAGAAAGGCTCACTATTAACCTCCTCCTCTCCCCCCATGCTCAGCGTGCTTTGCAAACATTAGGGCACTGAGTCTCAGCTGTCCCTGGGAGATGGGGACGCTGAGGCACAGAGATTGTCCCAGCCGGAGCCAGTGCCAGAGTGGGAGCATTGCTCTGGGACCTGACTCACTTCAGCCCCAGAGCACAGGAGGGTGTGGTGGGACATGGCCATGCTGGGCAGTGTGTTTTGTAGTGGGGGATGTGAAATGGTTTGTGTGAGGAGGCTGACACACTAGAGACAATTCAGTTCTGCGCGGGCCTGTTGGGTGGGTTGTTCGTTGTCAATCTCCGTCACCTCTGAGCCGGCTGCACCTGCAGCCTGCGCTGCCCCTGGAGGGATGCTGTGCAGAAGGGCCACTTCAGCTGGGAGGGCAGAGTTATGGGAGGGGGAGCCCTACAGCCAGGGGGCCACCCACTGTGGAAGGTTTGGTTTCTCACTGCCTTGTGCACCTGGTTTTTGTATCCCTGTGCTTTGCAGTTGTGGTGGCAGCCTGGGTGGGGAATAAAGCTCTCTCTCTGGGCCAGCCACAGCTCTGACCTGACAAGGCCCTGCAGTGATCTCACCCAGTCATAACAGGGGATTCAGGGCCTCTTCAGCCACACAGACTCTATCGGCCTAGCTAGGGTGGTCAACCAGGGTCAGGGCAACTGTCACCACTGCCCAGCTGGGGTTAACAGAACTCTCCATCTCTGCCAGTGCTTTCCAGCTCCTGGGCCCCAGGCTGGGCTGACAGGTGGAATCCACAGCCGCTCTGTGTTGCCATCGGAGCGGAGCATAGGGAGGGTCTGTGTGCAGGGCTGCCGTGTATCTGGGGGCTTGTAGCCAGCATCAGCACATCAATCCAGGGTACTCTTCCACTTTCTCAATGTGACTCCGTCTGAGCACAGGCTCTAGCATGCAATGTGCCCCCTTGAGCTAAGCAACAATGGCTGGATCTCACCTGCTGCGACTGTCATCTCTGGGGTTGCTCTTTGGCAGGAAAGACAGGGCAGCTGCAGCCTGCTCCTACTATATCCACAGCTGTAACCGAGACACTTGGGCTCCATGTGAGGGGCCACTGGGGTCACCAGCTGGAGACAGTTGAACTGGAAAAGCTGGGGGAGACAGCTTCCAGGGACACCTTTGAGGTATGAACCTCCCTCCTACTAACACAAGAAAAGCCCTGTTTATTGCCAGCCTGTGGGGAGTCAGCTGCAGAGAGGCTGCCACTCTTATGGAAACACCCGACAGGATTGGATGGGCTGTATGGAAACCTGTTCCAGCCTCAGGGGAGGACACAGAGCCACAGCATGCAAGCCTGGGAAACAGCCCCTGCTCTGGCATTCTAGCACACAGGCGTTCAGCTGTTAGTCATGCCGTGGGTCCTATTTGCTGGTCCAATCTGCAGGGCATGGGTGGATGGGCTGACCCCCTTCCTCTGCTGGGTCTGCTGCTGCTCACGGCATCTGGGTTCCCATGCAGCCTCCCTTCCCATGCAGCTCCCCCAGCCACCTGGTGCACTGTGCTTGATAGTGCTATCTGAGGATCAGACAACCTTGGAGTGACTGGGCAGCCCAGCCCCAGATCTAAGCCCTGCCCAGCTCCTGGGCAGGAAATGGCTCCTTTACTGCACAGGTTCCCACTGGGTTTCCATGGGAACGCAGAACTTGAGGTAGTGCTGCAAAGTTGCTCTTGGACTGCAAACTGGAGAAGAGCCTGGCCCTGCTGAGGGAACAGGAGCTAAATGGCCTGATGAGCCTTCGGGGCTGGCCGGGGTGGCTGATGGGGCTGTGGTGTGGGGAGAAGGGGGCTCCTTGGTGCCAAGTGTTGGGGGAGCTTCTGCCACTCCGTTAAGAATGAAAGATCTCGCCGCATCCATGTTCCCAGGCAATGTGGGCAACCCCTGAGCCTGTCATACACCCTGCGAGGAGGGCAGCTCTGCCCTGCTGCCTCAGAACCAGGGGTGAGCTGGAGCTGGTTCGCACGAACCGGTTGTTAAATTTAGAAGCGGTTTTAGAACCGCTTGTTAACTGGCTTCCCTGCGAGGGAAGCTTTGATGGGCTCTGGCTGGGAAGGGTGTAATTCCTCCTCCCGGCCGCCGGGGGGCGCCGTGCTGCGGGAGGCATGTGAGGCTCCTGCTGCTGCCTGGTGAGTCCCCGGCTGCTCGGGCTGCTCCCAGCCGCTCCCCCCGGTGAGTGTCTGCACCCCTCCCCTGCTCCCCCTGCCTGCACCCCCCCCGGCTGCAGCCAGCCCCTGTCACCCTGCCCCCAGCCCTGCCCCCTCCTTGCCCCCCGTGCCCCCCCCGCCCACAGCCCCTGCCAGCAGCCCCCTCCTGCTCCCAGCCGCTCTCCCTGTGTGAGTGTCTGCACCCCCCGCTCCCCCTCTGCCCCCCGCTGCCCCTGCCACCCTCCCCGCCCCAGCCTCTGCCCCCCCCGCCCCCAGCCAGCCCCTGTCTGCACCTCCTGGCCAGAGCCATCCGTCCTGCATGCAGCCAGCCTCTCCCTGCCCTCCCCTTCCCAGAGCCGCCCCCTGCCCACAGCCAGCCCCTGCCACCTCTCCTGCCCCCTGCCCGCAGCCCCTGTCTGCAGGCAGCCCCTGCCCACAGCCCCTACCACCCCCCCTGCCGCCACCCCGACCCCTGCCACAGCCCCTTTCCCCGCCACAGCCTGTCTGTACCACCTGCCCACAGCCAGCCCCTGTTGCAGCCAGCCCGTGTCACACTCCCTGCCTCCAGCTAGCCCTGCCTTACACCCCTGTCTGCAGCCAGCCCCATGTCCACTGGTGCCCTGCAGTTCTCAGGGCACTAACCTTGCACACTTGCTTCAATGAGGGGGGGCAGGGAGCAGCTGCGACCCACACATGTGCACACCCTAGGGTGACCAGACAGCAAGTGTGAAAAATTGGGACAGGGGTGAGGGGTAATAGGAGCCTATATAAGAAAAAGACCCAAAAATTGAGACTGTCCCTATAAAATTGGGACATCTGGTCACCCTAGCACACCCCCAGGGAGTGGCGGGGACCCACACATGTGAAATGGAGCTCATTTCTAGTTCAGGCCCATCTTTTTAAAAAAGAACTTTAGGTAGGGTTAACATACATCTGTATTTTCCCAGAGATGTCAGGCTTTTAGGTTCTTAAATCGCTGTCTGGGTGGTAAATTTTAAAAATTCCTCCTGGGAAAATACGGACTTATGGGTAACCCTATTGGTTCAAAAAATCCATACTGTGGCACATCCCTTAAATCAGAACTTTTTATAGGGAACCCGTTGTTAAGATTTTAGCAGCTCATCACTGCTCAGAACCGATGGAAAGCTGCAGCTCTGGCTGGAGACAGCAGGCTAGAACGTGTGACCCCTGGCGGCTCGCTGGATGAAGAGAAAGGGACAGCTGCAGATTACAGCTCCGTAATGCTCACACCCATCTGCACTGACTCACTCTGTTTCCTCTCATGGGTTAATAACACTCACGGTGAGGGAAGTGAGTTTGAGCGCTCCCATCTCCTCTCCCCCGCATGCTCCTCTCAGTTTGGATGGTGAAACTAGACTCCTTGGTCCCACTGCTGTTTTGCTCTCAGGCACAAGCCCAGGCCTGCAGGCTTTGTAAGGATCAACAAGACTTGAACCCAGGCCCACTTGGCTCCTTGTCCCTGTTTTAACTCCTTGGGGTATGCCAGGAAACGCCCAGGTAACAGTGTTGATTCCTAGCTATCTGTTGTGATTGCCCTGCTTTTCTATTGCTGAGCTCTCTGCCTCTGAACCTCAGCTCTGACTTGGAGCCTGGCTCCCATGAGACCCCGGAAGCCCCAACAGGGGCCCTGTGACCTGCTATTGCCCCTCAGCCAGACTCCTGATTCTGACTACGGCTTGACCTGATAGTGCTCTGTCCCCTGGCTTCAGTTCCTGCCCTCAGTCCTGCCCCGCTTTGCCCAGGATCCCGACAGGCAGGGGTTTGTCTGGGTATTGAGAAGGTTTGCAACTTGCAAAGGGACAGTAGTGACGGCAGACACAGATTTGTGGGAGCTGGGGTTTGGGGAAGTTGGATTTGAACAAACCCTGCGCTGCGGGGGAGATGTGCCCTGGCATTGGCCCCCCCATCTGTGTGATTGATTTGTTAACAGGCAGCACTGGGAAGGTGTTTTATTACTGACTAGCAATGATTAAGCCGGGTGGAGAGAGTGCAGCTCCTGGGACGCTGGCCCATGGAGAGACAGCAGAGCTAGCGGCTGAGTTCCACTCTCTGTAGCAAGCTCAGCTTTCCCCTCACCCTCTCGCTGGGCTCTGAACACAGCTGATGGGATCTCTCCATGGAGTGGGGCAAGCTCTCTGCCCTCCCTGCAGGCCCTGGTGGGAGCTGGGCAGCACAGAGCCAAGCAGGGAGAATGGCCTGGAAGGGACGGGATGGAGGCTGCCGAAGTTTCCAAGAAGCATGGAGACTCTTTCAGCGGGATGGGGCTCTGCTCTTGGCCTGTCTCTGCCGGACATGGGGATTCCCTGACCTGCCAAAGGATACTATTGCCAGTGCTCCCTCTCCTGCACTCCGTGGGGTCAGGCTCAGCCTCCGTCTCAGGGGCTCTCATCCCTCACCACTGTTAGGCTCAGTCAGGCCTGAGCTTCATCCATTCCGAGGCTAAAAGGGACCATTGTGATCATCTAGTCTGACATCTCAGGTCGGAGAACTTCCCTGAAATAATGCCTAGGGCAGATCGTTTAGACCAGGGGTCCCCAACGCGGTGCCCGCAGGCGCCATGGCGCCCGCGGGGGCATCTTAATGTGCCCGCATCCTGGCCCCCGGGAGAGCACCTGCCGAAATGCCGCCGAATTTCAGCGGCATTTCGGCGGGGACGCCTCTCAATGACGACGCTTGTCGCCAACAAGTGATGTCATCGAGAGGCGTCGCCCCCAAATTTCAGCGGGGACGCCTCTTGATGATGCCGCTTTCCATCAGCAAGCGGTGTCATCAAGAGGCGTTGCCGCCGAAATTCAGCGGCATTTCAGCAGGTGCTCCACTGCCGCAGTGGTCCTTTGTCTGGCGCCCGCCAGATGAAAAGGTTGGGGACCACTGGTTTAGACAAACAGCCAGTCTGGATTTAAAAATGGTTAGGGATGGAGAATCTATCACTGTGACCTCTGGTAAATTGATCCAGTGGCTAATTATTCTAATGGTTAAAATGTTTGCTTTATTTCCAGACTGAATTTGTCTAGTTTCAACTTCCAGTCACTGGATCATGTTAGACCTTCCTCTGCTAGGCTGAAGAGCCCACTATTAAATATTTGTTCCCCATGTAGGTACTTAGACTGTAATCAAGTCACCCCTTAACCTTCTCTTTATTAGACTCCAGGAGCTCTATCTGTGCAGTTTATCTCTCTAAGGCAGGTTTTCTAATCCTTTAATCATTCTCAAGTCTCTTCTCTGACCTCTCTCCAATTGATCACCCTCTTTCTTGAATTATGGACACCAGAACTGGACACAGGATTCAGCAGTGATTGCACCAGTGCCAAATGCAAAGGTAAAATCACCTCTCAGCTCCTACTTGAGATTCCCCTGTTTATGCATCCCAGGATCTCATTGGCTCTTTTGGCCACAGCATCATATTGGGAGCTTATGTTCAGCTGATTATCCACCACGACTCCCAAATCTTTTTCAGAGTCACTGCTTACCAGGATAGAGTCCCCCATCCTGGAAATATGGCCGACATACCTTGTTCCTAAAGGTGTACATTTACATTTAGCCACAGTAAAATACATATTCTTCTTCGAGTGCTTGTTCACGTCCATTCTACATTAGGTGTGCGCGCATTGCGTGCACGAGCAGTGGAAACTTTTTCCCGTAGCGGCTCCTGTCGGGATGGCGAGACCCCGCCAGAGTGGCGCCACTGCACCGTGCATATATACCCCCGCTGGCCCGACCCCCTCCAGTTCCTTCTTACCATCTGTGACCGCGTTGAACAACCTCTTGCTCTCCTAAGAGAAGCAATTCCCTTAGCCTTAGTGTCGCATAGCTGTTATTAGTCAGTTATCAGTTAGTTAGCGTTTTCATTGTTGCTGAACTCTTACTAGATTAGGTGCTTGGAGGACTCCGGCACCTGCCCCAGGCCACGGATTTAAGGCTTGCGCCACGTGCTGCAAGCCTATGGCCGTTAGTGACCCCCACGACTCCTGTCTCAGTTGCCTGGGGGAAGCTCACCAAACAGAGAGGTGCAAGATTTGTAAGGTCTTTAAGCTGAGAACAAAGAAAGAGAGAGACTTTCGTTTAAGGCAGCTGTTGATAGAGGCCGTGCTGCAGCCACCGGGCCCGGAATGCCCGACACCGGCCTCAGCCTCCTCGGTGCGGAGCACCCCGGAGTCATCAAGACACCCGGTACCGGCCAAGCATCATAAGCCGTCAGCCTCAGAATGACAAAATAGGCCCCGGCACCGCTCATCCTCCCCGATATGGCCCAAGGCAAAGCCAAAGGAGGGGCGCGGATGCTCTCCGCAAAAGAGACAGGCGCCATCTCAGGCCCGGAACACGGGAGAGTGGAAAGGATGCTGCACCTAGCACTGGTGGCACCGGCTCCTCAAGTCCCACCAAATCCAGCTATGAGTGAGCTCAGTGCGGACGCAGGGCTCAAGGGCATGATAAATCAGCCCTCTACGCCTGACACCTTTGAGGCTGCAAAAGACCTCATCGGATTGTCCGCAATGAGCCCCCTCCCAGCCAGGGAGAAGCCTACGGCACCACGACCCAGGTTGCCGTCGAGGGGAAAGCCGGCAATAGTGAACCATTCGAGGTCACCGTCCCAGCACCGCTCCCAGCGCTGGTCCCGGTCGAGCTCTGAGTCTGAGGACTCCCAGGTACCCTTGACTCAGACGGAAGTCTCAGTACCGGAGATGAATCAACGCACGGGGTCTGTGCAGGACATATGGCGCTCCCCGGTGCCCCCCCAAAGACCGGCACCAGCAGGACTCGAGCCGGGAGTTGCCGAAGGTGCCCAGAAGGCACCTGGTCTCGGGAACACCGGCACTGGTCCCAGTCCAGAGAGCAGCGGTACCGGTCCTGGTCAGCCAGAAGCCAATCATAAGCCTCCTGCAGGCACAGATCAACAGTACTGCCGTGGCCCTCGCACTCAGCGTCACCGGAGTCCGGCGCCGACTCAAACAAACTGGCTGGCTACCACAATGGGGACCACCAGGACACTGGCCCTTCTGGACCCTGTGGGCCTACACCAGCGTCACGGTGCTCCCTCTAGGGCCAGCTATTCGGTACAGAGATCTCGGTCCCCACACCGACGCTCCCCTGTAAGGTGTCCAAGCAGCCTGCAGCCTTGCCAAGCAAGAGACAGGAAAGCCCAGTACCATACCTGGTGCCGTCCCAGGACCACCGGCCCCGGCTTGAGCCGGAAACCCCTTCCCTGGGGGAGGAGGACCGGGGGAACCAGCAAGAGGAAGCCGAGCAGCTGCTAACCTCTTTGTCATCCCCGGATGAAGCAGTGGCAGGCACGGCGGTGTCAGGACCTCCGCCATTAGACCATAAGGCCCACCACTAACTGCTTCGTAAGGTGGCCCGTAACTTGGGGTTGCAAGCCGAGGAGATGGTGGAGCAGGAAGACCCCATGGTGGACATTCTGAGCCCAGAAGGTCCTTCCAGAATAGCACTCCCACTCATTAAGACCATTCAGTCTAATTACACGACTATATGGCAGACTCCAGCATCCAGCGTACCAACAGCCAAAGGTGTGGAGCGCAAGTACTTTGCCCCATCAAAAGGTTACGACTTCTTGTTCTGTCACTGGTAGTCTCGGTGGTGAATGAGAGAGAGCACCATGGGCAACAAGCCCCAGCCCCCAAGGCCAAGAAAGCAAAACGCCTGGACCTGTTCGGCAGGAAGGTGTATTCATCAGGGGGCCTCCAGTTGAGGATTGCTAACCAACAGGCCATCCTCAACAGGCATAACTTCAACTCCTGGGCGGTGGTGGGGAAGTTTAAGGACAACCTCCCGCAGGGCTCCCAACAGGAGTTCACGGCCCTAATGGAGGACGGCTGGGCCGTAGTGAAAACCTCCCTCCAAGTGTCCCTGGACTCGGCGGATGCGGCAGCCAGGACAATAGCTTCAGGTGTGGTCATACAGCGCTCAGCGTGGCTTCAGGAGTCAGGTTTACCGCCTGAGGTCCAGAATTCGATCCAGGACCTCCCATTCGAAGGGTCCGGACTTTTCTCGGACCAAACTGATTCGAAGCTACATAGCCTTAAAGACTCTAGAGCTGCACTCAAGTCACTGGGTATGCAAACCCCGGTGACTCAGAGGAAGCCCTTTAAGCTGCAACCCTCTCATCAGCGCCAGTACCAGCCTCATCCTTGGCAGGAGCCTTACTGCAGGCAGGGAGGAGACAATAGGAAGTGGCGCTATAATAACAACAATTCCAATAGGCCTGGCCAGAACCAAGGCCAACATAAATCTCAGCCGGGCTCTATGCCAGGCTTTTGAAGGTGCGCTCGAGGACAGCGTACCAGATCATCCACCAGATCCATCAAGGCTTGTGGTCGGGGAGGGAGCAATCGCTCCATATCAACGTGAAGGAGCTCAGGGCAGTTCATTTAGCATGCCAGACCTTTCATGCCACTCTGAGTGGTCACAGCGTGACAGTTCTGACAGACAACACGACCGCCACGTTTTATATAAACAAGCAGGGCGGAGCCCGTTCCTCCCTGCTTTGCCACAAAGCTCTCTTTCTCTGGAACTTCTGCATAGCCCATGCCATTCACCTCGAGGCAGTGTATCTCCCGGGGGAGCAGAATGAGCTGGTGGACCACCTCAGCAGGTCCTACTGCATGCACAAGTGGACGCTCAAAACGGACATCGTGCTTTCGCTCTTCCAGAGGTGAGGTTCCCCGGGTGGACCTGTTCACTACCAAGGACAACACCCAGTGCCCACGTTTCTGCTCGTTCCAGGGTCACAGCCCGGGCTCAATAGCCGACTCATTTGCAATCCGGTGGGGAGGGGAACTAAAATACACTTTTCCCCCTATCCCCCTAATACACAAGGTACTGTTCAAGGTGCACAGGGATAGGGCATTGATCATTCTCATCACCCTGGCATGGGCCCGCCAGCATTGGTTCACCATGCTCCTGGAGCTGTCAGTGGAGGCCCCAATATCCCTGTGTCACGGAGTCCCCGGGCGATGCTCTGGAACTGCTCCCCACAAATCCACTCAGGACTTTGGGAAGCCTCCTCTCCCTTGGGCAGACTATCTTTAGGGCAGGAAGCTCACATGTAGCATTCAGCATGTGCCCCTCCGTGTGCTTCCCACAGCGAGTCCACTCAGTCGGGGTCCTGGGGAAGCCAGAGGGTCCTGCACCCCCACCTTGCAGTCAGACGTGACTCTTAGCCAGCCAGTAAAACAGAGGTTTATTTAGATGACAGGAACACAGTCCAAAACAGGTCTTGCCAGTACAGACAACAAGACCCCCCCTTAGTTAGGTCCATCTGGGGCCCCAGGGAGGCCACAGCCCCGCTGGGAGGCCTGAGCCTCCTCGGGGCTCCCCTCCATTTTCCAACCAGCTTCCAAAAACTACCAAACCCCCTCCAGCCCCTCCTCTCTGGCCTTTGTCTCTTTCCTGGGCCAGGAGGTCACCTGATCTCCCTGTTTCCAACACCTTTAGCATGGCCTTGCAGGGAGGAAGGGCCTGGCCATTAGTTGCTAGGCAACAGAGGGTCGGCCAGAGCTGAGGCCCCCACACAGTATTCAGAGGGAACATTAAAACCAGTCCCACTTCATCACACCTCTTCCCCCCCTTTGAGACCGAACTGAGCGAGGTCACTTCAGCCAGTGACCTGGGGAAGATCGAACTACCTACATTCCCATGGATTCCCCAGCATTCCCCCCCCCCCCTCATGGGGGAAGAGTTACACCAGGCCCTTCCAGTTTCCTGCCTCCCTTTAGGTTGGGGTTGCTCGATGGCACCTGTAGTCTGCAGGTGGGAAGGCTTATGCGGCTCATGTCCTTTCCCACCCAATACCCCTGGGGTTCAAGCTGGGCTAGGGTCTTCTCCCTGCGTTCCAGGCTGAGAGGCTGTGATTCGGGCTCTCTTGGTTCAGAGCCCCCCTTTTGACCCTGGCTCCCCTTTGGAAAGGCTCCTCTGTGCTGGGCAAGGGTCCTACAGCCATTTTCCCCTTGTCCTGGGCCTTCCTCACCCTCTGGCAGGGGTCACAGGATCGGCAGTACTGCCGGACATTAGTAAACACCCTAGGCCAGTAAAAGTTCCGTAGCAGCCTCTGCTGGGTACGCCAGGTTCCCTGGTGCCCTGAGAGGGAGATGTCATGGGCCCGGCACAGCAGCTGGCGGCGATACTTCTGGGGTACCACCAGCTGCCTCCTGATCCCCCCCAACTCCATGTTCCCTGGGGGAGCCCATTCTCGGTACAGGAACCCCTTCTCCCACAGGAACCTTTTCCGGACACCTCCCCCCATGGTCGGTACCACACTGATGTTGGCCAGGTCCCTTATCTTCCTCAAGGAGGGATCTTTCTGCAACTCGGCCTGGAACTCAGCAGCTGGGGCAGGGATGGGGACCTGCTCTCTCTCACTGGCTGGGTCTGAAGCTGCAGCCTTCTTGAGCTGTGTCTCTGGGCACTTCCTCCCCACCAGGGTAGGGTTCTGCTCCTTGGGCAAGGTACCCTTCCCGAGGTCAGGGCGCAGTGTCCCGTGCAGGCTTGAGCTACGAGTCACAACCCAGGCACCCTGGGGGTTGCTTGGCCAGTTCTCCATGTCCCCCCCCCCATTAACACCTCAGTGGGTAAATGGGGGTGCACCCCCACTTTCTTGGGGCCCTCCTTGTCCCCCCATTTCAAGTGTACTCTTGCCATGGGCACCTTGAATGGGGTCCCACCCCCATCAAGGTCAGATAGGTGTTGGGCATCACCTGATCTGGAGCTACCACCTCGGGCCAGGCCAGCGTTACCTCAGCGCCCGTGTCCCAGTATCCATAGACTTTCCTCCCATCCACCTCCAGAGGAACAAGGCACTCACTCCGCAGGGACAGCCCTGTGTCCACCCTGTAAACGGAAAACCTGATGTTTGGAGCATCCAGCTCTGCGGAGGAGGTGGCTTGGGGCCCTCCTCCCTCCTGAACAGTTCATAAGAACATAAGAACATAAGAAAGGCCGTAACGGGTCAGACCAAAGGTCCATCTAGCCCAGTATCTGTCTACCGACAGTGGCCAATGCCAGGTGCCCCTGAGGGAGTGAACCTAACAGGCAATGATCAAGTGATCTCTCTCCTGCCATCCATCTCCATCCTCTGACGAACAGAGGCTAGGGACACCATTCTTACCCATCCTGGCTAATAGCCATTTATGGACTTAGCCACCATGAATTTATCCAGTCCCCTTTTAAACATTGTTATAGTCCTAGCCTTCACAACCTCCTCAGGTAAGGAGTTCCACAAGTTGACTGTGCGCTGCGTGAAGAAGAACTTCCTTTTATTTGTTTTAAACCTGCTGCCTATTAATTTAATTTGGTGACCCCTAGTTCTTGTATTATGGGAATAAATAAATAACTTTTCCTTATCCACTTTCTCAACATCACTCATGATTTTATATACCTCTATCATGTCCCCCCTTAGTCTCCTCTTTTCCAAACTGAAGAGTCCTAGCCTCTTTAATCTTTCCTCATATGGGACCCTCTCTAAACCCCTAATCATTTTAGTTGCTCTTTTCTGAACCTTTTCTAGTGCTAGAATATCTTTTTTGAGGTGAGGAGACCACATCTGTACACAGTATTCGAGATGTGGGCGTACCATGGATTTATATAAGGGCAATAATATATTCTCAGTCTTATTCTCTATCCCCTTTTTAATGATTCCTAACATCCTGTTTGCTTTTTTGACCGCCTCTGCACACTGCGTGGACATCTTTAGAGAACTATCCACGATAACTCCAAGATCTTTTTCCTGACTCGTTGTAGCTAAATTAGCCCCCATCATGTTGTATGTATAGTTGGGGTTATTTTTTCCAATGTGCATTACTTTACATTTATCCACATTAAATTTCATTTGTCATTTTGTTGCCCAATCACTTAGTTTTGTGAGATCTTTTTGAAGTTCTTCACAATCTGCTTTGGTCTTAACTATCTTGAGTAGTTTAGTATCATCTGCAATGATACTAAACTATAAGCTGCCAGCCCCCCTTGCCTGGGAAGCCTGCCCCTCGTCCAGCTGCGCCACTACCCAGTTAACCCTCTGTGGGTCCAGTTTGCTTGGTCTGTACCTGAGCCTGGGGCACTGGGTCTGTATGTGGCCTCTTTGACCACAGTGATAGCAGCCCATGTCCCATTGGTCCCCTCGAGCTGGTCGGTTGGTCCTGATGCTGGATGTCCCCCTTGGGAGGGGGTTCTCCACGTTTTCCTTATGAGAGGTCCCAGGATCACTCTCTTTCTGCATCACGGCAGGCCTGTTTCTTTGGGACTCCTCCCTGCCACCCCCCGACCGGCTCTTCACAAACTCATCGGCCAGCCGCCCTGCATGTTGCGGGTTCTCTGGCTTTTGGTCCCTCAACCACAGCCTCAGGTTGGATGGGCACCGCTCATACAGTTGCTCCAGTACCAGCAGTTTAACCAGGTCCCCATTCATCTGGGCCCCATCTGCCCATTTGCTGGCGTATCCCTCCATGCAGACGGCTAGTTGCAGATATGAGACCTCAGGGGTTTTATCCTGACCCCGGAACCTTTCCCGGTACATCTCAGGAGTCAGCCCAAACTCGCGCAGCAGGGCCTTTTTTGAATAGTTCGTAGTCCCCTTTCTCTGCCTCTTCCAGTTGGCGGTACAATGCCACGGCTTTGGGGCCCAGGGGGTGAGAACCCGGAGCCTGTCCGCAGGATCTACCTGGTGCAGCTCGCAGGCTATCTCAAAGGCATCCAGGAAGTCATCAATGTCCTCCCGCTCCTTACGCTGGGCCAGGATGCACTTATCAAAGCTTTGCGCAGTCCTGGGCCCCTCCTCACTCACCGCAGCCGGGGGCCCGCTGCTCCTCAGCTTCGCCAGTTCCAGCTAATGATGACGCTGTCTCTCTTTCTCCTCCCGGTCATGTTCCCTCTGTCTCTCACAATTCTCCAGCTCTCTCAGTTTTAGCTCTGTCTCCCATTCCAGCCGCTTCCGCTCCACAGATGCCGAGCGTCGATGGGACGATCCCCTGCTGGCTGGCGAGCTTCGCCGAGAGGATTCCCTGCTGGCCGGGGGTGTCATGGTGCCCTCGGTATTCACTGGGCTCCTTCCCGCCCTTCCCCTAGGCATAGGCAGAAGGGGTCTCAGGAAGCCCTCAGCCGCCGGCTGACCACTCTCAGCGGGGACAGACACTGGTGCCTGTGCTGCATTTGCCAGGCTGCTTCTCTCAGAGACAGGGATCAGTTCATTCAAGCGATCTCCCTCCTCCAGCTGGGCAATTAGCTGGTCTTTGGTGAGCCTCCCACTGTGCAGCCCCCTCTGCTTGCACAGCTCCATCAGGTCGCCCTTAAGCCACTTGGCATACCTCTTCCTGCTGGCCACTCGCAGGCCTGGGTGCTCACCGCTTCCCATGGTTTCCAGGGAGACCCCTAGCGTGCCAGTCCTTGAGATCACCACCTCTCTGCCAGGGTCAAGTGGCAGACTCCTCCGCCCCTGGGACCGCTCGCTGTGATCCCCCGGGGGACCCTGTTACTGCGTGAGCCTTCTCTCTGGTCACACACTCCCAAGGGTTAATCGCCCTCTGAAACCATCTCTTTCTGAATCTTCGGCATGCCTGGTCCCTGTCAATCCCCCTTCGTTTTACTGCTCCCCAGTCACTTACTGCAAGAAGCGCTGTCCACGGGATGCAATTCCATCTGGGTCAGGACATTTGCCTGCCAGTGTTCTTTGTTGCTTGTGCCTAGCTTACCAAGTGATCCAGATTGCTCTGTATCAGTGACCTGTCATCTTTGTTATTTACCGCTCTCCCAATTTTTGTGTCATCTGCAAGCTTCATCAGTAATGATTTTATGTTTCTTCCAGGTCGTTGATAAAAATGTTTGAAAGTTTAGGGCCTAGAACTGATTCCTGCATGACCCCACTGGAAATACAGCCTCTGATGATGATTCCCTGTTTACAGTTACATTTGGAGACCTGTCAATTAGCCAACTTTTAATCCATTTAAGGTGTGTCATGGTAATTTTATATTCTAGTTTTTTAATCAAAATGTCTTGTGGTACCAAGTCAAATGCCTTAGAGAGGTCTTAGGTATATTACATCAACACCATTTCCTTTATCAACCAAACATGTATTCTCGTTGAAAAAAAAAGTCAAGTTAGTTTGAAAGGATCTGTTTTCCATAAATCCATTTTGATTGGCATTAATTATATTGCCCTCCTTTATTTGTTTATTAATTGAGTCTCATATCAGCTACTCTATTATCTTGCCTGGGATTGATTGACAGACCTATAATTACCCTGGTCATCCCCTTTACTTTTTTTAAATATTGGTACAACATTTGCTTTCTTCCAGTCTTCTGGAACTTCATTAGTGTTCTGAGACTTAATGAAAATCAATGTTAACAGTCAAGTGAGCTCATCAGCCAGCTCTTTTAAAACTCTTGGATGCAAGTTTTTTGGACCTGCCCATTTACAAATATCTAACTTTAGTATCTGCTATTTAACACCCTGCAGAGATATTAGTGGAGTGGAAAGGGTGTTTATCATCAATGACTAAATCTGTTTTTATTCCCAAATACAGAACAGAGATATTTATTGAACACTTCTGTCTTTTCTGCATTATTACTGATAATTCTGCCATTTCCATTGTTAGGAAAATTTCTAATTTGTTTATATATAGTTTCTATGGCTGTTTTCACTTTCTGTCTAAACCAGATGGATTTTTTAACCAATATGGAAAACTTCCTCAATTATGGGATTGTGGCTTTTTGGACGTATAGTAAAGTATTCTTAAACAATTCCCAATTATCATTCACATTTTTATGATTAACTTTTTCCTTGCAGTTGACTTGTCTCATAATTGTTTTCAGCTTTGTGAAATTGCCCTTTTAAAGCACTGAGTATATATATCACTAGTCTGGAATTTATTCTGTTTGCAAATTCTAAATGTGATCACATCATGGTCACTTGCATGGCTACACTTGCAGATGTAGAGCGCTGTGAGTTAAACCAGCCTTCGGAGAGCGCAATAGGGAAAGTGCTGCAGTCTGTCCACACTGACAGCTGCAAGTGCACTGGCGTGGCCACATTTGCAGCACTTGCAGCAGCATTGGGAGCGGTGCATTATGGGCAGCTATCCCACAGAGCACCTCTTCTCATTCTGGCACTGTGGCTTATGGAAAGGGGGCGTGGCGTGTGGGGCATTCTGGGGGCGTGGCGTGTGGGGCATTCTGGGGGCGTGGCGTGTGGGGCATTCTGGGTCCTGTCCCAACACCCCATGATGCATTGGTTCACATCCCAGCATTCCCTTTGCTTCCATCCACATTTGGCGCCATCTTTCAATGTTTTTTGTAGTGCGCGCTTTGTCTTCCCTTTCGGTCTGCGGGAATGGAGCTTGAACTGCTGAGGCGTATGCTGACGAGTCTCACCAGCATGCCACATTTGGCAGTTGAGTTATTACTGATGATCCAAAGTGAGAGTGAGAGCTCCGACAATGATATCGACTTGAGTAACGCATATGACACAAGTTTGCTTGTTGCATTCACGGACACGCTCACCACCGTGGAACGTCACATTTGGGCTCGGGAAACAAGCACTGAGAGGTGGGATCACATTGTCATGCAAGTCTGGGATGACAAGCAGTGGCTGCAGAACTTTCGCATGGGAAAAGCCACTTTCATGGGACTGTGTGAGGAGCTCTTCCCCACCCAGCCACGGAAGGACATGAGATTGAGAGTTGCCCTGCCGGTGGAGAAGCGGGTGGCTATTGCAATCTGGAAGCTGGCAACTCCAGACAGCTACTGATCGGTTGCTAACCAGTTTGGAGTCGGAAAGTCAACCGTTGGAATCGTGTTGATGCAAGTTTGCAGGGCCATTAATCGCATGCTGCTCAGAAGAACCGTGACTCTGGGTAACAGGCATGACATTGTGGCTGGTTTTGCACAAATGGGTTTCCCTAACTGTGGAGGGGCGATAGATGGCACGCATATTCCAATTTTGGCACCAGCCCACCTAGCCTCCGAGTATGTTAATTGGAAGGGGTATTTCTTGATTGTTCTCCAGGCACTTGTGGATCCCCATGGGCGTTTCATTGACATTAACGCAGGCTGGCCCAGAAAGGTGCATGATGCACGCATCTTTCGGAACACTGGCCTGTTCAGGAAGCTGCAAGCCGGGACTTTTTTCCCAGACCAGAAGATCACCGTAGGGGAAGTCGAAATGCCCATTGTGATCCTTGGAGACCCCGCTTACCCTTTAATGCCATGGCTCATGAAACCCTACACAGGGAGCCTTGACAGCGGTGCAGAATGACTGTGGAGTGTGCTTTTGGCCGTTTAAAGGGCCGCTGGTGCTGTCTGTATGGGAAGCTGGACCTAGCCGATGACAGCATCCTTACCGTTATATCCGCGTGCTGCACCCTCCATAACATTTGTGAAGGGAAGGGTGAAAGATTCACTCAGGCATGGAACTCGGAGGTTCAACACCTGGAGGCTGAATTTGAACAGCCAGAGAGCAGGGCTATTAGAGGGGCCCAGTGCAGGGCTGCAAGTATTAGAGATGCTTTGAGGGAGCAATTTGAGGCTGAAAGCCACCAGTAATGTCTGGTGCCCTGCACAGGAGTGAAGTGCAGTGGTTCCAATATTAGTAGGAATCTGTGTTGGCTACATTGACTTGCAGTGCCTGTTTCTTTCCTGGGCTAAGGTATCTTTTACTTTATGCAATAATAAAAAATGTTTTCAAAGCCAAAAAATCCATTTATTGAAAAGAAAATTCATTTATTGAAAAGAAACACAACTGTTTGGGAAACAGAAAGGGCAAGGGGGTGGGGAATGGTACAATCACAGATTTGCTTATGTCCTGTTATCATACTCAGCCTTCCTGTCTGGAGTGCTGTGCAATGAGTACTGCACTTCAGGAAGGCTATAATGCATGGTGATGGGGGTTGAGTGCAGTGGGTAAGGGTCATAGTTTTTAGGGCTGGGTGGTGAAGCTACAGGTGTTGGAGGCAGCTGGTGGCAGTAAGAACCCGGATGTTGGGGAAAGTGGGTTGGAGGTGACATGGGGGCACAAGGGAAAGAGTTTTGAGACAAAGGCTGTGGGGGGGGCATGAGCACGGTGGTGCTCCGCCTGCATTGCTACGAGCACCTGTCTCGAGTCCACTTGGCACTCCATGATGCTTAGCAGCCACTCCGGGCTTTGGTGCGGGCAATCTGCATTCTGCAGGCTGACCCTCCTTTTGCTCTCCCGCCACTCCTGCACTTTTTGATTTTCATTACTTGAATGCTGCATTACTTCATGCAACATGTCATCCTTGCTTCTACATGGCCTCTTTCTGATTCTTTGGGGTCTTTCGGATGGTGATAACACGAACGGCTGAGATCTCAAGGTTGCGTCTGTAAAGGCAAAATGCAACACTTAACTGATGCAGCATTGTTCACACCAGACAGAGCAATGATTCCCCCATACTTAAGGGCAAGCACAGTCTACACAATAGCATAATTTGCCCATCCTAAAGTGAGCGCACATAACCCACGGGAGCCCCAAAATGGTGAGTAAGCGTGACTGATTGTTTCACGGCCTTCCGCCCTGGCCCATATGCAGCTTGCTTGTGTGCAGCAATGGTCCCCTTGCCCCTCACAGCACAGTGGTGTGGACAACTTAGTCTGACTGGGACAAGAACCACAGTGGTTCTCCCAAGAAACATGCGTAAGCGCATTGCCCAAGTTCTGGATGAGACCTTTGAAGAGATCACTGAGGCCGATTACCGTGATGTGAGAGAGCACATCAATGCCCTATTCCGCATCTAGGCATGCATGCAGCCCTAACTCTCCTCGCCCCAAGAGCCCGCACCAAATAACTTCCTTTCCAAAATAAAAGCTGCTTACCGGAAACTGCCTCTGGTATTTGTCCTTCCCCAAGCACCAGCCACCGTGACTGGCTACCTTCCTCCTGGCTTGAGAACAGCTCCTGGCTGCATGCATCTAGGGATTCCGGGGTGTCTTCCTCCACCTCAGCACCCTCGCTCCCACTTTGTTCCTCCTCCTTCTCCTCCTCCTGCCTTGTGGGACTGGACTCTGAAGTGTCCATGGTGGTCCCCAGAGTGGAGGTGGGGTCGCCCCCAAGTATCGTGTCCAGCTCTTTGTAGAAATGGCAGGTCGCGGGGGGCAGCACCGGAGCGGCAGTTTGCCTCACGGGCTTTGTGGTAGGCATTCCACAGCTGCTTCACTTTAATCCTGCACTGCAGTGCATCCTGGTCATGGCCCTCTACCCGAAGGTATCGTAATTCCTACGGCAGGAGTGCAGCTGGAACTGGACAGCTTCCTCCCCCCAAACACTGATGAGGCCCAGCACCTTGCCATTGCTCCATACTGGGGATTGCCTGGCACGTGGAGGCATGGTCAGCTGGAAAGATTCGCTGAGATCGCTCCACGCCTGGCTGAGCAAATAGGAAGGGATTTTTCAAAATTCCCAGAGAATTTAAAGGGCGAGTCTGACAGTTGGTCACCTGAGGGCAGGGCAGTAGAGTTCACAGTGATGACCAGAGTGGCTAGCACAGGCATCGTGGGACACTTCTGGAGGCTGGTCAGAGCGCTCTATAGGACCAGGGTGTCCACGCTGCGCCACGGCGCTCCTGCGGGGGGGAGGGGGGAGCAAATGTTATTCAACTCACCGAGGTGGAGTACCAGCAGTGCTGTAGCCACAGAGTCAGAGCGCTCTACGTGCCTTGCCACTGTGGACGGGGAGTGAGTTGTCGTGCACTGGGCAGCGTTAGTGCACTCTAACTTGCAAGTGTAGCCAAGCCCTCAGTTACTGTTAACTTTTAATTCTGTGCTCAATTCCAGACTGCGATCTGTATTTGAATTCTCCCATGTTGGATACACCCTTTGGAGGTAGGAAATAGGAAATGGCTGCTGGCTGTAGCGTTTCAGTGCCTAATGCCTTATCTCCAGCTGCATTGCCCCTTCTAATCGTCACACCCTGCAGAGCAAGGGGGGCTGTCCGAATCCAAGCAGAGGAATGGACGGGAGCTGCCTCCACAGAGGGAGGCAGCCCTGAGCCCTGTCTTGCTTCCGAGGATGGGGTCAGCAGGGTGGGGCTGAGGAGACAGTTGCTAGCCTGTTTTGCTAACAGTTCAGCTGTCGGATGCCTCCCTGCATCCTGTGCAGTGCCCCACTTCCCCCTTCTCCTTGCACAAGAAGGGCTGTGGCTCAGTGCTGCGGTTTTCACACATGACCAGAATCAGTTGGTTGGGCCAGGCTGAGGGTGGGGCTGGAGGGAGCCCACTGTCCTGCAGCACTTGCCGCCCCTGCTCCAGAGTCGCCCGGAGCGGCTAGGGCTTGCAGGGAGTCCAGGACCAAGCGGGATCGGGGCCAGTAGACACGTAAGCAATATGCCTAGCACTCTCACACCCTGATCCCTGTTGCGGAGGGTAGTTGCTTGCACATCCCAGCTGTGGTGGCTGCAGCTGCCTTGCTTGTGTCTAGGTGTTTGAAGGTACCAGAGTTCCAAGAGGGCATGGGAGGTGGGTACCCCTGCTAGCTGGCAGGGAGCTCTGAGGGTTCAAGCAGTGCCAGGCTGCTGCTCTCGGCCAATGAGGGGTTCGTTTCTGGAATGCGGTCCTGTGTCTGGTCACTGGTAAATGCCGGTTTCCGACCCATAGGCCAGTGTCACTGATTTGGGCTCCCTGTGCTCAGCCTGGGTCATCAGTGTGCCTAGCTGCAGAGAGCTTAGCGCAGAATGACCGGGCGTTGCCAGCCTGGGGGGTGCCCTGGGCCAGGAATGTACTGCCAGTCTGCCACTGCTCTCCCCTTGTTCCATGTGAGCTCCCAGCCCCCTGCCTCGACCTCAGCATGCTCCTGGCTACCGCTGTCCAAGGAGCATTTCTTTGGCAAACGCTGCTTGCCTAGATTTGCTGGAGAAAACTCTGTAAGTAATACTGTGTCACTGGGGGAATGTAAGACAACGCTTCCCTCCGTGTTCAGATTGCAGGGAGCCAGGCTTCGGCTAGTTTGTGCCGACTGGGAGGAGAGGCAGAGCCATGGGCTCTCTGTCTCCAGGATAGCATTCGATGCTGCTGCATCACTGCTGCAGCCTCTACCACCACCCCTCTCGAAGCTGCCACAGGTGCCAGGGCTGCAACCCTGGACTCCACCCCATTCTGTGTTCCACTTGCTAGAATCAACCCCACTCTTCGGGCTCCTAGAGGGTGGGGTTTCTGTTGTGATGCTGAAGCAAACCAGTCATGGCAGACAGCGTTTCCCATGTGACCTGAACCACAAGGGATTATTTGGGTGGAGCCCTACAGTGCGGGTAAAGCAGCAAAGCCATCCAGAGACCCCCTAGAGGGGGCGGGCAGGTGTGCAGGAGCGGGCGCTTGCAGGTGGGCATGTAGGAGCAGGTGCCGGGGGGCAGGTGGGGAGTGCAGGAGCGGGTGCCACGGGGGCAGGTGGGTGTGAAGGAGCACGCGCTGCGGGGCAGGCAGGGAGTACAGGAGCAGGCGCCAGGGGGACGGGCGGGTGTGCAGAAGCAGATGCAGGCCAGTGGGCAGGAGCAGGTGCTGGCGGGCAGGAACGGGCACTGGGGGGCAGGCAGGGAGTGCAGGAGCAGGCACTGGGGGGCAGGTGGGGAGTGCAGGAGTGGGCGCCAGGGGGGCGGGCAGTTGTGCAGGTGTGGGCGCCTGGGGGCGGGCGCGGAGTGCAGGAGCGGGCTACAGGGGGACGGGCGGGAGTGCAGGAGAGGGCACTGGCAGGCGGGCGTGCAGGATCAGGCGCTGGGGGGCAGGCAGGGAGTGCTGGCGCGGGCACCAGGGGAGCGCAGGAGTGGGCGCTGGGGTGGGGGGGGAGGCGGGCGGGGAGTGCAGGAGCAGGCGCTGGGGAGCAGGAGCAAGTTAATGGGATTTGGTCACAGATGTGTCAGCAGTTTCCAATCGTCAGCAGGCAGCTCTGGTTTTGCCCCAAGCGGATGTTTGCAGAGCTACACCCTTGCCAGGGGTGGTTCTGACCCTAGTGCAATGCTCTGTGGATGCCTTGACACAGTCCTAGGAGCCATCTCAGGCAGAGGCTCAGCCCTGCTCCTCCCCCCACGCGCACACCAGCCATCTGCCACATGAGCGGAAAGGATTTCCTGTTGGTTGGTGCCACCGCGCATCTTGTCCTCTCGCCACAGTGCCGAGAGGGCAGCCTCTCATGCTACCCAGAGCCAGTAGCTCACTGTGTGAGGCAGAAGGTCTCTACGTGTCCCGTGAGAAACCACGTTCCTGGCAGAAATGCAGGGGGCCCATATTGAACTATACAGAGCATGTTCTGCCTTTCCCACGCTGCCCCTGGCCAAATACTCGTGACATGAAATCCGGGTCGCCCAACTCTGCTGTGCGGGGCAAGAGCACTCGCTCCCCCGCGCGGGTCTCATGGTGTCACAGAGTCCCTGGGCGATGCTCTGGAACTGCTCCCCACAAAGCCACTCAGGACTTTGGGGAGCCTCCTCTCCCTTGGAGCAGACTGTCCTCAGAGCAAGAAGCTCACACGGCTTCACCTTCCTGGGTCTGACCTTGGAGCATTCAGCATATGCCCCTCCGTGCGCTTCCCACAGCAAGTCCGCCCAGGTGGGGTCCTGGGGAAGCCAGAGGGTCCTGCACCCACACTTCGCAGTCAGACATGGCTCTCAGCCAGCCAGTAAAACAGAGGTTTATTAGATGACAGGAACACGGTCTAAAACAGAGCTTGTAGGTACAGAGAACGGGACCCCTCAGCCGGGTCCATTCTGGGGCCCAGCGAGCCAGACAACCCCGTCTGCCCTCACTTCCCATCCCCAGCCAGCTCTAAACTGAACCCCCTCCAGCCCCTCCTTCTCTGCTGAGTTCCTTTCCTGGGCCAGGAGGTCACCTGATCTCTTTGGGTATGGCTACACTGGCGAGTTGCAGCGCTGGAAAGCCTCCACCAGCGCTGCAATTAGTAAGTGGCCACACCTGCAGGGCACTTCCAGCGCTGCAACTCCCTGGCTGCAGCGCTGGCCGTACACCTCACTCAGCATGGGGAATAAGGATTCCAGCGCTGGTGCTGCAGCGCTGGTCATCAAGTGTGGCCACACACCAGCGCTGTGATTGGCCTCCAGGGTATAAGGTGTATCCCAGAATGCTTTTATAAATTACTCTCTTTGTTTTGTTATGCAGCCTCTCTTTGTTTTGTTATGAACGAGCTCCAGTCGGAGCTCCTCCCTTGCTTATCTAAAAAACAAACAGAGCTCCTGTTTGCTGTGATCATCTGTACCTGGCTGTAAACAATCAAATGAGAGGCAGGCAGGGAGGGAGTGAAACAGCGGGGAGTCGTGTTGGCTGCAGGCTGTTTGCAATTAAGAGTTAAGACTAAGGGGTCGGAAACATGTTCTGATTTTTCAATGCAGGAAGCTAAACACACAGTGTTGGCTCCAAAAATCCCCTCTCTTCCTCCCCGCTCCCTGTCACACTAGACCCCACTCCACCCCCCTCTTTTGAAAAGCACGTTGTGGCCACTTGAATGCTGGGATAGCTGCCCATAATGCATCACTCCCAACAGCGCTGCAAATACTGCAAATGTGGCCACACACTAGCGCTGGTAGCTGTGAATGTGGCCACACACCAGCGCTGGCCCTGCACAGCTGGATGACCAGCGCTGCAAACTGTAAGTGTAGCCATACCCTTTGTTCTCCCACACCTTTAGCATCGCCTTGCAGGGAGGAAGGGCCCCGGCCATTAGTTGCCAGGAGACAGAGTGTTGGCCAGAAACTGAGGCACCCACACAGTATTCAGAGGAAACATTAAGAACAGTCCCATTTTGTCACACATGGACACGTCCCGGCTGGGGAAAGACCATTCTGCTCTGTGTTTTTTTTACACACGTGAATGTGCACACACATGCATATTGACACATGCATATATATACATGCACACACATTCACATGTGCACACATACATGCACACACACACACACACCTACATGTGCACCCATCTCTCTGTTGATATGGAAACGAGTCAAATTATTTAAAGAATAAAAAGTCATCTGCTAGGTGCCGTCGTCATGGGAACATGAATTGTGGCAGTAGCTAGGCACAGAAGATGGCATGTTGCTTTTTGATCCCAAGTTTTGTACAAACTCCATGGCTCAGCAAAACCCCCGGGGAGGTGGGAAGGCAGGGGCAGCCTGGTGGGGACAAGGGGAGGAATGGCCAGGGAGGCCTGGATGGTCTCTGGAGCACAGAGCTTCTGATGCTGATTCTCATGTCCACTGTGCCCAGTGCTGGTGTGGCAGTGCTTTGAGGACATGCTCCCACCCTGCTGTGGGTCCTGTGCCCCCAGGGAGCAGGGATAGAGCCCAGCTGAAGCACCTGTGTATGTAACAGAAATGACCCATGATAGGCTTGCACTTGTTCCCAGTGTCAGACCAGCCCCCCTTTCACCCCCAACTCCAGTGGGAGCTGAGGCAGGTGTTAGTGATGTCAGATGCTTTGGGGCCACTGCAGGAGGATGAACCATACGTATCAGTGCAACCTGTGGGTCTGTGTGTCAGGGTGAGCGCGTGCACCTATATCGGTGTGTGGTTCTGTGCATCTGTTTCTGGGTGTGTCCCTGTCTCTGTCTCCCTCTTTGTGTCTGTTTGTCCCTGTCTCTGGGTGTCTCTGTGTCCCATCTTGGATGTGTCCCTGTCTCTGGGTGTTCCTGTGTAGTTGTGTGTTTGTCCCTGTCTCTGGGTGTGTCCTTGTCTCTTAGGTGTCTCTGGCTCTGGGTGTCCCTGTTCGTGTGTCTGTCCCTGTCCCTGTCCTTGGCCAGGCCTGGGTGTTCCTGCAGCCAAGCAGAATAGCACTTTTGTGAAAACCATGCCCAGGCCAGCAGCTCAAGGTGCCACTCTCTCTCCCAGCAAAGGGGTCAGGGAGGCACTGGGTGCTCAGAGGAGGAGGTTCCTCATGTTGCTTTCCAGCGACCCCCTCTGGCCACTGTAGGAACAGGGTGGCCAGGCTGTGGAGGAACCGTGCCCTGTCTAGACTAGTCGGGTCAGAGGATGGTCGCTACAGGGTGGGGCTCTGGGTGAAGCAAATTAGTAGGGGGAATGTGGAGGAGGGGATTCTGAGACTGGGGAACCCAAGGGTTCCAGGGTTGGGGTTCATCCATTGTAGAAACAGGGCCAGCCCTCCTGGAGTTTGGGTGCACCCCAGTCTGCATGGGGCTGACACACACATGAGCAGAGGGGCGAGGGGGGCTGGCACTGACAGAGCAGAATTGGGCCAATTGGGTTTTATCCATCTCATTGCCCAAAAGCCAGTCTGCCTCCCCCAGGGTGCCCGGCCTGCAGGAGCAGGGCCTGGGCCATACTATAGCACCAGTAGCCATTCTCTGGAACTGCCTCCCACAAATGAGTTCTGCCCCACAGCAGACACATGTGGAATTGCTTTCCTCTCCAGAACCGTCCCAGGGGGTGTGCCCTTACCCAGCTGTTGCGTTCCACCCCAGAGGTGGCTGCCTTTCATCTGTGGGGATAGTGACATGATCACCTCATTGGAGTGAGGCTGTAACTCTGCACCTCACTCTGAGGCCTGCAGAGGGTGCGCTGTCAGTCTGTGAATAGGACTGGCGGGCTCTCTTCCCTATTGCCATTGGCACTAATTAGGGTCAGGCATGTGGGGCAGGGAACGGCTCCCTGCAGGCAGCACAACGCAGTAGGCTGCCTAATTCTGCTTGCAGTCAGGTGGCCACATCTGAACTCATTGTTTTTGGGTCAGGGAGTTTGGAAAATACCAGCAGGGTGGGAGCTGGAGTGGGCTGGGTTAGTGACTGGGCCTGGCTGTGTCTGCCAAGACCACACAGGAAAAGATGAGACCATCTGTCCTCCTTCAGGCTTGCTTTAGAGGCCACTTGGGGTGTTGCCATCTCCCTGCTGTGTCAGGCCTCCATCCTTCTAGGGCTACTGCAAAGTCCTTGGCAGTGAGGTGGGGACTTGCTCTGTCCCCTGTGGGCACTGTTTTCATGGCCCCTACCAGCACCGCACCCCCACAGTCAGTATCTCGTGTGAGCTTGGCTGCCCATGTGGCTCACTGCAGAGTTCGCTGGCTGCCACGGTTGAGTAGTGTGTTTCAGGGGAAGGGTTAGTGGTAGGAGCTCTGCTTTCTGCCGGGGAGGGGTTTCCTGCACTGGCGCTGAGTGACCCAGGGCCTGATCCTGCCTTCTGTGTGCACCCAAACCTCCCGCTGCTGCCCCTGGGACACTGGCTAGGAACGGTGCAGGGCCAGGTCCTAGGTTTGGAGAAGGACCCAGGTCAGGCGCTGAACCAGACTCTGCAAATAGGCAGGCCTGATCCTGTGATGTTTGATACCTCTCCAACAGGGGTCTGAGCACCCCCAACTCCCATTGACATCAGTAGGAGCCAAGGGTGCTCAGCACTCACAGGATCAGTTCCTCTGGAACAGGCTTCTTGGATAGTTTTCCAGACTCCTTGCTCCTGCTCAGCAAGGTGTGGGTGGCTGGTAGGACAGGAAGCAGGCGCACCCAGGACTGCTGCATCCCGGCTAGTGCAGGCTGGGAGCTGGACAGCCAGTGAGCCCTGCAGGTGTGTCTGTGTCCAGCAGCCCCTGGACAGTGTTCCCTTTCTCTTCACTGCAGCCCGCCTCTGCTCTACCATGAGGACACTCCATGTTGGATGGGGTTTCGAAAAGCCTGATACCTCTAGGCTGGGAAAGAGTCAGGACAGTCCCTGGGGAGGGAGCTGGCTCCCAAAGGTGCTGGGGCTCATGACAATGGAACATAACAAGGGGAGGGGGTGGGGGAATAAATACAGGACTTTCAGGTTTCCAAGGGTGCTGTGGTTTTGAGCAGTTTCCTGGCACTTCCTATTTTACCAAAAGCACCTGCTCTCCATTACCCAGGCCAGTCTGCCCGCGTCTGGCCCCTGTAGGCTCCCGCCACATGGCAGGAGGGCTGGCTTGGGAACTGCTAAGTATTGCTTGGAGATGGGCTCAGAACTGCCAACCCCAAGTGTGCAAAAATCACGAGTCAGGGCCCCCAGCTCCCAAGATTTGCTTAAAAGTCAGGAGATTTTAACAATAATCAAGACTGGGTTTTTGTATTGGCCCTCCACTGTCAGACTCGAATGGGGTTCTGTACAGCCAGAGGGCTAGGAACGTACCCTTCTTAGTGCAACTGAAATTCTCACCTAATCACAGGACTCCCAGGGCTGTGGCTTTCATTAAATACCAAATCCTGCGAGCCATGTGATAAGATCATGAGAGATGGCCATGCTGCTGAACTGATCAGGAACCAGAGTGCAGGGAAGTAGTCGATGTGGGCTTTTGTTCTGGAGATGGTGAGCCTGGCCTAGCATTTGGATTTAGCTCAGAGTTCAAGTGTGCACATCGTTTACATTCTGCTGCTCCACAACTGAAAGGTGGGGCTTGCTTTCTGCATCGGCTGGCCCTGGGCTCGCCCTGCTCTCTCCTGGCCCATGACCCAGGCTGGCAGGGCAGCGCGGTGAGCATGGCTTTGGTTTGTTTTGTTTATTGCTCACTTGGGTGTCTGTGCCATTAAGATGACAGTGCCCTGGTTAACTCAGCAGTGGAGCAGGGTCCCAGGCAGCCAGTGACTCATTAAATGCCCGTCTTTACTCTCAGCTAAGCGGTCTGACATGGAATGGGAGGGGAATTGTCCAGGTCCTGCTGCCGTGGGCTGTGCGCGGGCTGTAGGGGGCTACCAAGGGCTCCCAAGCATCCCTCACTGTTGTGTTTGCAGCCCTGGTTTGCTAATGCAGCTTTGGCTTCCTTTCCCCCTTGCCTCCTAGCCCTTGTGGGCTACATGGGGAAGTGAGGCCAGCACGTGGCATCCAGCCCCAGCTGCCCCGGTGCTGCTGTCAGGAGCCCTGCATCCCTTGGGCATCCCACAGCAGCCAGTCCTAGGGTAGACAAGGCCTTAGTGAGCAGAGCCGTGCTGAAGGGGCTCATTTGTGGGAGATACTTACACAAACACACATACATCCACGATTTGCATGTGTGCACAGATATATCTGTGTGCACATGTATCTGTGTGTGTATACCTCTGTGTGAATGAGTGTGTATACCTGTGTGTCTGTATACATGTCTCTGCGTGTGATTATACCTCTGTGTGAATGGGGATGTGTGTGTGCATTTCCATGTGCATGTATTTCAGGACAAGCCTGTCGTGTGCGTGTGTGCAGGGTACATTGTGTGGAGGTGCGTGGTGAAGACCTGAGGGCAAAAGAAGGGTCCTTAGGACTGTCCTGTTCCCCCTCAAGCCCCCTAAGGCCAGCTCTGTGCCCGGGCCCAGTGCATTGTGGGTAGGCATAACACACTTTCCCTCCCACTCTGGAATGGGCAGGGTGCAGACCAGGTCATTTCCAGGTGGCCTCGTGTGACCCTGCTTGCAGCTGTGAGCATCCCGGTGGGGCAGGGCCTATTGCTTAATGTGCCAGTGGTGCAGCGGTTGTAAACAGGCTGGGTGGTCATTAGGGGAGCCATGCATAGCAGCCCGGTGCTGGGCTTCCTGCAGTGACAATGAGCCAGGAGCCCTCCCACAACAGCGGGCACCACGCCTCTGCCCTGCAGAGCTCAGAGCCCACGCAGAGCAGGAAGAGAATGGCAGGGACCAGCTCCCAGCTGAGAGACTCAGCATCCTTGGGCCAGGCTGGGAGAGGGGTAGGAGACCCTCAGATACACGTGTCAGCCTCCAGCGCCCCCTAAAGTCAGGGTTCTGGGAGACAGAGACTGGCCACAAAGTCTGGCTGTGGATCCAACCACTCCCAGAGCACAGGGGGCCAGTGCAGACCCTGAGCCACCGGGCCGGCTTGCCATGGGGGATGGGTCTCCCAGGCTCAGGGCATTGGGCTCTGTTTCGGCTGTCTCTGAGCAATCGGACTGGGATCAGGGCAGCCAGCAGCCACCGCAGGCCTTGGCCAAGCTGGGATGTAAGGCAGGTGACACAAGCCCACCCAGAGGGGTGTGCTGAGTGTGGCAGTGCTCATACCCCCCCGTTCCTGTCAGTGCAGAGCCCCTGTCTCCCCCCCCAGTGAGCACACAGAGATGTGATAGCCCAGGAGCCGTGGGGCAGCCCCATGCTGAGAGCAGGGGGTGGTCCCCAGCTGCCTTGGAGATATGTGCTGGGTTGTGCCAGGTCAGTGGCCACATTTGCAGAGAGGCTGTGATCTGCACACATGGCACGGGTGCAGACAGGTCTGGGTTTACCTGGCAGAGGATGCAGGACGGGGGTGTGCATGCCTGGCAGAGGTACCTGGGCGTACGTGGCAGAGGAGCCCGGCAGCACGTGCAGAGGGGCATTGGCCTGCCTATCAGAGGAGCCTGCGTGTGTCCACAGCGGGTGCAGAGGGGCCTGGCAGTGGTTGAAGAGGGGCATTGGCCTGCCTGGCAGAGGGGCCTGGGTGCATGCTGTTAGGATGGGGCCTCTGGCAGAGGGTCCCCAAGGTGGCAGATGACGGCACTGTTCTTGGTGCCAGCAGGTGCCACTTTCCAAGTTCCCTCTCACCAGCCCCAGCCATGCATGGGGTAGGACTAGAGTCCTGGACAACTCTGCTGGCTCCGACAAGTGAGGATCAAGGGGGAGCTTGCCACCAACCCATGGGGGCACTGGGATTCAGTGGCATGTGAGTACCCTGGCTGTTGCTCCCATCCCTGCTCTGACCTGAGGGTGCAGGTGGGACCACTGAGCCCTGTCGGCCCCGCCTCCTTTTTAATCGATCAAACCAATGGCATACAATGCTCTCACCTGCCTCTAGCCCTCTCCAGCTGCACCACTGACTTGATTCAAACTTGGCTTGTTTTGTAGATCTCCTTGAGACCCAAGAACCCTTGCAGGTCTGCTTGGGCTGGGCTGGGCCTTACTGGGCCTAAGGGTGAGGGGGAGATTCTGACTGGCACGACAGAGTAATGAACAATTTCTCCTGCTGTAAAAGAGGCAATGTTTTAAGGCACAAGTGCAGGAAGCAGAGCTGGGGCTGAGCTTTCCCTTGCCTGCAGCTCCTGACTCCTGAGCACTCGGTGTCTCAGGGCGGTGGGTTTTGTACACAAATCCTGTGGATTGCACAGCACTTTGGGAGCTGACTGTTCTTACTGGAGTTCTACTGTCTGGGGACCACCCAGGCTAGTGGAAGCAAAGCAAGCAATGAATCTCCCCTGGGTCTGGGCCGCCGGGATCAGAGGCGTGGCCAGTGACTTGGGCTCACTGGGCCCAGAGACCGCTGGGCAGGGTTCTCATGCTCTTCCCCCCCCGGCCATCCCTGTGCTAATCACACTGGCAGGAAAACATTCTCAGCAGGAAATCCGCTTCCCCTTCTGTCCAGCCGCTTCCCTGCAAAGAGAACTCTGTACATGGCCCCGTCCGCTTCCTGGGGCGAAGCCAGTCCCAGGAGTCTCTCTCTGCAGGGGGCAAGGCATACCAGGGGTCCCAGGGACATGCACCCACCTCGGGGCAGCATGCAGCAGCTTGGAACAGCCATGCACACATGAGGGAGACTCTGGTATCCTGCTGAACCTGCAGGAGGGATTAATGGAGGCAGGACACAGCCATGCCTACAGGCACTGAGTGGGTGTCACACGGGGTCACTGCTGATGTCAGCTTCAGCCTGTCTGTGCACCGCCCTCCTCTGCTTTGCCTGCAGCAGCCCCGGGGGCAGGAGGTTGGTGCTTGTGATGCCCTGAGCCAGAAACGCATGGCACTTCTGAGAGCAGCCTGTGGCCCTTTGCTGCTCCAGTAAGGCTTGGGCTGCCTGGCACCCCCTGGTGGAATGTTTGATCCACTGGAGCAACTCACCTTCCTTTGTCCTTCACCCCGTGGGAGCAGCAGTGGCCTGGACCATTACTGTTGATTTTCAAATGTCTTGGAGCACTGGGCAAGCTCCAGAAGACTGGAAGAAAGTTAAGGTTGTGCCAATATTTAAAGAGGGTAAACGGGATGAACAGGCTAATTATAAGCCTGTCAGCCTGACATCAATCCCAGGCAAGATAATGGAGCAGCTGATATGGGACTTGATTAGTAAAGAACTAAAAGTAATTCATGCAAATCAACATGGGCTTATGGAAAATAGATCCTGTCAAACTAACTTGATAGCTTTTTTTATGAGATTACAAGTTTGGTTGAAAAAGATAATAGTGTTGATGTAATATCCTTAGACTCTGTAAGACACTGACTTGGTGCTGCACAACATTTTGATTAAAAAACTAGAACAATATAAAATGAACATGCCATCCATTAAATGGATTAAAAACTGGCTTACTAGTAGGTCTCAAAATATAAATGTATATAACTAATTGCCATTGAATGGGTCTGTTTCCAATGGGGTTCTGCAGGGATTGGTTCTTGGACCTAGACTATTTAACATCTGTATCAATGACCTGGAAGAAAACATAAAATCATCACTGATAAAGTTTGCAGATGACACAAATACTGAAGGAGTGGTAAATAATGAAGAGGACAGGTCACTGATACAGAGCGATGTAGATCTCTTGGTAAACAAGTTGCAAGCAAACAATATGCGTTTTAATACAGCTAAATGTAAATGTACACATCTGGGAACAAAGAATGTAGACCATACTTATTGCATGGGGGACTCTATCCCGGGAAACAGGGACTCTGAAAAGGATTTGAGTGTCATGATGGATAATCAGTTGAACATGAGCTCCTTGAGCGACGTTGTGGCCAAAAGAGCTATTGCAATCCTGGGATCCATAAACAGGGGAATCTCGCAGAGAGGTTATTTTACTCTGTATTTGGCATTGGTGCGACCGCTGCTGGAATCCTGTATCTGGTTCTGGTGTCCACAGTTCAAGAAGGATGTTGATCAATTGGAGAGTGTTCAGAGAAGAGCCATAAGAATAATTAAAGGATTTAAAACCTGACTCAGGGAGTTCAACCTGTTTAGCTTAACAAAGAGAAGGTTAAGGGGTGACCTAATCCCAGGCTATAAGTACCTACATGGGGAACAAATATTTAATAATGGACTGTTCAGTCTAGCAGAGGAAGGTCTAACACGATTCAATTGCTGGAAGTTGAAGCTAGACGAATTCAGACTGGAAATAAGGCGTACATTTATATTCATGAGAGTAACTAACAATCGGAACAACTGACCAAGGGTTGTGGTGAATTCTCCATCACTGGAAATTTTAAATCAAGATTGGATTTGTTTCTAAAAGATCTCTGCGAATTCTTTGGGGGCAGGTCTCTGGCCTGGATCATGCAGGAGATCAGACTAGATGATCACAGTGGTCCTTTCGGACCTTGGAATCTATGAATGTATGAATGCACGGTGCTGTGGTATTCAGTGGTGGTGTAGCCGTGTTAGTCCCAGGATAGCAGAGAGACAAGGTGGGCGAGGTAATGTCTTTTATTGGACCAACTTCTGTTGGTGAGAGAGACAAGCTTTCCAGCTACACCGAGTTCTTCATGAATGGGAAATGTATTGAGCATGCCACAGCTAACTACAAGATAGAAGAACACATTGTTTAGCATAAGTAGTTAGTACATATTTCAAGGGACCATTCAAGGAGAAGTGGCTCGTAAACACCCCTCCAGGCACAGGGAAGAAAGGAACAGAGAGGAGAAACATAAGAAATGAAAAAGGCAGTTGTTAGTGGGCGGATATCTGATTGTTGTAATAAGCCATGAATCCAGTGTGTCTGTTGAGTCTACGATTTTTAGTGTTTAGTTATGAATTTAAGCTCCCAGGCTCGTCTTTTGAAGCTGTTGTGCAGGTTTCCTTGGTGAATGAGTACTGAGAGTGATACAGTGGTTGTTTTGTGAGAAGTGTTGGCCCATGGGTGATAGGGTGTTTTTGTCTGTGAGAGTTCATTCAAGAGCGCAGTGATTGTCTGGCTTCATGCACTCAGTTGTTTTTGTTTGGGACAATCTGTGACTAGCTGAGGTACACCACATGTTGTGACAGGCATGGATAGGTAAAACCTATGGATCTTGAAAGGTGTGTTGTGGGAAATGATAATCGCAGCAGTAGAGCTACATCTGCCGGTTTTGTGTCTGTTGTTCTGACAGGGTTTGCTGTGGCTTTGAGTTGGTGGGTCCTGGTCTGTGGGGAGCTTGCTTATGATAATGAGCTTGGCGAGGTTGGGGGGTTGTTTGAAGGCCAGAATAGGGGGTTCAGGAAAGATTTATTTCAGGATGGGGTCCCCATTGAGTATGGGTTGTAATTGTTTAATGATACCCCTTCTGGGTTCCAGTGTGGAGTGGTAGGTGACCACTAGGGGTGTGTGGTCAGAAGGGGTTTTATTTCTGTATTGAAGGTTCTCTCTGGGTATGTGGGTGGCGCATTCCATGATGCAATCTTCTCATGATGGAGTCTTCTTGTTTGGTGAAGGCGATTTTAAGTGTGTTAAGGTGTATATCCATGACTTTGTTCTCCAAGCATATTCTGTGATATCTGAGTGCCTAGCTGTAGCTAAAAGATTTCTTGATGTGTTTGGGGTGGTTACCAGATCTGTGGGGTAAGTGTGGTGATCTATGGGTTTCTTGTATATGGTTATCTGTAGGGTTGCATTGTTGAAGCTGACTGTGGTGTCCAGGAAGTTGAGGCTAGTGTGGGAGTGTTCCAGAGAGAGTTTAATGGACGCATGGTGGTTGTTGAAGTTGTGGTAGAAATCTATGAGGGAGTTTAGATGTTCTGACCAGAGCATGAAAATATCATTGAGGTATGTCGGGTTTCGTGATGCATTTGTCCAGGAGATGCATTCTTCCTCAAGGTGGCCCATGAAAAGCATGGCGTATTGGGGAGCCCTCCTAGTACCGATGGCTGTTCCCATGGTTTGGACAAAGTGCTTGTTGTTGAATGTAAAATGGTTATGGGTGAGGATGAAATGGATGAGTCTGGCGCACTGTTTGAGGTGCTTTCTGAGGGGTGTCCATTGTCTTGTAGATAGTTGTGGCGGGAAACGATGCAGTCACTATGAGGGCTGTTGTTGTATAGGGAGGTGACATGAATGGTAGTGGGGATGGTGTTCTGTGGAAAGTTATTAATGTTGCAGAATTTCTGGAGGAAGTCAGTTGTGTCCTGGACAGGGTGAATTTGATTTAAATAAAATTGATTTAAATCATGATTTAAATTACTAGTCAGAAAGACTCGATTTAATCATGGTTTTCTACATAAAAGTGAATTCTTGTTGCTTGTTATAACCTTAATACATATTCTGCACAACTCAGAGATAGATGTGGGTTTCATTTTTAGAAGGTAAACACTATACATTTTTAAACCACGATTTATTTTGAAAACTTTTCAGATTCGTTTTACAGCTATATCAGAAAATGAATGATTGTTTGGTTATTTCATTTACCAAAGGTAATCAAAGCAGATGTTTATGAAGTGATTGGGAGGTGAACTATCTCCAATTCAACAGGTTAATCATTAATATTTGGAGGGTTTTCTTGCCATGTTGTATTAGGAGGAGAACATCACCAGACAGACATTTAAATAGTTTTATTTAACTAAACCAACAACATTAAGTATTCTGGATTTTTTTCTTCAACAGCAAACATAATATTTTAACAAAACAAGCATATGTCCCTCGCTTCTCACATTTATCTCCAGACTTCTTCTTCTTGGGATTGCCTCTGTGTACACAAATTTGCAGAGGGACAATAGAGTTGAGGTTTGTTATTTCTCACCTCTCTATATTATTTATTCATTTAAATACATTTTTGCTGTTAACAAGCATGTCACCTCTGGAGACACAAATCCACAGTGTGAGAACTGCAAAACTAAGCATCTCTGATAGTATCTTCTAGACTGAGCACTGAGTCCCATTGGGTAGGTAGAAAGATTAACCCAAATAATCTATTCAGAAGCCTGCAGAATCCCATTAGATTGGGTCCCTAATCCATGAACTATTGGAACTAATTTACAAAACTTTCTTAAACGTTACATGAATATATTGTCTCATACTATAGAATTAGAATTTATAATCCCTATTCCATGATGAGATATATTTGCGCTATAATGTATCTTAATTAAAACTATCTTTAGATATGTTTTTCCTTAAAAAGCATTTTATCAAAAAAATCTGATTTAAATTAAAAAAATCATTGATTTTTACCCACCCTAGTCCTGGAGGAAGCCCTTTGTGTGGTGAGTGGTCCGAGGATGGTTCTATGAATCCCCATATCCCTTCAGCAAGGGTTCCATGGCCAGATATGATGCGTCTTCCCGGGGTCCCTTGTCTATAGAAGATCTCTGGGTTGGGTTCGTGGGGATGAGGTTGTTGAGTTTCTCTTGGAGTTTGGGGAAGGATTGGATGATATCCCTTAAATTCCTGGGTGGACTGTGGCGTGGGGTCTCTGAGTTCTTTATAGTAGGCAGTGTCAGAGAGTTGTTGGTTGGCCTTGTTGCCGTAGTCATCGTGGTTGAGGACTGTGATGGCACCCCTTGTCTGCTGGTTTGTTCACTGTGTGGTGGTTGAATTTCAGGGACTGTGTAGCTGTGGTCCCTGGGGTGGAGACTGTGGGTGCAGTTTGTTCTGCTGCTATTTAGTGCCATCTAGTGGCGTCAGGGTGAAAAGCAGGCAGGAAAACCCATTGTTGTGTAGCGTCAAACTGGAGGGTCCAGGAGGGGAGGCTGTTTGTTTGCTAGTGAGAGTCCGTATGTGTGTTGTTTATTACAGCCAGTGCCTTCTTTGTGTGACTGCCTCAAATCCTGTGCTGTTCTTTTCTGTTGACATGAGGCCCGACCCCTGCACTCTGGGAGGGGGCTGAAGAATAACAGCTGGCAATGTCCATCCTTAGAGCCCAAAGTGCCTTGCAAAGCCAGGACAGCCCAGAATTCCCATGCTACAGAGGGGAAACTGAGGCACACAGTGGGCAGTGACAGAGCTGGGCAGCTCTCCTGGCTCATAGTCTCGTGCCCAGTGTCAGGCCATGCTGCTGCTTCAGGCTCTGGGTTAGAGGCTTGTTGGTGTGCAGGGAGAGGGGGTGTGTGGGCTGGAGCCAGGTTTCATGACTCAGGGCACTGGGTTTTGTTCCCAGCTGAATCATTCATTCATCATTTGACCGTGGGCAGGTCCCGACCCCTCTCTGCCTCAGTTTCCCTCTCCAAGAATGGGGATTACAACACTGACACCACCACCACTGCCAAGCTTAACTTGCCCTTGATGAAGGGCTATGTCTCAGGTGTGCACGTTGGACCCTCGGGCTTTGGGCTTGCAGCTCACCCTTGGCTGGGAAGGGATGAGAGGGTTTGGGAAGCTGCAGCCCGTGTCTCACCCCTCCTCTCCTCTCTGCAGCCACCTCTAACCTGGACCTGGAGAGCAAGAAAACACCCCACTCCAAATTGCCATGGCAACAGCCCGTGAACGTGTTCCTGGCGGCAGGCAGGTCGCCCTGCGTGGAGGAGCTGCACCAGGAGGCCCAGTTCAATCTCCAGAGCTTGCTACAAGGTACCCCGCACCGAGGGGAGGGCTGGGCTGCAGCAGGAATGCTGGCTGCCTGGTTCTCGGGGCGTGACACACCCATGGGATGGGGGGGGGGAGGCTGTTTCCACAGCTCCTGGTACACAGGGGCAGCAGGGAGCAGACTGTCCCATTGCTGCCAGGAGGGGAGGGGAGAGCAGGGAGCAGAGTAATCCATAGGGAGGAGGGAGCAGATTGACGCATCGCAAACAGGGAGAAGCAGGGAGCAAACTGACCCATTGCTGACAGGAGAGCAGGGAGCAGAGTGACCCATGGGGAGGGGGGCAGGAAGCAGATTGACCCATTGCACACAGGGGAGGAAGGGGGAGCAGGGAACAGACTGACCCATTGCTGACTGGAGGGGGCGGAGTGCTCCCTTCCCCCGTCCCCTTGTGAGATTGGCGTCAGCTGCTCCCTTCTCTCACCCTCCCCCACCCCACACACACCCTTGTGCAGGGTGTGGGGCCATGTGGATCTGTTAAAGTATGGATTGAATTAATGGGCAGCCAGTATCAAGTGGAGTGTTCCAAGGGTCAGTCCTGGGGCCTGTTTTGTTCAATATCTTCATTAATGATCTGGAGGATGGTGTGGACTGCACCCTCAGCAAGTTTGCAGATGACACTAAACTGGGAGGAGTGGTAGATATGCTGGAGGGTAGGGATAGGATACAGAGGGACCTGGACAAATTAGAGGATTGGGCCAAAAGAAATCTGATGAGGTTCAACAAGGACAAGTGCAGAGTCCTGCACTTAGGATGGAACAATTCCATGCACTGCTACAGACTAGAGACTGAGTGGCTAGGCAGCAGTTCTGCAGAAAAGGACCTAGAGATTACGGTGGATGAGAAGCTGGATATGAGTCAACAGTGTGCCCTTGTTGCCAAGAAAGCTAACAGCATTTTGGACTGTATAAGTAGGAGCATTGCCAGCAGATTGAGGGATGTGATCATTCCCCTCTATTCAGCACTGGTGAGGCCTCATCTGGAGTACTGTGTCCAGTTTTGGGCCCCACACTACAAGAAGGTTGTGGAATAATTGGAAAGAGTCCAACGAAGGGCAACAAAAATGATTAGGGGGCTGGAGCACATGACTTATAAGGAGAGGCTGAGGGAACTGGGATTGTTTAGTCTGCAGAAGAGAAGAATGAGGGGGGATTTGATAGTTACTTTCAACTACCTGAAAGGGGGTTCCAAAGAGGATGGATCTAGACTGTTCTCAGTGGTAGCAGATGACAGAACAAGGAGTAATGGTCTGAAGTTGCAGTGGGGGAGGTTTGGTTGGATATTAGGAAAAACTTTTTCACTAGTAGGGTGGTGAAGAACTGGAATGGGTTACCTAGGGAGGTGGTGGAATCTCCTTCCTTAGAGGTTTTTAAGGTCAGGCTTGACATAGCCCTGGCTGGGATGATTTAGTTGGAGATTGGTCCTGCTTTGAGCAGGGGGTTGGACTAGATGACCTCCTGAGGTCCTTTCTAACCCTGATATTCTATGATTCTAAAGACATGTGGGTCCCAGCGAGAGCTGCTTCCTCCAGCCAGGGCAGTTGTCTGGTTCCTCTACCTGATAAAGCACGTAGCTTACCAGCTGAGGAGGAAGAATACCCACATGGGGCCGGCGCTCAGAGGCCAGAAGCCGTGTCCAGGCACTGGCACTCCCCACATGCAGCTGCACGAGGCCAGCATGAGGCTGCTGTGCCCAAAGATCCTCGGGAGCTGCCACCACCCCCAGAGAGACCTGGGAGCACCTGGGGCAGTGACTCCCATGTGCATCGCTGCAGGCACCCGTCCAGCGCCCAGGGGCCGGGCAGCCAGGCAGTACTAGGCCAGGCCCTACCCCACACAGCTCCACCGGTGACACGAATACAGGCTGGGGGAGTGGGGGATGAGGTGTCCAGCACAGGCAGCGAGCAGAGGTTTATCCGCAGCAGGGCTGCCAGCTAGCCAGGCTGGGCAGTGCTTTGTGGAGTGCTCGGGAGCAGCGGGGAGCTCCTCTGGGCTCTTCTCCCCATGTGCAAAGGGGGGCAGAGAGCAGGGCCCCATTGCTGTGAGAGGGGCCCAGAAAGTGCATTGTTGGCATATGCCCAGTGCATGTGCACAAGCCTTTGGCTCAGCACTGGGGTGGGGAGGGCACAGTGCATCCCAATCCACCAGCTATGGAAATGCCCTGGCTGCTTGTATTTCAGAGGAGTATGAGGAGCAGTACACAGAGGCTAGGGTCACTGGTCAGACCTTCCGCTACGCCAGCCACCTGCCCCTGGACACGCCCCCTGAGCCCTCTCCCAGGCCCCTGCCCACCAAGCGCCTGGAGTTCGTGTTTATGGTGAGTCCATCTCTGTACAGAGGCAACCCCAAGGCGCTGTGTCTCAGCAGCATTCCTACGGCCATGGGCTACCCATGAGAATATCATCTCTGCCTGATGTCACCCAGAGAGGTTACTGCAGAGCAATAGATGGGGGGGCTGTTAGTCGGGAGTGAGAGGCATCAGCAGAGCTGGTGGTAGGGGAGAGTGGCAGGCTGGGGTAGCTGGGGGCTGTCGGTCGGGAGTGAGGGGCATCACAGAGCTGGCCCTGCGCTGGGATTGCCAGGGACTACGGGTCGAGAGTGGCGCAGGAGGGAAGGGGATAATCCTACCTACAAGGTTTTTTACTCAAACCATCACTCAGTCCCTCATTCTGAGCACTAGATTCCTCCCCACACACACACAGTCACCTCCTGCTCCCCACATGCCCCCCTTCCTCTCCCACAATCCCTCCCTTCCCCCCTTCCCCACACTTGTTATCGCCCCACCAGGACACTTGTGTCTCGATCCATTTCCTTTGTTCCCTGGCAGCCCGCAGCCCGGCAAGTGAATGAGGACGAGGCCACCACACTGGGTGTGAGGCCCCCAGAGCCGTTTCTGAGCCTGCCCACCACCCCAGACAAGCAGCCGGCCTGGACCCGAGCCTTCCCTTTGCCCACCGTGGAGGAGAAGAGGTGGCACCAATCCTGCTCCATCCAAGCCAACATTGTCCCCATCAATGTCTCTGGTAGGGCTGTGCCTGGGGAGTGGGTGTAGAAGCATGGGGGGCAAGGAGTTAAATCTTTCCAGTCTGCTCCCAGCAGCGGCGCTGGAGTTCTGCGGCCTGCAGAGGGCGGCTGTGGGCACAGCAAGTGCTGCTGGCTCTGAGCCCCAGGCGCTGTGATGCCACTGCCAGGGAAAGTGCATAGATCTTGTAAAACTGAAACGCAGCAATGTGGGGAGGTGGGGCCAGGCACAGGGAGACCTGCAGTGATGTGGGGAGGCAGGGCTGGCCTGTAGCGATTTGGGGAGGTGGGGCCAGGCACAGGGAGGAGGGGCCAGCCTGCAGCAATGTGGGGAGGCAGGGCCAAGCACAGGAAAGAGGGGCTGGCCTGCAGGGATGCTATTGGCCCACATGTGCTGTGGGTTATCAAGAGGGTGGAATCATGCTCAGTAGCCAGGCCAAGGGGAGGGCTCAGTGGGGCGCAGTTTGCAGGGCAGCATTTCTGTGCTTTGTTCTTGCCCATGTATTTTACCACCCATAACATCACCCTTCATTTTTGACCTGCTAGCCACGTCATTAAGTTAATCCAGTGTCATCTGCATCATCTAACGAGTGTCTCAGAGCTAACCAGTCGGTGTGTTCTGTTGTCACCTTGGTTCTCGCAGTGGTTGAGACCATCCATCCATGCAGGGGAACTCGTGTGTTTGGCAGGAATGTGAGGCTGCAGAGCACTGGCTGCCGGCAACAGCTCTGCTCAGCATGGGGCCTTCAGCAGCACCAAACTACCTGGGTTCTGGAGGAAACTAGCTCCCACCCACCCACGCCCTCCCTCCCCAGGCACTGCATGAGCACCCTGCTCCAGAGCTGACTGGGAGGGCACATACCCATGCACCCTCCTGCTGGCCTGGTGAGGCGCCTGCCCCTCCCTAGCAGTGTCCAGGCTGCGATAAGGCCCTGTTGGAGATCAGGGCTGGAGCCACACGAGACCTGTATGGAGCCTCAGAGGAGCCTGCTCGGCCCCTTGACTCCTCCCTTCACACCCCATCAGACGCCTGGAGCCAGGCCCTCAGCCCGGCCCACGTGTGGGGAGAACCTGCCAAGCGTGTCTCTGGCCCTTTGTCACTGGACTGCCCCTGAGCCCTCCTGCCCAGCACCAGGGTCTCCAAGAGGGGTGGGGATGGGTCTCAGTGGCTTCCGATACATCATATCTCCATCAGCACGTCTCAGTTGTCTCTGTGTTCCCCGTGGCTGGCTTGCCCAGCAGCATGTGTGAGGCCCCACAGAAGTCATTCATCCATCCATCATGCCATCTCTCTCCAAAGGCCTGTGTCTGGCTGCTAACCAGCCCCTCTCCCTGAGCGCCAACCTGATCCTGGCATCAACCCCTCAGCCTCCTGGACAGCCAGGGGCAGGCGAGGGGCTGGCTCCCAGAGCAAAGAGCAGGGGCTGGCCTGACCGCCTTCCTCTTTTGTCCAGCAGGCAATTATAAAATGGCCATTGGCTTGCCACTAGGAGGTGCGGTGTGATCCCTGGGGAGTTGGGGTGAGGGCGCCTGCCCCGAAGTCCAGCGCTCCAAACCAGCAATGGGTGTGAGGGCTGCTCACCAACACACACCTGAGCTCTATGCCGTAGGGAGCCAGCAGTGCCCTTTCCAGTGGGACAAGGCCTTGGTTTCTAGCCCTGAGGCTTGTGACCTGGTGTCTGCCCCATCAGCGCCTTTCTGGGGGTTTCATACTCCTCTCCTGAGGCCATGCAGTGGGGCCTATGAGAGTCGGGCATCTCCAGATAATGCCCATAAACACACTCTGGCTGAGTCACAGATCTGCAGAGTGGCTTGTCTGGAGTCCCTGGCGAAAGCAGAGTAGGGGTGGGCAGACAGCATGTGGGTGACCCGTAGGACTCCCCTGGAGTATGTCATTCATGACCAAGGCATGCATCCCAAGCACATGTCCAAAACGCTGTACCCAGCAGCATGTCTCTGCCTCACACTCACACATTTGTAAATATGTACATATGTGAACACACGTCTTGTCCTGTGAGCGTCCCCACACCTTGCCACATGTTGCCCTGCAGCCTGCCTGGCTCCAGGACAGTGGCTCACCATTTGTGTTGCTGTGCTGGTGATTGCAGTTTCCTAGTGTGACCCCCCTCCCCACCCCCCATGCCTGGTACCTCCCCAAACACCACTCATAAACCCTGGCACCCCCCTCCCTGCCCGGCCCTTGCCCCACGGCTGCCTGCGTGCTCCAGCATAGAGCCCTCGCGCTCACACAGAAACAACACGGGGGAAAGAGCAGAGCCCTTTGTTATAAACCCTGAGTCAAATTCACCACAGTGCAACGCAGCCTTAGGCAAGCGAATTGGGGTGTTAACGCAGGGAGAACGTGGCCTGAGCAGCCAGGCCAGGGCCGGGCCGGGCGTTCTCCATGCCCCCTGCTTGCTGCCATGTACAGTGTGTTTGTTTTGGCTACAGGACAGCATTTTGATAGGCACGCAAGTGCGCGGCACTCCTTGTTTAACACAGAGACCGCGGTGAACCCCAAGTCCACGCTGCGGCGGAGACGGACCATTATCGGATTCCCTAACCTCGCGCTGCGAGACCAAGGTGACAACAACAACTGTATGGCTGCTCTCCCCTGTCCCAGGCTAGAGAGCACTCAGGGACTGCCAGGAACATGACTCCTAAGGGAAGGTGTCCCCAGGCCATGCTAGGGGCCGTGCAGCCAGAGCTGACTGCAGGCTGCCCTCATTTGCGGGCGGGGCCACTCCCGCTGCCAGAGATTTGCTCACTGAAGGAGCAGCCTGGGACTCCACACAGAGCCTTGGTTTAACACCTTAGGGAGCTCAGGCCAGGCCGGGCAGCTCAGAGATCTGATCAGCCTTCTCCAGCTCTGAGGCCAGGCAGCCAGAACCCCTCTTCCAGGTACATGTCCTACATGCCCCTGGCTACCCCAGCCCAGGAGGGGGATCCCAGGAGCTACAGCTTGGCACCCTGAGCTGGGGAGCAGGGTTAGCTGGTCCATCATGTAGGGGCCTGGAACAGGTGCCCGGGGTGGGATTCCTGGCCTTGCTTGGGCCTTGCCATGTGACCGTGGGCCAGTCATTTGGGCCCACATTTTCTGAAGTGCCCACTAGTTCTGATGGTCCTGGGTGCGGGTGCCCTGGGTGAGCACCAGGGGCCTGGCTGGAGGGTGCTGAGCACCGGAAGAGGTGGGTGTGCAGCTCCTCTCGGATCTGAGCCTTGGGGAGCCCAGGCTGAGGACAGAGTTCAGGGTCTGCTGCCCTGATGGCCCTTGGTTTGCAGCACCAGCTCCCTGCTGGATTTGGCAGTGCAGTTGCTGGGAGTGCGAGGGGAGCTGTTGCCAGGAAGCCAGTGCTTTTGTTCTGGGCTCACCCTCCTGACAGCTCCTCTGTGAAATAATCTCTCTTGACAAGTGATTAGGGGTAATTTGGGCTCTGTTCACACTGGCTCTTGGAAGGGAGCGGAGGTAAAATGACAGCTAGATCTCTGGTGGCACAAGCAGCTTCTTCCCCAGAGAGTTGCACCTCAGCCCTGGAGTCCAGCCTCTTCCGTGATTCCAGAGCAGGATGTTGGGAGCCACCCACTGGCTGATGCTAGGGAACCTGAGGGAACCTCATGGGGTGTGTCCGGCAGCCTGGGCACAAAGAATTCCCTTTCTGTGCAACCCAGCCCAGTCCTGGCTCTGCTCACCACCAGGGCTGGTGCTGCGGGCTGGGCTGGGCAGGAGTTAGCAGGACGGGAGGGTTCCTCTGGGATGGGAGATCACTCACGACTGGCCTGTACTCCAGCTCAGAGGGGAGAGGCCTTGGCACCGCCCTCCAGAGAGGCCAGAGGGAGCTGCTAGCTGTGCTGTGGGCCGTAGGGCAGGAGTCACCCGGCAGGTCAGGAGTGAGAAGGCATGCTGCAAGCCGTGCTGCAAAGCTAGGCATGCTGCAAGCCATGGGAAGGGAGGCTCCTTGCGTCTCGGGACTTGTCCTGCTCCCCACACCCCCTCAAAACAACAGCACCCCATCCACATTGGGATCTGTGGGGGCCAGGTCAGGCCCGGCCCCAGAGGAGGCTGTGGCTGGGATTGGGACCCATCTCAGAGACAGGAGCCTAGGGAGACAGCAATCAGACTTTCCCACCCCACGCCCCAGGATGCATTGAGCAGAGCATTGGAGCTGGAGCTGGGGCTGGCGCCTGCAATCCCAGTCCCTCTCCATTGTGGGCTGGGGGAAGTTTGCCTCGAGTTCACCTCTCTCCTGCCATTCTTCTTCGAGCGATTGCCCAGGTGTATTCCACAGTAGGTGTGCATGCTCGCCATGTGCACCAGTGCTGGAAGTTTTTCCCTTAACAGTACCCGTACGGTGGGAGCACCACTGCGACCCCTGGAGTGGCGTCTCTATATCACGCTATAAGGGGAGCTGCGCACTCCCCCCACCCTCAGTCCCTTCTTGCCGCCAGTGAAGGTAGTTGGAACTTCATGCTCCAGCCTTACTGCAGCTTCTCTAGTTACCTGTTCTTCGCATTATGCGATCGTCTCCCAAACATGGGATGACGCCGGGTTTGGTAGTGCGGTACTCCGTCCCGGAAACCCTTAAACTCCTACCCACCTCCATCAGATATAGCTTGGAGTCACTTACTGTGGAATACACATGAGCAATCACTCGGAGAAGAAAGGACAGTTACCTGTTCCGTAACTGGCATTCTTCGAGACGTGTTGCTCAGGTATATTCCACATCCCGCCCTCCTTCCCCTCTGTCGGAGTTGTCTGGCAAGAAGGAACCAAGGGTGGGGGGAGTGCACAGCGCCCCTTATAGCGCGATATAGAGGCACCACCCCAGGGGTCGCAGCAGTGCTCCCCTCTACGGGTACTGCTAAGGGAAAAACTTCCGGCACTGGTGCACGTGGCAAGCACGCACACCTACTGTGGAATACACCTGAGCAACACATCTCGAAGAACGCCAGTTACGGAACAGGTAACCATCCTTTCTGGGTCCAGCTGCCTCCAGTCCAGAGGGGCCCGATCTCCAGATCCAGGCTGGATTTGGCCAAAACCTGGTGAGAACAGCTTGTGAGACTTCAACCCAGCCAGATCCTGCCCCTAACCTGATTGCAGCTGTAAACCCCCATCTCCCTGGCCAGTCCAGGGCAGGAGGAGCTCCTGCCCTGCAACCCTTGCTGGGTCACAGCAAGGAGTCCCTGGAGGGAGCAGCAGCTACATGGCTCCATGTGCTTGACCCAGGGAACCCGGTCCTGCGAGGTGCTGCATGCACAGCTGTCACTGGGAGCAGAGGCTGCTCCACGCTTCTCAGGCCTGGCCTCTCGTTAGCCCGGGTGCTGCTGTGCTGTGTGGAGAGCTCTGCCCTGAAAGCCCTAGGGATGAGCGGGGAGCAGAGCACAGGGGGGTGTCTTGCTTTGCAGGGAGCTCTGAACAGCTAATTCAGGAGGGAGGGCAAGTCTGAGTCTGGTGTCACCAGTGGGGTGAAGTACCTCCCGCCCTAGGAGTTCTCACCAGGGGCAGAAAGTGAGGGGTGATGCCTTTCTCAGGGCTCCTGCCCTCTCTCACCCCCCGGTGGAAAGGCCCCTGCTCTGGCCCGTCTTGGGGGAGCCCCTCTGGAACTTGCAGGCCTGCATGGATTCACTATGGGGGACCGCAAGGCCCAGCAGACAGTACCAGACAGTGGGTGCTCTCCCATCCCTGGGGTAGGGAAGTGATGCCAAAGCCTGCACCCAGGAAGGGGGCTTGCATCCAGCCATGTTAAATTGCAACGTTGGAGGCACCTGGGGGTTCATTCCTGTGCCCCTTCCTAATGTTCAGGGGTAAGCTGTAGGTGCCAGTGCAGGGCCCTTGGCTTTCCCCAGCATTCGCTTCCTCTGCCCCTGGTGGATTTGGGGCACTTCTGTTCCCCACCACCTCCAGCAGTGGCTCTGATTCCCTGGGAGTCAGCAGCCCCCAGCTGCGCATTCTGCCGCAAGGCAAGGGCTGGGCACAGCTCTAGACCAGCTATGTCCTTTAGACCCGCATAGCCAGGTTGTCCAGACTGGAACCCGCTGGTCAGATCCTCCCCAGAGAAACCCTCTATGCAGGCTCCTAAAGCTGGTGCATCCCCAAGGGTCTGCCTGGACCCTGGGGAACAGGGTCATTCCTACAGGAACCCTGGCCTTCCACACTGGCTCCACTGCACCTGACCTAGCAGGGCCAAGGTCTCTGCTCCACTATTGGGGCAGGAGGACAGAGAGAACAGCTCATCCATCCCCCTGCCTGCCCCGTCCCACTCCTCCCCTACATGAACGCAGGACTGTGCAGAGTTGGGCACTGATGCTGCAGATGGCTAAGCCTGCCTTGCATGGCAAGAAGGAGATTGTCACATGGAGGGTCTCCTCTGTTCAGGGCAGGCCCAGCTCTCGCTCTGTTCAGAGGCCAGGCGCTGACACCCGGTAGCAGGTCAGAGTGCAGGCCAGCCAGGGCTCTGGGTGCTGCACAGACCTGCGCCTGCCAAGTGTGGTGCAGGTAGGTGTGAGTGTCATTCCCAGAGCTCTCCGTGGGCAGTGGGTGAGTGTGCAGCTTGCTAGCCCATCCTGCGGCCGGAGCTCCACTAGCCGTTCGCTCAGCGCTGACCTGTCCTTGTGTCTGTCCCTGCAGGCAGCAGCAACGGCCCCACGTTCATGCCGCACACAACCATAGGGGAGTCGGTCTCCTGCAGCTTTGTCCCTGAGGCTGCAAATGGGAAGAGCGTGTCCCGGCAGCCCTGCACCCCGCAGCCCCTAGCAGCGCCACTGAGAAAGACATTCAGTGACCTTGGGGGAGGCCTGCAGGAGCGCTGCTACCAGCCTCCTGCCAGGATGGAGAGCACAACCATGGCTTGCACCAGCCCTGCCTGCAATGGGCCAAAGGACACCACCTTTTCCCCTCCCTGGAACACGGCTTCCTTCAACTGCTTGAGCCTGGCTGAGGAGGACGCAACATATCCCTCACCCGGCGGCTTCCTGGAGTCTCCAGCCCTAGGCTCGCCTGAGTGCTGCGACGGTGCGGCCTCATTCTTCATCGCGAAAGACGAGCAGCCAGGAAGCAATGGGCCCCATGCGTTCCCCTGCACTGCTCCAGAGTCCTCACTGAATGCTGCCAGCAGCCAGATACCTGAGGGGAGAGAGGCCAAGGTGACTTTCCTGGCCGGTGGCGCAGAAGAGGCCACACCCTCCCGGCTGGAGCTGGGAGTCAGGGCCTGCCCCTTCCGCGAGAGGTCACTGTCTGTGCCCACAGACTCAGGCTCGCTCTGCTCTGTGGACATCACTTACCCTGAGAACAGGAGAGGCAGCGGGACCTACGCCCTGAGCTACCCCAGCGCCAGCTCTGAGGGCAGCACCAGCACGGACAATGTCTCCCTGGGGGTGGAGCAGGATGCCCAGCGGAGGCGCCGCTCCAAGAGCATCTCTCTCAAGAAGGCGAAGAAGAAGCCGTCTCCCCCCATGCGCAGCGTCTCACTGATTAAAGATGGGCAGGGGCTCAGCACAGAGCCTGGCACAGTGCTGCCAAAGGAGCTGCGGCCCAAGAGCCTTTGTCTCCCCTTAGATCCTCAGGGCCGTGGCATGGTGCCCACGGACACCCAGGGTAACACAGCAGTGCCTCCTGCCAGGGACCTGGACGGTGGGCATTTTTCCCAGCACTGGTGCCTCGCAGACTGGAAAGCGAGCGATCCCTACCGGTCCCTGTCCGGTTCCAGTACTGCCACGGGTACCACTGTGATCGAATGCACGAAGACCCAGGGCAGCTCCGAGTCCCTCCCCTCCCCCTCCATTTCCAGGGCCACTACGCCCTCCCAGCTCTCCACGGAAGTGGAGCTAAAGATCTCCTCCCCAGGGCAGCCCGCGAGGCTGATGTCCCCCTCCAGTGGCTACTCCAGCCAGTCGGAGACCCCAACACCGACCATCCCCACCTCGGCGATTCTCGGGCACTCTCCCCACCAGGCCGTCAGGGTGAGACCACTGGTGCCCGAAAGGAAGTCCTCCCTGCCCCCTCCATCACCCATGGAAAAAAGCCCCAAGCCCCGGCTCTCCTTCGACCTGCCTGTTACGCCGCTGACGCACCTGGACCTTTCTGGGCTGAAGATCTCACTCAAGGGGAAGACCAAGGTGAGCAGGCATCATTCGGACTCTACCTTCGGGACCAAGCTTGGCCCAAAGACGAGCCCGATCCAGCCCGTCATGCCCATGGTCACCCAGTCGGACCTGAGGTCCGTGCGCCTGCGCTCCGTCAGCAGATCTGAGCCAGAGGATGACCTGGACAGTCCAGACCATGCCGAGGAGCATGGGGGCGACGCCATACCACTTCTGGGAAGGAAAGCAAAGCCGCCCGTTGCAGAGAAGCCACCACTGGCCAAACGGCCCCCAAACATCATGGCCAAGCCCCCATCTCTGCAGGAGGAGTCTCCCCTGGCATCTCCCACCTCCCCACCCACGCCACAGGGCACCTCTGCCCAGGAGAGGGGGCTGCAGGACATCTACATGGTCATTCGGAAACCCAAGCCTAAGAGGAGCCCAGAGGCCAGGAGCCCTGGAGAGCCCCCCTTTCCACTAGAGCCCTCCCAGGGCTGCCCAGGGATCTTTTTCTCAGGACTGCGGCGACTGTCCCAGAGCAGCCTGGAGGAGGAAACCAGAGCCCAGCTGGAGAGGAGCGGCGCCCCCCATGGGCCCGAGGGGGAGAAGAGGAAAGCCAAAGTCCCACCCCCCGTCCCCAAGAAGCCCAGTGTGCTGTACCTACCACTCACCCCTCCTCCGCCCCACCTGGGAGCCTGCCCAGGGGATCCCAGGCTAACACCCAGCCCCATCATCACCTTGCACGAGGACACCAGCTGCTGTGACCCAGACGCAGACTACCTGCCATCACCCGAGGCCATGGGGAAGAACTCGAGCCCATCAGCTGCTGCCACGCCTGGGGAGATTCCTGCAGGTCAGTGTCACAGATGCTCTGCCACCCCCACACCCCCCCAGCAGCCCGGGCATGGCTTGGGAATCGCTGCCATGTGCAGCTAGCTGGGGCGTCTGGCTGCTGCCTCTGCGTGGCTCACTGCACACCTGGGCACACAGCCTTGGCCACGCAGCTCCTTGCGGCATGGCCAGACACCATTCGACAGCGTCAGTGTTAGACCCCAGAGCTCCACCCACGCTGTTGCACAGGGATTGCCCCACCTTGAAAAGCAGCCACCTCTGTGGCAGAGCATGGCAGCTGCTGACCAGCACAGAGTTGTAACAGACCCTGCAGAGAGAGAAACGTGTCTGCAAGGGACGTGGGCTGCCCTGAAGGGCAGGGTGAGCACTGGCAGACAGGTAGCAGCTGACTAGTCTAGCCCTGGTCCTGACACTGGCTTGCTGGGCTCCTGTCAGCAGGTCTCTCCTGGCCTGCCCGCTCCAGGGGCGCAGGAAGGCTCCCTTGGCTGAGGAGGGGAAGGGGGTATTATTAGCTAATATGTCCATTGCAATGGTGCCGATGGGCCCTGTTGTGCTAGGCGCTGTACAGACACAGCATCGCAGACAGTTCTCATGGTCCGTTAGCCAGGGCAGACATGGGGAAGGGGCAGAACACCCCAGCAGAGCGACCCATGGCAGGGCAGCAAGTGGGGAGGCACTTAAGAAGGGTTCATCTACTTGGGAGGGAGGAGGAGGGTAAGGGGGGGATGTGGAGTGAGGCTGGGGGAAGAGGGGTTGGACAAACAGCCGGTGAGCACAGGGCAGAGAACATCCAGCTGCGCTGCAGCGAGTTCTGTGCACATGAGGAGCCCTGACTTTGGCTGCAGCTACTGCTGCGGCTGGCTCCTCTCTGCCACGTTTCCCCACAGCCCACTCAGGGTGGGGTGCGTTCCCCAGAGGGGGTGTAATGGTGAGAAGTGCTCAGCAGAGCTGGCAGGCCATGCCAGGATGTGGCCAGGGCACCCTGGGATGCCCAGCCAGAGACCTCCCATGGCCAGCAGCCAGAGATGCCTGTGCGAGGACTGCAGGATCAGAGCCCTGCCTGCTCATTACCTGAGTCTCATTATAGCCCAGGTGTCTCCCGGGTGGTACGTGTGTGCAGGAAGCGGAGCTGCGTGCTCATGCCATCTGGTCAGTCGCAGTGCCCGGGGAGGCAGGCAGGACAGGTGCTGCTGGCACTAATTCTGGGATTCTGCTCCTGTTGAGCCACAGGAATGTGCAGAGCCAGGTTACCTAGAGGTGCCCAGGCCAGGCACACATATGTATACAGGTATCCTCAGCTTGCTCCAAGGGGTTGACTCCACACTTTTCTTGGGAAAGGCCGCCCGCCACTCCATCCTGCTCTCAGCAAGCCCAGCTCACGGCTCTTCTTCCCTCTATCTAGGCGATTCCGTGGAGCTCAGCGCTGATGAGAGGAGTTTTGTAAGTGACAAAACAGCTGAGTCGATAGTGGAAGAGGATGACGATGTATTTGTGACGACCCGTACGACAGAGGATCTATTTACTGTCATCCACAGGTACCAGCCACGTTGTGAATGGAAAACCCACACCCCCGTCACATTAACCCCGCCGTTGGCCTCTGGGAGTCTCTGGCCTAGCAGGCAGTTATTGGGGGCTGGTCTCCGCAGAGCCGAGGACTGAGCAGGCCATGGAGATAAACTCATCTGGGTGAGGCCAGTCCCAGCTGTGAGGATAAACAAGGCCCCTCTGTCTCCTGGGCTACTGGCCTGGCCCCCACCCCAAGCACTGAGTGCCCTGAGCAGACTAGGGCAAGAGAGATGGCTGTAGCATGGCACCCCAGTTCTAGCTGTGTGTCTCAGGGCACTCAGGGCCTTCTGCAGCAAGCCCCGGCCACTCTGGTGGTGCTGGACCCGTTGCTCATCGAGAGGCCGGTGTGACGGGTTGGATCACAGAACCCCCCTTGGGATCTGCCAGCTGATGTGCCAAGACTACTTCTGCTCCTGCTTTCCCTGCCAGTTTGGGACTCCAGCACCCTGTCTTGTTGAGCCAGACACGCTAGCCTGCTGCAAACACAGACCCAGGGTCTGAACCATGTGCCCCAAAGCTGCAGACTTAACTGAAAGCAACTTAAGAAGTGTTCCTGTCTTTAACACTCAGATGCTCAACTCCCAATGGGGTCTAAACCCCATATAAATCCATTTTACCCTGTATAAAGCTTATAAATTGTTCACCCTCTATAACACTGATAGAGAGATATGCACAGCTGTTTGCCTCCCCCCGCCCCCAGGTATTAATACATACTCTGGGTTAATTAATAAGTAAAAAGTGATTTTATTAAATACAGAAAGTAGAATTTAAGTGGTTCCAAGTAATAGCAGACAGAAGAAAGAACAAAGTGAATTACCAAGCAAAATAAAATAGAACGCGCAAGTCTATGTCTAATACAGTAAGAAACCTGAATACAGATAAAATCTCACCCTCAGAGATGTTTCAATAAGTTTATTTCACAGACTGGACGCTTTTCTAGTCTGGGCACAATCCTTTTCCCTGGTACAGCCCTTGTTCCAGCTCAGGTAGTAGCTAAGGGAGTTCTCATGATAGCCGGCCCCTTTTGTTCTGTTCCAGGGGTCGGCAACCTACGGCACGCAAGCCGATTTTGAATGGCACGCAGCTGTCTGCCGCGGTCCCGGCCCCCAGTCCCACTCAGCCCCCTCACCCACCGCTCTCCCCTGCAGGGGCAGGAGGCAGAAGCTCGTCCTGTGGCAGCCAAGCTTCCCCTTCCCCCACTTCTTCCCCCAGCGTGGTGCTTTCCTGCCCCTCCCCCTCTCCTTCCCTGCGCCAATCAGCTGATGGCCCTAGCGAAGGGGAGGGGGAAGAGCGGCAGCGTGCAGGCAGCTCTGTAGAGGATGCAGAGAGAGGTAGGGACGGGGCCATGGGGAAGGGGGTGAAACAGGGCATATCCCTTCCAGCCCCCTGCCATGAGCCGCTCAGGGCAGGGGGCTGGGAGCACCCCTACGAGCCGAGCACCCCACCCCTCTGCCCTAACCCCCCCCCCACACACACACACTCAGCCTTCTGCCCTGCACCCCCCATGCCCCCAGCCCTCTGCCCTGACCCTTGAACCCCCCCCCACAGCCTTCTGCCCTGCACCCTCACAGCCCCATCCCTCTGCCGTGACCCCCCCCACGCACCTAGCCCTCTGCTCTGCACCCCACACCCTCATCCTCTGCCCTGCACCCCACAGCCCCATCCTCTGCTCTGAACCCCACACCCAGCTTTCTGCCCTATACCCCCACACACCCCAGCCCTCTGCCTTGATCCCTGAAACCCCACCCCACCCCAGCCTTCTGCCCTGAACACCCCCCCAGCCCTCGGCCCTGACCCCTGAAACTCCCCCCCCCCCCCTCCCAGGTCTGGGGTCCTGGCTGCAGGCCCTGCTCAGCCCGCTGCCGGCCTAGGTGAGCCTGGCAGCGAGCTGAGCAAGCTGGTGGCGTAAGATCAGCATTTTAATTTAATTTTAAATGATGCTTCTTAAATATTTTGAAAACCTTGTTTACTTTACATACAACAATAGTTTAGTTATGTAATATAGACTTATAGAAAGAGACCTTCTAAAAATGTTAAAATGTATTACCGGCATGCATAGGCGGCAGGTTATATGTTTGTGCGGTGCCCGGGCTCCAGGAATATTCAGGGCTGGGTGCTCTGCTCCAGCAATAGTTGGAGCTGGGTCTCCCCCGGCCCTGCCTGGATCGGGCCCCGGCCCCCGCAGGTCTCCCCCCGCCGCCGCGACCCTGCCTGGAGCAGGTCTCAGCCCCCACCTGCCCCCCCGCGTGTCCCCCCCTTCGTCACACCCCGTCGCGTCCCTGCCTTACAGAAAGCAGCACTGCGCCTCTATCCTGCCCGCTCTCTGCTGCCGCAGGGCTCCCAGCAGAACTGCTGTCTGCGGCCGCAGGGTCCTAGTGCCTGCCATTCACTAATGGCAAGGCAGGCTGCCCTTACCCTGAGCCTCCCCTACGCCCCAAACCCTCATCCCCACCCCGAGCCCTCATCCCCCCACACCCCAAACCTCAGCCCCTGTCCTGAGCCCCCACACATCATGAACCCCTCATCCTCAGCCCCACAGCCCTCACCCCACACCCCAAACCTCTGCCCTAGCCCTGAGCCCCCTCCTGCATCATGAACCCCTCATCCCCAAGCCCCAGCCAGAGCCCTCATCCTCCTGCACCCTAATCCTCTGCTCCAGCCCTGAGCCCCCCCACATCATGAACCCCTCATCCACAGCCCAACCCTCTTCCCTAGCCCTGAGCCCCCCCGCATCATGAACCCCTCATCCACAGCCCTCACCCCACAGCCCAACCCTCTTCCCTAGCCCTGAGCCCCCTCCTGTATCATCCACAGCCCTCAGCCCCACAGCCCTCACCCTGCACTCCCTCCTATCCCCAAACTCCCTCCCCCTTCCCACACACCCCTTCCCAACCCCAAACTCCATCCCAAAGCCTGCACCCTTCACCCCCTCCTGCACACCCACCCCCTGCCCCAGCCCAGAGCCTGCACCCAGCACCCAAACTCCATCCCAAAGCCTGCACTCTGCACCTCTCCTGCACCCTAATCCGCAGCCCAGGATCTGCACCCCAGACCTCCCCCGCCGAGCCCCCTCCCAGAGCCTTAGGCAGGTGGGGGCGGAGTTTGGGGGGGCGGAGTTGGGGGCCAGGTTCTGGGCACCACCAAAATTTTTACAAACTTGCCACCCATGCCAGCATGCAAAACCTTAAATGAGAGTTAATAAATGAAGACTCGGCACACCACTTCTGAAAGGTTGCTGACCCCTGTTCTGTTCCATCCACTTATATGTCTTTTGCATAATGCGGGAATCCTTTTTCCCTCTGGGTTCCCACACCACCTTCTCCAGTTCAGGTGACATGATCACATGTCACTGTAAGACCCCAAGCCTTCATTCCTCCCAGCCTGACTCACAGGAAGGCCTGCCTGCAAACAGAGCCATCCACAGTCAGTTGTCCTGGTTGATGGGAGCCATCAAGATTCCAAACCACCATTAATGGCCCACACTTTGCATAATTACAATAGGCCCTCAGCAGTTGCATAGCCAGGTGGAGGGAACAGGGGGAGCAATAAAAAAAAAGGTGCCACCCACTGTGGCGCTTTTACTCACCCAGCGGCGCTCCAGGTCTTCGGCAGTGGGCCCTTCACTCGCACCGGGTGTCTTCGGCGGCACTGAAAGTCCCGCCACCTAAATGCTCCCCAAGACCCGGAGTGAGTGAAGGTCCCGCAGCCAAAGACCCGGAGTGCCTCCGGGTGAGTAAAATAAAAGCGCCGCAGGGGGTGGCACCTTTTTTTTTTTTAATCGCTCCCCTGGGTGAGTACAAAGGCGCCCGGAAATTGAGAAAGCACCACTTGTGCTCAGTGGGGGAGCGGCTGCTGCCCTCTCTTCCCCCTAGCTACACTACTGGCCCTCAGAGTTATATTTCATATTTCTAGTTTCAGATAAAAGAATGATACATACATACAAATAGGATGACCACACTCAGTAGATTATAAGCTTTGTAAGGATACCTTACAAGAGACCTTTTGCATGAAGCATATTTTAGTTACATTATATTCACACTCATCAGCATACTTTCATAAAATCATATAGAGCGCAACGTCACACGGCTCTAAAGCCTGGACGGATTTCTCTCCAGGACGCTGGGCAGCACTGCAGCTCCACAGAGAGCCCTGGGCAGCCAGCAAATGAGCTGATTTTCAGTGGCACTCACACTGCCCGGGTCCTGGCCACCGGTCCGGCGGGCTCTGCATTTTATTTAATTTTAAATGAAGCTGCTTAAACATTTTAAAAACCTTATTTACTTTACATACAACAATAGTTTAGTTATATATTATAGACTTATAGAAAGACACCTTCTAAGAATGTTAAAATGTATGACCGGCACACAAAACCTTAAATTAGAGCGAACGAATGAAGACTCGGCCCACCACTTCTGAAAGTTTGCCAACCCCTGTTCTATTCTATGTTATGCCATGGAGCTCAGTGAAGTAACTGGGTTCTGCATCTCTTGGCACTGATTGGCCATGTTGGATTTGCTGTTATACGTAAGTTTCCAGTGGATGAAACATTTCTGGGTTGCAGTGGGGGCACAGCCACATGTCTGGGGGTCAGGCATAAACCACAGTTATGGGTGGGATGCAGCCATCTGCCTGGGGATTGTGGGGAATGTCCCTTTGCGAGCGCCCCCACCTCAGGAACTGGCACACACCACCACAGCACGCCAACCATAGGCTTCTTTTGTCTTTAGGTCGAAGAGGAAGCTGCTGGGCTGGAAGGAGCCAGGAGACGCCTTTGGCAGCAGGCAGAATTCTCACTCCCCAGTGAAGAACCCAGCTGAGCTCCCAGCCTGTGAGTCCCCCCCAGTGGGGGGTGGCCCCGGCAGAGCCTCCAGTCGGAATGAAGACTTCAAGGCCCTGCTACAGAAGAAAGGCAGCAAGACCAGTCCCGGGACTCGCACCTCCGCAGCAGAGCTTCTCAAGAGCACAAATCCGCTGGCTCGGAGGGTCATGATGGAGTTTGCCCCTGAGTTAGACAACCCAAGTGGTGCCAGAACCCAGCCCTGACCACCCCGAGTTCATCCTGGCCAGGGAGGGGTGGAGACAGCATTGCTGGGAGTTTTATGCTGGCTCTTCAAAGCCCAACTTCAGCTGCAGGGGCTGCACCCTCCCAGGCTGGTGCTGTGAGGACATCCTGTCCTGCTGGGATTTGTATCATTTTTTTCCTTTCTTTATTGGCAATTTACGAATCTTTTTTGTGTCTCCCTGGGGACTCCAGCAGACGGAAGGTAAATGTCTTAACTACAGAGCCCGTACCCCTGTGCAGTCGGCTCCTGGCATCATTTCTGGTGGAGATACAGTGGAAGGAGACGGCTGTGGAATGGAGAAGACAGACATCGGTCATCATGAGCAGGGCCATCATCAGATGATAGTGGGCTTCCCATTCATTCCCAGGGTCTGATGACAAATGTGGACTTCCCTCCTGCTCTTTGGGGCTCTGCAAATGGACTCCAGTTCAGCCCCAGTTGTAACCCAGTGTCCACGACGAAGCTAGCTTGAAACTGTTTAGTCGCTTTGGCGTGTGGTACTTTAAATGGCTTTGATCATGCAAAATGTTGATGATGTTTTTTCTCTTTCATTTGATCTTGTAATTTTCATTCCCTGGGCAAAGTCCCCAGTGTTGAGTTGAGCTGAACAGATGGAAATTCCCGGCAGCAGAGACGGAAAGGCCAGTTAGAATGTAGGTTGCTTTGGAAGAACCGAGATGCTTCAGACCCATTGTTCAACCAAAGCGACCCTCAGTCACTCACTGGCCAGTTCTAACGCTCTTCTGAGAGCTTCCACCATCAACTCGATGCCAGCTGCCAGCCCCTGGTAATGCTGCAGGGAGAGAACTGGGCCTGTTGTCAGCCAAAAGGAAGGAACATCCAGCACTGATAATCAGAGAGGGAGCAAGCCAAGGCTAGGCCCAGCCCTGCCATGAGTGCTGTGTGCTCAGCCCCGTGGGAATCTGTCTGGGCACAAGGGGCCACATGCTCTTAGCAGGACCAAGGCCTGAAATGGCGAGTGCCTGGGGCAAACGGATCCTTGGTGTAGCCTGGCTACCCTTGGGATTCTGTTCAGGATGACTTTGGCCCAGCCGACCTACAAAAGGAAGTGCTTTTCTGCAAAGAAAATATGAAGGTTGAAGCAACTTGCTGAAGACTGACTTAGCTAGAGGCACTTGGTGAGTCATTGGCAAAATGGCTTGTGTCTCCTCCGCTGGCTCTCTGTGTCTTATAGGATTGAAGGGCATCATAGGAGGCCACGGACTCAGCCTCACCAGGAATCTTCAGAGCCTGGTTCCTCCTGTCCCTGCTGGAAACAGTCTAGAGAGTCTAGGGTCCTACTAGCATGGAGCACGGGAGGAACCCACAGCATGGCCCTCCCTGCCCAGACACCAAGCATCCCAGAGACCAGCCCCAGGGAGTTCTGCCCAAACCATATTGTAGCTGGCCTTGAGGAATGAGACCACTCCTCTCCTGTGAATCAGATGAGAATCGTGTCTCAGGAGGTGCTAGGCATGGCTTATTTTCCTTCGTAAGACAAACTCTTACCTATCAATCTGATCTGACCTCAGATATCTCCCACTGGCCCGCCTGCCTTCCCTCTAGGATATCTGAGGAGTCTGTCACCTTGCTCACAAAACACACTTTACCCATGCTCTAGTGTGTCCCTCCAATGCAGGCAGGCTGCCGTTCGGTGGAGTTACGCCTGAGCTGAGCCAGGCGCCATGTTCCTGTGACACAGGAGTATTGTATGTGCGCACAGCTGGGCCATCCTGCTCCGTGCACACTTGTCACACGCACAGTGGGTGGCTGCTGATGTGACAAGGATGCACAAATCCTGGCCGAGTTGTGTACAGGCTGCCTGGCAGCAGCCCAACCCCCCCTTAAATGCGGTGACAATCACTGAAGAGCCGAGGCCCCAGCCTGCTTCCATCCCCAGCCCCCAACACACACTCAGGCAGTGCCCTACTCCCCATTGGCACTTGCACTGCAAGCCCCTGGGCGGGCTGGCCTGCTCCCTGCTAGTCAGCTTTGGGTTGTCTGAGAGGTGCCTGAGCCATAACTGGATTTTATGGCTCAGGCCCCTCTTAGACCCCTCCAAGGAGAGGAATGTTGGGTCAGGGGTTTGCTCTGGCCCCATTCTTGGCTTTCAGGTAACAGATTCCCCTCTCCTGAGCGTCCTCCTGTTCGGGGGCGGCTCCAGGCCCCAGCACGCCAAGTGCGTGCATGGGGCAGCATGCTGCGGGGGGCGCTCTGCCGGTCGCCGGGAGGGCAGCAGGCGGCTCCGGTGGACCTCCTGCAGCCATGCCTGCGGAGGGTCCGCTGGTCTCGCTGCTCCGGTGAACCTCCCGCAGGCGTGACTGCGGGAGGTCCACCAAAGTCGCGGGACCTGCGGACCGTGGGACCAGCGGACCCTCCGCAGGCACGCCTGCGGGAGGTCCACCAGAGCCGCCTGCCGCCCTCCCGGCGACCAGCAGAGCGCCCCCCGCGGCATGCTGCCGTGCTTGGGGCGGCGAAATGTCTAGAGCCGCCCCTGCTCCTGCTGTGCAGACCTGGATCGGATACAAAATGCCTCCAAATCACAACAGGCTTTCACAAGTCCGATTTCTGTGAATGCATCTGTCAGGTTCCCCCCTTCACACGCATAGCGCTGTGAGCTCCCTCGCACGCAGCCTCTGTGCTCTCGCGGAAGCAAATCAGCAGTGGGTTTGGGGAATTGCTCGCTTTAAAGCAAAGCTATTGAAATGTTTGCATTGCTGAGTCGGGGCCCGATCCTGTGAGCGCCCTGCACTCCTGGTGACTCAGCACCTTACAGAGTCCCAAGGGCCTGTATTGATATTTTACCAAATGAGATGCTTTCCCCAGCCTGCTTTCCCCTCACTCCCTGTCAGTCCTGAGAGCTGCTGGTGCAGGAACACACTGATCAAAGACACCCAGCCTGCTCACTTAATATTTTTAACATAATAAAAGTAGGGGGAAACAACCTGCCAGTGCTGTGATCAAAGGTGCAGCTGTCTGCTTCCCATCAGCCCCCCCCTTCCCTCCCCACCAGGCTCTGGCATGATCCATGCAAGGAGCACACAGCAGGAGATGGGGTGATGGCAGCATGCAAGGAGCCAGCAGCACGTTCATCTGAGGGCAGCCCCCAGTCCTCAGCATGCCCCCGAAACTAGCTGCTGGGTCTGATTCCCTAGGCAGCCCTTCTGCAGCAGCTGGGGGATCCAGGCCTTGGGGAGACGCCCGGAAGGAGTGGGCAGCAGTGGGTGATCTTGTCCCTGTTCTGGTTATATAGCACTTGCTATGCATGACACTTTGCAGAGAGGCAGAGACAGTGGACAAGTGTGTGAGGCTACAGGGGTGCAGACAGGCCAGGATGCTGCCACAACACAGAAAGAGCCAGGGTCAGCGTGAGCAGTGAATTGTTCTGGCTACACCTAGTGGCAAAAGGAAGGAAAAGCAGACACTGGCAAATCCATGAGTAGTTAGGAAAGGCCCTCTACAGACTGAGCCCTCTACAGACCAGAGCTGGGTCTGCTCCTGAACTAGACATCACAGCTAGGCCAAGTAATAACTAAAAACAAGGCAGGTGAATGGAGTGGGAGCCAGGATGGGAGGGATAGCTCAGTGGTTTGAGCATTGACCTGCTAAACCCAGGGTTGTGAGTTCAATCCCTGAGGGGGCCACTTAGGGATCTGGGGCAAAAAATTGGTCCTGCTAGTGAAGGCAGGGGGCTGGACTCAATGACCTTTCAAGGTCCCTTCCAGTTCTAGGAGATTGGTATATCTCCAATTATTATTACCACTTTCCTGTGACTGCGCACAGGCCAGACTTGTGAGGAACGGGAAATCAGTGTGGCAACGAAGTCAGAGCTGACCTGCTGTGATAGGGTTATTTATTCTGGTGCAGCACAACTCTGCCTGGTAATTTCGAGGCTGCTGTTTGTGTAAGCAGAGCTGTCACTAGGGGGCCATTGTTGGTAGGCATTTGGCAATGGCCAGGCACTCAGGAAATGCCTCACGGATACAATGTCCCAGGGATTGTAGCACCAAGGTTTATTCACCCTGCAAATGATGTGATTCCTGAGTCACCTGCTTAAACAGTTTGTCATCCAATCAGAGAGCAAAAACACTGCCATGTGACTTCAGTGGTGCCCAGTCTTACAAACAAGGCCAAACCACATCAGGTAGCCTGGGAGTGACCTCCAGTTTGGGCATCGTCACAAGCAACAAACCAGCTCCTAGAATAGGGCTCAGGGCTCACAAACCAGAGAGCCAGTTCCAGAGATCCCCACTCGGCCAGCTCAGCCCAGTAGCAGCATTTCAGGGGCGCTTGTGCAAACCTATTGTTGGTTCCATTCCCACGAGGAGGGCCGTGCACTCGCCTTGTGCTGTCTCTGCTCTGGAGGGGACAGAATCACAGCAGTAACCTTCATGTCTATGTTTTGTGCAATGTCCATGCCTGGCACCTTCCCACTAGCAGCCCCAGCAACATGGGAGAGACAGATTGTCCTAACAGGCGCATTACAGCTGTGCTAATGGGATGGGAAGTGCTCCGGGTTCTGACCCTATCCAGGCTTTTCTTTCGAATCTCTCTTTCCATTGCTAAGAATTCCTGTAAATCCTAAAACCTACTGCCAGGAGCTCCCCACAGCCAGGCCCCGGGCACGTCAGGAGGTGTTAGTAACCAAGTTGGTGCCTGCGTGTAGCTGCAGTGTCAAGTGGGGGCCAGGCACCGAAGCCCGGCCTAGGGTTCGGAGGACAGTGCACTCAAAATAGCTGACCCCTTCTGCCGCGCCCGGTGCCATGGCTGCACCACTAGTTTTAGCATGCCTACTCGATTCCAGCTAGTGCAGGTCTGGCTGCCTGAGCTAGAAATTCCCTCTCCAGCTCCAGTGTAGATATACCCACAAAGACACCATCCACAATCCACACACAGCACAGTGTGGGCCAGCTGCGGGTGGGCAAGGCAGGCGGAGATTCACATTACAAACAGCCCCATTCAGAGTCCAGCATTCACCAAAGGGGAAAACTAGAGACCTGCTCAAAAGCAAAGTCCAGATCCACCAGGCCCAGACTCCTGGGGCTGGCCCTAGCCTCTCAGGCCCTGCTCTAGACAAAACATATAGACACAGTATTTGAAAGTGGGTCTCACAAGCTGTGGGGCACAAACCACAGCATGAATAACTGGCTTGACCAGGGGGCTCTCAGCCCCTGCCAGCCAATCTGGTAGCAGCAGGACTTGCCTTGCTCATTTACCTGTCCCAGTTTGCAGGGTCTCCACTGAAATCCAGGGCTTCTCTATCTCAACGTTTCCTCACTTGACTTCAGGGCCAGACCTCCACTGGCTCAGAGCTCACCACGGTCCATGGAGGATAGGACATTTCGGCTGGAAGCCGCCAGAGTGTGAGGCACCAATAAGAACCTTGCATGGCCCATACACATCTACCTGATCCCTAATGATCAAACCGTGACTTGAGGGACACAGGGCAGTTAGTAGTTGCTGTCTGATGACTATCGGGTGCACAAGAACTTGACATTTAATGGAGGAGTTTTGGAAAAAAAAAACCTGGAATTTGCTTCCTTCTGTATTTCTCTAAATACCAATGTGCTGCTGTGTATGACCCCTTGCATGTGGTGAAAGGAACTCATCACAGCAAGCAAGCACATGCCCAGCAGCTCCCCCACATGTCAGCAGCAGCAGTGATGCCCTGACATGAGTGGCCTTCCCTTTGGAATGTGATGGTACAAGGAGGACCCTGCAGCAGACCATGGTGAACAACAGTGACTCAAGGTCCTGATCCTGTCACACTGATTCCAGCAGGAGCACTGGCACTTAGCACCAGAGTTGGCTGAATAATGCAAAGAGCTGCGATATTTTCACAGACAAAAACGCTGGGTTTGGGGGGCCGTTATTGCCAGCTGGTGAAGATTTAGATTCCAGTGGGATATGTGGGAAGACATCAGTCCTGGTGGCACCATGCATTTCGGTACAGGTGGGGGGTTTGTCTGGATAGTCATGCAGGTGAAGGTCACGTTAAGTGGTGGGTGCTATTCTGTTTTAAAAGTTTCAGGTATCCGATCAGAGTCAAAATGATGCCATGTGACGTCAATGACCAGTCACACCCCACGAATAACAGCTAGTGGCTAGTCACAGTAAAGAGCTCGCAACCCAGCTGGAAATCTTTGGTCCAAACTAATCAGCAAATCTTTGTGAAGGCCAGGAACCGCTTGTGAACCGGAAAAAGGGCTAAATTCATAATGAATCATTCGACCCGCTTCCCTCAGCACCCCCAGGATCTGTTCAGAATCGTGCGCTTTCCGCAAGTTCTTAGGCTACTCACCTATCAGCCAGGCCAGGGGATAGCAAATGTTTCCATCTGCACAGCATGCACCATGGGCAAGGCCCTGTCGAGTGGACGCTCCACGGACACTCTGCAGTGAGCACGGATGTTAGCTTTATGGCAGCCCTCAGTCCATGAACAACTGTGGATTGTAACATGAAGCTAAAAGCCCACCCTTCTGGGAGATTTCATGCCGAAAGGTTTCCTGGCTCACCAGTCACTGTTTGCTACCTCTCCTTGCTGTACCTGACCATGCAAGATGCTGCTCCTGTCACCAGCATGGCAGCTGCCCTGGACTGAGCTCTGGTGATGTGGTATGTCTCTGGAAAAGCAACCAAGCTGGTGTCACAGGCTCCTGTGTTGAAATGAATGAACAGTCCCTCTCTGGCACGGGGTGTGGTACGTGATTGACACAATGGGCCTGTTTCTGTTCTCTCTTTAATGGGTTGTACCCAGCTGACTGTGCTGGCCTGGTGTCTGTGTGAGGAGAATCAGGCCCCTGTGGCTGTGTCAGGAAAATAGGCTCCAACCTCAGTGCAGAGGGAGCTGGGGTTGTGCCCATTCAGCAGGGAGGAAGTGGGGGAGTCAGGCTGTAAAAATGGCAGGGCCATGTGTCCTTAGCACCAGGTGGATTCCTGCAGCCTGGGAAGATGACACAGGGGTGGGGCTGAGTTCAGGCTCGGTTTTCACTGCCACTCTCAGGTGACTAGGCTGCTGAATCCAGCACTGGCGAGAGTTCTGAGCTCCAATCCCCAGCAACAGCCCCACTGCATCTTACAAGTTCTAGTCCCCTGCGAGCTGAGGGGTCCACACAGCATGATGATGGTGTCCATCTTTGCAGTGCTCCTGGTGAGCACTCACATGGCCTACGCCTGTGGCCAGTTCTGAGCCCTGGGGGTGCAGACAGAGGATCGGTGCCTGACCCACTATTCTGGGGAAGGGAATAACCCACGTTGAGTGGCTGTAGCAGAACCTGAACTGGATTCCGGGACGAGTGGGTTGGGGTGTGCCCCAGTTCCAGATGAGACCTGACAAAACCTGGGTGTCTTGCATTTGGTGTTGGACAGTTTCCTCCCCACTCTGATTTGACTGAAGCAGCACTAGAGAGTCATCTTTGGGGGACAAGTCTGTAGAGCAAAATTATACTCTTAGACCCAGTCCTAGAACCTCCACTGCTTTCCTGGGAACGCAGCTCACCCAGAGCAGAGAGCCGGCTCTTCTCCCTTGGCAGGGAAGTCCTGCTGGAGAAGCACCAGGCTTTCTTGTGTTTACACCTCGCTCTGTCTTTATCCCAGGGGAAGCATTACTGGCCCATTTTTACCAAGATGACTTTGTACTTTGCTCTAAAGGAGGCTCAGCTCTTCATGCTGCCAGTTCTGTTCTCTTTAATTACATGTTACTCCTTCCGTTGTCATGGATTTGCAGAATTTCAGCCTGTAATTAACATCCAGGCTGAGAAACTCAGGAAAAATAGATCATAAAAATTTCTAAGCTTCACTGTTGTTTCTTCTGCCTCTGCCACCAATAGTCTTCAACCTGCTGTCTCCACAAGAAAGACTTCAGATGCCACTGAGGCTGAAGATTCTCCCAGCTGCAGGGTAGTATCTGTCTCCCATCGCAGACTCCCTCTCTCTGGAGTTCACATCCCACATGTTCCTGGAGATGGATTCAGTGGCCCAGAAGGACTTTCCCATCTCTGTCCCCTGTGTATCTGAGACATGGAATGTGACTCACAAAGTTGCTTATGTCACATGAAGCAAGGTGAGCCAATCACTGTGCTCTGTTGAATAAGCGCACCTGCCTCCAGGTTATAAAGTGCCACGTGTAATCACAGCCATGTTGAGAAGGCACACACATCAGTCAGCTGGGTCTGTCACCATGCCATGGGCTCCTGCTGTTCACAGGGTTGCTGACTCCAGTGCCGGGAGCTGGCTTATTTACCTGGTCTCATTTGTGTTGACTGGGTCCAAGCAGCATGGGTTGGGGATTGAAATGTGGCCCAGCCATTGGTCTATGCCTAATATCTCTACCTTGAAAGGAAGGCAAAAGACACAGCACTGGAGCTTCCTGTTGGATTTGCCAGATGGCTCCTCCAGGGCAGAGTTTAGAACCGCCGCTCTTCGTTTCAATTTGAATCTCAATCTCAATCTCATGCACTGAACTGTGGGATTTTGCAGGATTTTGGCAGCAGATCAGCATCCTGCTGAGGCCCATGTCTGCCCCCAATTAAGGCCCCAATATTATTTTGACACCAAAGTGGTGTCTGGCATAGGAAGAACAGGTGAGATGGGAACCCAGATTTCTTTTGGAACTGCTACCCACCTGGGAATGTGCCATAGCCCTTCTGCTGCCAGCATCCCCTCACTTGGTCAGTGGAACAAATGAAGAATGATTCCTTTGCCCTATTAACATGCTGTTGACCAATTAGAATGTAGTCTGAGGTCATCTGATATTCCTGCTCGGTTCCAGTAGCTGGATTTGTGGCTGTGAAAACCAGCACCACCTGGGTTCCAGTCCTTCAACAACTTGAACAGTTTGTGCAAAGTTGTTATACAATGAGCTTCATAGATGCCTCAGCATTTCCATAGACATTTATTCCTCAATTGGCTTTCGGCCAGGCAGAAACATAAGCCTTAGTAGAAGCAACATGTCCTTAGTGAAGTGTTGCATATTGCAGGGTAAAATCTGAATGCTTAACAAATAACATGTTAAAGAGAAGCTACTGCTGGAATTTATGGTCAAGAAAAAATGCCAATAACCATGTACAGTATTGCACACGATTGCTCAGGAAAAAGATGCTACACACAGCAGTTAGCAATGGCTTTGTATGACGTCACTGAAGCGTGATTTTTAGCACTTGGATTGTAAATGTCCTGCTAGAAAGGGACTTTGCAAAGTAATTCTGATGAAAATAGCTGCTTCAGAAAAAGAATCTTCCCATGATTTTCTTCACTATCAAAAACTCACTTTTTTAAAACAAAAAAATATATAATAAAAGTTTGAATCTCCACATCCCAGCCTTAAAAACCTGTGGGTGAAATCCTGGCTCTTGTGAAGTCACTGGGAGGTCTGCCCTAGACTTCAGTGGGGCCAGGGCATCCCCCACACAATGCTTTAACAGAGAACGCGGCTCTTGGTTGCCAAGTTGCCAAGTTCAACGTCTGCACCTAGGATAGAACTGTCTCTTTGCAGATCTGGAGCACTACAGGGAATTAATTGGACTGCTAGGGATGGGTTTCCTCATACACCACCCAACTGAACTTAAGATGAAATTCTCGGATTGGTTCTGTGCAGCAAAGACTGAAGTAAGCCCTATAAATATATAGGACTTGTTTGTCCTAAGTGGGCCAGCCATGGGCAAGATGAAAGAATGTGAACTATTTTTGAGTGTTATGCAAACATCCCCCCTCGGTGTAAGTGGCCTCTTTTGCAATGTCAGCCCAATCCCTGCCCCTGGACAGCCCTCAGAGATGGGGAAACCACATTTTTATATTTCTGAATGTTGTACTTTTTAACTATTGCAAGCTTGTTAAACTCCATTAACTGTCAGATCCACTGGCTGTGCGTGTGCTTTTCTTCCTCAGGGCCCTTGCCTGCAAAGGTCCTAGAGTCGAGCTCTGAGAGGGCAGGGTAGAGGGGGTTCAGACATTTTAAACCCAGTGGAAATATTAAAACCCTATTGACTACACAGTTCCTATCCCAAGCTTTGTCAGGTGCACTTGTGTGAAGTTTAAACTGGTATGGGTGGGTGTGGGTGTGTGTAAAATAGCAATTATAGTGTGCACTTAGCTAGCACTGTCCAGCCATAGACCTCACAGAACTTTCAAAAGCTGGTATCATTAGCTCCATTTTACAGTTGGAGAAACTGAGATCTAGCAAGGTAAAGCAGCTTGGCCAAGACTACTTAGGGTATGTCTGTACAGCCAGGTAAGCCCAGTTCTGAGCCTGGACTCAAGGCATACCCCTCCTTGCATCTGCACTGTAATTGTGCTAACCTAGGTCCCAGGTCTGCTGGAGGGACTGAGGCTGAGTTAAGCTGGGACCTAGGGTCTGAGCCCTAGTGCTTTCCTGTGTGTACAGCCCTGGCTTGACTCAGGTCCCGGGAGTCGTCCGGATGTATCCCACAGCTGGGGGCAGAATGCACTGCAGGCAGCCAGCGCAGTGGCCAGAAGTGCCATTGCTGCCTGGCTGAGCCTGCTCTCCCTGCTCCAACTCGCTGCTGCCCGGAGTTTGCCTGGAGCAGGGATCAAAGTTGCCAGGCGCCAGCCCCAAAACTTCCTTGCAATCTCCTGAGGTGCAGTGGGGGCAGGGATAAGGGAGTGGGGCAGAGGTGCTGGAGCACACTACACCCCAATTCCTGGGGGTGCACTTCCCCACTCTGCAGTTGGCAGCAGCCAGGCTGGGTGTGTGTTTAAGGGATGGGATCTTTGGAAGGAGAGCAGCGATCCCCCAGCTGGGTCATGTGGGCTGGGGCCACACATCCTGGGCGGAGTGAAGCAGGGAAGGAAGTAGCTAGTGCTGGGGTTCCCAGCGGGGAGTGCCAAGCACTGAAGACCTTGATTATTAAGCAGACCCATTGGTCAACCACGTTGCTGCTTCGGGAGACTTGTCAGTAAAGTGGGAGTCAGAAGGCACCAGCGGCTGCACACGGGGGCTGCTTCTGCACGGCACCAGTGTCCAGCTGGGCCAGGCTACAAGACATTAGTCAGATGTGGTGTTTCTGGTGCAGTATATATCCCACTTGAGGTGTTCCTCTGCAGCAGGAGTGAGCAGTGCTTGGCGCACACACACTCAGAGTCTCCAGGGTTTCAGTGCAAACTGATAAGCTTGAGCCATTTTGTAAAGCCATTGTGCCCACCTCCAACCATACATTTCTTTTCCATCATGTCATTCTGACTTACACTACATGGCACTCAAGACCACTCTCCCCCCCAACCCCCCCCCCCCCCAGCACTGCCTTCCTGCCAAAAATGAGCAATCTCCTCCCCACCCCCTCCTAGCACATAACACCATTTATGTCAATGGCATTTGGTGAGAATAGTGGCCCAGCCAGCCCGTGAACATAGACAGTAGTTATCCCACAGTGCACCACATTCCTAGGCCTAGAGTGTCAACAGGGAGGGGGGGAGCACTAGGCATGCTGGGATATGGTTACTTTGCCTGGGGTATGTGCACTGCAGTGTGGCTGCCAGCACCCTAGGTTCAAGAATGGGTCAGGAAATTCTTAATCTAGAGTTAAAAGCCAGTGTAGACACTTCAGCCCAGGATTCCCTGACATGGGTCAGCTGACCCAAGTCCCACTAACCTTAGGCTTACATTGCTGTGTACACACAGCCTTAGTGAGTTAGGCATCCTGCATGCACTTGACACATCATAGGAGTCCAATCTGATTACACATCTATAATGGCCCACATGGGGTAGGTCCTGGGCATGCTGATATGGCCTGGGGCAGGACAGAGCTATGTCTGTAGAGGCCAGGCCTGCTGTGTTAGGAACTCCTCTCATGCACTGCCTGGAGGGAGCAGCACCGCTGGGGTGTGAGCCAAAGGCCACTGGGAGAGACTTCCATCACCTTTGATGGGCAAAAGCAGCCCCCAAGTGCACTGAACTGGCTGCCTCCTGGGAGACCCAGAGTAAGCACTGACCCTGTGGCAGATCCTCCCCGCCTTCCCCGCCACCCTTGAGCTCCCAGCGGTTAGCCACATCCTGTCGGCAGCATGCTGGGGCTCCAGGGGCAGGGAGTACGAGCCAACCTGCTTCTCGGGCACTGGTTCCCAAACTTTTCCTGTTGGGCCAGTAATGGCATCTGTTCACAAACCACCCCCCACCCTCCATTACTGCACAGTTGGCTCAGCAGAGGAGCTGGGGCTGAAGGCAGAGCTGGGGTCTGAACTGGGGATGGGGGAGGAACTGGCCTGGAGGCAGATAGGGAATAAGGGCAGAGCTGGGCTCAGGGTGGAGTGAGGGAGGTCTTCCTCCCCGCCCTTTGTGGGGGCTGGCCCAGCCCACCTGTGAGCCCCCAAATGTCCCTCTGCCACCACTCCCCACCCTGCTTAGGGGAGGTGCACCCCACCATGGAGGACCACTGTTCTAGGCCAGGGGTAGGCAACCTATGGCACACGTGCCGAATGCGGCACGCAAGCTGATTTTCAATGGCACTCTCACTGCCTGGGTCCCAGTCCAGGGGGCTCTGCATTTTAATTTAATTTTAAATGAAGCTTCTTAAACATTTTAAAAACCTTATTTACTTTACATACAACAATAGTTTAGTTATATATTATAGACTTATAGAAAGAGACCTTCTAAAAACACTAAAATGTCTGACTGGCACGCGAAACCTTAAATCAGAGTGAATAAATGAAGACTCGGCACAGCACTTCTGAAAGGTTGCCGACCCCTGTTCTAGGCAGTGTGGCTGAAGAGGCTGGTGTGTGCAGGTACATGCTGTCCTCTGCTGGACAGACTCAGACCTGCTCAACTATGACAGGGATCCTGAGCTGAAGCTACTGACTCCTATGGAGATGCTCTTGGAAGTCCCGACCCCATTTAAGCCAGGGGGAGTTTTTCCATTTACCTCACTGGGTCAGGAATTGCCCTTCCTTGCTCGCCAGTGAGTGTCCTGGCATTTGGCAACACAGGGCTCTCGCTTCTCATGTGATGCTCCAGATAGTAGATATACTGGGGAGGGGACTTGTTGCCTATTTAATCACTCGGCTGGCATTCCCCTAGCCAGCACAACCATAAGTGGCATCTAGACCAGAGAGTTCAGTGGCAGCTGGAAACATCTGCTGGGAGGAGATGCAGGGACACTGCAGAGGGTGACTAGAAGGCAAGGGGCAGGAGCAGAGAGGGAAAGTGCAAGAGTCAGCAGCACCTTTCCCATGAATGACCCAACAGCAGGGGAAACATAAAGACCCATTGAATCCGAGCCTGGGAATTGGTTTGAACAGAGGACAGGACCCTGCTGTCTCTGAGAGAAGCCCCTCTGGGCTCCCACAGTGAGATCAGAGCTGGGAGCAGCAGCCAGCCTGGCCCATCAGCATCTCGCCAAAGACATTGGGAATGTCTCAGAGACCCAGCCCGGCAAAACTGGGACATAGGCTGACCTCAGTGAGGTGAGGAGATGCTCAAGCTCTTTATGAGGTGCTGCTGGGATGGGAGGGAAGAGGAGAAAGGATCATGAGGGGCAGTTCTAGGAGACAACAGGGTCCCTTCCTCACACCAATTCAGAGGTTCAGATTCAATCAGCCTTTAGGCTTCCTCTCATTTCTGTCTTTCCTGGGAAATCGCAAACCAATAACTACTAAAAATGTTTTTCCCCTTTCCCTAATATGTGTTCTACTCTATACAGATAGATCAGCCTAGAGCTGTCTTTTCACTGCACAACTCCACAGGGTCATAGCTGGGAATGCAGCTTTTTTCTTTTTTGGGCTTTTAAAACTAAAAGAAACAGAAGTGCAAACATCTAGCTCAATGCAACTCCAAGGCTGCACAACTCAAAAAATACATACATACATAGAACAATCAGGAAAAGTAAAGGTGGGTTTTTTCCAGGCAACAGGAACTCAACCACTTCCTACAGAGGGAGCATTTTATATGATTGGTTAGAATGCTATATATGCTCTAAACAGGGGCAGCTCTAGGGATTTTGCCACCCCACGCACGGCAGGCAGGCTGCCTCCGGCGGTTTGGCGTGCTGGGGCCTGGAGCCGCCCCTGGCTCTAAATTAGTCTCCATTAGGTACAATCAGGGCCGGCTTTAGGCCGATTTGTCCAATTCCCCTGAATTGGGCCCTGCACCAGGGCCCCGCGCCTTAGGTGCCTTTTAAATTATTTTTTTTACTCACCCGGTGGCAGTCCGCTCTGGGGGTCTTCAGCGGCATTTCAGTGGTGGTGGGTCCACTCTGGGGGTCTTCGGCGGCATTTCAGCGGTGGAGGGTCCACTCTGGGGATCTTCGGCGGCATTTCAGTGGCGGGGGGGTCTGCTCTGGGGGTCTTCAGTGGCATTTCAGCAGCGGGGTCCTTCGGTGCTGCGGAAGACCCGGAGCGGACCCCCCGCCGCCAAAGTGCTGCTGAAGCCCTGGACCGCCACTGGGTATTTGAATTGGGCCCTGCAGTTAATAAAGCTGGCCCTGGGTACAATCTGGCTGGGTTAATATTGCTATAGCAACTTTTGTTTGGGCATTTTCTGACCACTGTGCTACAATTTTCACTCTTCCTTAGTGGAGGTTTTTACATGTAATCTTAACTCTAATTTAAATGCATGTGTAGTTCCTATTTGCAGAACACCAAGGAGAGCACACTACTTAACAAATAATTATGATATACATTAGTTTTGCATTCTAGACAGGCTAAAACTAGAATTCTTTAAGTATATCAACAAACAAGTAGATGAAGAACCAGCTGACATAATTCACTTGAAGTTTTCAAAAAGCCTGAAGCAACGTCCCTCAGAAGAAGCTATGAAGGAAACTAAGCAGTCTGGGGTGAGATGCAAAGTTCTGTTCTGGATCAGAAATGGACCAAGAAACAAAAGAATAAGAATAAGTGGTGGAATCTCCATCCTTAGAGGTTTTTAAGGCCCGGCTTGACAAAGCCCTGGCTGAGATGATTTAGTTGGTGTTGGTCCTGCTTTCAGCAGGGGATTGGACTAGATGACTGGGATTGTTTAGTCTACAGAAGAGAAAAATGAGGGGGGATTCGATAGCTGCTTTCAACTACCTGAAAGGGGGTTCCAAAGAGGATGGATCTAGACTGTTCTCAGTGGTACCAGATGACAGAACAAAGAGTAATGGTCTCAAGTTGCAGTGGGGGAGGTTTAGGTTGGATATTAAGAAAAACTTTTTCACTAGGAGGGCGGTGAAGCACTGGAATGGGTTACCTAGGGAGGTGGTGGAATCTCCTTCCTTAGAGGTTTTTAAGGTCAGGCTTGACAAAGCCCTGGCTGGGATGATTTAGTTGGGAATTGGTCCTGCTTTGAGCAGGGGATTGGACTAGATGACCTCCTGAAGTCCCTTCCAACCCTGATATTCTACGATTCTATGATTCTATTCTATGACCACCTGAGGTCTCTTCCAATATTCTATGATTCTATGAATAAATGATGGATTTTCAACATGGCAAAAGGCTCAGACTGGGGGATCTAAGGTTCTGGAGTTGTGAAGAGTAGTGTAAAGTCAGCTCTAGTGTGATAAATCGGAACTGTATGGAATAGGAGAATGTGCATTTCATTGTCATTCTGAGCCACCCAGAAACAGGGATCATTTGCAGATGACACATAATTATTTAGATTAGTCAAGATTGGAGAAGACTCAGAGGAACTTCAGAAGAATCTAACCAAGGTAGGAGAATCAGAAGCGCTGGCAGATGAAGTTCAATGGCAACAGATGCAAGGCAGAAGGAATCATTTGAACTATGCATCCATAATTCTGAGGGCTACATTGACTGACCACTCCGAGAAATGAGCTGGGAGTCACTGTGAGCAGATCAGTTCAGAATTCTGCTCAATGTGCACAGCAGTCACAAAGGCAAACAAAATGTTGGTATATATCAAATAATGGGATAAAGTACTGAGAATGTTCTAATGCCCTTCCATGTACACTAGTGGAATGGCCTCAGCAGGAATACTCCCTTCAGTTCTGATCAGCCTTGCTAAAAATAACCTACCAGACACCGAATGGGGTTCTGAGATGGGGACAAATCTGCAGGACTGTCCATGGGAAGAGAAACAGATAATGCCTCCATTTCAGGAGTCAGGTGAGCTGAGCAGAAATTCCACTCACTGAAAGTCCCCTATATGCACCACTACATACCTAGATAGTTACATAGCTGCTTTCTCTCCTTCCCTTAGCAGCACCTAGAAGCAAGATACCAATAGTGAAGGCATGGCAATAATTTTACCCAATAGCACAGCCTTTACAGCTGTGGTACACATGTTACAGCATGGCAAACAATTCTCCAAATTTTCAAAAAAGGAAGTTAAGAAGGGACAAGGGCAGGTAAATATAAAAATCTCCCTGAGATTGTAAGAGTCCCTTGTAGTAAGTGTGATAAAAATGTGAATGCTTAAGATTTTTTTTTTTTTTAGTTATTGAAAAGTAAAGCTTGACAAAATACAGTTCTCCCAAGGTGAGGAAAAGGAATGATTATATCCGGAATCACTTGTTATAAAATGTTTGCCAAGCTAGTCACGCTTATTGTTTTTATTTCTGTAACACCTAGATGTGTTAAGTGCTGTACACTAAGGAGCTGAGGCAGGCAGGCGTTAGAGGACTGGCAAGGCGCAGACTCAGGATACAACACAACGCCATACAAGAGATCAGGAAAAATTTTCTTCTCATTGTCTCATCACCTGCCCCACCTGCCCAGACAATTGGGTGCTGAGAGCCACTGAACCACTTCAATCCAGGGGGTGCAGCAGCCCATTGGGGGCGGGCCCAGTCCCATGGGGGGGCAGAGAGGGGAAGGGCGCTAGCCGGGACCGAGTTCCACTGGGGGCTGCGGGGGGGGAACCTCCAGGGGTGCTCCCCGCGCTGGGGGCGGGGGTCTGTACCGGGACCCACGCTCCCAGCCCGCGAGAGGCAGCTCCTGGCGGGGCACGCGGGGAGCCGCAGTGTCCCCGACAGGCGTTTAACGCGGCCAGCCCGGGCTCGGGGTGCGCCGAGCTAGGCCACCGCTTGGGCCCTGAGCGGGGCCCTCGCGCTCTCCGTGGCGTCACGTGCGCGACGCCTGGCTGCGGAGATGCCCCCCAAAGGGAAAAGCGGCGGCAAAAGTGGGAAGGGTGAGGGCGGGCGGCGCCACCGGGTCAGGGGAAGGGGAGATGGATGGGGGGGGCTGTAGCGCCCCGGGTCGGAGTAAGGGGGGATGGATGGGGGGGGCCGGGCTGTAGCGCCCCGGGTCGGAGTAAGGAGGGATGGATGGGGCTGGGCTGTAGCGCCCGGGTCGGAGGAAGGGGGGATGGATGGGGGGCTGGGCTGTAGCGCCCCGGGTCGGAGGAAGGAGGGATGGATGGGGGGGGCTGGGCTGTAGCGCCCGGGTCGGAGGAAGGGGGATGGATGGGGCTGGGCTGTAGCGCCCGAGTCGGAGGAAGGGGGATGGATGGGGGGGCTGGGCTGTAGCGCCCCGGGTCGGAGTAAGGAGGGATGGATGGGGGGCTGGGCTGTAGCGCCCCGGGTCGGGGGAAGGGGGGATGGATGGGGGGCTGGGCTGTAGCGCCCCGGGTCGGAGGAAGGGGGGATGGATGGGGGGCCGGGCTGTAGCGCCCCGGGTCGGCGGAAGGGGAGATGGATGGGGGGCCGGGCTGTAGCGCCCCGGGTCGGAGGAACGGGGGATGGATGGGGGGGCTGGGCTGTAGCGCCCGGGTCGGAGGAACGGGGATGGATGGGGCTGGGCTGTAGCGCCCGGGTCGGGGAAGGGGATGGATGGGGCCAGGCTGTAGCGCCCGGGTCGGAGGAAGCGGGGATGAATGGGGGGGGGGCAGGCTGTAGCGCCCCGGGTCGGAGGAAGGGGATGGATGGGGCGGGCTGTAGCGCCCGGGTCGGAGGAAGGGGGATGGATGGGGGCCGGGCTGTAGCGCCCGGGTCGGGGAAGGGGATGGATGGGGCTGGGCTGTAGCGCCGGGTCGGAGGAAGGGGGATGGATGGGGCCGGGCTGTAGCGCCGGTCGGAGGAAGGGGATGGATGGGGCGCCGGGCTGTAGCGCCCGGTCGGAGGAAGGGGATGGATGGGGCCGGGCTGTAGCGCCCGGGTCAGGGAAGGGGGATGGATGGGGCTGGGCTGGCGCCCGGGTCGGAGTAAGGGGGGATGGATGGGTGGCCGGGCTGTAGCGCCCCGGGTCGGGGAAGGGGGATGGATGGGGCTGGGCTGTAGCGCCCGGTCGGAGGAAGGGGATGGATGGGGGCTGGGCTGTAGCGCCCCGGGTCGGAGGAAGGGGGGATGGATGGGGCCGGGCTGTAGCGCCCCGGGTCGGCGGAAGGGGAGATGGATGGGGCCGGGCTGTAGCGCCCGGTCGGAGGAACGGGGATGGATGGGGCTGGGCTGTAGCGCCCGGTCGGGGAAGGGGGATGGATGGGGGCCGGGCTGTAGCGCCCGGTCGGAGGAAGGGGGATGGATGGGGGCTGGGCTGTAGCGCCCGGGTCGGAGGAAGGGGATGGATGGGGGCGGGCTGTAGCGCCCGGTCGGAGGAAGGGGGATGGATGGGGCGCTGGCTGTAGCGCCCGGTCGGAGGAAGGGGGATGGATGGGGGCTGGGCTGTAGCGCCCGGGTCGGAGGAAGGGGGATGGATGGGGCCGGGCTGTAGCGCCCGGTCGGAGGAAGGGGGATGGATGGGGGCCGGGCTGTAGCGCCCGGTCGGAGGAAGGGGGATGGATGGGGCGCTGGGCTGTAGCGCCCGGTCGGAGGAAGGGGATGGATGGGGCGGGCTGTAGCGCCGGTCGGAGGAAGGGGGATGGATGGGGCCGGGCTGTAGCGCCCCGGGTCGGAGGAAGGAGGGATGGATGGGGGCTGGGCTGTAGCGCCCCGGGTCGGAGGAAGTGGGGATGGATGGGGCCGGGCTGTAGCGCCCGGTCGGAGGAAGGGGATGGATGGGGCCGGGCTGGCGCCCGGTCGGAGGAAGGGGGATGGATGAGGGGCCGGGCTGTAGCGCCCGGGTCGGAGGAAGGGGATGGATGGGGGCTGGGCTGTAGCGCCGGGTCGGAGGAAGGGGGATGGATGGGGCCGGGCTGTAGCGCCCGGTCGGAGGAAGGGGGATGGATGGGGCCAGGCTGTAGCGCCCGGGTCGGAGGAAGGGGATGGATGGGGCTGGGCTGTAGCGCCCGGGTCGGAGGAAGGGGATGGATGGGGGCGGGCTGTAGCGCCCGGGTCGGAGGAAGGGGGATGGATGGGGGCTGGGCTGTAGCGCCCGGGTCGGAGGAAGGGGATGGATGGGGGCTGGGCTGTAGCGCCCGGGTCGGGGAACGGGCGATGGATGGGGCTGGGCTGTAGCGCCCGAGTCGGAGGAAGGGGATGGATGGGGTGGCTGGGCTGTAGCGCCCTGGGTCGGAGGAAGGGGGGATGGATGGGGGTGGCTGGGCTGTAGCGCCCCGGGTCGGAGTAAGGAGGGATGGATGGGGCTGGGCTGTAGCGCCCGGTCGGAGTAAGGAGGGATGGATGGGGCTGGGCTGTAGCGCCCCGGGTCGGAGGAAGGGGGGATGGATGGGGGGCCGGGCTGTAGCGCCCCGGGTCGGAGGAATTGGGGATGGATGGAGGGGGTGGTGGGCTGTAGCGCCCCGGGTCGGAGGAAGGGGATGGATGGGGCCGGGTTGTAGCGCCCGGGTCAGAGGACGGGGATGGATGGGGCGGGCTGTAGCGCCCAGGTCGGAGGAACTGGGGATGGGGCGGGCTGTAGCGCCCGGTCGGAAGAAGGGGATGGATGGGCCGGGCTGTAGCCCCCCGGGTCGGAGGAAGGGGGGGTGGATGGTGGGGCGGGCTGTAGGGCCCCGGGTCAGAGGATGGGGATGGATGGGGCGGGCTGTAGCGCCCGGGTCGGAGGAAGGGGCGGGTGGTGCCACCGAGTCGGAGGAAGGGGGATGGATTGGGGCGGGCTGTAGCGCCCAGGTCGGAGGAAGGGGGAAAGGGGGCGGGCTGTAGCGCCCCGGGTCGGAGGAAGGGGGGATGGCTGTGGGGGGGGCTGTAGCGCCCCGGGTCGGAGGAAGGGGGGGCGGGTGGTGCCACCGAGTCGGAGGAAGGGGATGGATGGGGGCCGGGCTATAGCGCCTGGGTTGGAGGAAGGGGATGGATGGGGCGGGCTGTAGCGCTCGGGTCGGAGGAAGGGGATGGATGGGGTGGGCTGTAGGGCCCCGGGTCGGAGGAAGTGGGGATGGATGGAGGGGGGCGGGCTGTAGCGCCCCGGGTCGGAGGAAGTGGTGATGGGGGGGCGGGCTGTAGCCCCCGGGTCGGAGGAAGGGGGGATGGATGGGGGGTGGGCTGTAGTGCCGGGGGTTGAAGGAAGGGGGAATGGAGGGAGGGGCCGGGCTGTAGCACCCGGGGTTGAAGGAAGGGGGGATGGATGGGGGAGGGGTGGCGCCACCGGGTCGGGGGAAGGGTGGATGGATGGGTGGGCAGGCTGTAGCATCCCGGGTCGTCGGAAAGGGGAGATGGTGGGTGGGCGAGCTGTAGTACCCTGGGTCAGGGGAGTGATAGAGGGGGATGGGCAGTTGCCTTGATGGGGTGACCATAGCCTATTCTCCAGTCCAGGGTAGTCTGTGTCCTCGCCAGGCTGGCCCTGGTCTGTGGCAGTCCATGGTGCCACCCCAGGAGCCGAGCCCAGCTAATGATGATCTGGTTTGTTCCTAAGGAGGAGCTGCTGGCGGCGGGGGCAGTGCTGAGAGGCAGGCCCCAGCCCCAAAGGGTGGGGGCAGCTCTGTGAAGGTGAGTGTGGCATGGAGGGGTGTCACGGAGTCCCTGGGCGATGCTCTTGAACTGCTCCCCACAAAGCCAGTCAGGACTTTGGGGAGCCTCCTCTCCCTTGGAGCAGACTGTCTCCAGGGCAAGAAGCTCACACGGTTTCTCTTCCTGGGTCTCTCCTTGGAGCATTCAGCATATGCTCCTCCGTGCGCTTCCCACAGCAAGTCTGCCCAGGCGGGGTCCTGGGGACACCATGGGGTCCTGCACCCCCACTTCACAGTCAGATGTGACTCTTAGCCAGCCAGTAAGACAGAGGTTTATTAGAATCAAAGAATATCAGGGTTGGAAGGGACCTCAGGAGGTCATCTAGTCCAACCACCTGCTCAAAGTAGGACCAATCCCCAGACAGATTTTTGCCCCAGATCCCTAAATGGCCCCCTCAAGGATTGAACTCACAACCCTGGGTTTAGCAGGCCAATGCTCAAACACGGTCTAAAACAGAGCTTGTAGGTACAGAGAACTGGACCCCTCGGCCAGCCCCATTCTGGGGCCCAGCGAGGCAGACCCCCATGTCTACCCTCACTCCTCGTCCCCAGCCAGCTCCAAACTGAAGCCCCCTCCAGCTCCTCCTTCTCTGCTGAGTTCCTTTCCCAGGCCAAGAGGTCACCTGACCTCTTTGTTCTCCCACACCTTTAGCATCCCCTTGCAGGGGGGAAGGGCTGGGCCATTAGTTGCTAGGCAACAGAGGGTGGGCCAGAAACTGAGGCACCCAGACAGTATTCAGAGAAAACATTAAGAACAGTCCCAGTTCGTCACAAGGGGTAGCAGGGCTATAGGCACATCTCCCCAGCTGCTGCCTTCAGCCAAGCACGTGGTGTGCATACGTGGCACAAGTCCAGCTATGCGGGAAACCACAGGTTGTGGGTGCCCAGCCAGGATCTGGCTCCGGGGTTTAGGGTTCATGCTGGCCCACACAGCAGCAACCCTCGACTGCCCAGTAAGGTCCTGAGGGATGAAGGTGCCTCTCAGAGGCAGCTGCTAAGTGCAATCTGTCTTTGGGACTGGGTGCAGTGCTTGATACTGGGCTGCTGCCAAGCTGGTGTGCCACTTGCAGAAGCAGGAGGCATGCTGGGCAGAGGACTCAGTCGCTCTGCCCTGGCTGCTGTTTGGGACAGCAATTGAACTGAATGTCCTGGGCTGGAGGTGGGAAGCCCTCCAATGGACTCAGTTTTACTGTGTTGAGAAACACGCTGACAGGAGCCTATTCAGTAACTTCCCTCTGTTTTTGCATTCTAGGTTAGACACATTCTTTGTGAAAAGCACAGCAAAATCATGGAGGCCATGGAGAAGCTGAAGTCTGGAGTGCGCTTCAGTGAAGTAGCCTCACAGTACAGTGAAGATAAAGCCAGACAAGGGGTACATATCACTAATTGTCAGATTTGTGCTGATAGCTCTTAGGTGGACTACCTGATGTCAGGGAGGCACCATTGGCTAGTGTAGAGGTGGCCACACCGTGGCTTATGAGCCAAATGTGGCTTTTTTACAGTTAAAGTGTGGCTTGCAAAGCCCCCCCACCCACACACACACCCTCCATTCTCCACCTACCAGACTGGGGCAGTGGGAGCTCAGGGCTTCTGCCTGTGGCAGTGTTGTGGGGCTAGAGGCTTCTGCCCTACTGGGGGGCAGGGGAAGGTCTTGGGGCTTCAGTCTTGCAGGAGGCGCCTGCTGAGGCTGAAGCCCCGAGTACCAGCCGGCACGCCCAGCTCTTGAACTTCTGAAGACTATCGTATGTGGCTCAGAGGGTCAGTAAGTTTGGCCACCCCAATCTAGTCGTTAGCAGGAGACTGGGACTCTGGGAAATCTACCAGGTTCCATAGTACTTATCAGTGGTGTAGCATATAAATGAGGTTGCATTGGGAAGTCTCTTATGAACTTCCTGGATCTCCTGCTCTTCCCCCTTCCTTGAAATAAGAGTCTTTGCGTGGGACATATTTCTCCACCTGCCCCATCAGTCTGGTTTTACAGGGAAATATTCTGTCACAGAGGAGGGTGTTACAGTATGCACTCAAAGTACTTTGGCTATGGCTACACTTAAACTTCAAAGCGCTGCCGCGGCAGCGCTTTGAAGCGCTAAGTGTAGTCAAAGCGCCAGCGCTGGGAGAAAACTCTCCCAGCGCTGTCCGTACTCCACCTGCCTGTGGGGAATAACGGACAGCGCTGGGAGCGCGGCTCCCAGCGCTGGGGCTTTGACTACACTGGCGCTTTGTAGCGCCGCAATTTGCAGCGCTACAGAGGGTATGTTTTCACACCCTGCTGCAGCGCTGCAAATTTGTAAGTGTAGCCAAGCCCTTAGTCTCCACATTAATCTGATCCTCTCAGGAAACTCAATCCGTAGCCCTTGACAGAACACTATCTCTAGCTCTTTACTCCTAGGGGAATTCATCACCAAAAAAATTAAAATTGTGTTCACAATATTTTAAAATTCTGCATATTTTATTTTCCAAAATAACACAATATAATCATGCCAGTTTCAATTATTTTAGTAATTTATTTCAAAATACCTGTCAGCAAGTATGAATAGCAATACACAAAAACAATGAGGAGTCTGGTGGCACTTAAAGACTAACATTTATTCGGGCATAAGCTTTCATGGGTAAAAAAACCCACTTTTTAAGATGCATGTAGTGAAAATTACAGATACAGGCATAAATATATACTGGCACATGAAGAGAAGGGAGTTACCGTACAAGTGGAGAACCAATGTTGAAGGTAAATTTAGTCAGGGTGGATGTTGTCCACTCCCGGTAATTGATGAGGAGGTATCAATACCAAGAGAGGGAAAACTGCTTTTGTAGTGAGCCAGCCACTCCCAATCCCTATTCAAGCCCAGATCGGTGGCGTTAAGTTTGCAAATGAATTGTAGCTCAGCAGTTTCTCTTTGAAGTCTGTTTCTGAAGTTTTTTTGTTAAAGAATGGGTACTTTTAAAGCTGTTATTGAGTGTCCAGGGAGACTGAAGTGTTCTCCTACTGGCTTTTGTATGTTACCATTCCTGATGTCTGATTTGCGTCCATTTATCCTTTTACGTTTGGCCAATGTACATGGCAGAGGGGCATTGCTGGCACATGATGGCATATATCACATTAGTAGATGTGCAGCTGAATGAGCCTTTGATGGTGTGGGTGGTGTGGTTGGGTCCTATGATGGTGTTGCTACAGTAGATATGGGGACAGAGAAGGCAACGGGTTTGTTACAGGGATTGGTTCCTGGGTTAGTGTTTCTGAGGTGTGGTGTGTAGTTACTGGTGAGCATTTGCTTCAGGTTGGGGAGCTGTCTGTAAGTAAGGACTGGCCTGCCTCCCAAGGCCTATGAGAGTGGGGAATAGTTTTCCAGGATATGTTATAGATTGTTGATGATGCGCTGGAGAGGTTTTAGCTGGGGGCTGTACGTGATGGCCAGTGGTGTTCTGTTATTTTCCTTGTTGGGCCTATCCTGTAGTAGGTGACTCCTGGGTACCCATCTCGCTCTGTCAATCTGTTTCCTCACTTCCCCAGGTGGGTATTGTAGTTTTAAGAATGCTTGATAGAGATCTTGTAGGTGTTTCTCTATCTGAGGGATTGGAGCAAATGCAGTTGTATCTTAGGGCTTGGCTGTAGACAGTGGATTGTGTGATGCATCCTGGATGGAAGCTGGAGGCATGTAGATAAGTATAGCGGTCAGTAGGTTTCCGGTATAGGGTGGTGTTTATGTGACGGTATCTTATTTGCACTGTAGTGTCTGGGAAGTGGATCTTTTGTGTGGACTGGTCCAGGCTGAGGTTGATGGTGGGGTGGAAATTGTTGAAATCCAGGTGGAATTCTTCAAGGGCCTCCTTCCTGTGGATTCATATGATGAAGATGTTATCAATGTAGCGTAAGTAGAGGAGGGGCGCTAGGGGACTAGAGCTGAGGAAGCGTTCTAAGTCATCCATAAAAATGTTGGCATACTGTGGGGCCATGTGGGTACCCATAGCAGTGCCACTGACTTGAATGTATAAGTTGTCCCCAAATCTGAAATGTTTATGGGTGAGGACAAAGTCACAAAGTTCAGCCACCAGGTGTGCTGTGGCCTCATCAGGTATACTGTTCCTGACAGCTTGTAGTCTATCCTTGTGTGGAATATTGGTGTAAAGAGCTTCTACATCCATGGTGGCCAGGATGGTGTTTTCAGGAAGATCACCAATGCATTGTAAAGTTTCCTCAGGAAGTCAGTGGTGTCTCGAAGATAGGTAGGAGTGCTGGTAGCGTAGGGTCTGAGGAGAGAGTCAAAATAGCCAGATAATCCTGCTGTAAGAGTGCCAGTGCCTGAGATGATGGGGCGTCCAGGATTTCCAAGGTTATGGATCTTGGGTAGTAGATAGAATACCCCTGGTTGGGGCTCTAGGGGTGTGTCTGTGTAGATTTGTTCCTGTGCTGTAGCAGGGAGTTTCTTGAGCAGATGGTGTAGTTTCTTTTGGTACTCCTTGGTACTGGGATCGGAGGATAGTGGTCTGTAGAATATGGTGTTGAAGAGTTGTCTGGCAGCCTCCTGTTCATAATCCGACCTGTTCATGATGACTACAGCACCTTCTTTGTCATCCACTTTGATTATAATGTCAGAGATGTTTCTGAGGCTGTGGATGGCCATGCGTTCTATACGGCTGAGGTTATGGGGCAAGTTATGCTGTTTGTTCACAATTTCAGCCTGTGCACATCTGCAGAAGTCCAGTCTGTCATTTTGACCACCAGGAGAAGTCCACGCAGAATTCTTCTTGTAGCGTTGGTAGGAGGGTTCCTGTAGATCAGTGCTCTGTTCAGTGGTGTGTTGAAAATATTCTTTGAGTCAGAGACAGTGAAAGTAGGCTTCCAGATCACCGCAGAAATGTATCGTGTGTGAGGGGCTGGGGGGGCAGAAAGAGAGTCCCTGAGATGTTTTTATGGCTGACTTAGAACTTCCTCAGCTCTTGTCCCCTAGTACCCCTCCTCTACTTATACTACATTGATGATATCTTCATCATATGGCCCCACGGGAAGAAGGCCCTTGAAGAATTCCACCTGGACTCCTCATTGTTTTTGTGGCTACAGACTAACTCGGCTACCTGTCTGTATTCTAACAATACAGACCACAAAGATTCAGGAAATGTTTTTGATGGGGTTAAATAAGCTGTAACCGCTCAAGGAAGCCATCTTGGAGTCGTGGATAGTTTTCTGAAAACATCCGCTTGATATGCAGCAGCACTCAAAAAAGCTAACAATGTAGGACCCATTAGGAAAGGAATAGATAATAAGATAGTAAATATCATAATGCCACAATATAAATCCATGGTACGCCTACACCTTGAATATTGCATGCAGTCCTGGTCACTCTATCTCAAAAAAGATAATTAGAAATGGAAAAAGTCCAAACAAATATGATTAGGGGTATGAAACAGCTTTCGTATGAAGAGAGATTAAAAAGACAGACTGTACAGCTTGGAAAAGAGATACTCCTGGGGGAATTCTGCATGCTGCGCATGTGCAGAATTCATGTTCCGTGCGGATTTCTTTGCTTCCCCGCAGAAAAATGACTTCTGATGGGGAAACAAAGGGAAGCCCACAAGAGTGGTCATGTACCCTTCCCTGGTAGCGCAGGCAGGTTGGTTTGGGTGCCGGGAGCAGCCAGCAGAGACGCAAATAACCACAGGGATGGAGATGGGAGGCTGGGCAGTCATGTATGTGAGAGGGAGAGAGACACTCTGTCCCTCTTGCTCGCTATTGCAGCACGTTCGGTGTGGAGAGGCAGGGCTGTGGGGTGTTTCTGAGGAGGTAGGCATGGGGCAGAACAGAACATAGCAGCCTGCCTGCTTAGTAAATTGTTCTCATTGTCTTTGTGAATTCTCCCAGGGATATAAAACAGGTGTAAAAGTTTTAAGGCTCCTTTACATTGCCAAAGTGATGTAAAAGACAGTATGGCCTTATACATTTTTATGGTGCTTTAGTGACTAGAACTTGTCTACATTTTTGGACTGAAAAAAATTCCTATCAAACCGTGCTCCATTAACTGTTTGGTACTTACCTTCCTGGAGATGGTCAGTAGCCAATATAAATTGTGAGTTTGATTCCCCAGCCCTCACTTGCACTTCAGTTGCCTATGATGTAACACTGACCATATGGCTGCATATATTTGTTGACTAATAACTAGAAATAAAGGGTTAAACCTGTCTACATTACTATTAGACAAAGGAGGGTTGGGGATTTCCTCCAGTGCTCCCCACTCCCATTCTCCATCCATTGTATTGTAGTTTAAATAAATCACCAAAATAATTGAAACTGGCATGATTATATTGCATTATTTTGACAAAATGTGCAGAATTTTAATTTTTTTGGTGCAGAATTTTTAATACTTTGGCACAGAATTCCCCCAGGAGTAAAGAGATAACTAAGGGGGGGACATGATAAAAGCCTATAAAATCATAAATGGTATGGAGAAAGTGAGTAAGGAAGTATTAAATGCCCCTTCACCTAAGAAGTAGGGTCACCCTATGAAATTAACAGGTAGCAGGTTTAAAACAAAAGGAAGTACTTCTTGACACACTGCACTGTCAACCTGTGCCACTTGTTGCCAGGGGATGTGGTGAAGGCCATAACTAAATTTAAAAAAATAACTAGATAAGTTCATGGAGCATAGGTCCATCAGTGGCTATTAGCCAAGATGTCCAGGGATGCATCCATTCTTTGGGTGTCCCTAAGACTTTGATGCTGGGACTGGATGACGGGATGGATCGTTGATAATTGTCCTGTTCTGTTCATTTCCTTTGAAGCATCTGACACTAGCCACTGTTGGAAGACAGGATGCTGGGCTAGATGGACCATTGGTCTGACTCAGTTTGGCCATTCTTATGCTCTATTTTATATAGGTTTTTATACTGCACACATTGCCATAGTATCTGATGATACTCTCATTCCACACACATCTGTGCAGTAGATAGCTGTAAAGTTTAAGGTTCCAAGCACTGAATGGAAAAAGGTTATTTGTTCTTAAAAACCCTGTTTGTTGAATTTTTCTCTCTGCTTTATAGAAATGTTACCCACTCTGTCTCACAGTGCAGCTCTGGGCATGTTTTGAAAGGGATTTTCAGACCTGGCCATTTTCATTGACTCTCTTTCAGGGAGACTTGGGCTGGATGACCAGAGGTTCTATGGTGGGACCTTTCCAGGAAGCAGCATTCACCTTGGCAGTCAGCAGTATGGATAAGCCAGTGTACACAGACCCTCCTGTCAAAACGAAGTTTGGATACCACATAATTATGGTTGAAGGGAGAAAATAAAATACAAAAAAGAGTGAAGCTGACACTTACTGTTCTATACACTGACTAGGAACTTCCAAGCAGATTTGTTGTGGGAGTTGTTAGGGTTGGGGATCTATAGGACTCAGGTTTGTATGTGCTTGCATGCAGCATGTTTGGTGATGGTGTCCACACCATTTCTTTTGGACAATTTTACCCCAGTTTACAGATTATAGACCTGGCAGGGTGGAAGCCAACAGAAAGAAGTTGTCGGTACCTAGCAAAGCACTTCAGGCAGTTATTGAAATCTCCTTTGTTGTGTGGAGCATGTGAGATTCTTACTTCATGAGAACTGGAGCAGTTGAGTAGCCCTTGCTTTTCCTGGGCTGCTGACATGGATGGGTTGTCTTATTGGAATAGTATTAGTACACTTCATATAAAATCCATGGAAAAAAATCTCCTTGCAGTTGCAACTTTGGGTCCACAGAGAGAGCCATTTTACCAGCCTAGTTTGTCCAGGAAAATCCAGATGTCTAATTCAGCTTCAGTTTGTAAACCTAGATGGTCTAAAGTAGTAAAGGTTTCCCTACAGTGGATTTATCAGCTGTATGACAGTTGTGCTGTAGTTTCACATTCCATTTCCATGCAAGGGATTTGGCAAATCAGAGGCACCACAGTGCAAACCAGTCAGATTAGAAGGAGATTTCACTGGGAGCAATTAGTGAACATGGGGAAAAACAGTCACACTCACTCCACTGTATAAACTATCTTCCTTCTTTTCCAGCAAAGGGGAAGTATTAAACTCAAGAACTCAAAACCAACAGTCCTTGCATACGTCAGAAAATAGAGTTAAAAAGGAGCCCTGTCTCAGGCACTTCCCTGTGGATCCCAACCATTTCTCTCCAGGACAGAGGGGAACATGATGACCCCAGCATTCCTGCTGAGAATCCCCTCTTCTTAGAAATTAAAAGCACTGGACTTTAAGGAGCCTATCATATCACTGCAACTTCTCTTGCTGGGGGAGTGCTCTGGATTTATTCTGAAAAGGAGGATTCTGGACTGGCTTTGTAAATGGTTTGCACTGAGAGATGTCATAAATACCCAAGTATAAATCAGCTTGAGAGATTTGTATTAAACACCCTTTGGGTGAAGTGTCTGTGAGCCAGTGTTGCTATGATCACTAATTGGCCAGCTAAAGTGAGGCCCTACATTCTGTTTAATGGTATTTGTCTATAAGGTGATAACTTTTGAAAACCACATCTGATCAATTCCAAGCATTAATAGGCAAAATCCTACTGATGTGTGAAAACCAGAAAATTTAAAGTCAAGTCCACAGAGTGCCCATTTAGTAACTGCAGGCAGAGGAAGCTCTCTGGCCCCCTCTGCTGCTGCCCACATACATGACAGGCAGCAGTCACTAGAGCATCACACACTTAATTGCTTATGTAGATAAAGCTGTGTATCCTTTCCCCCAACTCCCACCAATCCCCTTCAGACCCTCCAGAGTGCACACCTCCCTCCCCCACCTGCATTGCACTTAGAGCTCAGCCTCCAGGAGCAATTAAATGTGCAACCCTCTTGTAACACATTTGTAATCTGTTTCCTATCTCTTGAATCTAATATATAGGAGTACTGTGTTAGTATGTTGGCTGTTGCTTTAGCAACGTGCAAATGAGAAGCCAGCCATGTAGATGTTGGTGCTGAGAATAGAAGCATGTTTAAAGTTGTCAATTTAGCCTTACTTTCAAAAAGGCTTTGTGCATTACTGAAGGCAAGGGCTTAGGCATATGAGCAGGAGCTGTGAAAGGAGGGAAGACTGCCTCTCCAAAGGTTACATGTAGCAAAATGTTAGACTCAGGCAGTGTATCTTCCCCAACGTTGGTTTCTAAGGGGGAATTGAAATCTGGCCTCCCCTAAATTCAACCCCCAGAGACTCCACCACCCGTACTGTTCTTAAGAATAGAGTAAGTCAGCACCTTTTGCATTCAGTATGACCCATTCCAGAGAGGAAGTAATCTCATGGCCCCACCTCCCCACTGATTAGTTTACAAAATATTTCACTTGGTTGCTCAAGCTAGGAGGCCTACCTGTGTATGTGCCTAAGAGTCCTTGCTCTTCACATCAGTAATGTGAAGTAGTATGGCCACAATGCTTCTCACTATGGTCATTCTCAGTGAGACAGGTGGTTCAGAAATGAGTAACACCACAAATTAACATAAAGACCATACAACTCTAGTTAACCAAGCTTAACTGAACATGGTGCTGAAAGGCTGTGGAAAGCAGGCCAGCTCAGTTTTGAGTGATCACTGCAGTGACAGGACCCCTTTGCATCTAGTTTGGCCTTTGAACTAGTTCTAATAGGGCAGATAGTAGCTGTTGATTAGAGTATCTTTCACTCCAAGAGATTTTTTAGCTGTTGAAGAACCATCTCTACAACTAAGTGTTCTGCAGTGGACCTGGGGAACACTTGCTGCATCACTGTCTTGTCACCATTTCCTCAGCAGAATAGGTGACTAGAGCAAAGCCACTGAAGAGTGGGAAGGACAGAGGGTGAGGAGAGTTTTGGCAACTGGAGTAGGGGTGTGATGGAAGCACATCAGATGACCATGGAAGAGTTTGGCAATTGGAGGCAGAGAAATTTGGTTACTGTACTTCTGCCACATGATGCTTCTGACTCCTGTGTCCCACTGCCACAATGAACCTTCTCCATAACAATAAGGAAGAGTGACCCTTTGCAATGTGGGACATCATTTTCCTCACACTGGCATCTCTGCATTGCCCCTTCTTCACTCCTTAGCACAAAGGAAATAAACCAACCATAGTTGGGCAGAGATGGCCTGGAGTGGTAGGAGAGTACCTGAGTGGAACAGTGGCCCTGCTCACTGCTTAAATGGCATCGTAGTAGTCATCTTGGATTGCATGGACTAGACACAGCCATCTCAAGCCAGAAGGGCATGGATGAGTGAGAGGTAGCTAGTACCTGCCCCCGCAACCACAGGCCAGATGTTGATCTCAAACCCCCACCTGTAACTTCCATTGAAGGCACAGGAATTGTCCACAGGTCCCAGGGTCGAATTTGGGTCACATTATCTGAGATGGGTTAGATAAGCACACAAGTACTATGATACAGTGGACTAACTGTGCTGCTAGCTGGCTCTGCCACTGATTTATGTAGCTATGACAAGCTATTTGTGCAGGGATACACACAGACCCCTGGAGGTACACAGGTCTTCCAGCACATACATCAACTCATCTAGATATTTGCCTAGTTTTACAACAGGCTACATAAGATGCACTAGCGAAATCAGTACAAATTTCATATAGACAATGACTTGTTTATACTGCTCTATATACGATACACTGAAATGTAAGTACAATATTTATATTCCAATTTGTTTTATAATTATATGGTGGAAGTGAGAAAGTAAGCAATTTTTCAGTAGCACCATTCTGTGGCACTTTAGTCTTTATGTCTGATTTTGTAAGGAAGTACTTTTTAAGTGAGGTGAAACTGGGGGTTACGCAAGACAAATCAGATTCCTGAAAAGGGTACAGTAGTCTGGAAAGGTTGAGAGCCACTGCTGTATAGCACTTTAGGAAATCAAGACATCCAGAACCCAGCTAAATTTCCTTGTCAATACTCCAGAGTCAGAAACTTGTTCAGACTGGAAATAAGGTGAAATTTTTAGCTATTGGAACAATTTACCAAGGGTCATGGATTCTCCATCACTGACAATATTTAAATCAACATTGGATGTTTTTCCTATATCTGCTCTAGGAATTATTTTGGGGAAGGTCTATGGCCTATGTTACACAGAAGATCAGAGCAGATAATCGTAATGGTCCCTTCTGGCCTTGGAATCTACGAAACTGGCAACCAGGCTTAGGACATCTGCCTAATTTTCAGAGACTATGATCATCAAAATGCATGGCTGCTCACTACCTCTGGCAAAAGTCACAGACTTTGTCTCACAGCACAAGACAACTACAAACACAGTCCACACAAGTGAAATTTAATTTAATTCCTGCTTGGATGTTGGACTGGTCTGTCTAAGTAAAGGCTGAAAACTGGGCTATGGCCCATGCCCAAGTAAATGCGTTAGTCTCTAAGGTGCCACAAGGACTCCTATTTTATTCAGTAAACATATGAATTACTTCAGTAACTGTGCTCAGGCATATGCCCCCCTTAATGTGGTATGGGGAGAAGGCACATCTGATCTTCCAAACAGACTGCAAGGGCGCACAGCAGCCAGGAGGCTTGTTATCATTTGAGCCTCTTATGGGAGGAGACATGCTGATTGTTGCCTAGTCCCACATTTGAATTCATGTCAGAGCATGAGCCTAACCCTGGAAAGAGATGTAGCTTAGTTACAACAAATGTTGTGTATTTTGGCTACAAGGATTTAGGAAAAGAACCTTTGTCCCACATTGCCCTTCCCCAACAGCTAGAGGGGTAGCCATAGGACAAGGCAGCATCTACCAAGCCAGTGTACCAGCCTGCTCTCACCACCAGATACTCCCAACTTGGCAGTGCTTTGCTCTCTCCCATCTTCCCAGGAAAGGCAAGTTAAATCCACAGCAGTAGCTAGATGGGTTGAAGCTACTCCTGACTGTTCTGCAAGTGTCTGTGCCAATATGAACAGTTCAGTAATCCCCCCACAGGAAGTTTGGGGCAGATACACAGCACTCCTAGCATAGTTAATGAGACATAACATGAAGGACACAAGTGAGTAGCAATAGGTACCATAGAACCCTTGTACTAGTCCAGTTCAGGGGCCCAGCAGTAAGTTTCCCAGCATTAAATCAGATGACCACATGCTTCAATGACTGACACAGGCTGCAACTGTGAAGCCAAACAGTTTTCCATGCTTTAGTAATCAAGCCTCCCTCTTCAGTTGGTCTATGGAGGAACAAAACGTATTGACCAAACTTGAAGGCAAAAGTATAAAATGCAGAAGCAAGTTAATATATTGCAAATAAAAACAGACATGAAGTATAGAAAGTAGTAGTTTTTTTTTTAAACTTTAAACATTTTTCTAAACATACAATTAGTGACTTTTTGCCTTTGTGAACTGCATGCAAAATGAAGACCCTTCTCTCCAGCACCCAAGTGCTAGTTACAAATTGCTCTTGAAACAATACCTTGCTCACAGAGATGCAATTGTAAAATTTGCTCTATCCTCTTAAAAATGTTATATATGAGTATGGTTACCTCCCAAGTCTCTCATAGTTTTAGTCTCACCTCACTGTAGCTTCTGTCAGTGCCAGCCCTTTAAAAAGTCAAATCTTGTCCATTATCCAAGTCAATTCTGTAGCTTAGATCAAAGTTTTGTTTTGGGTCCTTCCCCTCAGAAAAAGTGAGATTGGGTTTGTGATTGTTCTTTTCGGAATTGATTTGTAACCAAAATCCTCACCTCTGCGATAGTTGTTTATACAAATTTAAGGTTATAAGCATAACTTCAGGATCTCCATTTTTTATGTCAAGAGCTTGCAGGAAACAGTTCAATGCATCTTGTAGTTTTCCATTATCTTTCAGTTTCTTCCCACATTCTATCAGGGCATCATAATTATCTGGTGCATGAAGAGAATCCACAGTAGTCTGATTATCTTTCTGGCCTGCACTCTCCTTTGAAAAGCAGTCCATTTGCTCACCAGATAGCAGCTCAGGATCACCAGTAGATTCCTCTTGAGGCTCTCTCTCAATTTCACCTGCCTCAGATACAACAGACTCTGTATCATCTAAATAACTGGTTGTACTTTCTGTATCAAGTGTTTCTCCAATAGGTTCTTCCTCAGGCTCCACAGACTCCACACTATGCTCTTCAGCTTCTTCTACCACAAGTTCTTGCACCTCATCACTATCCTCTGTTTGGCTGAGAGCTCCTATGGTTTCTTCAATATCCTCAACCTGGTCCAACACTACATTAATAAGAGATCTTCTAGAAGCTGTAGACCTGTTTCCTCTTGGGGAAAAAGTGGGGTCTACCATAGATCTATCACATTTAGGAGTAGATGAAGTAATCCCCATCAGAGATGGACATAGAGGGCTGTTTAAGGGTGAGAACATTTTTTCAAGCAGATTTTCATCCAAAATCATGACTGAATTATCTTCATCTTCACTATCGGAAACAATTCTTCGAGCCCTCTTCTTTTTGCCAATAGGCATGTCATCACCACTTTCCATCAAGGCTTCACTCACTGGTATAGAGTCATTTAGATTATCCATGGCTACGTTACAGGAATTCCCAAAGTCATCATCATGTTCTCTTACCCAAGAATTCATTGCAGAACTGCCATGGTTTCCTACTTGGAGATGAAAGCCTGTGTTTTCTGTGTACTCCAGTAATTTTCCCCTTTTTGAGACGTCTTGCTGTCCATCTTCAGAGTCTTCCAAAACAAGATTGAAGTCAGCCTGATACTGAGAAGATGCAACAGATGTAGCCTCCAAGCTGGCTTCACTCACATGAGACTTCTGGAGTCCACTAGGGAATTCTGACATGACATTCAATAGACTTTTGGATGCTACTGGAGAAGCTATCTCAGGATTTTCATTCCCATCATCTTCTGGGTTAGTAAGAGGATCATGAGTTTGAAGTGACATTTCTGCATTTCGGTATCTTTTAGGATCAGCAATGACAGATCCATTAAACGAAGGCTGTGAAAACAGCGAAGAGGTAATTTGGACATTGTTTATGCTATGTGAGAAATGAGAGTGTCTTCTTGATTCAGGACTATGACTCTCTTTGTTAGCAAATGAGTGAACTCCAAGGGAAGATGGTATAAAATTTGGATCAAGTTTTTGTTCAGCTTCATGTATATTGGATTGTTTCAATACCTTACTGCTAGTAAGTAATTCATTAACATCCATATTAGACACATCCTGTGCTGGCTTCTCTTCCCCTGAATCCACAATAACCAAACTTGTCATTCTAGCACTAACATTAGCAACATCTTCATCCTCTGTAGAATCAACAGCTTCATCATTTGAAGGTTCAACTAATGCAGGTGGTGAAATAAAGTGATTTATGTTAAACTCTGGTGATTTCTTTTTTGGTTGGGAAGACGATACTGGTTGTCTCAGCCATGCTCCCTCAGTATCACTTCTGATTCTCCCCATCAATTGGTCTTTGAGCTGAGATTCTAACTGGACCAGCTCTTGGGCCTTCTGTACCCTTTGTTTAATGTACTGATGAGCTTCTTCATTCTCAGCCTGTTCTTCTTGAGCTATTTCTCGTGTATACATTAAGTCATGATCTGAAATGCCAAACATTTCCAGCGAGTGCAGATAAGCAATATGTTCATCCAGCTCTAAGTCAGTCTTTCTTTGAGTGGCATGCAAGGACTGCAGCTGAATCTGCGTTGCAGAGGTTTGAGTATCTCCTAATGTAAAGAGCTCCCGTAATTCCTGTTTAGTGAAATACCTAAATGGGTTCTTTTTGTCACCAGTAGTTTGTCTTATTAATGAATCCTTGAAGACTTGTCGCCTATATATTTTTTCTTCCACTGTACCACAGGTAATCAGCCTATAAATCACTACATTTTCTTTTTGTCCAATCCTATAAGCTCTGTCCACAGCTTGGGCATCAGTAGCTGGATTCCAACTGGGATCAACGATCACCACTCTGCTAGCTGCTGTTAAGGTTATGCCAACACCACCTACTTGTGTAGTAAGCAAAAAGATAGAGTAATCCTTATTACTCTGAAACACACCAATCCTCCTCTCCCTTTCCATTAAGTGTGTCACTGTTCCATCAATACGCATGGTCCTAAAATTTCTGTGAGTTAAAATGCGCTCTAAGATATCCAGCATTTTTCTTGATTGAGAAAATACCAAAGTTCTATGCCCCTCCTCTTGCAGCCTTTCTAGAAGTCCCATGAGGAACAGCAATTTCCCAGACTCCTGAATCAGAATATCATCAGAGAGATGATCAATTTTGTTAGCTCCTGAAAATGCATCCCCTTCATTCTCATCATCCTGCTCAGAATAACCACCTCCTTCCAAGCCAAGCTGGCTACATGCTCGTGCTGACAATAACCTGGGGTGATCACATAGTTTCTTTAAGACATTCAGCTCAGCCAAAGGTGACCGCGTTGTCATTAACACCTCCTTCACATGATCCAAAGAGAGAAAGTTCCTGTATATTTCTTCTTGAACTGGTGCTAAATACACCCACACAATGAAGTCATTTTTTCTGGTAAGAGAAGGCATCACAGGAGCAATGTTCTTACTCTGATCTTCAGGAAGATGGGTTTTCACTTCGTTAGACTTGTACTTCTTTTGTATGTCTTCTTTAGTTCTTCGAAGAAAGTATGGTTTTATAATGGTCATTAGATTTTCAGAGATCTTAAGACCAAGTGCTTTCTCTCCTGGAGTCGCATCTTTCTCCCTTGCCCTTGTAATAGGATTCTCATATTCCATTTTAAAGGTCTTCGCGGTTCCTAGGAGGGCCCCCTGACATGCAAAGTCAAACAAGGACCACATCTCACGCAGATTATTTTGGACTGGTGTCCCTGTGAGGAGGATGCGATTTTTTGCAGGAATAGCATATACAGATTTAGTGGTTTTAGCAGATGGGGACTTAATTTTGTGGGCTTCATCAAGAATAATATAGTCCCAGACAAACTCTCGTCCACTAAGGCTAGAAAGCTGCTGCCAGTTATTGATCAGCATTTGATATGTTGTGATCACTATGCCATTCTTTCTTTGGATTCTCTCTAGTTTTCTGTTACGCTCAGTCTTGCTGGTGCCATGAAAGTCTTTCACCCTCAGTCCTGGAGTCCACTTGGCAAACTCTCTCATCCAGTTGCTAACAAGGGTGGTTGGCATGACTAGCAGTACAAACTGTATGAGTTCAGCATCAAACATCCCAGAAAGGAATGCAATGATCTGGATAGTCTTTCCCAAACCCATGTCATCTGCCAATATACCTCCTTGCCTTCCATCACGGTAGAGGCTGTATAGGAAGGCAACACCTTCTCTCTGATACTCAAAGAGTTTGTTGTGCATCTCTCCATAGATCATTAGACCACTGTTACATACATCCACAAATCCCTCCTCTTCCTCTGTGGCAAGTGCCAGCTCTGCAAGTGTTTCCTCAAGCCTTTTGATTCTGCTCTTCAGCTTTTCACTGGGATGAATATCATTTGCAAGATTGAAGAGTTTAAGAGACTCTTCCAGATTTCCATTTCTGGCTTCTTCTTTTGCCTGAGTCACATACCTGTAGAACACAAAACAAAGGAGCAATGTTTGCAGGAGTCAAACAATTAACAGAAACATGCACAAGTCCATTTGTTTTAACATTATTAAGTCTGATGTTTGTACAGCACTTTGAATATATTAACTGTCCAAGAACTTCCTTATAGCAGAACAGCTGCTCTGCCATAGTTAAGGTGAAGACCAGCTTTCTGTTTAAAAACTTGATTGTTCTAAGTGTTCTAAACGCCATACAGTTAATCAGATTGCCTTGAAATTTAGTTTTCCTCATTGGGGGCACAGGATACAGTCAGTGATCCAAATTTTGGGGCATTTGACCCAGAGGTTGCTAAGGGGGGGGGGGGAAGCTTTTTTAAAGTTGACACAATCCGGCAACTTTTTTTGCTCACAGATAGAGATCAAACCAGGGCTCTGATTATCACACCAGGGTCAAAAACACTTGAGAGTACCCCAACAGAGCACATGGCACCCAACAGCCCTTTGGGGGGGAAGTCAAACTAAAACGTTATTTGAAAAAGAGTGCATCTCTACTCTTGCACACTACAGCTCACATGCCCATTTACACACCTACAGAATTACAGTGAACATGTGCAGAGAGGGTCTAACCATCTGGAAAACCACTTCCATATCACAGGGCCTGGGTGTCTGTGAGAATATGTTATAGTCATCAAATCTGTGCACCACCCCATGCACTGTTCTTCAAATCCAACCCAGAGTAATATCTGAAGTAAAAAAGCAGGCATGCTGCTCTAGTCTGCCTCCATCAAAGGGGGGTGGTGGTGTTCTATTTTTGGGAAAATGTACTCTAAGTACAGAATACTCAGAAGATGCTGAAATTGTTTTGGAAAGAAAATAAATTACACATGCAAATGGTCACTGGGAGGGGAAGGTGGTTAGGGATGCAAGAGTATGTGGGAAGAGGGGTTTGGGTCTCCAGTGAGCAATGGGAGTATTATGGCAGGTAAATAAATGTGAATGGGTGGGAGAGGAGGGAAGGAGTTGGGGGGAGGTAGGAGGGGAGAAGACAGAAGAGGTTGGGGAATATGAGGTGTAACAGAGGAAATTGGGGGTTTAGGGGTGCCGCTGTCAGTCTTGAATTCTCCCTTTCCTTGTGTGTGCTGGGATTGGGGGAGTCGAGCCCCCTACCTGTTATATGTTCTAAAGTCTGGGGGACCCAGCTCTCCCTGGGATGTTTGAGTCCCTCTCCCTACCCCTCCACCTGAGCTGGGATCTGGGGTGCAGAGAATGAAGGTAACAAATTTAAACATCTGAAATCCAGAAAATAAATAGTTAAGATACATGTTCCCCCTGTGTGGGGTGGAGGGAGGGAGGCAGGCGGGCGGGGTGGCTAGGGAAGCCTGTCTGAAGCAGGGGAAGGAGTTCCAGCTGTGGGTGGGGAGAGGGGCCCAGCTCAGTGCTCAGCTTGGACTACATAACCAAGTAGCGTGAGGCCCTCCAGTAATAGTCTGTGACAGACATGTGTGCGCAGCAGCGCAGGGCAGGAGACAGTAAGGAGCAACTTCAGACATGTCCCTGGTTTCTGCAGAGACAGCTTATGGCTTAGTCATGGGACGCGGCGGGGAGGGGAGGGCAGGGGGTGGAGAAGGAGACACACCTGCTCTCACCTGCTGACAGTTACGGTAACAAGCCTGCCATAAAGCTGTCAGGGTTTGGGATATAAAGCACGGAGGGGATTTCTGTGAGCAAGCACAGACCAGCCCCGCCTCCCAGCGGAAGGCGCAATGAGCTGGGACCATACCAGGTTCTGAGGCTGGGTGGCCTTGGGCAAGTAGCCTCTCCGTGCCTCAGTTTCCCCTGTACAATGGGAGAAGGCAGTAGAGCTCCGGGGGGGCCCAGCCCTGCCCCTGCTCACACGTGGGGGAGCGAAGGCACACGCCAGACTGAGGCAGAACGATGGAAACAGGCATCTCCGCCTGCCGGCGCCCCGGCCTCACCTCTCGTAGAGCCCCGCCGGGCCGGGCCCCGCCATGGCGCGCTGCTTAAGGGAGACAGCGGCCCGCCGGTCGGCGCGCGATCTTTCAAAATGCCCGCCGCCTTCCCGACCTGCCCTGCGCGCGGCCGCCCCGTCAGCCTATCACCCGCGGTATGCAAATAAAAGCCGGTAACATCAGCCAATCGGCGCTTCTCGGCCGCCGCTAGGGGAAGAACCTGGCAAGGGGGTGGGAGGAAGAGGGCGAGGACGGGGGAAGAGCGCGGGGTCAGAGGACGCGGGTAAAAGGAGAAGGGGGGCAGAGGACACGGGGGTTGTGTGGCCCACGATTGATATTTTCTGTGGGTCAAGGGACCGTGATAGAAAAAAAGTTCCTCACCCATGTCCTAAGGTTTTCAAAAACCAATGGGAGTTAGGAGTCTACGTACCTTTGAGTATCTAGACCAGACTGTTCCTTACAGTGTGTTCTCCAATGTCTCACTCAGACTAGCTCGCAAGGTTTCCCAGCACACACCTGGATCTGACGGGTGTGATCTCCAAAGAGGGAAATATCTGTCAGTGGTTTTCAAACTGTGGGTCACAATCCAGTATTAGGTTGTGGAATGTAAGGTACTAGGTCGTGGCAGCTCTGGTCAGCACCAGCGTCAGCTCCAGGCACCAGTGCTCCAAGCCCTTATATAAATCCATGGTACGCCCACATCTCGAATACTGTGTACAGATGTGGTCTCCTCACCTCAAAAAAGATATTCTAACACTAGAAAAGGTTCAGAAAAGAGCAACTAAAATGATTAGGGGTTTAGAGAGGGTCCCATATGAGGAAAGATTAAAGAGGCTAGGACTCTTCAGTTTGGAAAAGAGGAGACTAAGGGGGGACATGATAGAGGTATATAAAATCATGAGTGATGTTGAGAAAGTGGATAAGGAAAAGTTATTTACTTATTCCCATAATACAAGAACTAGGGGTCACCAAATGAAATTAATAGGCAGCAGGTTTAAAACAAATAAAAGGAAGTTCTTCTTCACGCAGCGCACAGTCAACTTGTGGAACTCCTTACCTGAGGAGGTTGTGAAGGCTAGGACTATAACAATGTTTAAAAGGGGACTGGATAAATTCATGGTGGCTAAGTCCATAAATGGCTATTAGCCAGGATGGGTAAGAATGGTGTCCCTAGCCTCTGTTCGTCAGAGGATGGAGATGGATGGCAGGAGAGAGATCACTTGATCATTGCCTGTTAGGTTCACTCCCTCAGGGGCACCTGGCATTGGCCACTGTCGGTAGACAGATACTGGGCTAGATGGACCTTTGGTCTGACCCGTTACGGCCTTTCTTATGTTCTTATGTTCTTAAGCGCGTGCCTGGGGTGGCAAACCATGGGGGGCGCCCTGCCGGTCCCTGCGAGGACGGCAGTCAGGCAGGCTTCAGCAGCATGCCTGCAGGAGGTCTGCCAGTCCCACAGATTTGGTGGCAATTCGGCAGTGGGTACCATAGGACTGGGGACCTCCTGCAGGCAAGCCGCCAAAGGCAGCCTGCCTGCTGTGCTTGGGGCGGCAAAAAAGCTAGAGCCGCCCCTGGTCAGCACCGCTGACTGGGCAATTAAAAGTCCTGTTGGCGGTGCTGCCCGGTTAAGGCAGGCTAGTTCCTACCTGTTCTGATACCACGCTGCACCCCGGAAGTAGCCAGCAACAAGTCTGGCTCCTAGGCAAGGGGGCCACAGGACTCCATGTGCTGCCCCAAGAACTGGCTCCGCATTCCCATTGGCCAGCAACCCACCAATGGGAGCTGGGGAGGGGGGATGCCTGCAGGTGAAAGCCACTTGCGTGCCTCTGCCTAGGAGTTGGACCTGCTGCTGGCTGCTTCCAGGGTGCAGCGCAGTCCGCGGTGCCGAGACAGGCAGGAAATCTGCCTTAGCACCCCCACTGTGCCACTGACCGGGAGCTGCCTGAAGTAAGTCTATGCTCCAATACTCTGCCCCAGCCCCAAGCCCGCCCAAACCTGGAGCCCCTTCCTGCACCCCAAATCCCTGCCCCAGCCCAGAGCCCTGACCCTGTCCTACACCCCAACCTCCTGTCCCAGCCCAGAGCCCACTCTCAAACCCCTCATCTCCAGCTCCACTGGGTCATGGGCATCAACAATTTTCTTCAACTGGGTCACCAGAAAAAAAAATTGAAAACCACTCATGTAGGTGATCTGGATAGGAGGGCAGGGTTAAAAGGAGAATGCTATAGTGTTGCCATGGTCATTTTTGGAAAAGTCTCAGGATGACCATGGTACAAAAAGCAATAGTAACTGAAATAGAGGATTTTTTGGCACTAGGAACCAGAATGCTACACAGGTATGAATATAGTCATTAGTCCTTCAAGCGATTACATATATCCATTCTACTTCAGGTGCATGCACACCCAGTGCACCAGAGTCAGAGATTTTTCCCTTAGCAGTACCCATTGGGGTGGTGCATTTGCCCTCTGCATCCTTGTGCTGCTGCACAATCAAGAAAAGGATGGAGCCACGCCTGACCCCCCATCAATTCCTTCTTACTGCCTGAGATTGGTAGTCAGTGCTGTGACTTTGCACTCCATATGTTTTATGAAAATATGCTTAGGAATGTGAATATGTGTAACTGGAATATGCTTTATGCAAAAGGTCTCTTGTAAGGTATCATTACAAAGCTTATCTACTGAGTGTGTATGTATTATTTCTATGTCTGGAGTTAGGAGAATAAGATATAAACTTGTATTACTGATGTAAATATATTAAGTGGAAGCCATTAAGGGTGCTTCAGAATCAATGAACTGTAAATGGCTGTTTACTTGCAAACTTTCCTGTGCATGTGTTGGCCAGCCCAGGAAGAATGGAGGCTGGGGGGTCTCACTGTGACATGTGACCATGTCACATGATGCTGGAATCCATCTTAATCCTTGTGCTTTTCCATTGATGAGGTGGGGATGGGGACAAGCACAGACAAAAGATTCCTACCTTGTGCCAAAGCTATAAAAGGGGGTGGAGCAGGACAAAGGGGGCTGCCAGTCATGAGAAAACCCCTGCTTACCACCTGAGATGTCTGCTGGAACTAACAAGGACTGTACCAGGGGAAAGGATTGGGCCCAGTCTAGGAAAGAGTCTAGTCTGGGAATGCAGCTTATTGGAACATCTCTGAGGGTGAGATATTACCTGTAATCAGTTTCTTAATGTATTAGGCTTAGACTTGCATGTTTTTGCTTTATTTTGCTTGGTGACTTATTTTGTTCTGTCTGTTATTACTTGAAACCACTTAAATTCTACTTTTTATACTTATCACTTTTGTTTATTAAACCCAGAGTAAGTGATTGATACCTGTGGGAGCAAACATCTGTGCATATCTCTCTATCAGTGTTATAGAGGGCAGACAATTTATTAATTTACCCCATATAAGCTTTATACAGAGTAAAACAGATTTATTTGGGGTTCAGGCTCCCAGAAAGGCTCCCAACACTGGGTGCTGGTAAAGTCCCTGTTAACTGAGAAGCCCCTGGGCTGAGTGAATCTCAGCTTCAGTGAACTGCAGAGAGGCATGGGCCCAACCTCTAGGACTGTGCTGGAGCTGACTGGAGTGTCTAACTCGGCAAGACAGGAGTGGAGGGGCGCCTGTTCTGGCAGGAGGGTTGTTCTCAGTGGTATCCCAGCTCACTGAGTGACAGTCTCAAGGGAGTCTCTGTAACCGAACCTGTCACAAGGGCATGTCAGCTTGCTACTGTGAATTTTCTCCTTCCAGAGGGCTTATCTCCTGTCTGTAAATAGTTAGTAGTACTCAGTGAGGTTTTCTTTATTTTTTCTTTATCAGTTTTGGATGTCGGATCCCTAATATACAAGGAGTACCATTGACCAGTACTGGGGTATGTCTCAATCTCTGGGCTTTAAGCTTGTGCTGGCTGTAAAAAATTTATGCTGATGAGTGACCCTCATTCCAGGTACTTAAAGTGCCTTGATGAGGGTCACAGCTGAGACTGTTGCCTGATATGCAGGGACTTCCAACCCCCGATGAAGCAGGATAGGGAGTGAGACTGTGTCACCTTCTTATGGAGGCTGTCCTGCATCCGCCTTCTGAACCTTCTGTCATGCTGTCTGGCATGGCTCACAACTGTGAGTGCTGACCTCAGGGCAGACTGTCAGAAAACAGGGCAGATACCCCCAGCTGGTGGTGAAATCTAATTATAGAATATATCAAGCCAGTAACAGATGTAAACTCCTGGAACTTTATACCAGCCTTGCCATGGAGTCACAGACAGTCCCCTGAGACTCTCAGTGGTTTTCAACCTATTTACCATTGTGAGTTGCATATGCTGTCCAAAATGTGTTATGTGGTCCACATCTAATACTACCTGTATGACCCTGAGGATGTCACATGGGCCGCAGCTGTGCGCTGATTGGGCTGCAAGCATGCCACAGGTTGAGAACTGATAAAAGGTCACTTAAACCAAAAATCACACCACATAAGGTTGTTCCCAGTCCCAAGAGACCAGTCATTTACCCCAGATCAATTGATACTCTAGATCTTACGCTAGAAACAATGCTGACAGCCAGTTCTATAGTAAACTAACCAAAGGTTTATTAGCTAAGAAAAGGAAATGAGTGAGAGGTTAAAGCAGGTAAAATATATGTATAGGTAAGTCACTGTAATTCCAAATGGTGGCAGCGATGTAATAAACTGTGAGTTTCCAAAAAGTCTTTTCAAGGTTCCCAGAATGTCTCTGGGGATGTCAGTTCTGCATTTGGTACACTTCCCCTGTAAAAGTCCAAACAGTCCAGAGATGAAGGACCTTTCCCTGAATTCATACTTCTAGCTTCTTCTCACAGAAAACAAGCTGACAGGCTTATTACCCACATGGGCTTTTCCTTTGACAGAGAGTGAGGAACACATTTTGAGTCTTTAACCTCCGATCATCACACACAATGACCACTTGCTTTGAAATTAGCTCTTTTCAGTTCTTCATTTGCATTTCACAAGGCATAGGTGCACACTTCCCCTCTGCCCTGTGGGTGCTCGACCCTCCCACCCCCATGGCCCCATCCCTGTCCCACCCTCACCCTGCCCCAGTTCCACCCATTTCCCCCAAGTCCCCGTCCCTGCCACGCCTCTTCCATGGAGCATGCCACTTCCCCCTCCCTCCTGGAAAGTCCTAAGCACCGCCAAATAGCTGTTAGGCGGTGGAGGAGGATCGGGAATGCAGTGCACTCAGGGGATAAGGAGGTGAGGAGGGGGTGGGAGGAGCGTGGCTGCTAGTGGGTGAGGAGCACCCGCTAATTTTTCCCCATTGGTGCTGCAGCTCCACAGCACCCACGGAGTCAGCACCTATGCCACAAGGCCTCTTCCTGTTTGATGGGCTGTTTAGTTACAGGGGTATACACAACCTAAATGTTTGCTACTACATTATAACAGGATATGGATAAGTAAAAAGAATGCAAGTAACATCCCATTTGTTTTCATGAAGTTTAAACACCAACTACACCCTTATACATTTAACAATTACTTTGACCTATATTAATACTCAAGTGAGTTGGTCTGGGGCTTTGGCCTGAGCTGGCAGTTGGTCTGCCAGCATCACACCTTCCTGCTTGGGGAAGGTACTGAGTACTTCTAGCTCAGTTAGGAGTGCCCCTCCAGACACTGCAGAGAGTCAGCACTGAGCCCCTTGTCCAGTGCAGAGAAAGAAACACAGACCACATTCCTCAAAGGAGCCAAGCCACTCTAGGAGGTCAAGGTCCCTTGTACTGTCCATCAGGAAACAAGCAGGAACACAAGTCAAAGCATCCCCTGTGCAGAGACGCTGCCCAGAACCCTAGTCAAGGGTTACCGACCTGGTACTGGTGCCTGGGCCATTAAGGCTGACCTCTGCCGTGGTACCGATCCCTTCAATGATACAACAGCAGCAGCAGGGAAACCTCTCAGTACCAGGAAGTGGCATTGGAACAATTTGTATAGTGGGGGTGCTGAAAGCTATTAAACAAACCTGTAAGCCCAGGATATCTGGAAAACCACTTCAAGCCGGGGGTGCTGCTGCACCCCTAGTTCCAGTGCCCCTGGTACCAAGAAATGCCTGAGGCCTATGCAGCAGCATGGCATCTGCTCTGTTTCTTGATGCTGGATTCTCCAGTAGTGCAGGAGACAAACCAGCTGGAATTGCTTGATCCTCGCACTTCTGTGACCCCAGGAACTCCTCAATGCCAATTTGCAGAGTGTTCCCCATACTGTAACTCACCTCAAACCTTATACATTCATTGCCTCAACACACTCTTATCATAAATATATCCCAAAGGTGTCATGTAAGGTATGATATGTAAATTGGTGACACACTGATCCCCAAATGATTGCATGATGTACGTATGGGTTGTGCATGAGTTATAGATGTGTGCTGGAAATATGTTCTTAATAAAACTAGCCTTCTCTAGACAAATTAATGTGTATTTACCTGTCTGACAGGCTTGGTTACAGGCAAAGAACAATTAAAATGTGTTTACGTATAAGGTAAACAAAGCCATCAAACTAAATGAGTGGGGGAGAAGACTATTCAACAGAATTTGCACCCCAGAAAGACTTCCTGGCTCTTCAGGCAGAGACAATGGACTTTGAGTAATTAAGAGGCACAAAAAAAGACCCAGTGGCAGGGAGAGCACAGCTGGCTGGGAGTCAGAGGCACTGGGAGACATTTGTGAGGCCCCATGAAAGGAGCTGTAAGTCGGGATTGGGGTGCGTTAGCAAAGGTTTGTGGGGACCTGGCCTAAATCAAAGGTGCTATTGGATTTCGAGGCCCTGATGCAGTTGCTTTTGGGGTAAGACCAGGGAGCTGATCTGCTCATCCACCACCCAATGACCCAGCCTCTCCCTTAAGAAGTAGGCAAGCCTTCTTATCTTGCCTGATGGGTCCTAATTGGCTACTGCCTCCTCCCAGCCCTTTCAGCCACCAGAGGACCAAGTCTTGTTAGTTCTGCCAGTACCAGAGCTTGGAGTTCTGAACTCACTGCCCCTCTTTCCTATGTGACAATTCTCCTTGGGTGGGTGTGTCAGGGCAGTGACGCCTCCAGCAGAGGCAGAGAAGGCCTAGTACACCACGTCACAGGACCAAGATGGAAACAGCAGGGAGTGCTGTGGCCCTGGACAGTGTTTGCACCGGCAGCAGTTTGGAAGACATACACAATGCTGTATCTCAGGACAGATATGAAGGGCAGAGCTTTTCTGGGAGCCCAAGACTGCACTTACAGGGATGCTATGAGGCCAGGATTCAGGTGCACTGAGCAGCATGCATAGCACCCTCCTGTGGTACATCCTCTAACTGGCTCTAGTCCATGCTATTGGCCCCTTACTCTCGCAATCATAAATAACTAACTTTCCACAACAATTTAGAGAGAGAGACTGTAACATTTCAAACAGGACAGTGAAAAACTTCAAAGCCTGGCAGTGATGTGCACACACATTTGTGCATGTAATGTAACACGAGGGTGTGTGTGTGTGTGTGTACCAGGATGTCCCAGATCAGTGTAATATATCAGCAGGCACCTAGCTGCAGGATGTGACCTGCTGGGCTGCAGTGATTTGTCCCATGCTGTCAGTGACAGAGCTATCTCCTGCATTTGTACATCTTCAGCCACTAACACGGTCCCGTTGGGGTCGTTCACTGACTGGTCACTGCGGGACCTTGTTTTATTGAGTAAGCTGCATGTCAGGACCCTGTTTGATCATTTTCCTCATGGGCTGAGTCAATTTGCAATGAAAGGCTCTGCCATTTCTCCACCAGCTTGGGTGTGGATGGCACGGTAATCACAAGACAGTGATATGGGGTTGTTCAGTATGGCTTCAGAGTTTGGATTCACAATTTGAGGCCAGTCACAAACAACGGCTCTGCTTCTTGAGCAAGGGCCAGCCTCTAGTACCTGTGACCTCAGTATCCTGCCAGTCATCAATAAGTAACAGGCTGAGGGCGGGGGAGAGGAGAAAGAGGAACTTCTTGTGACCTCACAGTCCCACCAAGCCATGACTTCCTCATGGGCACAAGCCATTGACCATGTAACTACAAGGGACAGGAACTGTCCCACTCATCCAAATGTTATGGGGATGATTTATTTCAGGCCAGCCCTCCTGCCTGTCCACTTCTGCCAGCACATTGACTCGTGTGATACCACTGGGCTTCCCACCAGTTTATCTTCCTAAAACAATGTGCCTTGCAACTGTCATCAGGATCCCTGGACATACAGGATGCAGCTCTATCCGGAATGAGCACTCAGTGAGGGAATGGCAGTGGCATTAGGAGATAGACATTAGGAGGCCAAGAGCTTAGCAGTGTTCAAAGCAGTGTTGCACAGCAGACTATCCAAAGTTAGAGTGGTGAGGGTCCCAAATAATCAAATAATGCAGTGGTTTGGAAGGGAGTTAATCAGGGCATAAGCCAACCTCTAAACCATTTTTTTGCAGTGGGAGATTTGACGTTTTCAGCCACATTACAAAATTGCTACAGAAACAGACCAAGATGGTTCATTAATTTTAATACCAGGAGGGACCACTATAGTCATCTAGTTTGTCCTTCTACATAACACAGGCTATAGAAATTCCTCCATCAGCCCCCACAACCAGTGGTTGTATTAGAGTGCATGTTTTGGAAAGATTGTCACTCTCCAAGTGCTTGGAGAATCCCTCAGGAAGCTGTTCCAATAGTTAACTACCTACCTCATGTTAAAAATCTGCATCTCAAACCCAGCACAGCACTCCCCTAGGCAGGGGCGGCTCTAGAAAGCAGGCTGCCCCAAGCAGCGCGGAGCGCTGCGCCGCCCTTCCCCGGTCCCGCGGCGGGTCCCCTCTTCCCGCGGCTCCGGTTGAGCTCCTGCCGGCATGCCTGCGGCAGGTCCACCGGAGCCCGGGACTAGCGGACCTGCCGCAGTCATGCCTGCGGGAGCTCAACCGGAGATGCGGGAAGAGGGGACCCGCCGCAGTCATGCCTGCGGCAGGTCCGCTAGTCCCGGGCTCCGGTGGACCTGCCGCAGGCATGCCGGCGGAAGCTCCACCGAAGCCAAATGCCGCCCCCCCCGGGAAACGGCCGCCCCAAGCGCCTGCTTGGCGCGCTGGGGTCTAGAGCCGCCCCTGCCCCTAGGCACAGTGACAAAGATAGGGGCAACATGGAGAGGGAGAAGTACTGGCTGCAGCTTAAGGAAAGGAAACTATCACAGAGCAGGAGCTGATGCAACAGCAGGAAAAGCAGCAGCCAAAGCGGCTATGTGTTTGCAAAGTCTGAACACCAGGAAGAGCTTCCCTAAAATACCTGTCCATTCTTTCACCTTTAAGATCTTCTCACATAAAAAACCCCAAAACAACACCTTTGGGGGTTGGTGGTTCCAGGAACACTTTAACCTACAATGATAAAAACTAGTTTCATTCCTTCATACTTACTTGAATAACACAGAGATGATTTTGTGACTGAACCAGGGAATAATTTGTCAGGACTCTTTGGATAGGATGTAGCAGTGTTTTTATTTGGTAATAACTAAAAATATTTCCACAAGTCATCACCAGGGCTGTCTAGGGTTTGAACAGCTGAGCCAATATCTGCAATTTCCTTGCATATATATACCTGCCCCTGGAAATTTCCACTACTTGCATCCGACGAAGTGGGTATTCACCCACGAAAGCTCATGCTGCAAAACGTCTGTTAGTCTATAAGGTGCCACAGGATTCTTTGCTGCTTTTACAGATCCAGACTAACACGGCTACCCCTCTGATACTATCTGCAATTTGGTTCTCATTTCAGAGCAGGGTTACCAAGCTTTTTATCCCTATTAACTATGGAAACCCAAAAGATAGCTTAACTGAGGTGGTGGGGAGCAACTTCGAGCTTCATAAATCCTGCTGTAGGAACCCAGCATTTCACAGGCACTGCCCTGGAATCGCTCAGCGATCGCATCCATTTGTGTAGCGCAGAGACAAACGTCATTAACATGCTCTAGGTGGCATGGCAGGCTCATTGGGAAGTGTTCTAGAGCCTTCATTTGCAATCAGTCCTGGTGCGGTGACGGCAGCCTGGGCCTGGGGTCTCACCCAGCGGGACTGTGCCTGGGCTGCCCTGATGTGAGCCAGCGTGTTCCCGGCGGCTCTGTGGCTGGGGGTCCCGTGGCTGGGTCGCCCTGCTCTGAGCCCCCGTGCGACGCCCCATGCCAAAGGGCATCGGCGCTGCGGGCCCAGAGCTGACTGAGAGTGGGGCGGCGGGGCAGGGCGGGAGGAGCCGGCGCGGTGCGGTGAGCTCCTCCGGCCGGCAGGGGGCAGCGGCCACCGCGGGCCCGGCTGGCGCCGCTCTGTCCGGCGCTGCGCGCTCGGTTCGGGAGTGAGTCGCCGGGAGACGGGGCCGCGGGGAGTGGTCTGGCCCGGATCCCTCCGCTCCCCATGGAGCCGCCGCCGTCCGCGGCCTGGAGCCTCGATGTATCCGCCGGCCGGGAAGGGAAGCCCGAGGGGACCCCGGCGTCTGGGGGGCGGGATGGCTGAGGGCGACTCCCGCGGCTGGGGGGAGGGGCTGGCTGGGGGACCCCGGCGTCTGGGGGGCGGGATGGCTGAGGGGGGCCCCGGCGTCTGGGGGGAGGACGCGAGGGAAGGGGCTGGCTGGCTGGCGGGACACTAGTGCCCGTGGCATTGCTGAGTTCCTTAGCTGTGTGCCTATGCTGTGGAGGTGAAAGCAGGACGGAGGGAGCCCTGTGTCCTGAGCCTCTCCCAACGCCATGGGCAGTGCGAGTGAGTAGCACACACGGGTGCCCCGGCTCCGCAGGGACGTTGCCTGCCCACAGTGACTCTTGCTCACAGGGGTAGGGTTGACTGCGGCTCCAGGCTGGCAGGCGGCAGGGACTCTCTTTGGGGCATACTGACAGATTGGAGTCATGGCGCGGCCTTTTCATTCCCCCGCCCTCGGGGTGCACATTGGCAGAGTGAAGCGCATGAATTATTCAGTCTTCACCTGGGCTGTGTTGGCAGGGGCGGCTGTGTAGAGAGTCCCACCAGGGGTTAGTGTATTGGGAGAGGGTTGGCATGTCCCATGCTATTGTAGGGGGTGAGTAGGCTTTGGTGGGGCGGTGTTCCTCTCTACTGTCTGAGCAGCTCTGCTCTTGCTCTGATTCCATTAGTATCCCTTGCTTCCAGTGTGGGCCTGGGGGATTGGTTAGTTCAGTGTTGTCTTTCTGGAATAGACTCAGCAGCATTATGTGCACATTGTTTGCTGAAGAGATGTCTTCTGGAGTGTTGCTCTCTGGGAGATGAGGTACATCAGGGAACTCCCCAGAGTGATGTCATACTGGAGGTTACAGGAAACATTTCATTATTTGCTTTGGTTTTTATCTTTTTATAGTAAAGAAAAGAAAATTCAGATGGATTTTTTTTCCTACTTGCTGTTAGTGGGTAGGCAACTATCTGGAAAGTTAGCAGTGACTCTTGGGGATGCTTTGCTCTGGGTAGCTGAACTCCTGTCTTGCATTTGGAATTAAAATCAGATCGTCCCTGTGCTCTTGAGTGCTGAGGTGGAACTCTTAATGTCAGACTGACAACTATTGTTGTGAGCCTATTACAATTAATAGTTAAAGCTTTAACATTCATGAAACCAAATTAAAATCCATGTGAAAAGAGAAAATCGTGTGTCTGAAAAGGCGATTGAAGGTTTTTTGATTTTTTTTCTTTGAGGAACATAAAGAGGAGAAAATAGGAACTTATATTGGAGCTTCCCAGGAAAGGCCCTTTCCATGCAGGACTTAAGGGTAGATCCTTCCCTGCACCGCATACAAGTAGATGGAGCAGCACTGAGGCCTGCTTTACAAACAGATTTTGTGCCAATTTAACTAGTTCACTTAACACAGTGATTTTTTTTTAACTAAAGTCATTATCCTACTATAACTGCTAGTGTGGATACAACCATAGTGTTATACTGGTACCTTGTGTCCACATAACTTATTCCCATACAGGAATAGCTTTACCAGTGTAAAGGCCCTTTATGCTGATATAACTGCTTCCACAGTAGAGGGGTTGTACCACTAGAAGAGTTAAAGCTGTACAACTTTTGTGGGTAGCAAAGGCCTGAGAAATGGAATGGCCCCTCCACCACCATCAGCACATTTGCTCTTGGAGTCTTCCCTCTCACTTTGGCGTGTGGCCCTCTAAACCAGGGGTTCTCAAACTTCATTGTACCATGACTCCCTTCTGACAACAAAAATTACTACACTACCCTAGGAGGGGGGGACTTCTGAAGCCTGAGCCCCACTGCCCAGCGCTGGAGTGCCAATTCCAAAGGTTGGTGGGGCCAAAACTGAAGCCCCAGGGCTGCTACCCCAGGTGGAGGGCCTGTAACCTGAACCCCGCCACCCAAGGCTTTGGCCCCAGGCCCCAGCAAGTCTAATGCCAGTCCTGGCAACCCCATTAAAACGGGGTCCCGACCCACAGTTTGAGACCTGCTGCTCTAAACAGACAGAAAAGTGGCCCTGCTTCCTGGTGCTGGGTGCCCAGTCAACTCCCCAGCTCCTCTGGTATAGTCTGTGGACCCATGGCCAGGGAGTTTAGCATGCTTCCTTTATCATGTGCAGATCAGGGAGCATCTTTGGGAGCGGTTCCTCCATATGCATATTTTTGCATGCATCTCCCTGTATGTCATGTGATAAATGCTCCTCCTCACTGTCCCCAGCAACGTAGAGATAGAGAGCAGGGCCTGTGGTCTCTTTGGTTCCAGGAGAAATACAGCCATGAGGTCAGCAACACCTTTTGCTCTAGAATCTTTTAGGTTTTGTGCTGTTATGAGGCTTCTCTCTGTTTCCAGGTTGCTTATCCATTCACAGAAGAAGGACCCATCTGACCAGGATAACATTCCCATCAACAGCCGTTTTAGATGTGTGCAAGGTACTGACCCTCCCACACCTGCCCCTCAGCCAGAAATCCACTGCTGTTTTTTTCCTAGCTGTACAGATGGGGACTTCCCCATGGAACTAAAAGTCAGAGCTTACAATTACAGCTTCCTACTTCTTTCTTCTCCCAAACTGGTGTGGGCATTTGGTCCATCTCGATATAAATGTTGATGTGTGGATACTTGGCTAGTTCATCTATCAATATGAAGGATGGCATATGGAGCACTTACAGGGATGCGTTTTGATGGCTCCCATGATGGAAGAGGGCAAAAAGCACAGAACAGGCTGGGTCTCATGAGATTCCAAGCCCCCACAGGACTTTCAGGGTAGGCTTGAGTTCTTGTGGGATTTGGCGTGAGATTTGGGGCCAGAAGATTTTTCACGGATCCACAGCTTTGGAACAGCCTCTGGGAGGACCCCATCAGTGAGCGAAACCCCCTAGGGGTCTCACACTTCCTTGAGGGTAAGCCCCGCAGCTTCACCGCCTCCCTGGGCTGGTTCTCTGGTCCTTCAGCACTCCTGCTTCCCATCGTGCGCTCCGTTCAGTGAGTCCCACTGAGGCAGACCCCTGTACAATCTTAGGGAGCAACACACCTCCAACAGCATCTGTAGGGACATTCAGCCAGCGTTATCAAAAACAGAAGGGTTTGTTAGTCAACTGGAATACAGCATAAAAAGTCCTTGGTAAGGATATAGAGAAGAAAGTTACAGCATTGTCCGTCCGGGTTAGCCCAGGACCCCAGCCAAGCCGTGTCCCCTCCCTTGGCTCCTGCTGTGTCCCTCCTTGTTGAAGTTCCCAGGCCAGTCCCACCTGGACCCTCCTCAGGCCTTTGTTGTCCAGCTGGTCAAACATGGCTGGCTTCCTGTAGGGGGGTGGGCCATCCAAGGTCATTAGTTGCTATGTGCCAAATGTCCCAGTGTTTGGCGTTGCTATTGTCTTCATGGACTTGGGGCCCCAACCCCAGATAGCTAGGCATCAGTCACACTTGCCTCACTGGGCCTCCCCAAAGAGCAAACAGCTCTTTCCCCCCACCTAGAGAACAATGGGGAAATCGAGGCACAGTATTCATACAAAAGATTACAGAAAATTCCCACTCTATGACAAGAGCTCACTGGATTTTGCACAAGATTTGGAGCCATGGAAAGAGCTATGTGTTCAGAGCCGCTTCCTGTGTGCTGGTTTCCAGCAGTCAGCCCACCCTCGCTCTCTTATCCATGTATCTGCAGGCTTATGTTAGTCACTGCTTTGGGGTGGGGAAGGAATTTTTCCCCATGCCACCAGATTTGCCAAGGCTGGCTGGCTTTTTTCACTTCCCTCACAGTGAAATCTAGGGGTTGGGGTTGGGCAGCTAGAGGGCACAGTTTGGACCTATGTGAGGGTCATTTAGTTGTTGCATATTTGGCAGGTGCCCAGTGCAGGAACGCGCTAATTTACGGTCCAGATCCAAACAGGTAACGTAGTGGGCATCCCGAGGGCATCTCCTTATGAGAGGGGGCATCATGTCTAGCCCCCTGTGGGCAGTAGGGGCCAGGGAACTATCTCAATGTGCTTGACTGCAGTGCTGCCTGGGGTTGAGGTCCCCTCTTGTTTCAACCTCTGAAAGGGGGCGGGCTGCTAGTGGGTGAGTGGAGGTGCCCAGAGACCCTCGTAGTGTGGTGATTGGCTCTCACTATGCTGGGAGCCCCCAAGAATAGGCAAAGGATCAATGGGATGGCAGTGACTGCCCTGGGCTGTCCCCCAGTGGGAACCTTATGTAATTTGACTAATAAAGTTGCGACCTGGTTAAAACCCATACCACGTGTGCTTGCCTTTTCCTGTGCTGTGAGCACCCCGATATCCAGCACGAGTCAGTAGTGACTGAAAATCAGTGGCTATTTGTCCCCTTTGTGACATAATGTGGGTTGGGGAGCCTCGGTGTTGGTGTCAAAAACCACTGCCTGGAATGGCATCAAATGGCCCTCTCTACTGGCAGCTCCACAGAGGCCAAAGATAGTATGGGAAATTGGGTCTGAACGGACTGAAGGCTTGTCTACATAAGGAAATTTACCAGCAGAACTATACCGTATAATTTTCCTGTGACACTTCTTGGGGGTGGGGGGAAGACAACACTTTTTCTGCAGTAAGTGTTCACAAGGGGCATTATACCAGTATAGTTATGGTATGTTTCTGCTGGTAAATTTCTCCATGTAGACAAGCCATGAGACTCAGTGGTGGACTTGTGTATGTGGGGAGCTAGCACTGCTGTTACTGCTCATGCTGCATTTGGGGAGTCAGTCTCCAGGACTGGCAGGCTGGTACCTTCATTTTAAACACACTGCTGTATAACTTCCCTGAATTTGGAGACCCATTTGCAGGGGGACCTCTGTCCAGTCTGGCCCAGCCTGAGGGGTCGTAACTCTCTCCAGTAGTGCCACTACTAGTGGTGAGAGACATGGAAGGTGTTTGTTCCTTTGCTGGGGCCTGGGATCTCCTTGTGTTGAGGGCAGGCATTGAGCTTGTGTTGTATGTACTGAGTCTCTGCTCCTGGACAGGGTGAACTTTCCTGATCCTTCTCTCTTGTTTCCCAGAGGCTGAAGAAACGCTGTTGATTGATATAGCGACAAACAGTGAGTCTGTTATGATGAGAGCTTTCTTCAACAAATATATCATCTCTCCATTACTGACACACTTTCCTTCCTGTTTCACCCACTCTGCCTCCCACTCTTGTCTCTTCCCCTTGTGCCCTCTGCTTGCTGTCTCTGTGCTAGTTATGGATTGAAAGGCTGTAGAGGGGTTGGCTGGCTTTGTTACTCTTTTGGAAAATGCTCATTACCACAGGGAGCATGATCTAAATACTTAAATCAAAAGATGTCACTTGGCTGAGTTTTGACTTCTCCCTTAATGCTTCTCCCAAAACCCCTCCCTGTGAGTCTGTTTGACTTTTTCCGGAACTTAACTTGCCAGCCCCTCGCTTTCCTGCTTCTGTCCTATATTATTGCTCTACTCCTTGCTGCCACAGAAGCAGCCCCATGGTTGGAGAGCAGGGGCAGTAGATGATGCCCACATTGGAAGTGTAACCTGATCAGGGCCTCTTAGGAGGTTTTCTTACCCTGCAGGGTCCCACAGTGCTTTGTATATGAGGCATAGACAGGTATAGGTAGTCTTGTCTTTGCTTTGCACAGTGGGAGGTGGATATTAGGAAACACTATCGCACTAGAAGGGTGGTGAAGCACTGGAATGGGTTACCTAGGGAGGTGGTGGAATCTCCATCCTTAGAGGTTTTTAAGGTCAGGCTTGACAAAGCCCTGGCTGGGATGATTTAGTTGGTATTGGTCCTGCTTTGAGCAGGGGATTGGACTAGATGACCCACTGAGGTATCTTCCAACCCTGGACTCACAGTAACTGTCTGAAAATGTGTGTCTACTGCTACAAAAACCACCTTGGATCCCTGTCCCCATTTGATACTGCATTTGGTGCTTGCAGTGTCACTGTTTCCTTTGTGAAGGCAGCTTCCCCTGTTATTTGTGAGTGTCTTTCACACAGCAGCAGGGGAAAGAAGTAGTTTTAAAAATCAGGAAAAAGGCACTGGAACCCCCTACCACCCACAAATTGGTGGGAGACTCAGGGGACACAGGGAGGACCTGACACTGCCTCAAACTCACTTTTTAAAATAGACTAAATGTCAAGATAACAGCAAATAAATGAGGAATTCAATCATGAGCCCAGAGGAGCAAATGGCAGCTAGTGGCTTGTTCACAGAAGGGGTTTAAAGGTCAAGAAGCCAAACCTGTGTGTGTCTTGGTGTGTGTGTTTTGTATGTCTGAAGCTGGCTGCAAGATCAGAATACAGGGAGACTGCACACCAGAGCGCCTCTTTGAGATCCCCGATGAAGAACGCTGCCTGGGGTTCCTCACCGAAGTGCTGAATGTACAAGAAGGTAACCACACTTACAGCCATGTGTGTGTCTCTGGGGCTCGAGCAGTTTCTGACAGCGATGTTTCCTTCTCCAGCCCAATCAAAAGCGCCTCTTCCTGAGCACAGGGAGCCAGCCAGCTGGTATCACGTGGAGAAAAACCTCCCAGCTCCTCCTCAGTCATCTGTTTCAGGTACTGGAGTGAGTCCCACCTCCGTAGTCGCTACCCTGTGTTCAGGGCACAGTCATAGAGTCCTTGTTTTGAATGGTTGAGTGAGATACATACAAAACTATGGCCTCTGCAGGAGCTTTGATTTTCATTGATCCTGTCAGGTAGGAGCCTGGTTAGTGCTTTTCCCCCAACTAACTGCCACAAAAAATCCCACCTCCTACACCTACTGTGGTGTTACCATGGATTGATGTCTTATTGACATACTGTATCTCCCTCTGCCAAAGTCCCTCTTGGTTCATAATTGTCTCTCCACCCCTTGGTCTGTCCATCTCCTTACTCTCTGCTCCCCCTCGCCTCTGTCAGCATCTCTTCCCCTCACCCTCTTGGCACCATCAGGGTTGGTATAACTCTGCTACCCCTTGCCACTCCGACATTTCTGTGAGGCTCTCTCTTCCCCCTCCTGGAGTTAGGTTGCCCCCTCTAGGTTCTTGTTAAGCTGTTTTCTGAAGAACATCCGTCTGGGCCTCAATCTTACCAGCCAGGCTTTTGTCATTACAGGGGTTCTAGGCTTTGAAGATCATTTCAATGCCATAAGTTTGGAGAAGAAAAGAAACTTACAAAACCAGCAAATGGGATCTCGCCGGGAGCCCCCGCCCCCCCCTCCTCCGCAAAATAGGCAGTAAGTAGCATCCCAGAGCTGTTGCCTTTACCCTCCAGTATCCTAGGCAGTAACCCCAGTTTGAAGTCTATGGTTGTCTCCTGTCTAGGTTTCATCGAGAGAGGGAAGGTGTGGCCAGAGACCAGCCAAAAGTAACCAACACCATGCGCAAGCTGTTTGTGCCCAACACACAGTCTGGGCAAAGAGAGGGTCTCATCAAACACTTGCTTGCCAAAAGAGAGAAGGAATACGTCAACATCCAGAGCTTCAGGTCAGTGCTGCCCCCAGAGCCATAGCCACGAGGCACAGTGTATGTAGGGGTAGTGAGAAGCAGAGATTTTCCCAGCTTCTGTGGGCTACTGCCTTGAACCCAGCCCAGGTCTCAAAATCAGCTCCTGCTGATGGATGGCCTATGTGAAACAAGTAGTGGGGTTTCAGTCCAGTTCGTAGGTGGCCACAATACAATCCTACAGCCATCATATTGGCACTTCCCGGTGACCTTATGGGTAATCTCACCCCAGGGGCTGGGGGTTGAACTCCCCAAAGCAGAACTGAGGCATGTTGGCAGAGGTGCTGTAACGGGAGCTTGCACTGCTGTTGCCCATGCTGCATTGTCCTATGAATACAAAGGGCTTCATGGTTGCCAATCTGGTGCCTTTTTGCCAACATAGAATTCACTTTCAGCATGCAGAAAGCATGGTGTGTGTCATGTAGCTAGGCCCCCAGTGAGGTGTCCCTTGCTTTGCAAAGCTCTGTGACATCCCTAGTACATTAGAAATGTGGCATGCGCAGAATTCTCTGTGTTTTGCAGTCTTGGATAGAGCTCTTCATGTTATGTGTAGTTCACACTCCTTAGCTAGTTTATGGGCCTTTTTACACAGGACTCTCATGCAATTCAGACACTCCCTGTCTTGATGATGTGTGCATTAGAGAGTCTGGACCTATTCAGTAAAGCCCTGCCCCAGCAGCATAGCTGCTCTTGTGTGTATTGCAGGTTTTTTGTGGGAACGTGGAATGTGAACGGCCAGTCTCCGGACAGTGGATTGGAACCTTGGCTAGTCTGTGACTCAGACCCCCCAGATGTCTACTGTATTGGGTGAGGTGTGAACTCCTGTTCACTTACACATACACGTCTTTGGTCTCGCTCCCTTCCCTTGGACACTGGTGGATTTTATTTATTTCACATTCCCAGGCTTCCTAGTGAACTCCAAACTTTACACTGGTGCCTAGCATATACCCTGGGCCTCGGAAGGGAGGGGAATCTCTTTCACAGGGATGGAGTAGTCAGAACAATGCAAAGAAGCAGCCAAAAGTCAAGTAGATTTCTTGAACTAACAGAGCAGCTTTCCTACAGTGAGGCACCAGCTGAGACCCAGCTCATCCTTGGCATTAGCAAAGCAGGCCAGACTAATGCCCCTCAAGGAAATGATCTCTGGAAAAGGCCTGTAAGACACTGCAAGAGAGCCAGGGTGCCTTCGTTTGAACTAGGCCTAGTTGACCTTCCTCCAGGATGAATGACCACAGAGAGATTCAGACTGGGCCTCCTGCAGTGCCATCTTCTGATGGGGGTGCAGAGGGGAGACTGGTTTGGGGGAGAGGGGTAGTATCCTAAATAGACTTGGTTTTAGGTTCCAGGAGTTGGACCTCAGCACAGAGGCTTTTTTCTACTTTGACTCAATGAAGGAGCAAGAGTGGCTGGCTGCTGTGGAGAAGGCCTTGCACCCCAAGGCGAAGTATAAGAAAGTGAGTCCTACTCAACCATCTACTCTGGCATCCAAGTTGGTGGGACTGGGAATGGGGCCAGGAATGAAGCTCACACTTTCCCAACTCAGATTGTCCATATGTCACCCAACCAAAATGGCCAAGAGCAGAGTCCCCATGGATGTGTACCTGACACTGCTAATGGAATAGTTTCTGGGGCAGGGAGAGTCACTGTGGGACTAGAATAAATCTGGAGATAGTTGTAGGGCCGAAAAATCCTCCAATAACACCTCCCTGGCTGTTTGGTGGGTGCCTCATGAGTGGGGCAACAACTACCAAAAAATGTCTCCAGAGAGCTGACAGGACATGTACTCAATGTGAGATATGCACCCTCCTACAGGCAGGCAATACAAGGCAGAGGCGGGTCAAATTCCATTTTTGCCTTGTTCTGGTAGTGCTGTAGCTATAAAAACCGGGTGTGTCTTGTTCTAAGGAGCCAAGTGAATAGCTTTTCCTTGGAGGAACAGCATTGCTTGTATAGGGGAAGTTAGCTAGGAGACTGCCTTGGGAAAGAGTAACTTTAGTTGAAATGTTGCTAGCTGGCTCCTTCCTGACGTGTCAGGACTGAGTCACTACAGCTTTTCTTGCTGGCATAGCAGGCCTTCTGGCAGGTGGCTCTGTCTTAAGACATCAGTTAATTTCCCCTTCCTCCTGCCCCACTATGTTTTGCTGTGACTTCCATGCACTACTATTTTATGTAGAGCCCAGTGACACAAGTTACAGGTGCTGAAAGCAGGCAAGGTGAGCACTTGGGGAATTGATAAAGGAGGCCTGGTCTCCCCCATCTTGCGTTATTTACATTTTAAAACCGTGATCTCCATCACATGTTTAAGGCTGATCACACGGGAGGTAGCTGCAGGCAAGGTGGAAGTGACTGAAATCATAGATAAGGTTCATGGTTAAAAATGCAGAGTTCAGAATCTTGCAAAATATTACAATGTCTCTAGCTCCTCCTCCAGTGAGGGATTGTAACGCCTGCTGATGGGGCATTTCTGTGCACCCTCTTGATGTGGAGATTTCCTTCCCATTAACATTAATAACATTTTGCACTTCTCTAGTGAACATTTCAAAGCACTTCACACTGGTCAGTTATGCCTCACAACCTGCTGAGCTGGGGGAAGTAACACCCCCATTTAGAAGATGGGGAAATGCTGGACTGGGAGGTGAAGTGACTTGCCCAGAGTCACCCAGAAGAGACCGTGGCAGAGCCAGGATCCATTCAGCAAGAGACGGTGCACACAGGTGCCATGTTAATGGTTGTAGGATGAGTTGAACAGTGGAGAATGACCTTCCTTCTTCTGTCCTGCAGAAGGAGCAAATGCTCTCTGGGAGGCAGGCAGTGTGTAGGATCCCAGAGATGCTGCTTTGTGGTGCCTGCAAGTCAGGCATATCTGACTCTGTGGATGCTTCACTTGCTGGCTGTTTCTCCTACATTGAAACCACTCATGCAGAGTTGGGAATTTAAACAGTGAGCTCCACCGCCAGTTTTCTGTACTTCTGTATAAGCACAGGGGGTGAGAAATCGGGGATTGCATTATGGCTGATCTGGAAACTCATGGCATTTTTATTTATTTTGCAGGTGCAGGTGGTCCGTCTGGTTGGGATGATGCTGGTTGTGTTTGCCAGGAAGGATCAACTGAGTTATATCACAGATATCATGGCAGAGACTGTGGGGACTGGAATCATGGGGAAAATGGTGAGTGCTCTTGGTCAGTGGGTGCATGGCCTCTGAATAGCTGACTCTGGTGTATGTTTGTGTGTAATGTGGTCTGTGGTACAGTGTCTTGCTTTACTCTCTCATCCCTGCTGCTGCTTTTCATGTCAGTATGCCTCTTGTTTTAACTGTCTCCGTGCCTTTCCCCAGCTCTCTCCTGTTCAATCTGTTACCCAACCTCTTCTGTATGTGTGTGTGTAACAGTCTCACCGGTAACTCTGTCCCCAGGGTAACAAGGGCGGTGTGGCCGTGAGGTTTGTATTCCACAACACCACTTTCTGCATGGTCAATTCCCACCTCGCTGCTCATGTGGAGGACTTTGAGCGGCGGAACCAGGATTACAAGGATATCTGTGCCCGGTTAAGCTTCCTGCCCCCTGACCAGGGCCTGCCTCAGCTGAGCATCATGAAACACGAGTGAGTCTCCAACTCCACATTCCTTCTCCAAGGTCTGGGGAATCTTAGCTAGAAATTGCTACCAGCAAGAGCCCAAGTGTAGACAAACCTGCAGATTAATTGACAAGGTGAGGAGAATGCCAGAGCCTTGTCTACACTAACACTCCTGTTGGTGCAGTTGAACCAGTGATTGCACTAGTGGGCAGCGTTCTTGTAGTGGCTCACAGGGCCAGCCTATCTCTAGTACCCTTCCTTTGCAAGAAGTCTGTAATGTGCTCATCTCAGCAACTGGCACTCTTGACTCAAAGGCTGATTATTACATAGTTGTGGAAAACCTGGGGCGTTTCTAGAACAACAGACAAACTGGGGATTTTAGTCCAGGTTTTTCTGGTTTGTTCATTTTTGAGCTCTTGTTACTTGGAAGGATTTACATGAACAGCTCACACAGTCTGCAAAGTTTTTGAATCTAGAAATGGGCTCAGATTTCAATCTGTAACTATAAAAAGGCTAAGAAAATTATGAGTGTCAAAGTTTCTGTTATACCTGTTGGGAAGTGATGAGAATGCTATAGGACTGTCTGAAAGCCTGAAAGGGGAACAGGAGGAGTCATTGGTGTGGTGATTGTAGAGAGGGGCGTGATTAGCAGGGGGAACAATGAGAGAGGACAACTGCATTTAGTTCTTTGTGGATTTTTAAGAGACCTGCATATGCGTCCTACCAGCTCAGCATCAGTCTGTGTGCTCAGCATAGGTGCATTGGGTTGGTCAGATCTCAGTAATGTACTAGGTACTGGAAAAGCAAACAAACTGGTAGACTTGTATGGGATCCAAGGGCAGAAGCAAAAGGCCTAACTGTTCTTATGCATGCCTTACAGAAGTGCAAGCTTTTCCTTGTGGGTGATGTGTGCGCCTTGTGGGTTGGAGGGATAATGCCACTGTGCAGTGAATTGTGTTGTACCTCTTATTTGTTTCATTTCATAAAAACATTGGTGGGTTTTTTCCACATTGTTTTCAGGCTGAGGAAAACGTCAGCAGCCCTTACCGAGGATCGTGGTGGATTCTCCATCACTGGCATTTTAAAATCAGGATTGGCTGTTTTTCTAAAAGATCTGCTCTAGTTCGCACAAAAATTATTGTGGGGCAATTCTCTGGCCTGTGCTGTCCAGGGGGTCAGACTGGATGGTCAAAATGGGCCCTTCTGTCCTTGGAATCTCTGAGTTGTTAGCTAGCTAACTGCTCGATTCCATATAGATCACCCACCTTTGGGATGCTATCTCTGTAGACACAGGAGTGGCAGCTGCTATCATATTTTGATTCTCTTATCTGTTCTGTTGTGCTCTAGCTATCCCGAGAGACCCCCTTTTCAACCTGACATACCCATCTCTCTCTCCCAAGGGAGTTCTGATATGAACTGTGGGCTTTTCTTTTCCATGTGTGCCTTTGTGTGTAGTGTTGTCATCTGGTTGGGAGACCTAAACTACAGGTTGTGCCTCCCTGATGCCAGTGAGGTGAAAACTCTGATCAGTAAGAATGAGCTTCAGAAGCTGTTGACATATGACCAGGTGAGTGAACTTCAGCCATGTAGATATTGGGTCATCCTTTTTTAGTATATCCCTGCGCTTGGGAGGTCTGGCATGTGCTCTGTGGTGATGAGATCTAGACATGGCTCTAGGGTGTTTTTGTTTCTTGCCGTTTTAGTTCCCATTAAAAATATTAAAAAGTGTCTCTGGCCGAAGGATGTGATGTTTAGGCTGTAGGAATGTGTATTAAAGCTAAGAGATACACCCTGCATGCTCAACAGCTCCTCTCACCAGCTCTTGAGGACAGAGGAGGAACAATGACAGAGGTCAGTCACAGCTCGGAGGGACCCTGGAAAGTGTGTTGCAGGAGCGCTGGGGTTTCCTGCCTGTAACTGAGGCCTTGTGTACTCCTCAGAAAGCTGGACCTGAGTTCTGTGCAGTATGTCCCTGCAGCACATTGGAAATTCCGGGGCAGCGTTAGATACAATTAAAAAAGGGGAGGTTATCCAGTGAAACTCGAAAGGAACAATATGCTCAGTGCAGTGTTCCTCGGAGCATTTATGGTGGTAGTAAATTGACTTCATGCTGCCTCTTACTTTGTAATTTCCAGGATGCTGCAGAATTTTGTATTGAAAATAACAAACTGTATTTTTGATGCTGTTAGGTGAACTTAGGAGCTTTTGCAACTGGGTAGGAGACTTACGAGAGCTGGTTTGGCGTTGTCGGCCAAGTTCACCAGCTGTAGGGTCTGCTAAAATGATCACCAGTGAAGTAGTTAGCAATGGAGTTGCTTAACTGTCATCATTAGGTTTCAAAGTTAACACTTGGTTGTGATGAATGGAGCAGTTCTTATCTCTCTTGGCTATTGGTTCATGCTGTCTACAGACTCAGGCAGGCAGCATTATGTCAGTTTGCACCTGTCTTTCGAAGGTTTTCTTTGCACCCAGAGCAGGTCTGTTTTGTAATGAAAGTGTCTGTCTTGGGGCATGGTTCTGTCGGAAGGGGTGGGTTCTGTGACAGAGTCCATGGCTGTGGAGTAAAAGGGCCCTGCCTATAACTCTGCTCTGCAGAGTTATGAAGACTTTGCTGTTGTGCTGATAGGCTGTTCCTTTTTGCCTCTAGTTGAATATTCAGCGGACTCATAAGAAAGCTTTTGCTGACTTCACAGAGGGAGAGATTAAATTCATCCCCACGTACAAATTTGACTCTAAAACAGACCGCTGGGATTCCAGGTAAGTCTGTTGATGGTGGCCTGTTAACCTGTGATGCCAACAGCATCTTGCCACGCAGCTTATTTCCCTGGCTGAATTATTAGGCTCTGATCCTTCTCCTGGAAACATGTCTGGAGCATGACATTGAATAGCCTAGCGGATCCCTCATAAATGGACTAGACATTACTTGGGACGGAGCTCTTTGCTGATGCAGAATGTCAGTGAGGCTAATGAATGAAACATACAGTTGATATTCCTCTGAGAGGTGTGGGGAATACCTCTGAGGACAGAGAAACAACACAAAAGGCACTTAAGGGGTTAGGAGTAAGTGCAGATAGACTCAGAAAGAGTCAGCTTTGCTGTAGTCTGGTGAGCCTGGGGACAGAAGAATCAGCCATGCCGAACTCTGGTTTAGCCTTCGGCACAGGCTCTTTGATTCCTCTGCCACACAAAGGCAAGAAATATTGACAGAAAACAAAAATGATAGTCCTGACCTGGGCTGGCACTTCAGGGTCCTCTTCCCCCAGAAGCTCAAGGATCATGGACCTCCCTTAGCCTCAGGGGCACCATGGGGCCTACCTGCTCCATTGCAGCCCTCAGGAAAGTGTCTCTCTCTACTGGCTCTCCCTCCTCCCTTACAGAACTGGGTCCTTATATCTTCCAGCTGGGAATCAGAGCTAATCATTAGCTGCTGCTCAGCTGGATCCCAACATTGGGCTGCTTCTTAGGCCAGGGCTTGCTGCTCCCTGGCTCTGCAGGTCCTTAAAGGGGAAGTCTGCCCTGCTACTCTTGCCCATGCAAACTCATCTGGGGAAAGATAATTCAAAACACAGAGACTTAAGGACCTTGGAAAGCAGGGACAGCTGACTAGATTTTCAGCAGTCAGGGCAGTGAGCAGTAAATTAAACTGTAGCTTGCACCGGAGTGTGGCAACAAAAGAAGCTAATGCAAGTTGGGGCCACATATGCAAAAGCCTCAGGCTATGGTGATAGCCCTTGCTGAGCCCATTCCACTTCTTAGCACTGCAGTACCAGCAAGATGTTAACAGGCACTAAGAAGAGTAACCCCAGTGATTGCGGGGACGATGAATAGATCTGGGGCACTAAATCCATGTGGCTAGCTGACAACTGGGGCAGGGAGCCTAACTAGGTATTAGAAGGGTGCCACCCTCAGCGTCGGACTGTAGCCCTGGTAGGGGGCAGAGAGAGGAGAACAGAAGTAAGGGGATGCGATTTCAGAACGGTAACATTTCGGATGAGGAAAGTGATGAGAGCCCCATCACTCGAGATGCTGCCCTAGGAAGTGTGTCCTGCAGGGACCAATCTGGCTGAGGAGGGGAATGGTCAGATGGACAGGACTGTCTGATTTCCTAGTAACTTGTATATCTGCAGTGGGAAGTGTCGCGTGCCAGCCTGGTGCGATCGAATCCTCTGGAGAGGGGGGAACATTAATCAGCTCCGGTACCGCAGTCACATGGACCTGAAAACCAGCGACCACAAGCCAGTCAGCTCGCTGTTCCTTATTGGGGTAATTGTCACTTGATGTGCTGGGGGAGAACGCTTGGTTGAAGTTCCAAGTTAAAGGATCCATCAACCATGTTTGTAATGATATAAAAGGGAGGGAGGTGAGCAGAAATGAGTAATAGCTGCTGGGCAGCCTCACTTACCTCAGTCTCTGCAGCAGGGGACTCACAAGAGCTGCTGTTCTCATATGCAGCACAGGTTGGCTGTGCAACCAGAGCAGCTTTGTGCCATGCTGACACAGACAATGCTTGGAGTTTACACAGCAGACATGTAGAGTATTCAGCAGGAAGGCTCCAGCCTTTGATTGCCTTAACAGTTTTTCTTAGGCTCTGAGGTGTGACCCAACATGTCTGCCACCGGGATAGGTGTGCTGAGCTGTTTACAGTTGGCTCCTCCTCGGGGCCAGGAGCAACCTGTAAACAATTGCACCTATTCCCATGATGCTGCTTTGCTCTGCTTGGAGAAACAGGAACTCTGGGGTGCTTCTGGCCTGAGGGGGGGGGGGGGGGCTGTGAAAGGCTGAATATAAGCTGTGGGAGGGAAGAGATTTGAGATCCCTGGCCTGTTGGGTGGAGCCAGCATGTGTGTCCAGTATTCCTCTCCCCCACTTCTGAACTAGGGTGGTCTCCTAGACAACTCATTGCTTTCTCCTCTTACCCAATCAAGCAGGCTGAAATCCTGAGGAATTTTGGGTAAGACTGCAGAGTGCCTGTGCTACTAGTTGCAGGCCACCCTTAGAGCATTTCCTGCAAATAGCAGGTCCTTCCTGGTGCCCGTTGGCCAGAAAAAGACACCATTACTGTAGGTATAATAGCTTGCATGAAATTACCCGTGAGACTTCGAGGAGCAACTGGGCCAATCAAAGCTGCACATGCGAAATGCCCAAGAATCTCCTCAGCTTCTGCTGCAGTTATTTACAAACCACTAAGGGAGTTTACACTATTGAGGCCTACACCTTCAGTGAGTATAATCTGATCTCCTGCAGGTGAAGGTTGTGGATGAGCAGAAGTACCGAAGGTTGTTTGAGGATATTGTTCGCATGATGGACAGAATGGAGAATGACTTCCTTCCTTCACTGGAGCTTAGCCGGAGAGAGGTGAGAACAGAAACGGATTCCTTGTCTGCTTCCCGAAGACCAGCAGCTGCAGAAGGGCTAGAATTTCTCTAAAGGACTCTGAGGCCCTGGTCTACACACAAAATGTAGGCTGACCTAGCTGCGTCGCTCAGGTCTGTGAAAAATTTCACACTGTGAGTACCACCATTAGGTTGATCTAACCCCAATGTAGACACAGGTAGGTCAACAGAAAGATTCTTCTGTCAACCTAGTTATCACCTATGGAAAAACTCCTTCCGTCAGTGTAGGAAGCATCTATGTTACAGTGCTGCAGTGGCACAGGTGCACGGCCTATAGCATCTATAGTGTAGACATGGCCTGATAATGTTTTATTAAACTCCAGTGTCGACAAATGTGCCAAAAACTAACTTCAGTTACCTCCCCACAACCAGGTATTGGATTAGAAATTGTGCATTGCCTTGACCTCTCAGCAAGCACGCTGGTAGGGTGCACTTACAGTAACTCCTCACTTAACGTTGTAGTTATGTTCCTGAAATCTGCAACTTTATGCGAAACTATGTTAAGCGAATTCAATTTCCTCATAAGAATTAATGTAAATAGGGGCATTAGGTTCCAGGGAAATTTTTTTCAACAGACAAAAGACAATATATACATATACAGTATAAGTTTTAAACAATTTTAAACAAACAGTTTAATATTGTACACAGCAATGAATGATTGTGAAGCTTGGTTGAGATGGTGGAGTCAGAGGGTGGACTATTTCTCAGGGAATACCTTGCTGCTAAATGATGAACTAGCACTCGGCTGAGCCCTCAAGGGTTAATACATTGTAGTTAATGTAGCCTCACACTCTACAAGGCAGCATGGACTGAGGCAGCAGGGAGGAAACACAATAGATGCAGGGCAGTAGCTGCAAACACTTCCCTGCAAAAACTGAACATGATGATGAGCCCGCGTTATCCAGCTGGAGCACACCAGTCCCTCCTCCTGACAGCACATGCACGGCTGCACAGGTGCTGATTTTCCAAAGTGCTGGGGGGTGCGTGCATGAGTGAGAGAGAGAGAGAGAGAGACGTGCATTGCCCCTTTAAGTACGCTGAGCCCACTTCAAGTACATTGCCCTTTTAAGCAGATCAGACAGGAAGCAACAGTTTCCAGCAAGCTCCCGCCTTTCTGTTCCTGAGCCCTGTCCCTCTCCTCTGCTTTGTGGAGAGGGGGTACGTGGAGAGGGGGTACGGAGTGGGAATATCAGCATTCCTCTCCCCCCCCTACCCCAGCAAGCCGGAAGCTCCCAGGAGCAGCTCCAAGGCAGAGGGCAGGTCAGGAGCAGCAAGGCAGTGGGGGAGGGCCATCTCAACTGCTGCTGGGCAGCTGCCGAGCCACATACCTTACAGGGAAGCTGATGTGAGGGGGGAGGCTGCTGCTCCCCTCCCCCACCCCCGGTTTTAATCCCCACAAGGAGGGGCTGCTCTTCCAGAGAATCCTGCACTGGACAAAGCAGGCAGCTGCCAAAGATGTTATAAAGGAGCATCGCGCAACTTTAAATGAGCATGTTCCCTAATTGATCTGTGATGTAACAACGAAACAACGTTAACCGGGGACAACTTTAAGTGAGGAGTTACTGTACTTCCCATTGTTGATGGTGATGCGGAGTCCTTATACCTAATTATGGTTCCCTGTAGGTAATAAGAAGAGTTGTTTTCTCTTTGCTCTGCAGTTTGTGTTTGAGAAGGTGAAGTTCCGGCAGCTACAGAAGGAGAAGTTCCAGATCACCAACAACGGGCAGGTCACCTGTCATTTCTCCTTCATCCCCAAACTCAATGATAGCCAGTATTGTAAACCATGGCTTCGGGCCGAGCCCTGTGAGGGGTACTTGGAGCCAAGTGAGTTTTATGCACTGTCTCTGTAGTGTCTTGGCTAAGGCAACCACCATTCTGTCCTTTCCCCCTCTCCTGCTGTTTGTCACCATTCCCACCCTCATGTGCCATCTGTCTCCCTTTCCCCTTTGGATTTCTGCCACTCTGCCCAGCTTTTTCATGTGCTGTGTGTCTGTCCATGAGGTCTCCATTACTTTTCCATTGTGGGGTTCTGCGAGTCCATGTGTGCCCCTTGCCTGTTTCAGATGAGACTGTGGACATCTCCCTGGATGTGTATGTCAGTAAGGACTCTGTGACTCTCCTAAACTCGGGTGAGGACAGAATTGAGGATATCCTTGTCCTTCACCTGGACCGAGGCAAGGATTACTTCCTCACCATCAGTGGGAGCTACCTGCCCAGCTGCTTCGGCACTTCCCTGGAGGCTCTGTGCCGAATGAGACGACCAATCCGCGAAGTTCCTGTCACCAAACTTGTCGATCTGGTAAGGAGCAGTGGTCCTGAAGCTCTGGGGAGCTTGCTCCCTGAGATTTGCACTTTGGTTTATTAACCAGACACTGAACTCTCCCCCTCCTAAAAATGGCTGCACTTCCCAAGGGCTAACCTCCCTCACTTGAGTAATGGTCCTGGCTCGCCACTGCTTCCCCTCCACATGCTGCACCCTGGCTTTCCTCACATTCGCCTAAGGACTATTCACTGCTCTGTGCTTTCAACCCCACCCTCTCTTGATGGCTTTGCTTCTAATATTTAATGGGCTGAAAAGCTAACCCAGACCCTCATGGTCATGTTCCTGCTGCGTCTTTAGAATTGCCTGGGTTTCCTTGCGGAAACCTTTTATTTTAGGGGATGCTGATTATGGTCAGCTCAGGGCACAGCCTAAGAGGAGTCTGCCATTTCCAGACATTGTCTCCAAGCAGTCTTGTGAGTAGCTGTTAGAGAGGCTGTCAGAAAATGCCAGAGGCTGGCCCTGGTTTGGGTGCACAGGGAAATACAGGTCCTTTCCAAATGCTGCCAGTGACTTACCTGAACAAACTGTTGGGCTCTTCTAAAGCCAAAATCAATTCCCCATATTTATTCTGGCTCTGGACTTATGGGGCTTGTCCCGAGGCTAAGAGACAAGCTCAGAGAGAGTGATAGCAACAAAGTATCGATAGCACCCTCAACACACATGATGGCTTCACACCAAGCATGCACATTTCGCAGATGTGCTTGTTCTATGTATGAGCAAAGTGATCTTTAAGTTCCTCCTATAGATCCAGAGATTGAGCTGCAGGAGGTCATGAGAGGAGATCTGTTATCTCTGTGGTGTTGTTGGGTTTAGATAGTGAAACTAGCCTACTGCATCAAAAGCTCTGCTCAAATTAAGGCCAGCTTGACTTGGACTGTGACCCGTAACGAAGATAATCTCTAAAAGACAACAGGACAGAATGGTTGAAGGAGGGTCTGGAAATGGGTTTGGTGTGGAATAGCAAGTGTATCTGGAGACGTGTTTGTGCGTGGTTCTCTCCAGTTCTGAATGTGCTTGCAGGGGCCAGGTGATAATGATTTGTTGTGGTTTAAGAACCAGCACCATTTCTGCTGTCAGCTGGAATGCCAGTCCAGGACCCAGAGCAGCCTGTTGGAGGGTTTGCATCCACAGGAGCAGATGGTGTTCACACAGCAAAATTGAAAAAATAAAAAAATGTAACTGTATTGACCACAGAAAAGGGACAGGCAAACAGAAGGCCAGTCCCCTGTTGGGACAAGCAGTAAAGTGAGCTACTCTCTCTGCGATTAAAAAACGAGGAGTCCTTGTAGCACCTTAGAGACTAACAAATGTATTTGGGCATAAGCTTTTGTGGGCTAGAACCCACTTCATCAGATGTATGAAGTAAAAGATACAGGAGCAGGTATAAATACATGGCTGTCGGGTGTTGCCAGAGCCTAAGATTATGTTGCCTATCTCTGCTTCCGGTCACCTAGTGCTGTGGAAGGGGAGCCCACTTTTTCTAGGTTTTGGGGGTTCCTGACCCCAGGCCCCCTTGGGCTTTGCTGCTTTTCCATGGTGGCTGAGGGGTCTCTATGTACACAGGCTGGAAGGTGTGGAACCCTGCTAGTTGAAAGAGGAGGCGTTATCATGTAGTACTGTTAAGTTGAGGCTGACTTGCTCTGGGCCTTTGGAGCATGTGTTTTCCTGCCCCTAAATGCACAAATTTCCTGATGGCCGTGTTTAACTCACCCGCTGCCATGCACGCAGAAATAGTCACAGGAGAAACTGGGCAGGACAGATTTTACCGGGACACTTGATGCTGATTGTGAAGACTCGGGGAGTGGGCAGAGAAATCTTCCAGGTAGGCGCCTGTTTCCACCTCTGGCCGTGGGTGTATGCTGTGTGCTGAGCAGTGCTACAAGGTCACTAGGGGTGCTCACTGGAGTCCTAACAGGCCTTTACATCATGTGAGCAGCATTCCTGCTAATTGGGATCTAAATCTCCTGCTGCAGCTTTAACAGCAGTGGTGTCAACAAAACATGTGAGAAGTAGCTGCCAGTCAGTGCTGGTGGGGTCTCAGGCTGCCGAGTCTGTTTCTTTTCTGCTTAATCATAAATCAGGTTCTCTCTGTTAATGATGCTCTCCTCCTCTCTCTCTCTCTCTCTCTCTCCTCTCCTCTCCTCTCCTCTCCTCTCAGGGAGAAGACAGCTTCCTAGAGAAGGTAATGCAAGCCAGTGCTGAGGGGGCTTTCTCAGTGGTTTTTGTTTGTATTTTCTGTAAAAAAAAAAAAAAAAAAAAAAAAAGAGCACTCAGACTTTTCCCATTTTCCTGACGAGAGCAGGGGGAGACTGCTGCAGAGGGAGTGTCGGCTCCAGGCGTGCCAAAAGGCACTGCTGTGGGCCTAGAACAGACATGTACACTCTACAGTACTGAATTAGCCTTTGTGTGCCTCATAGTGACTCTAGTTAAGGTGGAGATGGCACCTTTCAGGTGTGTCTAATTTCCTTAGAACATTTTCTGTTGGGTAAGAAATTCTCCTGACGGATCCCAGTGCCCAAGGTGAATCTGTCTGCAAAATCTGACTTAGATTTACCCCTCATGAGTGAGTTGAATCAGTGCATGGGAAATGGGTTTCAGAATTGAGGAAGGCTTTCTGAAGGTTATATTTTTGCTGGGGGAGAGGTCTCTGTTAGCTGCAAAAAGAGTTTAGTGTGATGGCTTCCATCTCGGCATGTGGGTGTGGAGGCCTGGGGCCAGGGAGGGCCTTGCCACAGTTTGAGGAAAGTCCTTAGGCATGCTTTCTGCCTGACACTTGCCACAGTAGCAGAATGAAGCAATTGGGTAATTCTCGCAACTGCCACCATCTGAGCAGCTGCAGCAAAGGCAGGGCAGTGCTAGGAACTGTCATTCTGCATGTGTTGATTGTATCTCACTGCTGCCTTGGGGAGATGAGGCAAGGAGCCACTGTCCTTCCCTCTCCCCCATTCTTCCAACTCACCCTCAGAGGATTGCCCCAGTCTCTTGTTTCCTCCTGCAGCTGCTCAGAGGCTTGCTAACATGAGAACTTGTGCTGCTGCCCTAGGCTGTGCTCATGGAGCAGAGCGAACCAGGAGAGGAGATGGGGAGTCAGGGAGTGATCTTATGGGACAAGAAAGCTTCTGCCTCTCATCCAGCAGGGAGGAGGGGAACAACAGGACGACCTGTCTCCCAGGGTTGCTGCTTTTGGAGCAGCTGGCTAATGGGGTGAAGCAAGGGAAGAAAGGAGAAACTCCTCCCTCCCTGCCAGCACAGGAGAAGAGAGCACTCCAAGTTAGTCAGACATTTACAAGCCAAAGTGAAGAGTGCCCTGGTAGGAATCCAGTGCAGCCTGTCACCATTCCCAGCAGCTAGGGGTGGACTATGCCAGCTTTTTCAACAGGCTGCTGCTCCAAGTCAGCCCAGGGGCCTGTCTTCTGCCTGTTTTGAGTGCAGCCTGTCATGCTGTCTGGAGAGCTCACAAGCTTGAGTGCCAACCCCAGGGCAGACTGTCCAGGAACAGGGCACAAGCCCCCGTTGGTTGTGTGTTCTACAAATAGATTCACCAGCCAAATAATAAGTGTGAACTCCCAAAGCCTTTTCATGGAGTCACAGACAGTCCCCTTAGCACTCTGGTCTATCATACCACCCCCAGCAAGCATTGCCTCTTTGATAGAAAGTCACTTTACACCAAAGATCGAGTCCCAAAGGACCAGTTACTTACCCCAGAGCAATTTGCACCATTGATCTCACACCAAAGACAATACTTGTATTAACTAACTAAGGATTTATTAACTAGGAAAAAGAAATGAGTTGTTTGCTTACCTGCTTTAACCTTGTATACACGCACAAATGAGTTAAAGTCAGGTATCAAAAGTAACTTCTATTGTAGGCAGACTCTGTATGTCCTTTAGGGCTAACCCAAGCTCAGTCATTGGGGACTCCTTGCTTAGCCTATGGGCATGTCTTCAGTAGCAATGTTAAAGCGCTACCATGGCAGTGCTTTAATGTGGCTGTGCTGTCGCGGCACCCGAGAGCTCTCCCAGCGCTGTAAAAAAATCACCTCCACGAGGGGAATAGCTACCATCGCTGGTGCACTGTCTATACTGGCACTTTACAGCGCTGAAACTTGGAGAGCTCAGCAGGGTGTGTTTTCACACCCCTGAGCGAGAAAGTTGCAGCGCTGTAAAGTGACAGTGTAGACAAGCCCTTAGAAATCCTCGCCCCTCCGAGTTCAAGCAGCAAAGGAATAATCAGTTCTCCTTAACAGGCCTTTTTATTCCCTTTCCCCAGCGTTCAAGTTGCGATGGGATGATGGCTTGGGCATGTCCCCTCCTCAGAGCTGTGGGGAAAACAATCAACGAAGTCCTTGTTCCACAATGACACATTTGGACACAGTAGTCCTTCCTGATGGGCAGGGGATAACACCTCTTTTGGTGAATGAGAAATTCACACTGGGCAATGCTTCTCCCCTGCCTGGGGGGATTTACAGTCTGAGCAAATGTTTAAACATTACCTTGTACCATGGGAGGAACTGTTCTAAGTAGGATGAATACATGCAGCATCCTACAAGCAAACCACAAACACTAAACACATTCTTGTTCCACAAACATTCAACACATTCTTGTAACACTACTATCTGTTTTAACTGTACTAACCCACAGGCGAGCCAGAGTCCAGCTATGCATTTTTCAGTGTTCAGTGAGGCCTGGGTCTTGGCATGAGTTGGCACCTGCCAGTGTTATGCAGCCATCACATCCATGTAATTCCTTAGCCCTGGTCTACAATGGGAAATTAGGTTGTTACAACTGTCGTTCGGGTGTGAAAAATCAACTGCCCCCCAAGCAACACAGTTAAACTGCCCTAACTCCTGGTGTAGACAGCACTAGTTGATGGGAGAATCCTGTCAGGGAGGTGGAGTACCGATGCCAACAGGAGAACCCCTCCTGTCAGCGTTGGTAGTGTCTGCTACACGGAAGTGCTACAGTGACGCACCTGCTTGCTAAGTGTAGATGAGCCCTTAGATGGGATATTTCATAGCAGCCTGTGGTCTAGATTCAGCCTTTGGGATAAGGATTTCAAGCTCTGGCCCTTGCTTTGCAGGATAAAAGTTGTAGTTGGAGCATGCTCGCTGCAGTAAACGTGCTGTTCCAGATCTGTGGCCCTGTGTGTTTAGAGCCATGAGAGAGAGAGAGCCTTCACCTGCACATGATTTCTAGCACTGTAAAGCTAACGAGTCCTGCTCATTCAGACAGCCTCTGTGAAAGTTCATCCTTGTGATTGAGGGGAATCCCTACGGCTGCGCACGAGAAACCCTACCCAGCAGGGCTGGAAAAGGGCAGTTGCCAAGCAAGTGCGCTTGGCGATTGGGTTGCCGTGTGTGCGTGAGTGCGTGTGTGTAGGGGGCAGGGTTTGCTCTGGACGGCAGATGCATTCCCAACAACAGTTCCTGTGGGTCAGCGCTGCATGCAGCTAGCGGGACTTCTCCAGGATGATCTAAAACCAGGAACACACACTACGGGTGAAGCCTTGTCCCTTGGGAAGTGAATGGAGAGTCCAAAGGAATGTAGTGTCTCAGTTGCTTCACATGAGTAGCAAGGAAAATGAGGCAAAGGGAGGTGTGGGCACTCTATACAGAGTGGAGCCTGAATATAGCTATTCACCACCAGCAGGGTGGGCATTGGGGGCAGCGAACGGGGGCAGTTCAGCAGGCTTGAGAACAGGCATGTCAGAGTGCTAAGGGCGTTAGTGAATGACTGTGCTAAACCCGCAGTCATGGGCAGCTAGCTGGGCGGGAAGGAAACAGCAATGGGATTGAACCTGGACAAATGAAAGCCAGTACGTCTGAGGGGAGGGGAGAGAACACGTGATCTAACCAGGGATTCAGCTATAGAGCAAAAGGTGCCCGTAGTATGAGAGTGCACTAGGGCTGCTAGCAAACAGCCAGTTCGGTAGCAGCCAGTGGGACCTTGGGGCTGAATGTGCAAAAACACCACATAGCAGGCCAGACGAAGTCTCACTACGCAGCGCTTGAGCCCCCAGACAGCAGGGAGCTGGCGTCCTGTTCTGGACAGTTTGGGATGTCGGCCTGTTAGAATGAAGAGAAGAGCAGCAGGGGCTGGATTAAAAGGAGATATTCACTGGGACTTGCAGCTACGGTGGGGGAGCTGGAGCCATCTACAAATCCTGGGGGGGTGTAACTAAGGGAACGGCATTGCCCAAAGGAACAATGAGCAGGTTCTCTGCTGCTGAGATGTGTTAGCCTGACAGAGGCTTGGAGATGCACAGGAAATCCCATCACCACGTCAGCAATACCTGCCCAGTATGTATTGCTGGACCCCTTTCAGCATTCTCTGGGGCAGGAGAATGCTAACTCCCTAGCTTGCAGTGATGGCATAGCTGTGTCAGTCCCGCTTCCCAGAATATGAAAGAGACAGGGTGCGGGAGGTGGTTCCTTTTCAGCTTCTGTTGGTGCGAGAGAGGAGAGAGAAGCTTTCGAGCTACACAGAGCTCTTCTCAGGGCTGACTAACTGCAATTTGCCGGTTTCCTTTCTAAGGATGGCTGATGTGAGAGCGTGAGCAGCTCCTGAGGCAGCAGGTGACTAGCTCTCTGCAGAAGCAGGCTGGATGTAGGAGGAGGCGGCATGTGTCCAGCCCAGAGTGCTGTGGGTCTCCTTGCCTGAAGGTGGAGCTGGGCAGGAAGTTAAATTTGGCTCTTGTCTTTGGTGGGGGTGGGGAGAAGAAGTTGAGGAGTGTTCTTTTGGGGGGATTGAAAAGTGCCCCCAAAAGAAGGAGCTGTTTGTGGGTGTTACCCCTTCTCCAGTGCAGAGGGGAATCTAGGCCGTCGTCACATCTTTCAGCATCTCCTGGCATGCTGAGCGTCAGCCGGCTTGCCAGGCTCGCTCAGAGGCTGGGGACGGCATTGGGCACTAGGTGGTTTGGGTGAGAGCTCTAGAGCCAAAGGTCAGCATACTGCGCGGGAGCTGGCTAAAGCTTCCTGATCCTGGGGCCAGGCTGTTCTGCCCCACGGCCACTGGAGCAGCCTTATGGTAGTGCTTTGGCCACATGCTGCCTGCCAGCGGGGAATCCTCAGCATGGATACCTGCCAGAGCAGCAGAGACCTGTGCCTGTCACAGCTGGGGTTTGGGCTCTGGCCTGGAAATATTGCACTGAAGCCTTTTGCATTCTGCTGGAGACAGGTGGCCTGGAAGTGGGGCGGGTTTGTATTGGCCTCTCTAAAGGGTTATTTTCCTGCCTAGCCCAGGAGCCTTTTGCATTCCCACCCTTGCTAATAGTGGGTCAGGTGATCCATGCAAGCCAGCCTGGTCTGAAGGGGGCTAAGAGGGTGGGTGTGGAGGAGGGTTAGGGTTTAGGGGAATCTGCATGGTGCGGATCTCATGTGAGGGGAAGGCTGTGCTGTATGGGGTCCTAACAGGGTTGTCACCCAAGTGAGCAGGGGATGGGGGGGGAGAGCGGAGCCTGTTGGAGTGGCAGCTTGGCTGGGGCGCAGTGGCCCAAAGCGGGGCTGGGGTGGCTGGGTGCTGGGAAGGCAGGTGGGAGCTGGCTGGCCTGGGTGAGTGCCGGTAGGGCACATGCTCTCGCAGGTTCTGGTGGTGGTGTTGGTGTCTTTGCTGTAGAGGGACTGGGGCTCCCTGACCCTGGGTCTGCTCTCTCCCACCAGGAGAAATCACTTCTGCAGATGGGCCCCTCTGACAGCGAGGATGCCAGTGAGAGACCCCTGCAGGTGCCTAAGGAGATCTGGCTACTGGTGGACCACCTGTTCAAGCACGCTTGCCACCAGGTGAACAGAAAGGGACCTTGCCTGCACACAGAGAGCACTCCCTGTGGTTGGTGACCAGGGGAGACATCCTGGCTCAGTGAGTCGGTAGTACTCCAACCACGACGCAGGCTGGGTGTTTGCCAGGCTGAGGCTTGCTCCCCAAGGGCTTGGCCATCGCGCCTGTGCTCAGCCTCAGCCCAGGCTGTCCTGGAACCCGTGCAGCCTCCCTCGGCTGCGCTTTCTGCCCTGCAGCTCTCAGGAGGGTGCCCTGACTGCGCTGTCATTGGCAGGAGGACCTGTTCCAGACGCCTGGCATGCAGGAGGAGCTGCAGCAGATCATCGACTGCCTGGACACCAGTATCCCTGAGACAATCCGTATCCTTCACAGTGCTGAGACTGGAGCCTGGCTCCCTGCCCCTCCCAGGACTCAACTCACCGTGGAGACCCTGCTGTCTCGCCTTCCAGGGGCAGGCTCCCTGCTGGGGGAGCTGCCTCCATCTCACCCCTCTGCCAGGAGCGACTCGAAAACACCAAAGCCACCACAGGGCCCTGGGTCAGAAGAAGGGGCCCATGTACAGGAGATGGCTGTGCTCTGCACAGGAGGTGCTGAGCGATACCTGCAGGGAGCTCTGGGAGGAGCCTGATGAGAGAGCATAGATGCAGGTGTGGGCGTGAGGGTGGAGGAGGAAGGGCTAGAAGGATGCAGGGCAGGGGTTGGCTGGAGCCTTTAGCAGCAGCATTTTGGATTTTTTTGGGGGGGGAGAGGGGGGCTCCAGCATGGAGCAGGGCTGCAGCAGTGATCTGGGGAGATGCTAAAGCCCACGCTGAGGACGCATGCTGGGAGTGGGAAGTGAGGATAGTGGAGCTGTTAACAGTGAGGGAGATGAAGAGGCCAGATGGGGATGAGCTCAGTTTTGGAAATGTTCTGTTTGTGATAAGACATCCAGGAGGTGTGCACAGCAGGGGGTAATGGAGGGGAGGGTTGGTGTGTGCACATGAGGGAGTGCAAAGCAGAGGGGGCAAGGATGGGTACGGCAGGCAGGGTGTGTGTGGTTGGAGTGCACGACAGGAGCGTTGGGTGCACAGCCGGGTGTTGTCGCAGAGGGGTGGGGGGTGCACATGCACACGGAAAGTGCAAGGCGGAGGTGTCAGAAGGGACAATTATTCCCCTCCCCTGCCCCGAAAAAAGTGTCCTGATTTTTTACACTTGCTATCTGGTCACCCTACCCCACTCACATCCCCTGCTGTACACATGCCTGCTGTGCACCCCCCCGCAGTACACCTCCTCGACACTCCACCCCGCCACCCCTGCCGTAAACACCCCCACGCAGCCACCCCGCCCAGGCTGCTGCCCGCCAGCAGCCATGACCCAACAAGGGCATTTGGCCAGGGATTGCAGCCTTCAGCAGCTGGAGGCGGGGAGGGCACCGAGGAGTCTGTGGCAGAGAGCAGGAATGGGTGGTGCCGCGATGTGGGGCAGTTTCCCATGTGTACCCCCCTCACCCCAACTATCTCCCAACTTCCCGCCAGCAGCCATGACCCAACCAGGGTGTTTGGCCGGGGATTGCAGCCTGCAGCGGCTGGAGGCGGGGAGGGCACCGAGGGGTCCGCGGCAGAGAGCAGGGACAGGTGATGCCTCGATGTGGGGCAGTTTCCCATGTGTGCCCCTGCCCCCCATTGTCTCCTGCAGCACGGGTGGGGTGGTTATAAAGCCAGGCGGAAGAGTCAGTGGCCACTTTGGGTGAGTCTGCACCACAGTTTAAGTGCAGGGTTAGTGGGACTTGAGTCAGCTGAGCTGTGTTAGGGAGCCCTGGGCTTAGAGTGACCAAAGGTCCCAATATTAGTGTCTTTGTCTTGTATTTGGCAGTGATGGGGAGCGGTCCCCAATATCGAGACAAAGGGAGTCCCGACCGATGTGCGATCGGGACGTGGGACAAATGTGTTAAAATCGGGACTATCCCGATAATATCAGGACATCTGATCACCCTAGAGGGGGGGAGTCGGAGAGGGTGGGGGTGCATATGGCAGGGGGTGGGAGGTACATGGCTGGGGTGTTTGAGTGGGTGGGGGTGAGTACGGCAAGCTGTGGGGGGGGGTACACAGCAGGGGTGCAGGATGGGGTGGGGTGCGTATGGCAGGGGTGTTTGGGTGAATACGGCAGCAGTGGGGTGTGCACAGCGGGCGTGTCGAAGGGGATGGAGGTGCATACAGCAGGGGATGAGGGGGTGTGTACAGCAAGGTGTGTGTGGGGTCTAGTGCATGAATGTCGAGGGGATGCACGACGGGGGTGTAAGGGTGCATGGTGGAGGGCATGGGAGGGGGCAGGGGTGCATATGGCAGGGAGTCTGGGGGGTGCGTAGCAGGGGTCTTGGAGATAATTATTCCCCTCCCCTGCCCCGAAAAAAAGCCTGGCCCTGGCTGTTTGACTAGAAGGGGGTAGAGGGAAGCACAGTTGAGGAGGCTGCCTGAGGAAAGGGGGAGCCCAAAGCCAGAGAAGGGTGGAGGAGGAGGCTGAAGGAGGGGTGGCAGAGAGACACCTGTCGTGGGGGCGGCTGGGCACTGCGCAGGGCCATGCTGGAGGAGATTGCTCCTTGACTGGGTGTGGCACAGCGGGCAGCAACCACTCGGTGGCTGAGGCACTCCTCATCTTCCTGGAGGCTCTGCCGGAGCCGGTCATTTGTTACGAGCTGTATCAGCGATGCCTGGACTGTTCCCACGACAGTCGGCTGTCTCGACAGGTGTGTGCCTCCCTCCCCCGTCACAGGGCCGCTCGGACTCCCCCCTGCTGCAGTTAGCAGCACTGGCCTCTGGGGCTGTGCCAGTGGCCCCTCGCCCACCCAGGCCACCTGGCTGCAGTTAGGGACCCTCTGGCCCAAGGTGGGTGGGGTGGGTGGCCAGTGTTCTGTGGTGGCACATGCCTGCCGTGGGGCCTAGGGAAGCTGGCTCGAGAGGTTTTGGTCCAGCAGCTGCAGGCACATGCGTCTCCTCTGATATGGGTCTGAGGCAGGGACTGAGCCTGGAGGGCTCCTCCTCACAGGAGTCCTGCTGCTGAGGAAGGCCAGTGAGGCTTGGCAGGTGGTGCTGTGCATCACGGAGCTGTGGCAGTCTGGGGGGGGGGCAGGGCACACATCCTGATCTGGACGGGCAGGAGGGGCCGTAGCAGACTGTGTGGGCGTGGGGGAAGGAGGAACGCGTGCTGCTGGGGGAGCTTACCTTTCCTCCCTTGCAGGTGATTTCTCACCTGCCCCGGTGTCACCGCAATGTGTTCCGTTACCTGATGGCGTTCCTGCGGGAGCTCCTGAAATACTCGGAGGACAACAACGTCAGTGCCAATATGATTGGTAAGAGCCCAGCCTGCCCCCGCCTGCTGCCATCCATGCAGCATCCACACAAGCCCTTGCCCCTGTGTCTAATGCAGGATTTTGCCTCTCTTTGCAGCCTCCCTGTTCACCAGCCTCCTCCTGCGGCCTCCACCCAACCTGATGTCGAAACAGACTCCACAAGACCGCCAGCGTGCCATCAGCTTCCTCCTCGGCTTCCTGCTCGGGGGGGACGAGGAGTGACCTCCCAGCCCACGATGCGTGGGACCCACTGCCCATGGTTTGGTGTGGGCCAGGCCCACCCGATAGCCCTGGAGGGGGGAAGCTATGCTACAGTTTGTGTTTATCATCAGGAAGGAAGTGGCCTCCCATTCTTCCCCCTGCTGTACCTACACTGCAGAGGACTTGTATACTCATCACACTGCCACCCAAGCCAGAGCCGGTTCATCCCCCAGCATCCCTTCCCTGCCAGTGTAGTTATTTATGGGAAGGGCAGACCAGGAGCTCCCTGAGGGCCTGGAGGTTGGCCACGGTGTCCCCTGGCTGGACTCTGCTGCTCTGTGTGTATATGTATGTGTACACACTGACACCTGTGTGTCTTGCCAGCTGCACAAAGGGGCTTCCCTGAGTGTGCATCCCTTGTCTTGGACCCAGTGTGTGCCAGCAGCAGCACCGAAGGCCTCTCCAGTCCCTTCAGCGCTGCATGGCCTTTCCTCTCCGCTCTGTGGTTTGTGTGATGCGACCCCTGCCCCTGCATTGCTCACCCCGCCCCTCCCCCAAGCAGGGTAGCCTTACTCTGGCTTGTTGGCACCTGGCCCAGTGCTGGGGCAGTAAGCAGGGGGGCCCTGGCCCAGCTTCCTTCTGGGGTGCCAGTGGGGTTGCTGGTGGAATAATGGGGTGATGGTGCAGCCTCACTGGGGAAGGGGGGAGGTATCTGAGTAGCTGTGTTGTGGGGGGACAGTTTAGTCTCCTGTGAGAGCGGGGCGAGGGCTCAGCCTCCTGGGGGTGTGCTGGGGTAGCTCAGTGGGGCTGCGTGGGCATTTGGCAGAGCTGCCGATTCTCTGGCAGGTCAGAATGTTGCAGCCAGTGGCTGCGGCAACCCTGCAGCCTCCTCAATGCTCACCCATGGTATGCTCCAGCCCTCTGCTGTCAGCCACCAAGGAGGGGATCGCCCTTCCTGTGTGTGGTGCTGGCTGCACCCCCACCCCAGTCCTGTGCTTCCTGCTACAGCTAAGCCCGGCACCTTGCTCCTGCCTCTGCATGCTGGGCCCAATGCTGTCAGTGCAGAGCCCTTGCCCTGCTCTCCAAGGGGACGGAAGATCCCAGGCTCTTTGGCACTTGTTCCCCTTTTTGTGCTGATGTTCACCTAAAGTTGAGCCCTAGGAGGGGAGTGGGGATGTGCCATGCGCCCTGCCCAGTGCCTGGGGAAGAGACTAGTTGGGGGTCTACATCATTCACCCCTCTGCTGCTCCATTTCCCCTGGGGCAGGGAGGAAGAGCTGGAATGCTGTGGGGGAGGGAGGCGGCGTGCTGCTCCCAGTACCAGTGCTGGTGGGCTTTTTCCAGCTGTGCGCCTCCTGTCTGTCTGAGGCGGGAGGGGGTCACCAGAACACTAAGACCTACCAGCTTTGGCCACAGGCCCAGCCCAGGCAGCTCCAGCACCAGGAGCTGAGGTGTGGGCTGGAGCCACAGGAGAAAGGAACCTCCGGGCCCAGGCAGCGCAGTAGTTTTGGGGAAGGGAATGGGTCCTGGTCAGCAGCAGCCCTGGGGGTTCAGTGGCTCTGGTAAGTGTCTGGAGGAAGATCCTACCCCCGACCCCCCCCCCACACACACACACAGAGCCAGGAGAGGGGAAGGGCCCCCCCCCCCCCTCAGGGCTCTGCACTCAGGCTGTCCCGTGGGGCTCTCCCCTCCGTTTCCTGTGCTGCTCTGTGTGTTGTCCTGTTGCTCGGAGCTGCCCGGGCCTCCTGTACCTTGGGCTGTTCCTTTTTTATTATATAATTTATTAGAAAACTGTTCCAAATAAACCTCCATTGTGCAATGAGTGAAGTGGTGTTACGAGCCCCAAGCCCTGCCTGTCCCCTGTGCTGCCCAGCAGGGCCGTAAGTGCTTTGGGCGCTCCTAAGGCAGCAGCTTGGAGCTCCATGTCATCCTCGGAAGTTGATAAAAGAAGGAAACTTGGTTAACTCCTTCTCTCAGGTTGTCTGCACATACACTGAGTGTTACGTGCTTCCTAGTGAGCGCCAAGTTACATTCTGAGCCCCGGGGCTCATCATGTGACTGCCCAGTCTTCAGGGGAGATTCCAGCCAGGGAAACCCAAGTGGCAGGGCAGGGGCTAGCCTGTTCGTAAGTGCAAACAGTGGAGTTTTGGACTGTAACTGTAGGGCCAGAAACTCATGCTGCATCCTTCCCCTAGGCGGTTAGTTTGCTTCACCAAAAAAGTCTCAGCCAATGAACTGCTGCAAGAAGAACTTGGGGTGAAATGAATTCATTGGCCAGGAGGGGAACTGGTTAGTTAAGTTTAGGCTCTAGTAGGTCTGTTGTGACTTTAGTTTATATGTAACCCTTGGTTTCTGCTGGCTGGCATTTGAATCTCTGGGCATTGTTAAATACACTTAGGTCTGTTTATTGAGAGAGCAAGTAAGTGTAAGTTCCATGGTGTGTCACTGCTGAGCTGTGGTGTGCTGTTCCTTTAGTGACAGAAGAGCATGGAATTGGGCAAGTGTCCAGTGGAGCAGGAGCAGGGTGCTGCCCATGGGTGGTGGCGGCAGGGAGCAGATCCCCAGCAGGCACAGAAAGAGCAGGTGGTAGCAAGGTGCCCCACAGCCCTGGGTACCCCTGCAAAGTGCCACAGGGCATGGCCCAAAGTGGCAGCAGCCTCAGCACTCCACTCAACTGCCTGCTGCCCCCCAGGCTGTTGCTCACACATGTGTAGTCCCCACTGCCTTCATGGAGCCCATGCACCTCCAGATCTGTGGGAAGGGCTGCTCAGTTGCTAAGCTAAGCTATGTGGGGGCTGGGGCTCACCCCAGAGATCCCTGGGACCCCGCTTTGTAAGCTAGAATGTTTCAAAGGAGCACCTGCTTTGGAGACACAAGTGGCAGCATGTTCCACAGTGTCTCCTCAAGTGCTGCCAGCACCATGGGCCTAGCTGATGGATTTTATGGGTGTGGGAGCTGAGCATGGTGCCATGGAGGTTTTTCGCTACTTGCTGAGTTCATACCAGCCCTAGCAATGGGGCCCCCAGCCCTGTGCTGGGGAACCTCCCTTCTCCAGTTAAGCTTCCCTTTGTCTGCTCGGTTTGTGCTGTGGTTAGTGGCAAGGCACATGCCGTATCACACCTAGCAGCATGTGTGTGAGTGGCACATTACAGAGAGAACTGAGCCGCTGTTGCCGCCAAAGGAGCTGCTGGTCCATGGCTGATGTGCCACATTGCAGGACTGTGGCCAGGAGGCTCATGCATGAGGCTGCTCCTTTGCACATGGTGCCCATCACGTGAGCACCCTCCCCTCTGAGGTCTGGCCAGCAAGGAAGGCTGGGCCATTGCTGGAGAGACAGGGCTTGTTCTGCTCTCTCCCCAGCTGTGGCGGGCACCAAGCCAGGGCACTTCAAAGTCTCCTGAAATCTGACTCTTTCCTCTCCCGCGCATTGCAAATCTGTCAATTTACAGATTAAATTACTACCCCTCCCCTCATGGCAGAATGCGGGGGGCTGTAGGTGCATGTGGGGGAGCGTTAAGGACGAGACCTCAGGGCACGGGGGTGAGATGTTGAAGCTGAGGCCTTGGGGGTGGCCGGGGGATGAGACTTGGAGAAGAGGCAATTCCACGCGCAGCCAGCAGATGGCACAAGAGCACTACGTTCCCTTCCCCCTACAGCAGGGGTCGGCAACCTTTCAGAAGTGGTGTGCCGGGTCTTCATTTATTCACTCTGATTTAAGGTTTTGCGTGCTAGTAATACATTTTAACCTTTTTAGAAGGTCTCCTTTTATAAGTCTAAAATATATAAACTATTGTTGTATGTAAAGTAAATAAGGTTTCAAAATGTTTAAGAAGCTTCATTTAAAATTAAATTAAAATGCAGAGCCCTCCAGACCGGTGGCCAGGATCTAGGCAGTGTGAGTGCCACTGAAAATCAGCTCATGTGCTGCCTTCGGCACACATGCCATAGGTTGCCTACCCCTGCCCTACACCCAGCCAAAGGTAAGGCCCCGATTTCAGTGGAAAGTGACTGCATATTCCCAGCCTGCCTGGTCCCTTTTCCCCTGCTGCTGGGCAGCAGCTTCACAGCTCAGCTGCCTGCCTTTCCCAATCCATCTGAGCTAAAGCCCCATTGCAGCCCCTGGGACATTGCACAGGTCCACACACTGGGTCTCAGCACCCAGACACGGGATTTGTGCTCTGGCTCCCCCACCAGCCCCACCTGTGCTCCCAGCCCCAGGGGAAGAATACAACAGACATGGTCACTCACAGCTGGCACCAGCTCCTGGTTCTGCCACTGAGCTGGAGATGGCATGGGGCCCTGGCAATGGCCCCTTGAGGCACAGGCCAGAGAGTCCCACTGGGATCATCTGGATGGATCTCCTGTACACCACGCCTCAATGCAACCCCCACAGGTAGGGTCCGTATGTGCTCAGCAGGGCAGCGTCACCCTCAGTGCACCCACTGCCTGCCCCTTGCACCACGCTAGTCTACCCTGGTGCTGGCTGCTCTCGCGATGGTGTGACTGGTGTTTGGAGCAGCCCAGCTGCCTTAGACTGTCAGTGCCCAGCACAGCAGGGTTCTGCCCTGGTCAAGGCCCTGTATAACTGTTCCATGTCACTGGATGATCCAGCCCCTGTCTCTCTCTGCTGAGCAGGGAGAGCTGCCAGCAAACCGGCCCTGCCTCCAGCAGCTCCTTGGCTGCATGCCCTGAGCCTGCTGAGGTTTGCGAGAAGCAGTTGCAGAGCACCCCGGGCAGGCCTCATCCACCCTTCCCAGAACACTCCCCTGGCTGGAAGGCTGGGAGTGGAGCCCTGGTGCAGCTGGGTTCAGCCCGGTCATGCACAGTGCCCTGTCGAGTGCCCCCCAGTGTAGGGAGGACCCTGATACTGGGGCCAATCCAGCACTGACAGGACCCTGGGCTAGTGGGGCATCCGTCTCTCCTCTCTGTGGCTCTCCGAGAGCCAGGCCGCTCCAAACTCCCCGGGAAGTCCGGGCTGCAGAGCTGAGCCTGCCCCCTCACAGCGGGAGCGCCTGGGCAGATACTGGCCATGGCATGTGCCTGTGCCCTGGCAGGCAGTGGCTGGGGCAGCAGACAGGCCAGACCTGCCCATCCTCTGCTTTGCACATGGAGCCCAGGGGCTGTGCCGGGGTGGGAGGTAAAGACCCTGGCTGAGTGATTCCTGCTGATCTGTGGGCTGAGTCAATCCCCTGCTCTCCTTCCTAGCAAACCCTGAGGCCAAGCTGCAGGCCCCATGGTGATAGGGTTGCCAACTTTCTACTCTCACAAATCTGAACACACTTGCCCCACCCCCACCCCTCCTCCAAGGCCCTGCCCTTACCCTGCCTCTTCTTCAAGACCCTACCCCCTGCTCACTCCATCCCCACTCCCTCTATAGCTCGCTCTCCCCACCCTCACTCACTCACTCATTTTTACTGGGCTGGCTCAGGGGGTTGGGGTGTGGGCTCTGGCTGAGGTTGCTGGCTCTGGTGTGGGGCCAGAGATGAGGGATTTGGGGTGCAGGAGGGGGCTCCAGGCTAGCGCTGAGGGGTTTGGAATATGGGAGGGGGCTTTGAGCTGGGGCAGGGAGTTGGGGTGTGAGGGCTCTGGCTGGGGGTGTAGACTCTGGAGTGGGGCTGGGGATGAGAAGTTTAGGGTGTAGGAGAGTGCTCTGTGCTGGGACTGAGTGGTTTGGAGGGCAGGAGGGGGTCAGGGATGCAGACTCGGGGTGGTGCTTACTGAAAGCAGCTCCAGGAAGCAGTGGCATGTTCCCCATCCAGCTCCTAGTTGGGGGCACGGCCAGGTGGATCTGCACGCTGCCCCGTCCACAGGTGCTGCCCCCACAGCTCCCATTGGCCATGGTTCCTGGCCAATGGGAGCTGCAGAACTGTCTCTTGGGGTGGGAACAGCATGTCGAGCCCCCTGGCTGCCCCTATGCATAGGAGCCGGAGAGGGGACATGCCGCTGCTTTTGGGAGCTGCGCAGAGCTTCGGGGGCAGCATTGCTCATCACTCAGCCTTCACTTGGCACTGCCCACAAAGGCCACTGCTGTGTGGCTCCCAGGTGGGGGCCAGCCTGGGCCAGGGCCTGCCCTGCCACCCAGGAGCATCTCTGCAGCCAGCTTCAGTTGTCAGGTCTGGGGATGGCAGACATCCCCTGCAAATGGGCTGAAGAGCCAGGGGCCTAGAACACGCCTGGACCCCAACAGCTGGGCTGAGGCCTGAACTCATGTGAGATCCGTGGCCCCAGGGGCCTTGAGCAGCTTCCGTGCCCATGTTAACCCCTTGGCAAGTTGCAAGCGAAACTAAAACTGCCCTGGGGAGCTGTGGCCAGCCAGCACAAGGCTAGGTGAGGCCAGGGGGTTGAATCCACCCTCAGCTTGTCCCAGGCAAACGGCCCATGTGAACAAGCCTTGGTGACAAGGACAAACCCACGCTAGCCTCAGCACTGTGCTCAGAGCAGCGCCCCAGCTGGGACTCTCTCACCCCACAGACCCAGCTGGGACTCCCCAGCCTTCTACCCTAGCTGGGACCCCACATCGCCACAGTACCCTGTCCCAGCTAGGGCCCACACACACATAGCACCTACCCCAGCTGGGACCCCACACCCCATAGTCTCCTGCCCCAGATGGGACCCCATAGCCCCCTGCCCCAGCTGGGAACTCCCACTGCCCACAGCATCCTCCCTCATCTTGCCCCCCCACACACACATAGCCCCTACCCCATTTGGGAGCCCCCACCCCTCATAGCACCTCACCTTAGCTGGGACCCCCGCTACAGAGCCCCCTGCCCCAGCCATGACCCACTGCCAGGGCCACACACCCTAGTTCAACCTCTGGAGTAGCCCAAGATGACAGCTGGTGTGCGGCTAGAAGCTGCACACCAGGGGCCCAGTGAGCTGGGTGCTTTGGGGCATCTGGCCCTGTTTTACTGCATTCATGGGGGCAGAGCTCTTGGGAAACTCTGGTTCCATGTGCCTGTACCCGCCGAGCACAGCCCTGCCTGTGCAATGTCCTGCCAGCCACTTATGGGGCTGCACTGGGCCCCAGGGCACGTGGGCCTGGAAAATTAGTCATGGTGGAAGGCGCCCAGACACTGGCTAAGCCCCTGCTGCAGAGAACAGAGTTGCACATTGGAGCTGGGAGCCTGACTGGCCAAGAGGTCCCAGCTAAAGATTTGGGTGCTTGGGGGAGCCAGCCAACCCTCCAGGGGCCTTGCCCATTGGCTAGGCCCCAGCTGGCCCTCAAAGCCTGGAGCACAAGGTGAGTGCTCTCCTCAGCCTTGCCCCGCTCTGCTCCCCAGGCACCCCCTCTGTGGGAGGGAGAGCAGCTGGGGCGGCAGTGGAGAAAGCCGAGCGCGTCCTGCCACAGGAAGCCTCAGGCAGTGTCATCTCCAGCTGCTTCCCGCCACCTCCTTGCAGGGCTCCTGCAGGGACTCTCCCCCCCCCCCCCCCCCACTGCAGCTGGGTGCCCTGGCCAGCATCCTGGAACCCAGGCATTGTTCTGCACGCCAGCCGCATTCCTTGGGCTGAGGAGAGGAAATGCCAGAGCAGGCGGGAAGCACCAGAGGGGCCGCAGGGCGGTGCACAGCCACACCAAGGGAGCATGCAGCTGGCAGCCTGGTCCTGGTTCCTCTATGGGGCTGCATCCTGTCGGTCCTGTACCAGTGAATCCGACCAAGACTTCATGGCCTCGGAACAACCAGTCTTCCCAGGACAGCCCCCAGTGGGAGTCAGGCAGCGGCCAGTCACGGACTCATCCTGACACCTCCAGCCATCACTGTGGCAGGGAATCAGGACAAGAGCCTTGGCCTGGCTGGAGCACAGGCCACGCAGGGCTGGCTCTGGCATGAGGTGTCCTGGTACCAAGGGGTAGGGGAGTGTTGGTGGCTGCAAAGGGCTGAATCTATGGGGCATCCTGGGATGCAGGCGGGCTGTGGCATCAGAGTCGTTGGGAGCAGTAGGTGGTGCTGTGACCCAGTCTCTCGGGTGCTGGTTCCGGCCTGTAGGTGATGCTGTGACCCAGTCTCTCGGGTGCTGGTTCCTGCCCGTAGGTGATGGTGTGACCCAGTCTCTCGGGCACTGGTTCCGGCCTACAGGGGGGTGTTGCACCCAGTCGCTTGGGCGCTGGTTCCGGCCCATAGGTAGAGTTGTGATGCAGTCTCTCAGGCGCTGGTTCCTGCCTGTAGGTAGTGCTGTGACACAGTCTCTCGGCCCTGGTTCCGGTCCGTAGGTGGTTCTGTAACCCAGTCTCTCGGGCGTTGGGACCAGCTCCCTCTGACATCTCTCTCCTGTATTGTGCTAATCCAGGGATGCTCCAGAACAGTTCCAGAGTCAAGGTGTGACCCCCACACCATGTCTGGGTCTCTGACTGAGCCAAGCTAGGCCCGTCCCCTCTGATGGTGCAGTGGGCACTTTGCTTTCTTTGCTGCTGATCCAGCCAGCATGCAGTGCTCCCCTCTCAGGGAGGAGCCAGGTCTGAGGCCACCACTTCTGTGTGGCTGAAAGGGCATTTCACAACTAAAGTGGGGTTGCCCTGGACTCCTGGCAAGCTGCCGACAGTATGACAGAGCTGGGGCGCGTGCCACTCCAGGAGCCCTTAGGCCCCAGCCCGTCCTGGGCCTTTGCTCTGCTCCGCACCACCTGGCCCTGGCACAGGCTGGGAGGAAATTGAATGAGAATTGGAGCCACGTTGCACACAGTCTGATTCAGGCAGTACTAGTACAAAGCAGGGAATGATTCCTGTGGGGAGGCCCACCAGCATTGGGAAGCTGTGGCTGCATGCCTGCCCTGGGACCATGGGACCAGCTCATGTGTATGTGTGTGTGCAATGGGGGGAGGTGCGTGTGTGCACATGCTCACAAGGGTGTGTGTGTAAGTGTGTGCATGTGCCCTCAGGGTGGGACTGTACATGTGCTCACAAGGTCTGTGTGTGTCTGTCTGCTCACAGGGTGTATTTGTGTGTGCTCAGAGAGTGTGTGTGTGTGCATGTCGGCTCATGGGGTGGGAGTAGGGATGAGGCTTGTGCACTCACTGTGTGTGTGTGTGTGTGTGTGTGCTCACAGGGTGTGGTGCATGCACATGCTCACAGGGGCGTGCAAGTGTGTGTGCGCCCACGCTCGCAGGGTGTGCGCTCATAGGGTGTGTATGTGTGTGCTCACATCCACTCACAAGGTGTGTGTGTGTGGACATGTGCGCTCACCTCACAGAGAGGTGTATGTGTGTGTGTGTGTGCGCCTATGCTCACACGGTATGGGTGTGTGCATGCACATGCTCATGGGGGCGTGCATGTGTGTGTGGGCATGTGTGTACACGCGTTCTCACAAAGGGGAGGGTGTATGTGTGCTCATGGTGTGTGTGCACACTTACTGGTGTGCACCTGTATGTGTGTGTGTGTGCGCTCACTCGGTGTGTGAATACATGGTGTGGAAGCTGCCAGCTCTGAGCACAGCCTGGATCTGTTTCCTGTGTTAATCCCTCTTTGCTCTACAATCCTCAGAGACAAGCGCCCATCTCATCCGATCAGCCCCACCCCCGCAGCATGGAGGGGCTCCCGCTAATCTGCATTCTGCTGCAGTGAGTCATTTAAACCTGCCCCCCGGGCGCAGCACCCACATTATGCTGCCCCTAGGCAGGGGGTTCCACTGTGGCAATCCATCCCACTCCCTGCAGCCGGGCATGGCTTCCCTCTGTCTCTCCCCAGCCCCCTGTCTGCCTTGCCCTCTCCTGGCGTCACTCCGGCTGGTTCACCAGCCCTGCTGGTGTCCTGGCTGTCTCATGGCCATGCCGCCAGCCTCCTTCTCTGGGTCTCTGCTGACACTGACTCCCCCCTTAGGCGTGTGATTCACTGTGCTCTCCTGGCAGGGGCACCAGTGCCCAGGGGCTCGTTTAGTGCCCACAGGGCTCTGTTCTCCTGCACTCTGCCCTTTTCCCACTCCATTAGCTCCTGGGCTCAGCCATCAACTCTGGGCTAACTCCTCAGATCCCCTCTCTGCTCTGGACAACCCTCCTGCTGGGCCCCATTTCTCGAGCCTATCGCTAGCCACCCCAAACCACAGCTGCCGGGTCTCCCTGCTGCCCACTTCTCTGGCCATGTCTCTGTGGGCATCCGTCTGCACTGGGTTCGAGCCGCTCCTCTTCCCTTCCACAGACCTCTGGCTCTGCCTCCCGCAGCATGGCCCACTCCTCCTCCTGGTCTACATGTGCTGTCCACGCCAGTCTCCTATGGCCCCATCGCTATGCCCCCCATGCCTGGAAGGACCTCTCCTCCAGCATGTACCAACTTCTCTGTCTTCCTTGGCTGGGCCCTGTTGGTCTCTGTGGGTGCCCTCAGGCCAAGCACCTGCCTGGCACTGTGTGCCTCTACCGACAGGCCTATACCAGTGATGCCTAGTAAGGGTGCTGCTGTCTGGTGCCAGCCCTGTTGCCCACGCAGTGCCCCACATGCTCTGAATAGGAAGCTTTTCCCCATCTCGGGGCACTGGCACTGAGCCTGCCTCCCCACCATGGTGGGATTTGGCTCCTTGGCCCCTGCAGACAGGAAGCCATGAGCAGAGGGAAAAGCGGAGCTCAGCTGCTTTTAAGCACAGTGCAGAAGCCAGGGGCTTCAGAAGAGCCCTGCCAGGAGCCGGCCCCATCTGCTCGGCCTTGGAGATGCAGTGGAGCAGGGCTGTGGGCGGACAGCCAGGCCAGGAAAGGCCAGAGATTCCAGAGCTCCTTTCTGGGCTTCCCGAACGGGGAACCTTTTCCGCCCCACTCCTGCTGGACAATCCCAGCCTTGGGTCCTCCCGCGCCCCGCCTGAGTGCAGACAAACACAGCAAGGCTCAAGTCAGAGCCCAGCTGTGTGTCTGGTGGACAGAGACCAAGGCCACATGATGTTCAGTGCTATGGGACACCCTACCAGGCTGACCCCTGGTTGCCTCAATGTACTCTACAACCCAGCCCGCAGGAACTCCTTGTGTCCTGCCCCCGGATGGCGGGGGGCTGTATATGCCTGCTAGGCTCACACTCTCTGTACAGGCTGCCAAGTGAGAGCACAGCAACCTGGCTGCAGCACAGGCAGCCCTGGCCAGGCCACTGGGCTTGGTGGGAACTGAGAGGTGCCCCAGGACATGCAGATAGGAGCGGGAACACCACTGCTTTAAGGCAGCTTCAGAGGGGTCAGGTCAAGGTTCTGCCCCTTTCCCCCCGAGCAGGGCACAGACCAGGGCCTGCCCCACCAGCTCCCTTTCCCCCAGAGTAGGGCGGACGCCAGGGACCAGGGCCTGCCCCACCAGCTCCCTTTCCCCCAGAGCAGGGCGGGCACCAGGGACCAGGGCCTGCCCTGCCAGCTCTCAGGCCAGGGAGTGTCAGAACGGGGGAGCCCTGCCCCTCTGTGTGGAAGGCTGATAGTCTGGGAGCACTGAGTGACGTGCACCAGCCAATGGGGCTTCGAGCAGCAGCTGCATGGTGCAGAGGTTAGCTGTGAAGGCCCCGGGGGACTCCCTGCTCCAGGCAAGCTGGACCAGGGACTCGTGCCTCCAGCCAGCCTGTGTGTCATCTAGAGCGAGCCCTCCAGCAAGAGACAGCCTGCCTGGGGTACCAGCCTCCATGTGTTGCCTCCAGCCTGCCCCAGTGCAGTGATGCCAGGTGTTAGCAGCAGGGGAGGCGCTGGGTGAGGGAGCGACAATGCCATGGCAAGAAACTAACCTGTGCTGGTGTCAGCCTGTAGGGGGTGTTGTGACCCAGCCTCTCGGGGCACTGCTGCTGGCCTGTAGGGGGTGCTGTGACCCAGCCTCTCTCTATGATGGTCTAGGACTGGCTGTCTTAAGGGCCAGTCTGGGGGGGGGGGGCGGAGGGAGGCCCTTGCAAGGTGGAATCCCCCCTCTGCTCCATCCCCATCCCTCCAGGCCTTTCCCCAGCTCTGAGGGAGGATTGAGTGGCACAGCCCCTCACCCTGTGTGGAAGGGAGGCCTCAGTGTCCCACCTTCCTTTGGCAAGGGGGGGGGGTCTGCCCTCCTGAGACAACAGTACCCCCTCACCCTCGCCCCAAACTGGACCCATCCCACACCCGCCTCAGATGACAGCGCTCCCACCCACCAACCTGGACCCATCCCGCGCCCCCGGCCCCCAAACTAGACCCATCCGGTGCCGCCACCCCAGCCTGAAAACTGGACCCATCCCGCCCCAAACCCTGATGATGGTGCCCACTGACACCCAAACTGGACACATCCTACAGGCCCCCCCCCCCCGATTGCAACCCCCAAACTGGGCATGTCCCACCCCACAACTCTGAAACTGAGCCCAGACTGTACTCCTTCTCCCACAACTGGGCCGGGCCTGGCCCGACCAGCACCACCCCCTCTGGTCTCCTCCCGGCCTGAGGCACCAGGCGATGGAGGTGCTGGGTCCCTTCTTCCCCCTGTGTGGCACACAGGGACAGGGGCACTGGGTTCCCTCCCCTCCCACCGGGGCACCTGGCGAAGGGGAGCATGGGCATGCTGGGTCCCCTCATCATCCACCCCAGATACCTGATGGGGGTGACGGGTCCCCTCTCCCGCCCGGGGGCAACCTGTGGGGGACCAGAGGTGCTGGGCTCCCCCAGGGTATCTATCTATCTCCTAGAACTGGAAGGGACCTTGAAAGGTTATCGAGTCCAGCCCCCTGCCTTCACTAGCAGGACCAAGTACTGATTTTTGCCCCAGATCCCTAAGTGCCCCCAGCAAGGATTGAACTCCCAACTCTGGGTTTAGCAGGCCAATGCTCAAACCACTGAGCTACCCCTCCCCCACCAGGGGCACCTGGTGGGGGGAATCCCCGGGGAAAGTGTATTAGAAGCTGCAAGGGCTGGGAGTCCAGGTCTTGCCTCAAGTTTTCTCGTCATCCTTTAGACTTCTTAGGGCTCAGCCTCTGTAGTCCCCAGAATCTGTATGAGAGGCTGTCATCCCCCAACTCCCAGAACCATACCAACAGGAGATGGGACAGGCCAGCTTTCCTAGTTTCATAGCATTTACAGGCAGATGGGATCATTAGATCATCCAGTCTGGCTTCCTGTGTGTCACAGGCCCTGATATGTCACCCCAATACCCCTATTTTGAACCCTGTGACTTCAGTTAAACTAAAGCCCTTGAGATATTACACTATTGTGAATCACAGACAGAACAGGAGCAAATCACGCATCACCAGCACCCAAGGCCCCTGCAATGGCAGGGAATTGGTTACGGGTGATCCGAGCAGGCAACTCTTGCCCCATGCTCAGGGGCGGCTCTAGGCACCAGCAAACCAAGCTGGTGCCTAGGGCGGCCAAATCTAGGGGGCGGCAGGCTGGGCCGGTGGACCTGCCGCAGTCATGCCTGCGGGAGGTCCACCGGAGCCGCGGACGACCGGACCTGCCGCAGGCATGACTGCGGAGGGGGCGCTCGTCCCGCGGCTCGGCTGGACCTCCCGCAGGCATGACTGCGGCAGCTCAAGCGGAGCCACGGGATCCGCGAACCGTCCGCAGCAGCCGTGCCCGCGGGAGGTCCGCTGTTCCCGCGGCTCCGATGGAGCTCCCGCAGTCATGCCTGCGGCAGGTCCGCTCGTCCCGGGGCTCCGGTGGACCTGCCGCGGGAGCTCAACCGGAGCCGCGGGAAGAGGGGACCCGCCGTGGGACCAAGGAAGGGCGGCGCAGCACACCGCGCTGCCTGGGGCAGCCTAATTTCTAGAGCCGCCCCTGCCCATGCTGCAGCGGAAGGTGAAAAACCTCAATGGTTCCTGCCACTCTGACCAAGGGGAAGATTCCTTCCCAACTCCAAATCCAGTATTGGTATGACCCTGAGCTTGTGAGTGAGGGACCAGCGGGGCATCTAGAGAGAGGATTCTCTGGACCGCCTCAAACCACCAGCCCAGCCCAACCAAGATCCCATCTCTAGCTGTGGGCAGATCTCTGATGCTTCAGAGGAAGATGGAAAAATTCCCTAGATTACAGTTGAGCAGGAGTGGGGGGAAAATCCTTCCTGCCCCTTTCAGCTGCAGCTGGAGGGTGGATTATAGTCATTAGTGTCCCCAAAGCACAGCACTCTTCTTAAAAGAGGAGCCTTCTAGGTTTCTTGTCTACTGCCCGTATTCAGAAAGTCTCTAGCTGTGTTTTTGGGTCGGGTGGGGAACTAGGGAATAAAAACTTGCTCTGTGCCAGAGTCAGGGCCGCCCAGAGGATTCACTGGGCACTGGGGCAAAGCAATTTCAGGGGCCCCTTCCATAAAAAAAAAGTTGCAATACTATAGAATACTATATTCTTGTGGGGTCCCTGTGGGGCCCAGGGAAAATTGCCCCACTTGTCTCCCGCAGGTGGCCCTGGGAAAAAATAAACATTTAAAAACCTTCCACATCTCGGCACAAACCCAGTTTTGAGAAAACTTCTTTTCAAGTTACCTTTACAAGGTATCACTGGTTCTCAGCATCAGCTAGTGCTAAAAGGCACTAAAGCTCATTAAAAGGGTTGGACAAATATTTTCCATCAAACTTTTTTTGGATCGAGAACTAGGGGTTTTTAAAAAAGCAGAAAATATCATGGACAATGTCTGCTTTCCTTCAAAATTTGTTGTGGTTTTTTTTTAATTGAAAAGCTGAAATTAGTCTGCCAAAACCTGAATATGGTTTGGGGTTTCAGAAGTGTGTGGCCAAATATTTGCTGCTTGCTGTGTTTGATTGTTTAAAGAAACAATAAAAAAATTCTGCTTAAAAAAAATCCAAAACTTTTGAACCACCTCAGCTTGTGACCAAATGCCTGAGCCCATCCAGTCAGAGATTTTTCCAGGTTTCTGATACTCTGCTGGCTTCCTTGACTCATATCTGTCTCCATAACTTTGGTTTCATTTAGGTTAAAACATAACATAAGAATAGCCATACTGGATCAGACCAAAGGTCCATTCAGCCCAGTATCCTGTCTACTGACAGTGGCCACTGCCAAGCACCACAGAGGGAGTGAACCTAACAGGTAATGATCAAGTGATCTCTCTCCTGCCATCCATCTCCACACTCCAACAAACAGGTAAGGAATGGTGTCCCTAGACTCTATCCTGGCTAATAGCCATTAATGGACTTAACCATTAATGGACTTAACCTCCATGAATTTATCTGTTTCCTAGAGACTGGCTCTCTGGGGTCCCTCACAAACTGTGGGTTTGTCTTTATAGCTTATATACATACTTCACAAACTGAGCATTTGAGCTTGTTCCAGAATCTGGGATGAGCCTATGTTGTGAAAACTGAAATGCTCAAAATAGCACATGGATGTGAATAGACACAGGGTGCTAAATTTAAATTAACCGAGGGGTTCTCAAACTGGGGGTCGGGACCCCTCAGGGGGGTCACAAGGTTATTACTGGGGGTCACGAGCTGTCAGCCTCCACCTCAAACCCTGCTTTGCCTCCAGCATTTATAATGGTGTTAAATATATAAAAAAGTGTTTTTAATTTATAAGAGGGGGGGTTGCACTCAGAGGTTTGCTATGTGAAAGGGGTCACCAGTACAAAAGTTTGAGAACCACTGAATTAACCCCTCTGGAGCCTCGGGGAATGCAGGGGAGGGGGGTCTCCCTTGGTAGGGTTGGGAAGCAGGTAGGTGGTGTAGGATATTGCTCTTCTCATGTGATCCCTCCCCCATGGCTCTCTTGGCTCTATCACTGTTAATCTAAAGTGGCTAATTTTAAATGAAGCTACTGTCCCTTGACATGAATCTCCCTATGGCACTGAAATTAAATGTAGACTATAATTTGGCATTTGAGAAGTGAAAGGGATGGTAGCCCTAAGGGAAAAGATAACAGCTTGGCTCTGAGTGTTAAATAGCTGTCTGCAAGCCTCAAACGGATGAACAAGCTTTAGGGTAGGGCAGGCTGTGCCTCCCCAAACAGCCTGGCTCTGCCCCCTATCTGACCCCCACTCACTTCCTGCCCCCTGACTGCCCCCCTCAGAATCCCAGCCCCATCTTGCTCCTTGTCCCCTGACCGCCCCCCCGAGACCCTCCCAACCGCCACCCTGGGACCCCACCCCCCACGAACCCCCCTGCTCCCTGTCCCCTGACTACCCTGACCCCTATTCACCCCCCCCAGTCCTGACAGACCCCCCCCCCGGAATACCAACGATCCAACCGCCCATTCCCCATCCCCTGACCGCCCCCCCCCCCACCGAACCTCTGCCCCCTCCCTATCCCCTGACTGTTCCCAGGACTTCCTGGCCCCAGCCCCCTTACCATGCTGCTTACCCCCACCTCCCCCCTCTTCCAGAGCCTCAGCGTGCCGCGTCCAGGAGTGGCCCTGGACAGTGCTGCAGCAGCGTGGCTCTAGCGGGGCCTGAGCTCCTGCCGCGCTGCCGCAGCTCGCAGCCCCGCCCCCTTACCACGCAGCTCTGAGCAAGAGGAGCTCAGGCCCCGCTGGAGCCACGCTGCTTTAGCTCTGTCCAGGGCCGCTCCTGGATGCAGTGTGCTGAGGCGCCAGGGGTTGGGGGAAGGCGGAGGCGGGGGGAGCCTCTGACATTCTCGTGAGGGCCCCTGAGGGACCCAGGGCAAATTGACATCCCCCCGACCCCGGGCGGCCCTGGCCGGAGTCATAAAGCCTCTCAGGGTGGGGTGGGGATACCCTGGCCCTTGGACAGGGGCCAGTCACATGGAAAAGTGCCCTGTATCCTGGGACCGGGGTTTCTGAATGTCCCGGTGAGCAGTGGCTGCCATGGAAACCCAAAGAGAATGTTTAGGGTTGCAGTGTAAAGCTGTGAGTCAGAGGGGAAGTGAAAACAATGAGGAGTCCTTGTGGCACCTTATAGACTAACACATTTATTTGGGCATAAGTGGAAATGCTCATTCTGGGATGGATGGATGGATGGATGGTTTCAGAATCCAGTCTAGTGATGGGGGGTCCCTGCACTCCTGGCCTGTGTCTCTTTACATGGAGAAAATGAGTGTCCCTGCTACAGGGAGTCAGTGTACACATTGCAGCGCTAACACAGCTGATCACTCGTGGTTAACACTATCATGTCTGGTTGCTGTGCAGCCAGGTTGCCTCTCGATTCCATCCTCCAAGCATTTTCCCAGCTCAAGTCTGCATCCCAGAGGTGATGCAGGGATGGAGGGGTGGCATAGGGGGCTCGTGTCCCCCCAGATTGGCCTGCTGGGGGCAGGGAGGGAGAGGGGCTCTACCTTTCTCCCTGTGCCTCCCCCCACCCCCATACTTTTGGCTACATTGGCTGCTCTCCCTGGCAGCCGGGCGGGACGCAGGGCAGAGCTGCATCTGCTTGAGAGCCTGGCTGGGAGGCAGCGGGGCCACTCCACTTTATCAGCTCGGCTGGGTGTGGCGGAGAAGAGGGGACTCTAGCTCACTTGACCCCAGTCCCCGTAGCATGGCCCGGCCCACCTGCCGGGGACAGGTGCCGAGCGAGCCAGAAACATGCTGGGGTTGGGGGACTCTGGCTAACTCAACCCTGTTCCTGGCAAGTGGGGCGGCAGCAGGCTGCCCCCGACCCAGGCCCTGCTGCAGATACAGGGGCTGAGCGAGCTGGAGCCCTGCTCTCTCCCGCTGGCAGCTGAGCCCAGGCTGCCTCCCAGCCAGGCTGTCTCAGGCAGAAGTGGCTCTGTCCCACTCCCACCTTTTCATGCTCTCTGTGTGTGTCTGTGTGTATATATATATATATATAGAGAGAGAGAGAGAGAGATAGACCCAGGCCAGTTGGGTACAGCAGAAGGCAGATATACTGGCCACTGGATTAACAGTTTTCTGTTCCCTGACTGACCAGAGCAGGGGCTGCTCCAGGCTAATGAGAACACCTGACTCTAATTAACCTGTAAAGAGTCAGGTGAGGCCATTCAGTTAATGTGACCACCTGACTCTAATTAAGGCCCTGCTGATACTATAAAAAGGGCTCACTCCAGTCAGGCAGGGGAGTCAGAGGAGAGGAAGTGCAGCTGAAGGGTTGGTTACTGAAGACACCCTAAAACCATCGTTAACGGAGCCCTAAGGTAAGGGGGGAGAAGCAGGAGAGCTGTGGGGAAGTGGCCCAGGGAAATGTAGCAACTCTGGCAGTGAAAGGTTGGCTGCCAACAACTGCTACCATTAGGGTCCCTGGGCTGGAACCGGAGTAGAGGGTGGGCCCGGGTTCCCCCCAACCCACCACTACAGGAACATCTCCTGGAAGGGGAAGTCAGGTCCCTGTCAGGACAGGAGGCTGAACAGAGACTGTGGGAGTTCTCTTACCAACCTTCTCACAGGCCTATGATGAAAAGGGCTCAGTAGACTGTAACCCTGGCCCTAGAGAGAGAAGGGCTACGTGGAGGGTCAGAGTGAGCCACTGAGGCTAGCATAAACCGCCTAGAAGCGCAGGACCCACAGGAGCAAGGTCAGAGCTCTGCCACAATATATATATATATATAATCTCCCCTCACTATATGTTCCATTCTATGCATCCGAAGAAGAGGGCTGTAGCCCACGAAAGCTTATGCTCAAATACATTTGTTAGTCTCTAAGGTGCCACAAGTACTCCTGTTCTTTTTGCGGATACAGACTAACACGGCTGCTACTCTGAAACCAGATATTGCTTTATCCATCACAATATTAAAAAATTCAACCTCATTTCTTTTCTGGATTATCTATGGGCTCATCTGCTCCTTCATATTCCGCTTGCCATTTTTTCCTTGAAACTTATGTCACATTCGGACATGGAAATTTTGGTTTTACACCAAGTGCCTGTGCAAGCTCTCTTGCTGTAAACTGTGCTTCTTGGAATCCATTTTCTCTGTATTTCACTAAAAAGTCTCATGTGTTGTTTAGTAAAGTAAATGTTGAATCAAGCTGCATCATTGGACTCTGCATTATTTTGCTTACACTTGATATTTTAACAGGAATGTCATACCAGATTATTACAGATGTTAGAAACTTGAAGCTGGATATTTCAGAGGCCAATGACTGTGCTTCACTTTTAGCTTTTGGATCTCTGGCTTCTTCCGAAATAGCAACCAGTGCTTCGTAAACTTCCTCAGATTGATATCTCAATGTTTTTGCACTTTCTACTCTGCTTTCCCAGTGTGTCTCGGATAGAGGCTTAACGGTAATACCATCCACTTGTGCTTTGAATATTTGCCATCGTTGAGTGGAAGCTGAAAAGAGCACATAAATGCATTGCAGCAAACCAAAAAAAGATATAGCTTCTACAGAAGACTTGGCCATATCACACAAAATCAAAATCACAAAATCCGTGTGCACAAAAGCATGCACATGGAACAAAGAAGGCTCGTGGATTTTCTGCCAGCAATCTAGCTTGCATGCCGGAAATGCATCCTCTCATATTGGCACCATAGCCTTGTCCTCTAATGTTCATTATGGACAATCCCATTCTTTTTAGTTCATCAAGGAGAGCCTGAAGAAGTCCAAAACCTGTAGTGTCCTCTACTTCTAAAAAATGTGATAAACGATTCCTTAACTGTAATCTGTGCTGAATCACTAATGTCGACAAATCTCACTACTAACGACATCTGTTCTTGATGACTTATGTCCGGAGTGCAATCTAGAATTACATCAAAATATTTTGCCAAAGTAACCAATGAAACAATTTTGTCTCTCACTTTATCATTCATTAGCATGATCAGTTCATTTTGAATTCTTGGTCCCAAATGGTGGCCATGTATTTTATTTTCAGTTATTCTTCAGAGATGTTCACTCATCACTGTGTCAGATTTTCCCAGCAGTTGTACAAGGCCCATTTTTGGGCTGGAATAATTTCTCAACGCTTCCTCTAAAAGCAAGATTGTTTGTTGATATTCAACAATAGATAATAGATGTTCAAGAACACAATACCAATGCAGCTTCTCTGACTCCAGCAATCTTTGATTTTGGGCATCAAGAGTTGTCTGATTTTTTAACTTTACACTCAGCTCACACCATTTGTGCATCCTTTCAATGTGGTATTGTGCCTTTTCATGTTGCAGTAATATGTGACTAAGATTTTTCCAATCATTAATACTTGTTTTGTGTCTGCATCTGTTTCAAATCATTGTTCTCTGTGTTGTTGCATTTCTTGAGCTTCGTCTGCATAAAAATTTTCTTCGGCATTTACTTGATAATCTTGATCAACTTCGTTGTTTTCATGATGTACAAACTTAAGTATAGAACCCTTCTATGCTTGTATAGCTAATCTTATTTCATCTTTCTGTTTTCTTTTTTGTGACCCAGAAAGTTGTTTTTGATGCGACATAACATAAGGGCGTTTTTTAAAGAAATAACTGTTTAAATTATTGTCAGATTATCAGAAATATTATTTAAAATAACTAATATAGGATAGCCATGAGCCTGTGAACTTGAGCTAGTGTGAAGACACCTCACACCAGCCTGACTGAGACACAGTAGAGTTGGAAACCCATGTCATTTTTTCAAAGCCACTTTTTAGTTTTAATTGTATAGTGGGCATCAGTCTTAATGTTAGTTACAACTCTATATCAATCTTATACTGTAAATAGATCAATGACATCCAGTTTAATAAGCTGGGTTTCCAAGCAGCAGGAAAATAGAACCCATTTTATTCCTAGGTATAGCACAAAGTGACCAAAATGAAGTCAGCACAGAATCTCATCTAGATTAAGGTAGCACAGAAATGTTACAGAAGTCCTATTGTGCCTTATTTTTGTTTGGAAAGATGTTAGCAATAACAGCACACTTTGGGCACTTCCAGAAATACATGATAAATCACTGCCTCTAAAGTTCCATCAAAAACTGATATTTTCACAGCTCCAGCATGATCTGCTGTACAGATTCTTCACAAGGAAGTGTCCCTGGCCTCTTTAACTCATATTAACCATGTATTTACTTTATGAAGGTTGGACAAAACATTGTGAAAACATAAGACATTGACTGCCCAACCTCTGGGCTGGCAAACGCTATACTAACTCACTGGGAAAAAAGCAAGAGAATCTTAGTACAACATATGGTCACTCTATTCACTAGTAAGGAGATGAGCATATGACAGTTGTTGGAGGGCTCTATTTAGCAGTTGTGATGAAGTGTGGGGTTTTCTTGGGGTTTTCTGTGTTTTCCAGTGGGTTGCATGCACAAGGGGTGGGACTCAGTGTCCCCGGGTGTTACTGGTTTAACGAGGTGAGGGGAGAGGGAGTTTGTTGTTACAGAGAACCGGAGAGGGAACTTGGGACCCCGGCCAATGGCCTGAAGGATGGAGACCCCAGCGACTGGTGACCCGGCTCAGGAGACCCAGCTGGTTCTGGCCAGTGGGAGGACAATGGGCTGTGAAGAGAGGACCCCGGTGACCTGACCAGCCGGTTCCAGCCAGAGGAGGGCTGAGAGGAGAGGAGACCCAGGCCTTCCTGTTTACGACCTTGTTTACCTGGAGAGAAGACAATGGACAGAGGTGGGGCTTGGGGCCGGGGATATCGGAGGCCCAGGTGGGAAGCAGGGGGGCTTGGGACTGGAGATGGGGAGTAAGCAGAGCCCACCTGGATGCAGGAGACGGGGATATGCTGGGCTGAGGGAGGCCAGGCTTGAGGCCCTGAGAGAGTTTCCTGTGCTGTGTTCAACTCTCAATAAACCCTCCTGTTTTATGCTGGCTGAGAGTCGCTCTGGTCTAGAGAACAGGGTTGCATCAACCCCTTTGGGGGTGAGGAGGCCTGGGGGGTCCAGAGCGCGTGGGCTCCCTGAGGGGCCCATGGTAAGAGACAGACGTGCTAAGGCTCAGAGAGGTGTGGCTCCAGGAGGTGGAGGGGCCTGATCCCGAGAGAGTGGACCCCCCCCCCCCCCGAGAAGGGCTGTCGCACTGAAAGGGGCACCCCCCACGGACCGCACAGAGTCACGAGTGGGCACAATCTGTGAGTCCGTGACAGCAGTAACAGGGCTATAGGAAAGCCAGTCAACATTTTTTGTTTCTCTGATGAAAACTGGCCCACTCCCTGCCCCAAACCAAACTTGTCACAAATAATTGTCAACAACTTAATTTTCTGTTTTTGGCTAAGATATTGATTTTTTTTTTTTTAATAAAAAAATATTGAAATTGGATTCAGGATTGTTAGCAAGCATTTTTGGCAAACAAAGTTGTTAAATGACAATCTAAATGGCAACACATTACTCTTCCATGCTTGGCTCACCCCCTCCCCCCGCAGCTTGCTGGTCCAACAGCTGCAGTAGAGGAGGAGATAGGTGGAAAGCTGCAGGACCCCAAAATCCACCTCTTGGGGTGCAGAGTGGCAACAGCAGCAGCAAACCCTCAGGTCCTATCACAACTGGGCACCACTGCCAGCACCACAGACCATGGTGAAGTTAGCACAGCATCTGATCTAAGGGACGGGGCACCCATGGAGCCACAGCAGCTCATCCTGCCCTGCTCAGCTCCCCCTAGATGAGATGGATTACTGCCAGCTCAGGGAAGAGACGTGTTCCCCAGCTAGGGTGACCAGATGTCCTGATTTTATAGGGCCAGTCCCGATATTTGGGGCATTGTCTTATATAAGATCAGTTATCCCCCACCTAGGGTGACCAGATAGCAAGTGTGAAAAATCAGGACAGGAGGTGGGGGGGAGGTAATAGGAGCCCATATAAGAAAAAGACCCCAAAATTGGGACTGTCCCTATAAAAGTGGGACATCTGGTCATAGAATCATAGAATCTCAGGGTTGGAAGGGACCTCAGGAGGTCAACTAGTCCAACCCCCTGCTCAAAGCAGGACCAAACCCAACTAAATCATCCCAGCCAGGGCTTTGTCAAGCCTGACCTTAAAAACCTCTAAGGAAGGAGATTCCACTCCCTCCCTAGGTAACCCATTCCAGTTCTTCACCACCCTACTAGTGAAAAAGTTTTTCCTAATGTCCAACCTAAACCTCCCGCTCTGCAACTTGAGACCATTACTCCTTGTTCTGTCATCTTCTACCACTGAGAACAGTCTAGATCCATCCTCTTTGGAACCCCCTTTCAGGTAGTTGAAAGCAGCTATCAAATCCCCCCTCAATCTTCTCTTCTGCAGGCTAAACAATCCCAGTTCCCTCAGCCTCTCCTCATAAGTCATGTGCTCCAGCCCCCTAATCATTTTTGTTGCCCTCCGCTGGACTCTCTCCAATTTATCCACATCCTTCTTGTAGTGTGGGGCCCAAAACTGGACACAGTACTCCAAATGAGGCCTCACCAGTGCTGAGTAGAGGGGAATGATCACATCCCTCGATCTGCTGGAAATGCCCCTACTTATACAACCCAAAATGCCATTAGCTTCTTGGCAACAAGGGCACACTGTTGACTCATATTCAGCTTTTCATCCACCGTAACCCCTAGGTCCTTTTCTGCAGAACTGCTGCCCAGCCATTCGGTCCCTAGTCTGTAGCAGTGCATGGGATTCTTCCGTCCTAAGTGCAGGACTCTGCACTTGTCCTTGTTGAACCTCATCATATTTCTTTTGGCCCAATCCTCTAATTTGTCTAGGTCCCTCTGTATCCTATCCCTACCCTCCAGCGTATCAACCACTCCTCCCAGTTTAGTGTCATCTGCAAACTTGCTAAGAGTGCAGTCCATACCATCCTCCAGATCGTTAATAAAGATATTGAAGATATTGAATAAAACCCTACCCCAACCCCCGTTCTGATTTTTCACACATGCTACCTAGTCACCCTATCCCCAGCCCAGCCATCTGTGTGTGATAATTCCAGCCAGCCCCTGTTGCATGGGGTGGCTGCTGAGGAAGTGAGCCACTTTCAGTTTCACTTCCTCGGCATACAGCCAGCCTGCCAGCACCCCCCCCCCGCCTCCTTCCTCCCCCCAGATTTACCCAACCAAGCCCTGCTGGAGGGGAGGTGGGAGAGAGGGATTCTCCATGGAGGGGAAGAATGCACATTATGGGGGGCAACAAAGGATACTGCCAGAGCCACCCAGCCTGCCTCACCTCACACCGGGGAGAGAGTCACATTCACAGGTGAGTTCCTTCCCCCACCCCTTCCCAGAGACCCCAGCAGCCAATCCTCTCCCTCAGACTGTGCTGCAGGCCGTGCATTCGGCTCTCTCTAGGACTCAGCCCTGCTGTTACATACTCCACTGCTTCCCCTCAGGCCGGCAGAGTGGTGCCCTAGGCAGGAGTGGTGACAGAGTTTCTGGTGCCCTAGGCAGAATTTGGGGGGCGGAATTTTGTGTGCTCCCCACGGGGCGCGTGGGAGCTTCCGGTTCCATTCCCATCATGCCGCCGAAGAAGGACCCTCCGCTGAAATGCTGCAGGCGACAGCGGCAGTCATTGAGCTGCTCAATTGCCTGCCGCTGTTTTCCGCGGCACGTCAGCAGAAGGTCCTTCTTCAGCGACACGATGGGAGTGGAACTGGAAGCTCCCGTGTGCCCCATGGGGAGCGCACAAAATACCGCCCCCCGAATCCTGACGCCCTAGGCGAATGCCTAGGGTCACCTAATGGAAGTGCCCGCCCTGGCCCTAGGCAACTGCCTATTCTGCCTATGGCTAAGGGCCCCCCAGGCAGAAAGGGGCTGCTCAGAGCCAAGGCAAACACTGCACATCTCCAGCTGAGACCTGCCTCTGCAGAGCTCACAAGAAGAGGTAGAGCTGGGAGTGTTCATGCCACTTTCCCAGGGTCCCAACATTTCATTTCACTTGTTGATGGGTTCGGAGGTGATTTATCCCATTGCTCACCTGTGTAGATGCCTCTCAGAAAATCTGGTTCCTCAAGGCCCTGGGCAGCTGGGACAAAGGGCTCCTCTCCTCCTCGCTCCAGGCAGGAGATGATTTCAGGCTTGTGAATGGGAATCTCTGCTCATGGGAAAGTCAGCAGGTAAGGTCCCAGCCTGCCAAATGTCTCAGCATTTATTATTCCATTATTTTAATCCCAGCCACCCTTCCCATGCTCACAAGGATGTGGGATCCGCACAGCTGGGGAAATACCACGGAAGCCTTTTGGGGAGGCGAAGTGTCTGTGAGGTAGGGTGACCAGACAGCAAATGTGAAAAATTGGGAGAAAGGGTGGAGGGTAATAGGAGCCCATCCTAAAAAAAGCCCCAAATATTGGGACTGTCCCTATAAAATTGGGACATCTGGTCACACTACTGTGAGGGGAGTTGACATCCCCTATTAAGACACCAGCACCTCTGTTAAGTGCCAGTGGCCTCTCTATCTCCAACTCAGAGGGCTAAATGCAATCACTGCATGGCCACTACTGTCCCTCCCCGCCCCCCACACCCACACATAAGGTATGACTTGGGGGGGCACAAGCTAAAGGGGAGGACATGTGACCGCCCCACATGTTTCCCCTGCCGAGTCACACCCTGCCCCGCCCAGCCCCGGGCTGCCATGTTCTCCCTGCCCCATGTTACCTGCAGGGAGGGGACTGGGGGTTTCTGTCTTTCTCGCCCTGTGCCTCCCCACTCCCCCAGCAAGTTCAACCCACTCTCCCTGGTAGCTGGGCAGGGAGCGGGAAAGAGCCACTTCTGCCTGAGAGAGCCTGGCTGGGAGGCAGGCTGGGCTCGGCTGCCAGCAGGAGGGAGTGGGGCTCCGGCTTGCTCAGCCCCTGTATCTGCAACAGGGCCCGGGTGGGGGGCAGCCCGCTGCCGCCCCACTTGCCAGGAAAAGGGTTGAGTGAGCCAGTCTCCCCCCTGCATGTTTCTGGCTCGCTCGGCACCTGTCCCTGGCAAGTGGGCCGGGCCATGCTGCGGGGATTGGGGCCGAGTGCGCTAGAGTCCTGCTCCCCACCCAGCTGCCAGGAAGAGCAGCCAATGTATCCAAAGGTATGCGGGGGAGGCACAGGGAGAGGAGGTAGAGCCCCTCTCCCTCCCTGTTCCCAGCAGGCCAATCTGGGGGGGCACTTGACCTCCCTATGCTGCCCCCTCCCCCCCCCCCCGCCCCGGCATCACCTCTGGGATGCAGACTTGAGCTGGGAAATGCTTGGACCAGAGTGGGCAAACTATGGTCCGGGGGGCACATCTGGCAATTCAGATTTTTAGTCCAGCCCTCGAGCTCCTGCTGGGTAATGGGGTCTAGGCAGGGGCGGCTCTAGGTATTTTGCTGCCCCAAGCACGGCAGGCAGGCTGCCTTCGGTGGCTTGCCTGCAGGAGGTCCCCTGGTCCCGTGGATTCGGCGGCACGCCTGCGGGAGATCCGCCGAAGCCGTGGGACCAGCGGACACTCCGCAGGCAAGCTGCTGAAGGTAACCTGCCTGCCGCCCTCATGGCGACAGGCAGAGTGCCCCCCGTGGCTTGCCGCTCCAGGCACGCGCTTGGTGTGCTGGTGCCTGGAGCCGTCCCTGGGTCTGGGGCTTGCCCTACTCCGGCACTCCAGCCAAGGAGCAGGGTCAGGGGCTTGCCCCACTCTGTGAATGCTGTGGCTCCGTGCAGCTCCCGGAAGCAGTGGTATGTCCTTCCGCCGGCTCCTACACGTAGGCGCAGCCAGGGGGTTCCGCATGCTGGCCCGCCCCAAGCACCATCCCCGGCAGCTCCTATTGGCTGGGAACTGAGGCCAATGTGAGCTGTGGGGGCGGCGCCTGTGGATGGGGCAGAGCGCAGAGCTACCTGGCCATACGTCTGACGAAGTGGGTATTCACCCACGAAAGCTTATGCTCCAATCCATTTGTTAGTCTATAAGGTGCCACAGGATTCTGTTGCTTTTTACAGGAAGACAAGATGTCTGGGACTCTAATTAGGCAGCACTCACACACCCTATGCATGGACACTGCCTGAGGTGGAGTGTGACCAACCAGATGCGGCCAAGTCATCTCTAGTCACAGGCCATGAGGAGCAGGTCCTTAAAAGGGGAAGGGGCCATGTGCTCAGCAGTGCACTCACAAGCTTGTACCTCTCATGAAGGCCCTTCTCCCAGACCACTGGGCCAATTGTTCACCATGTTGCATTCCATCGTGCCTCGGGAAGACTTACCTTAATCGCACCATCCATCACTGTGCTGTGGGACACTTACCTTGAAGGATCCTGACATCTCCAGTGCCGTGCCTGTCCTGGGAGTGTGAGTATGCGAGTGCGAGTGTGACCCTCCCCCTGCCCACTTCTTTTGAGTTAGCTATCAGTATAATAAATGTGCTGCTTTCTACCAAACTCTGGTGGGTCATTAGTCCTCCCTAAGCTTGCTGGCTGGCCCAATTTCAGGTAACAGGATGTGGTAGCTGAATGCCCTGAGGTAAGGGTGAAGCAGAGTTAAAAGGGATGCAGCACCATGTGGCTGCTCTTCAGTGCTGGGTTTATAATGATGCCAGGTCCACAGTGGGGAAAGGGTCCAGAATCCTGGGTTGGGGATGTGGTGAGGGCAGCAGCTGTTGGCCCTTCACCTAAAGACAGTGTGTAAAGGCAGCAAGTGGGAGGGGGGTGTGGTGTTTTTGGCCCTGCTGCCTCCCCCCAGCGGCTCGTACCACTTGGTGGAGCCAGCGGGGGAGGCTTGGCAGGTTTGGGTCACGGGTTTCTTGTATGCCACAGACAGGTGGGCTCCCCTGTGGTGCCTGCTGTCACAAAGTCACTGGGCCAATGCTCCGGAACAACTTCATATGAAGCCAGACAGGACTCTGGGGAAGCGTCCTCTCTCTGGGCATACTGTCACCAGGGCAAGAAGCTTACAGAGCTTCGACTTTCCTGAGTCTGACCTCAGAGCATTCAGCATCCCCTTCCACACCGTGTGCTTCCCGCAATGAGTCCCCCCGGGCAGGGATCCTGGGGAAGCCAGAAGCTCCTACAGTGAGCGGTGACTCTCAGCCACCATGTAGAACAGAAGGTTTATTAGTTGACAGAAACACAGCGTAGAACAGAGCTTGTTAGCACAGAAATCAGTGACTTTCAGCCAAGTCCATCTTGGGGAGTCCTGGGCCACACCACAGGCTTCCAGCGACCCGACCTCAGACACCCCTATTGCTCCTCCTCGTCTTTGTCTCGCCTCCTGGGCAAAGAGTTACCTGGTCGTCAACTGGTGGCATCCCCCTCCCAGGTCTCAGGTTAAAAAGGGCACCGGTCATAGCATAGGTGCAGGCAGCTGGAGCAGCCTCACCTGCCCCAGAGGTCTCAGCCAAAGTCACGCACCCTATTCCCACCACCGAGGTATTGGTGAAGCACACAGGAAAACTGAGGCACACACACTATTCATGCAAAACAGTAAAACTCACATAAGCTCAACAGTAAGACTCACATACAACATAACAAGGGAAAATGCCCACTTTGTTACATCTCTCCCCCACTTTGAGACTGAACTGAGTGGGGTCACTTTAGCCAGTGGCATGGAGAAGTTCAGGCCCCCCTCTCCGGGACCAGAACCGGGTTTACCATGGCACCGGGCCCATGCTCTAAAGGAGCCCCGGATGGCCCGCTCTTCTCCACCCACTGCTCCAGCTCCTGGGGCTCCTGCTGCAGGCCAGGCTCCGCCGGCAGCCAAGCTCCCCCCTTCTCCGCCTCCCCCCCTCCCAAGCATGCCATGTTCCTTCCCCTCCCAGTGCTTCCCCTGCCACCGAACAGCTGTTTGCCGGCACAGAGAGGGGGAGGAGCGGGGCTGCAGTGCGCTCGACACTCAGGGAGCCTTGGGGAAGGGGATGGAATCAGGGCATACCCCCTCCAGCCCCCTGGCGTGAGCCGCTCAGGGCAGGGGGCTGGGAGCACCCCCATGACCCCAGCCCACACCCCCATCCCTGACTCCTGCACCCCTCCACACACCCCCATGACCCCAACCCTGACTCCTGCACCTCCCACATCCCCACTCCCACCCTAAGCACCAAATGGAGAGCTGCCCTAGGTAAGCATTCCACACCCCAACCTCCTGCCCCAACCCCTGAGCCCCCTCGCTCACCCTAGCTCCTGGCCAGACCCTGCACCCCAACCTCCAGCCTGCTCCTGCAACCTAACTCCCTCCAAGACCCTGTACCCCCAGCCCTGAGCCCCCTTCCACATCCTGAGACCTGGCCAGACCCCCCACCAACATTTTCTTACTTTTTTTTATAAAGCACTCTTATCCAAAGTGCTTTACAATAGTTAGCTAAAGGTACAAACAATATTTGGAAAGATCATTAAGTGGTCTGTCGAGACCCTCTGCGATTTTCAAAGGGTCTGTGGAAAAATAAGTTAGACTACAAAAACAATCAAGGTACCTCACTTTATTTTCATTTACTTGCTATTACCTATAGGAGGAGGAGGAGGAAGAAAAAAAATGAAAAACGGGGGTGGGGGGAGATAAGAGAGAATGTTCTTTTTCTTGGTTGGGTCCCAAGGAGGGGCCCCAAAAATGAAGCTGAAATCCACCACTGACTGGGCTGGGGATACTGTGTTGACTGATTTCCCAGTCTCCAACCTACCTGGGTAGTACAGCAGACCTGGCCCTGCCCACTAGCTCCTCTCCACTCCTTAGCCCACCCACCACTTGCTTCCTCCCTCCCACCACTTAAGGCTTAGCCCTCTCACTTTCAGAAATGATCTCTTTGTTTTCCAACACCTTCAGCTGGCACCTTGCAGGGGAGGGGCCCAGGCCATCAGTTGCTAGGAGACAGGATGTCAGGCATTCTCTGTGCAAACAACATCACACCTGCCTAGGGCTCTGCAACAATCACACACCCTTATCCAGGGGCGGCTCTAGGAATTTGGCCGCCCCAAGCAGGGCGGCATGCCACAGGGGGCGCGCTGCCGGTCCCGCGGCTCCGGGGGACCTCTTGCAGACGTGCCTGCGGAGGGTGCGCTGGGAGGGCGGCAGGCGGCTCCGGCGGACCTTCCGCAGTCATGCCTGCGGGAGGTCCGCTGGTCCCACGGCTGCAGGAGGTTTGCCGGAGCCGCCTGCCGCCCTGCCGGCAAAATGCCGCCCCAAGCGCGTGCTTGGCGCGCTGGGGTCTGGAGCCGGCCCTGCCCTTATCCCACCACCTAGATACTTAAGAAATGCATAGGGGAAACTGAGACATAGGGGAAACACAGTATTCAGAGAAAACATTAAGAACATTCCCACTTTGTCACACTGGAGGAGGGGCAGCTCAGTGCAGAGAGAGATGAAGAGAATGGGCTAGAACCAGGGAGAAGGTAGGTACCCACTCTATGTGGGCAGTGGGCATCTTGTTTACCCCCTCCCCAGCCCTGCTGTGCTTGCAGTTTACCCCCCGGCCCCTCCCTTGCTCCAGGGACCAACCCTAGCTCCCTCCCCGCTGTGCTTTTGCCCCCGGCCCCTGCCTTGCTCCAGTCAGCAGGGACTAATCCTCCCCCCATGCCCTACTGTACTCATCTTGCCCCTGGCCCCTGCCCCGCTTCAGCTGGGGACCAATCCTTCCCTGGCTCCATGCCCTGCTGTCAGGGTGGATAAAAATCAATGATTTTTTTTTTAAATTGGATTTTTTTGATAAAATGCTTTGAGGAAAAAACCTGTCTAAAGATAGTTTTAATTAAGATACATTATAGCGCAAAGATATCTCATCATGGAATAGGGATTGTAAATTCTAATTCTATAGTACGAGACAATATATTCACGTAATGTTTAAGAAATGTTTCGTAAATGAGTTCTAATAGTTCATGGATTAGGGACTGTGACAAAGTTCCTCCTCTACCTTGGTGGGTCCTGCGCTTATTGGCAGATTTGCTTACCTCAGTGATCTTCCCCACAGTCTGGATCAGCTCCTCCTGTGTCGGATCAGGCGTTGGGAGGTTTGCGGGGAACCTGGGCCCACCCTCTACTCCGGGTTCCAGCCCAGGGCCCTATGGAGTGCAGCTGTCTATAGTGCCTCCTGTAACAGCTGCATGACAGCTACAACTCCCTGGGCTACTTCCCCATGGCCTCCTGCAAACACCTTCTTTATCCTCACCACAGGACCTTCCTCCTGGTGTCTGATAACGCTTGTACTCCTTAGTCTTCAAGCAGCACACCCTCTCACTCTCAGCTCCTTGTGCCTCTTGCTCCCAGCTCCTCACACGCACTTCCTCTTCTCTGCTCCTCCCTCCCTGATTGGAGTGAGCTCCTTTTTAAACCCAGGTGCCCTGATTAGCCTGCCTTGATTGGCTGCAGGTGTTCTAATCAGCTTGTCTGCCTGAATTGGTTCTAGCAGGTTCCCGATTACTCTAGTGCAGACCCTGCTCTGGTCACTCAGGGAACAGAAACCTCTTTCTCCAGTGGCCAGAAGACCTCCCTTCGACTCTCCTGCTGTAGAGGGTAGGAGGGAGGGGGCTGCTGCTGCTGTTGCTGTTCCTGCTGGGCCCTCGCTGCTGCTGCTCCGGCTGCTCCCCTGGCTGGGCTAGACACCACCACCCACCCCCTTTCTCTGCTACCTGCTTGCTGGCTGGCTAGTAGATTTCCCCCCCACCACCCAGTTGCTGCTGTTGCTCCACCTGCAGCCCCTTGGGGGGGGGGGGGCTGCTGGCCTGCTCCCCAGAGGAGGGGAGTGAGGGACCCCTGCTCCAGGCCTTGTTGCTGAGGAAGCCACCACCACCATCTTCTGAGCGGGGTCCCTCCTGCCTAGCCACCAGACCACCACCTGGAGCTGCTGGAGCTGCTGTGTTAGCTGCTGGGGAGCTGCTGAAGCCCCGAGGAGAAGGAGAGGACCGCCTGCTGCTGCTGGAGGACCGCGTGGAGACTCTGAAGGCCACCGTGGAGGGGGCACCTAAGGACTGAGTATTTTTTGGACTGTGCTCTTGTGGTGGGGGTTTGGACTGTGTCTGTTGGGACACCGGGGGTGTGGCGTGGAGCCCGCCCCTGGTCCATCCGTGTCCCCCTTTGCCCCCACCACCATCGATGCCCCCTCCACCACCCCCACTGGCTGTTTTCCATCTGCCTCATTCTCCTGCCTCTGGGACTGAGCTGCTCACCTGGCTTGCCACGCCCACTTCCACCGTTTGGGCCTGCAACAGCAGCAGCCACCACTGACTTTTTGCACAAGTGCCTGTGGACGCACCCCCCCACCCCCACCCCCTTGGCCTTGGCCCCCTCTCCTTTGCCGCATTTGTCTGCCCCACCCGTTTCCTTCTGTGCCCCAGATTGTCCTGCCCCGGCCCTGCAGCTAGCCCCGTGGTCCCTCTGCCCCATTCCTAGCTCAACTTTCCCCCCGCTCCCTGTGCTTCCCCAGCCCTGATTGGTCCGTCCCCTCGCGCGCCCATGCCCCCTCCCATGCGCTTGTGCTCTTCCCCCGTTTGCGTTTGCCTTTGTTCACTGCACCCCCTATGCGGTTAGCCCCCCTGATCCCCTAGTGCAACTAGAGGAGCCGGAATTCCCTTCTGGGTCGGTGACCTGACACCCTCCCGCCCCTGGGCCCTCGATTGCTCCCCACGCCCCTTTAGCCTTCCCTTTCTGGCACCCTCCTCCCCTGCCTGCAGCCTAGCGGGGAGGGGTGATTGCCTCCTCTCCTTCCCCTCCCCTCACTGTTTGTCCCCCTCCCCGCTCTCGTTATGGCGGGGGACGCGGCGGGGGAGACCCCTCGTGATGCTCCCTCTGCCCCTCCTCTAGAAGCCCCCCGTCCATTCCCCGAGCCACTACCTCGACCGCCGCTGCCGGTCTATCTGTCACCGCCCCCGCTGGGGCACCTGCAGCGGCAAGTACCAGGGAGACGTCCGCTGCTGCCACGTCCCTCGCCCCTTCTGATTCGGGGGGGGGCCCCCCCAGCCGGTGGGAAAGGTTGGGGTGGGAAGAAGGGTAAGGGCCCCGCTAAAAAGACCAAGCCCTCCATGGCGGGTACTACCCCCACTGCCGCGGCCCCGCTACCGGCCGCGGCATCCCTCCCCGCTGTTCCCTCTACCAGCTCTGCGGGTGTCCCTCCCCCGGCCCCCAGGGCGTATGCCCAGGTGGCGGCGGCCCCCCCACCTGCTGCTGCTTCTCCGACTGCCGCTTCCTCTACCGTCTATAGCGGCCGGGGCCCCTTCCCCACCTTGACCAGGAAGCACGGCGTCCGTTGCCTCCTGGTGCCCGCCTCGCCCCACGTGGAGACCTACGTGCGGGCGTTGGCGAGGGTGGTGGGGCCCACGGCCATCGTGGCGGCCTCCAAGATGTACGGGAAGGTAGTCTTCTTCCTGGCTTCGGAGGCTGCCGCCCAGGAGGCGGTAGAGACGGGTCTGGCGGTGGGGGGCGTGTTCGTGCCCCTTGAGCCCTTGGAAGACCTGGGAGTCTGCTTGCTCCTGACTTCCGTCCCTCCCTTCCTGCCCAATGCCGCCCTGCTGCCTGCCCTTTCTGCCCTGGGGCGCCCTATCTCCGTCATCAGCCCTCTCCCGTTGGGCTGCAAGGACCCCGCCCTCCGTCACGTCCTCTCGTTCCGCCGGCAAGTACAGCTTCAACTGCCGCCGGCGGCGCGTGACGGTGAGGGGCTCGAGGGGTCCTTTGTGGTCCCCTACCAGGGAGCCCGCTACTGGGTGCATTATTCAACGGGGGAGGCCCGGTGCTACCTCTGCCGGGCGATGGGGCACGTCCGGAGGGACTGCCCCTTGGCCCGGCACGGAGGAGCGTCCGGGACCCCCGAGCCCCGGCAAAGCGCCGGCCCTGTCACCGCCAGTGCCCCTGGCTGCCCGGCACCTGAAGCTGCCCCTCCTCCTTCTCGGTCCACCGCTGTGGGAGAGGGTGCGGCGGAGATAACGCCAGGCGTGGGAGAGGGCCCGCCCCAGGGAGACTCCTCCCTCGTTCCTGTTGCCCCTCCATTGCTTCCCCGACTCTCTGAGCCATCGCCCTTGCCCCCAGACCTAACCCCTGTTAGCCAGCCCCCGGATGATGCCATGGAGGGCTGGTCCTTAGTGCAGGGGAAGCGGGGCAAGCGGAAGGCTCAGGCCCCGTTACATCTTTCGGATTCTGAGACCCCCCCGGAAGAGCAGGAAGGGGGTCTCTGATGACGAGCCTTCCGCCTTGCCCCCTGACGACGCCCGTTTTGTGGTGCCAGCTGGGCACGACGTGGCAGCACCGGATGGTGACGCTGCCCCTCCTCCAGGGTCCCTTCCCGAGGGAGCCCCTCTTGCCCGCTTGCCATCCGCAGCCCCCGCGAGCGCTGAGGTGGGCGTCGCTTCGGGTGTTGGCAGGGAGGGCCCCGGGGTGGCGGACGGCGATCTCCCCTCCATCTATGAGGAGATCGAGGCCCTGGGTCTGACCCCAGTTACACAGGGGGAGGACGACCCTTTGCAAACGGGCCTCGATCTGAGCAATCTCACTACGGTCCCCCTATCCCCGGGTTCCCTAACCCTGACTGATGCTTCTGCTCCCGCCTCCGAGGGTCCCCTGGGGTCTTCCATCAGCCCGGCTGCAGGTGGCACCTCACTGACGGCTGCCGAGCCCATTGAGGCGACGGTCGGTGCCCCGCTACCCGGACCCGATTCCCAGGGGGTGTTCCTCTTGGGTGTGGGGCAACCGACCCCTGGCCCCACCCTTGTCCCCTCCACTTCCCGTGATGCCATTGCTGCCCCTGGGGATACTCCCCAGGGCGTGGACTTAGTTGTTTTTCCCTGCTCTGACCCATCAGGGGCTGCTGTTCTCCTTCCGCCGCCCCCTGTTGAACTGGGGAGCGGGGCGGACCACGTGGCATCGGCCCATCAGACGCCACGTCGAGGGTCTGCCCCCTGCCTGCCCGCGTCGGTGGGCCACGGGGCTGTGACAGGGGCCCCGCTGGGGGACGGTCATCGATCCGTTACCCCGCCCCCCCATGCGCTGAGGGAGGAGCTGCGGGAGTTCCTTGAGGACGTCCGTGGCTCCCGTAACAAAGTCCCACTTGCGCTCCAGTGGTGGGGGGATTTCCACCTGATCCTCCGGGCCGCAAAGGCCCTCATGGGGGAGGGTAAGGGGACCGGGAAGCAGGCCACCGCGGCCTACTGGCGGGTCTGCTTCTTCCGTGACTCTCTACTCACCTACGGGTTTGGTCACGGATTGCTGCGCGGCCCGACGGAGGCCATGGGCGTGGCTGCCGGCGAGGATCCCCCCCAGCACTCCTCATGGCGCCGATCATCTTTGCCACTTTCAACGCCCGAGGCTGTAGGATGGGTCTCCGCAGGAGCCAGGTGCTCTCCTTCCTTCGGGACGGGGGATACTCTGTGGTTTTCCTGCAGGAGACCCATACGGTTCCGGCCGCTGAAGCTAGCTGGCGGCTGGAGTGGGGGGACAGGGTCTACTTTAGCCACCTCTCGGTTCGCTCGGCAGGAGTGGCGACCCTGTTCTCCCCCGACCTACGGCCCGAGGTGCTGGGGGTCGCTGAGGCTGTGCCGGGCCGCCTGCTGCACCTCCAGGTCTGCATGGAGGGGCTTGTGGTTAATCTCGTCAACGTCTACGCCCCGACATCGGGCCCGTAGAGGTTGCGTTTTTACCAGCAGGCATCCGCCTTCCTCGGCTCCCTGGATCCTCGTGAGTGCCTGGTCCTGGGCGGGGACTTTAACACCACCCTCGAGGAACGGGACCGCTCAGGGACCGAGCAGTGCCCGGCCGCTGTGGACGTCCTCCAGGAGATCGTCGAACGGCACTTCCTGGTGGACGTCTGGCGCGACCACCACCCGGACGACGTCTCGACGTTCACCTTCGTCCGGGTGGAGGCCCATCGGTCACACCACTCCCGGCTGGACCGCATTTACCTGTCATGTTTCCACCTTTCCCGAGCCCACTCCTCCAGCGTTCGGCCGGCCCCCTTTTCTGATCACCACCTTGCCACCGTGACGGCCTCTCTCTGCGCGGAGAGGCCGGGGCCGGCCTACTGGCATTTTAATAATAGTTTGCTGGAGGACGTGGGCTTCGTGGCGTCCTTCCGGGAGTTCTGGCTGGCCTGGCGAGGGCAGAGATGCGCCTTTCCCTCGGCGCGGCGATGGTGGGACCTGGGGAAGGTGCGCGCCCGGCTCTTCTGCCGCGACTACACCCGGGGCGCCAGCCGACGGAGGGATGCGGCGATAGATCAGTTGGAACGGGAGGTTTTGAAGCTGGAAAGGCGTCTGGCCGCCAGCCCCGAGGATCCATCCCTCTGCGGAGCGTGCCGGGAGAAGCGGGAGGAGCTCCGGGCCCTCGAGGATCATCGAGCCCGGGGTGCCTTTGTTCGATCCCGCATCCGCCTCCTTCGGGAGATGGATCGCGGCTCCCGCTTCTTCTACGCCCTGGAGAAAAGGAGGGGGGCCAAAAAGCACATCACCTGCCTCCTGGCGGAGGACGGCACCCCCCTCACGGATCCGGCGGAGATCTGCGGGAGGGCCAGGGCCTTCTACGTGGCTCTTTTCTCCCCGGATCCGACCGATCCTGCCGCTTGCAAAGTGCTCTGGGACGGACTCCCGACGGTCAGCGCGGGCGACCGGGACCGGCTAGAGCTGCCTCTCACTCTGGCCAAGTTCTCAGAAGCCCTCCGTCGCATGCCCACCAATAAATATCCGGGCATGGACGGGCTGACCGTGGAGTTCTACTGCGTGTTCTGGGACGTCCTCGGCCCGGACCTAGTCACCGTCTGGGCCGAGTCTTTGCAGAGCGGGGTCCTCCCTCTCTTGTGCAGGCGAGCCGTGCTCGCCTTATTGCCGAAGAGGGGGGACCTCCGCGATTTACGGAACTGGCGTCCCATCTCGCTCCTCAGCACGGACTACAAAATCATTGCGAAGGCCATCTCGATGCGGCTAGGGTCCGTGCTGGTGGACGTGGTCCACCCGGACCAGACCTACACCGTCCCGGGCCGCATGATCTTTGATAACTTGTATCTGGTCCGGGACCTTCTGGAAATAGGGTGTAGGGATGGTCTGTCGTTCGCCCTCTTGTCCCTGGATCAGGAGAAGGCGTTCGACAGGGTGGACCACGGGTATCTCCTGGGCACTCTGCAAGCGTTCGGCTTCGGACCCCAGTTTGTGGGTTTTCTCCGGGTGCTGTACGCTTCCGCGGAGTGTCTGGTCAGGCTCAACTGGACCCTGACCGAGCCGGTCAGCTTCGGGCGGGGAGTACGGCAGGGGTGTCCCCTCTCGGGTCAGCTGTACGCTCTGGAGATCGAGCCCTTCCTCTGTCTCCTCCGTCGGAGGTTGACGGGGTTGGTGCTCCAGGAGCCGGAGCTGCGGCTGGTCCTGTCGGCGTACGCCGACGATGTGCTCCTCGTGGTCCAGGACCCGGGCGACTTGGCGCGGGTGGAGGCTTGCCAGGCCATTTATTCGGCGGCCTCCTCCGCCCGGGTCAACTGGGTCAAGAGCTCTGGCCTGGTGGTCGGGGACGGGTGGCAGGCGAGCTCCCTCCCACCTGCGCTTCAGGCCATCCGGTGGAGCGCGGGTCCGCTGCTCTATCTTGGCGTTTACCTTTCTGCCACGCATCCGTCTCCGCCGGAGAACTGGCATGGTTTAGAGGGCGGGGTGAGGGCACGGCTCCGGAAATGGACAGGACTACTCCGGTGCCTCTCTCTCCGGGGGAGGGCGCTGGTGCTGAATCAATTAGTCCTGTCCATGCTCTGGTACCGGCTCAACACCCTGGTTCCGGCCCCGGATTTCCTGGCCAACCTCCGGACGGCGGTTCTGGAGTTCTTCTGGCCAGGAACGCACTGGGTCTCCGCAGGGGTCCTTCACTTGCCCCTGGAGGAGGGGGGGCAGGGCCTGCAGTGCCTGCGCACTCAGGTCCGCGTCTTCCGCCTCCAGGCCCTGCAGAGACTCCTGTATGGTGCGGGTAGTCCGGCGTGGAGCGTATTGGCGCAAGCCTTCGTCCGCCGCTTCCAAGGGCTCCGATACGACCGGCAGCTCCTTTATCTCGATCCGAGGGGCCTTCCGCGAGACCTCTCTGGGCTGCCGGTCTTCTACCAAGACCTCCTCCGGACCTGGAAGCTCTTTTCAACAACCAGGTCCGTGGCGGCCACCGTGGGGGTCGATCTCCTCGCGGAGCCCCTGCTGCACAACCCCCAGCTCCGTGTGCAGGTGGCGGAGTCCCCCGCGGTGCGCCAGAGGCTGGTCTTGGCGGGAGTCACCAGGGTCGGAGACCTCCTGGACTACGACCGGGGAGACTGGCTGGATCCCCTGACGCTCGCTCAGCGCTTGGGGCGCTCCAGCCCTCGTACTCCCCGGCGCGTACTTCAGGAGGTGAAGGCCGCTTTACTGCCCGCTGCTCGGGCCTACCTCGACCGGGTCCTGCGAGAGGGCACGCCCCGCCCACCTTCCACCCCAGACCCCGTGGACCTTTTTATCGGGCCCATGCCCCGTGGACCCAATCGGCCCCCTCGCCCTTTCGCTGTGAGCCAGCTGCCCGATCTGCAGCCGGTTCTGTTCCAGACGGCGCCAAGAAAACATCTGTACACGCTCGTGCTCCACACTCTTCACCACCTCACCCTCGCGTCCCGCCCCGATACAAAATGGCGGGACCTCCTGCCGCCTCTCGTGGGTGAGGAGCCCCGGTGGGCCAGCTTGTATTCTGCCCTGGTCCCGAGGCCCGCTGGGGATGTCAGTTGGCGGCTCCTTCACGGGGCCGTGAGCACGGGCGTGTACTTGGCGCGGTTTACCCCTGTCCCCAACACCTGCCCCTTTTGCGGTGTGAAGGAGACCCTGGCGCACGTTTATTTAGAGTGCGCCAGGTTGCAGCCCCTGTTCCGGCTCCTCTTGGATCTCCTATTGCGTTTTTGGTTGCACTTTTCCCCTCACCTGTTTATCTATGCACTCCCCATCCGTGGCCCCACAAAGTCGCGGGATCTCCTTGTCAACCTCCTCTTGGCCCTGGCCAAACTAGCCATCTATAAAACCAGGGAGAGGAGGTTGGCCGACGGGATTTCCTGCGACTGTGGGGCCTATTTCCGCTCCTCCGTCCGTTCACGCATCCGGGCAGAGTTCCTCTGGGCGGCGTCCACTGCCTCCCTTGACGCCTTCGAGGAGCAGTGGGCGTTGTCCGGGGTTCTCTGCTCAGTGTCCCCATCAGGTTCCCTTTGTTTAACCCTATGACCTCACTCCTGATCCTGTTTTTTTTCATTGGTGGTCCCATGTAATTAGTTAGTGTCCCGGCCCTGTGGATCCTCCCCTTAGGCTGGGGGGAGTCCTTTAGCAGTGGGCGGGCTTCGCCCGCCCACTTCCTGGATACTAATAGGACCAGACTGGCCTGGATCTGTCACAGGACCCAATCTAATGGGGTTCCACAGGCTTCTGAATAGATTATTTAGATTAATCTTTCTACCTACCCAATGAGACTCAGAGCTCAGTCTAGAAGATACCATCAGAGATGCTTAGTTTTGCAGTTCTCAGACTGTGCTTTTGTGTCTCCAGAGGTAACATGCTTGTTAACAGCAAAAATGCTTTTAAATAAATAAATAATAGCGAGAGGTGAGAAATAACAGACCTCAACTCTATTGTCCCTCTGCAAATGTGTGTACACAGAGTTAATCCCTTACCTCTCTCTAAAAGTGAAAAGTTTCAAAAAGTTCAATGAACAGAAGATTGTTGGGGGCGGAATAGATCTGGACAAGGAGAAGAAGGCTGGAGATAAATGTGAGAAGTGAGGGACATATGCTTTTTTGTTAAAATATTATATGTTTGCTGTTGAAGAAAAAAATCCAGAATACTTAACTTTGTTGTTTTAGTTAAATAAAACAATTTAAATTACTTTCGGTAAATGAAATAACCAATCAGTCATTCATTTTCTGATATAGCTGTAAAACGAATCTGAAGTTTTCAAAATAAATCACTTTAAAAATGTATAGTGTTTACCTTCTAAAAATGAAACCCAAATCTATCTCTGAGTTGTGAAGAATATGTATTAAGGTTATAACAACCAACAAGAATGCACTTTTATGTAGAAAACCATGATCAAATCGAGTCTTCCTGACTAGTGATTTAAATCAAATCCACCCTGCCCGCTGTGCTCTTGCCACTGGCCCCTTCATTTCCCAGGCGGGTCCACAAGTATGTTTGGCACCGGGCCCACAAAAAGTTAATCGGCTCTGTTGAGACAAAGCATCAGCTATAACATTTGCACTACCCTTAACATGGGCCACCTCCATGTCATACTCCTGGAGAGATGGAGTCCACCTCAGGAACTTGGTATTGCCCCTTTAATCTGGTGCAGTCATGGCAGGGCGAGTGGTCAGTGTACACAATGAAGTGGTGCCCAAAGAGATCTATCTGCAGCCTTTTAAGAGCCCACCCCAGCGCCAGGCATTCCTTCTCTATGGCTGTATAGCTCTGCTTCCGAGGCAGCAGCTTCCTGCTCAGGTACATGATGGGTGTTTCTCAGCCTTTGCATCAGTGTGCATCGGCACCACACCCAGCCCTGTGTCTGGGGCATTGGTGAACACTGTAATAATGCTGGTTCTGGTGGGACCCAACTGAGAATGCCAGTTCAGGACAAATTGCTTCAAGCAGGGCAGTTAGAGCCCAAGGCTGGGGTTTTTCCACCTCTAAGGCAAACCAAACCAGCCAGACAGAGAAGACTTTGGTCTCACCCCACTGGCTAACCACAAGTCACACAAGCAATTCTCTTAGACACTCCAGTTTCTCAGTATCACCACCAGTGCCACTCATTATGGGGATGAATGGTTATGAAAACCAATACCCCAGTAAAAGAAAAATGGTTCTCTCGATCCCAAAGGACCACGCCCCAGACCCAGGTCAATATACAAGTCAGATCTTACCCACAAATCACGCTGTTGCCAATCCTTTAGAATCTAAAATCTAAAGGTTTATTCATAAAAGGAAAAAGATCTAGATGAGAGCTAGAATTGGTTAAATGGAATCAATTACATACAGGCTTGTAGCAGTGATAGAATAAACTGCAGGTTCAAATCAAGTCTCTGGAGTACATCTCCAGCTGGGATGGGTCATCAGTCCTTTGTTTAGAGATTCTATTTGTAGCAAAGTCCCTCCACAGATAAGAAGCGGGATTGAAGACAAGATGGAGATGAGGCATCAGCTTTTTATAGTATTTTCCAGGTGTAAGGACACCTCTTTGTTCTTACTGTGGAAAATTACAGCAAAATGGAGTCTGGAGTCACATGGGCAAGTCCTTGCATACTTTGCTGAGTCTCAAGGCATATCTGCCTTCTCTCAATGGGTCAATTGTATAGCTGATAGTCCTTATTGGGCCATCAAGCAGGCTAGGCAGAGCTGACACCAGCTTGTCTGGGGTGTCACCCAGAAGCACAGCAGAAGTTTGAAATACAGACAATATAGAGCCAATATTAATAACTTCAACTACAAAAATGATTCACATATACAGATAGCATAAACATAACCAGCAAACCATAACCTTGTCCTAGACACCTTATTTGACCCCCTTTATACAAGATTTGGTGCCACTACAGGACTTTGGTTGTAACAATGATCTATACGGTTCCAGTTCAGGTCAATAACGTTACAAACACCATAAAGGCATGTCAAAGTCTGGGTTTTCCAGCACCGGGCTCTTGATCAGATCCTCCTTCAGTCTGCAGAGAGCCCTCTGGCACTGCCCGGTCCAGACCAGCTTGTCTGGCTCACCCTTCTTGCATAGCTCAGTGATGGGAGCTGACACAGAGCTAAAGTGGGGCACAAACCCCCCATCCCAGTAAAGGACTGGGCCTGTTTCTTAGTCTGGAGAGCAGGCCAATCTCTGATCGCCTCCACCTTGGCCGGCTCTGGCTTTAGGCAGCGGCTCCCCACCTTGTGGCCCAGGTATGACACCTCTGCCATCCCCACCTTGCACTTGCCAGATGTTTACAGTCAGCCCTGAATCCTGGAGTGACTCAGCCCCCTCTTCACCTGGGACACATGGTGCTCCCAGGTCTGGCTAAGGACACAAATATCATCAATGTCCGCTAGGGTAAAACAGTAAGACTCACATAGGCTCAAATAGAACATCACAAGGGAAAATCCCCACTTCGTCACATCTGCGTACAGATCATGCGGCCCCTACCTCCTTCCTGGGCTCTCAGGCCCCTGCTGGGCCTGGGGCAGCGCTGTGCATGCAGCTCCCCCGCCCCATGTGCCCGCCCTGGCCCCACCATTATTCTAATGCAGAGGCTAGGGAGCACAGCCGCTAGCTTCCCCTGGCAGGCACCCTGATTGGGTCAAGGGGAAGGGTGCCCAGGGGGGAGAGGGGATTCAGTGCCCCCATCCCCCCGCCAGGTGACCCCGCGGGGCGGGGGCGTCATCATCTGGGGGGGGGGTGGCACGGATCCACTTTGGGAGAGGAGGGTTGGGGGTAGTTGTCTGGGGAGGGGGCGGGATGGGTCCAGTTGGGGAGCTGGCAGGGGGTGCTGTTACCGGGGGATGGGGGTGGGATGGATCCAGTTTGGGGAGGTGGGTGGGGGTAGTCATCTGGGGAGAGGGGTGGGGCACCATCTGGGAAGGGGGTGGGATGGCTCTAGTTTGGGGCTGGCAGGGGTGCTGTTAGCTGTGGAAGGGGGTGGGATGGATCCAGTTTGGGGTGAGGGGGGTCATCGTCCCCTAGGGAGGGGGGCAGGGAAGCGCTGTTGCCTGGGGTGGGGGGCGCTGCCATCTGGGGAGTGGGGCAGGTGGGTGCCTTTGTTTGGGGAGATGGGCTGGACTTGTCCAGTTTGGACGAGGGGCAGGGGCCATCATCTGGGATGGGGGGAGGTCATGGGGGGCACTGTAGTCTGGGGAGGGGGCAGGACAGGACCAGTTTGGGGTCAGGGGTTGCTACCATCAGGGGAGGGGGGCCGGACGGGTCCAATTTGGGGGATGGGGTGGGCGGGCACCGTAGTTTGGGAAGGGGGGCAGGACAGGTCCAATTTTGTGGGAGGGAGTGGGGGGTGCCGTTGCCTGGGGATGGGGCGGGATGGATCCTGTTTGGGGCGAGGAGCACTGTTGTCTGTGTAGGGGAGAGGGATGGGTCCAGTATGGGGGAGGGAGTGGGGGCACTGTCATCTGAGGAGAGGGGTGGGACAAGTCTAGTTTGGGGGAGGGGGCACCATTATCTGGAGAGGGTGGCTGGACACGTTCAGTTTGGGGAAGGGCGCATGGGGGCACCATTGCTGGGGAGGGTGGTTCCCCGCCCTCAGAGCCCACCCTGGGGGCCAGACATGTACAATCTCTCCCCCTCCAGAGCCCAGCTGTGGGGCTTTTGTATTTTAGGCAGGGCGGTTTATGGTTATTCTGTTTTTGAAATTATTGCTTATTCTTTAAGGCTTCTTTTCAGAGACAGATTTTGTACTTTACCTCCCCACACCTTCCCAGCAACATTTCGACTGCAAGTGTTTATACACAAGTCCTTCTTGGGAGAGAAGTCAGCACAGAGGTTTTGTTTACACCACAGTCTCATTCCCTTTCCCAGGTTTCACCCAACCATCCCAGCCACGCACCCCCCTACCTCCCCAGAACCCAGCCATGGGGGCTTCCTGGCCCAGATACACACACACACATACCCCAGAGCCCAGCCACGCTCCCCCTAATGATGATGATGATGATGATGGTATAATGATAATTGGAGATATACCAATCTCCTAGAACTGGAAGGGACCTCGAAAGGTCATCGAGACCAGCCCCCTGCCTTCACTAGCAGGACCAAGTACTGATTTTTGCCCCAGATCCCAAAGTGGCCCCCTCAAGGATTGAACTCACAACCCTGGGTTTAGCAGACCAAAGCTCAAACCACTGAGCTTTCCCTCGCTCCCTAGCCTAGACACCTGCCCCCTCTCAGAGCCCAGGGATCCAGAGGGAGAAACAACCTGATGCTGGGTCCCAGGCTTAGAACATAAGAAAGGCCGTACCGGGTCAGACCAAAGTTCCATCCAGCCCAGTATCCTGTCTACTGACAGTGGCCAATGCCAGGTGCCCCAGAGGGAGTGGACCTAACAGGCAATGATCAAGTGATCTCTCTCCTGCCATCCATCTCCACCCTCTGACAAACAGAGACTAGAGACACCATTCCTTACCCATCCTGGCTAATAGCCACTAATGGACTTAACCACCATGAATTTATCCAGTTCTCTTTTAAACACTGTTATAGTCCTAGCCTTCACAACCTCCTCAGGTAAGGAGTTCCACAAGTTGACTGTGCACTGCGTGAAGAAGAACTTCCTTGTATTTGTTTTAAACCTGCTGCCTATTAATTTCATTTGGTGACCCCTAGTTCTTGTATTATGCGAATAAGTAAATAACTTTTCCTTATCCACTTTCTCCACATCACTCATGATTTTATATACCTCTATTACAGGGGTCGGCAACCTTTCAGAAGTGGTGTGCCGAGTCTTCATTTATTCACTCTAATTTAAGGTTTCGCATGCCAGTAATACATTTTAATATTTTTAGAAGGTCTCTTTCTATAAGTCTATAATATATAACTAAACTATTGTTGTATGTAAATTAAATAAGGTTTTTAAAATGTTTTAAAAAGCTTCATTTAAAATTAAATTAAAATGCAGAGTCCCCCGGACCAGTGGCCAGGACGCAGGCAGTGTGAGTGCCACTGAAAAACAACCCGTGCCATAGGTTGCCTGCCCCTGCTCTATCATATCCCCCGTTAGTCTCCTCTTTTCCAAGCTGAAGAGTCCTAGCTTTTTTAATCTCTCCTCATATGGGACCCATTCCAAACCCCTAATCATTTTAGTTGCCCTTTTCTGAACCTTTTCTAGTGCCAGTGTATCTTTTTGAGGTGAGGAGACCACATCTGTACACGGTATTCGAGATGTGGGTGTACCATCGATTTATATAAGGGCAATAATATATTCTCGGTCTTATTCTCTATCCCCTTTTTAATGATTCCTAACATCCTGTTTGCTTTTTTGACCGCCTCTGCACACTGAATGGACGCCTTCAGAGAACTATCCACGATGACTCCAAGAGCTTTTTCCTGACTTGTTGTAGCTAAATTAGCCCCCATCATATTGTATGTATAGTTGGGGTTATTTTTTCCAATGTGCATTACTTTTCATTTATCCACATTAAATTTCATTTGCCATTTTGTTGCCCAATCACTTAGTTTTGTGAGATCTTTTTGAAGTTCTTCACAGTCTGCTTTGGTCTTAACTATCTTGAGCAGTTTAGTATCATCTGCAAACTTTGCCACCTCACTGTTTACCCTTTCTCCAGATCATTTATGAATACATTGAATAGGATTGGTCCTAGGACTGACCCTTGGGGAACACCACTAGTTACCCCTCTACACCACTAGTTACCCCTTGGAGTTTCCTGCTCACTGTGTCCTTCCCTCAGGGCATGCGGGGAACTGCAACTGCCAGGAACCCTCTAGCTCCACTCCCCGCTCTCCCCCTCCCTCGCTGCCCCCGGCAGTGTCTTCTATCTATTTGTGTGGGGGACAGAAAATTCTTCACACACAATATTAATTTCTGCAAAATTCTGCATTGTGCAGTGGCACAGAATTCCCTCAGGAGTAGATCTCAGAGGAGGCTGCTAGCCGAGCTGGGAATAGGAGCCAGAGGTCCTGCGTTCCTCTCCCATGCTCTAAACACCAGGCTGTGCTGCCACCTTATGGTAACTGTAACACAAGTGCTCCCGACTAGAGAAACCTCAGCAAGCTGAGAGCAGCTCCCTTCAGCCTCTCCCAGTCTAAGCCTTCAGGGTGCCAAGCACCACCCCCGAAACATGCCACCTGTAAACCCAGGGCCCTGCCAGGCCCATCACCTGCCAGTGACTGGGTCAGCGAAGTTGCTAGCACCAGTGCAGAGCGAATGCCTCCCACCTCCTGCTGAGCCTCCACTGCAGGGCAAGGCCTTGCTGGCTGGCCCTCGGCTGCATGGTGCTTGGGGCAGACCAGCTGCAGATGGGAATGGGGACCAGGCAGGCTGATCCTGCTCAGCAGGGAGGCAGAGCCCAGGAGGCCCCGCAAAGGGAAAACCCTGGGCCTGGCCTCTGACTCTTGGCCAGACTTGGAGCTGCTATTTCCATCCCTCTCACTGGCAGAGGGGCAGGCCCTGTGGGCCCAGCAAGAGCCATGGGACAGGGCCTGGGGGGAGCTGTGGGGCAGAGGGGCAAACCCTGGGGGGCCTGGTGGGAGCCTTGGGGCAGAGGGGCAGACCCTGGTGGGGCCTGGCGGGAGCCTTGGGGCAGAGGGGCAGACCCTGGGGGCGCCCAGAGGGAGCCATGGAGCAGACCCTGGAGGGTCTCGGGAGAGCCATGGGGCAGAAGGGCAGACCCTGGAGGGTCTGGCAGGAGCCATGGGACAGAGGAGCAGACCCTGGGGGGGTCTGGGGGGAGCCATGGGGCAGACGGACATCTGCCTTTTCTTATGAATTTCCTCAGTGTTGCCAACTTTCATGATTGTGTCATGAGTCTCATGATAATTCTTGTTTTCCTTAAAGCCCCAGCTCCTGAAGCCAAGTGCATCTGACAATTTCAGCCTTCACTCTTAAAGAAAAAGTAAGTTTCTAGCCCTCGTGGCTGTGGAGAAAGCTTTCAGATGTGACCCCATGGCACCCTAGGGCTCAAATAGCAGAAGGGAAATACAAGCCCCCCACAGCTGTGAGTTTTACACAATCTCATGATTTTTGGGGAGCCTGATGCATGATTTTTGACCATTTTGGGGTTGGCAATACTGCTCATGGCACCAGTGATGTCCTGTGGACCTGCCCTGAACCTTATCCTGCTCCCCTCCCCCCTGTGGCCATGGGCAGTGCTGGAAGCAGGGGTGGGCTGGGGCTGGCAGTGCTCTGGAGTGGAGTGCAGGCTGAGGGGCATTTGCACTGGGGCGTGGGGTGGTTGAGAACGGGGCCTTTGCCACAGCGGGTTGGGTGAGTCAGGTACACTGGGGCAGGGGGGCTTGGGGACGGGTGGTGGTGTTGGAGGGGAGGGTCTCGCTGTGGGGTGCCAGCATCAGGGCAGTTCTGGATCTGTGTGCATCCCAAGGTAACTACACTGCGGTGTCATCACCATGGGAACCCAGGAGCCTGAGCTCCATGCCTCCGGCTCCAGCCCGGCTCCGGCCATCAGATTGCGTGCCCATTCTCCTTTCCACCCACCCTTCCAGCCACTGCTCGTCCCTGTGGCAGCCCCAGCCCCATTGCCCATCAGCCCCTTGGCACATGGTGCTGGGTGGAGCTGCAAGAGCTGTGCCCACTCTAGCAGCACTGGCTCAGTTTCCTTCTCAGGCCCGTGCAGCGCCCTGGGGCTGCTTTCCTAGAGGTGGGGGTGGGTTCAGGGAGCAGAGTGTAGCTGGGAGGGGTTTGCTTTGGCAACCTCCCTCCTTCTCCTGTCTGACTGCAATGCTCAGAATTCCTGCTGGGGCTCTGCCCATCCCTGCCCCTATGGGCTGGCTGCACCTTCCAGGCCCGGAAAGGCCAGAACTATGGCAGGAATCTCAAGGAGATTGAGACAAAGATGAGAGATGGAGCCAGAATGTGCTGGAGCCATGTAAATCCCAGCGTGCTGGGGGCTAAGTGCAAGTCCCAGCACCAGGGCCCTGGTGTGGGCCATCCTTCACTAAAAGGCCAGGTGTACAAAGTCAGGCACTGATCCATCCCAGCACTAGCCCTGAGCCTCCCTCATGGAGCAGGAAACTGAGGAATCTGGCAGACAGCTGTCTCCCCCACCAGTATCCCACCCGCCCCCAGCTGGCCAGCTGGTGGCACAGTGACGGCACGTATGCCAGTGGCTGGCTCTGCAGCCTTGCACAACAGACGGGCATCCCTACTTCTCATGGCTGCCTCTGCGCAGCTTGACAGACATTCACGATGTGCTGCTGGCTTGCTGTAAGGGCTGGGCTGTCTGTGAGCCTCCCCTCCCCACGCAGCAGCATCTCTGCTGGAAGAGCTCTTGCTGAGCCCCGCTCCCCCACCCGACTCAGCATCTCCCTGCACCACCAGCCTCCACGGGGCCTGGGAGATGTGATAGCCCCAAATTCAGCAGCACAGACACCTCCCAGCCCTGGATGAAACTGGACCCGGCAAGACAGGGCTGGTGGTGGGAATGGCTCTAAAACTCACTTGCCCCGTAACAGTAGCTTCGCGTCACTCAGCGACCTCCTACCTATGGGAAACTGAATGATGGCAGCTGGCGGTGCTGGTGCCCTTTCCAGACAGAGGCAGCCCTGCCACGGGGATCTCTGTGAGGGCTGGACTGCTGCCATGCACCATACCGAGCCCCCACCACTCTGGGCATGGCGTGCACTCTCCATCCAACCCTGCCCCCAGCCAGCTACGGTGCTTAGCCAGCCCCTAGTGCCGCTGTGTAGTGCCCCACTCTCCAGACTGCATGCAGGCAGGGGCGGCTCCAGGCCCCAGCACGCCAAGCACATGCTTGGGGCGGCAAGCCGCGGGGGGTGCTCTGCCGGCGCTGCGAGGGCGGCAGGCAGGCTGCCTCTGGCGGTTTGCCTGCGGAGGGTCCGCTGGTCCCGCGGCTTCGGCGGACCTCCCGCAGGCGTGCTTGGGACGGCAAAATCCCTAGAGCCGCCCCTGCATGCAGGCTCTTGGCCGTTCTACAGCCGGGGCCCTGCTGCACACAGATTGTTTCCCTCACTTCAGTGGGGCACCAGCCTCCCTGCCTGGGGAGACAGACATGCTCTAGAACTAGCAGTGTGGACCAGCCCCCCTTGCGCCAGCCCAGGAAGTAGAGTCATTCTGTGCTCAGGTGGCTGGCCCAAGCCCCTGCTGGTGCTGCAACAGCCACACTGCTAGTTTTGCACACTAGGCTGAGCCCATCTTCCGGTCCCCACAGCAGCGCAGCTGGAGTCTAGGGCCTTGTCCATGGTCATGCAGGGACCAACCCACGGTGCTCTGACCACCGGCCATCCAGCCTCTCCCCAACCTGGTCTAGCTCTCCCAAGAAGCATGCCGTGTGCTGGGCCTGTCAGAAGAAGAATGAAGCGGCGCAGTAGAGCAGCCGCTGAAGTGCCGCCGATCGCGGCTTTATCTTTTTTTTTTTTTCTCTTTGCCTCTTGGGGTGACCAAAAAGCTGGAGCCAGCCCTGGCCCCAAGCCAGCCGAGACTGACTTGCTTCCAGCTGCCTGGCCCCTGTGTCATGGAGTGTGGGGGAGTCAGGGTCCTGCACCCCCACTTCCTGCGATTCATCGTGACTCTCAGCCAGCCAGTAAAACAGAAGGTTTATTAGATGACAGGAACACAGTCCCAAGCAGAGCGTGTAGGTACAAACCAGAACCCCTCAGCCAGGTCCTTCTGGGGGCCAAGGATCTTAGACCCGAGACTTGGGGTTCCCTGCCTTTTCCCAGCCAGCCCAAAACTGAAACCAAAACCCCTCCAGCAGGCTCTCTTTCCCTCCTTCTCTCCCCCTCTCCCTTTGTCCAGTTTCCCAGGCAAAGGTGTTGACTCACCCCACCCCCCCTTCCTGGCTCAGGTTACAGGCTCAGGTACTGTCCCTCACCTAAAATCATCCCCTGCTCTCCCATCCCCCATACAGACAGTTCCAGTAAAGCTAAACAACATTCCCAGGTCAATCCACCCCGCTCCCTACTGCGTCACATCTCTCCCCACTTTGAGACTGAACTGAGCAGGGTCACGCTGACCAGTGACCTGGGGAAATTCAGAACCCCCTTTCCGGGACAATGCATCTGCTATCATGTTGGCACTTCCCTTCACATGGACCACATCCATATCATAATCCTGCGGGAGCAGGCTCCACCTCAGGAGCTTCGCATTGACTCCTTTCATCTGGTGCAGCCAGGTCAGGGGACAGTGGTCGGTGTACATGGTGAAGTGGCGCCCAAAGAGATATGGCTCTAGTTTCTTAAGGGCCCACACCATGGCCAGGCATTCCTTCTCGATGGCCGCGTAGTTCTGCTCCTGGGGTAGCAACTTCTTGCTCAGGGACACGATGGGGTGTCTCTCCCCCTTTTCATCCTCCTGCATTAACACCGCCCCCAGTCCTGTGTCTGAAGTGTCGGTGAACACCATAAAGGGCTTGTCAAAGTCTGGGTTTGCCAGAACTGGGCCACTGACCAGAGCCTCCTTCAGTGTCCGGAGAGCCTCCTGGCACTCCTCGGTCCAGACCATCTTGTCCGGCTTCCCCTTCCTGCATAGTCCAGTTATGGGGGCGGCTATGGTTCTAAAGTGGGGCACAAACCTTCGATAGTACCCTGCCATCCCGATAAAGGCTTGGACCTGCTTTTTGGTTTGTGGAGCGGGCCAGTCTCTGATCACCTCCACTTTGGCTGGTTCTGGCTTTAGGCAGCCACTGCCCACCCGATGGCCCAGGTAAGATACTTCAGCCATCCCCACCTTGCACTTCTCAGCGTTTAAGGTCAGCCCAGTCTCCTGGAGTTGGTCCAGTACTTGTTTAACCTGGGACACGTGGTCCTCCCAGGTCTGGCTAAAGACACAGATTTCGTCAATATACGCCATGGCAAAACTCTCCATCCCCCTCAGTAGCTGATCCACCAGGAGCTGGAAGGTGGTTGGTGCTCTCTTGAGGCCGAAAGGCAGGGTCAGAAACTCGTAAACCCCCAGAAGGGTGATAAAGGCCGATTTCAGCCTGGCATCTGCATCCAGCGGCACTTGCCAGTAGCCCTTTGTAAGATCCATGGTGGTAAGGTACCGAGCGCCTCCCAGCTTGTCTAGGAGCTCGTCAGGCCTGGGCATGGGGTAAGCATCAGAAACGGTGATGGCATTAAGCTTCCGATAGTCCACACAGAACCGGATCAACCTGTCCTTTTTGGGGACCAGCACCACCGACGAGGCCCAAGGACTGGAAGACGGCTGGATCACCCTCAAAGCCAGCATCCCCCTGACCTCTCTTTCCAGGTCCTGAGCAGTTTTCCCTGTGACTCGGAAGGGAGAGCATCTTATAGGAGGATGTGATCCGGTCTCCACCTGGTGGACAGTCAAATTAGTGTGTCCAGGCTGGTTGGAAAACAGCTGTCGGTACAGATGCAGCACCCCTCTGATCTCAGCTTGCTGGGCAGGGGTTAGCTGATCAGAGAGGGGAATTGTTTCCAGGGGGAGCCAGCTCCTGTCTCAGGGAATAGATCTACTAAAGGGTCGGCTCCCTGCTCCTCCCAATGTCCACACACGGCCAACACAACATTCCCCCTGTCATAATAGGGCTTCATCATATTGACATGGTACACCCGGCGGTGATGTGCCCAGTTAGACAGCTCCACCACATAGTTTACCTCATTTAGCTGCTTGACAACCTTGAAGGGACCTTCCCAGGCAGCCAGTAGTTTGTTTTTCCTCACAGGGATGAGAACCATCACCTGATCCCCGGTGGCGAAGGCGCGGGCCCGCGCCGTGCGTTCATACCAGACTTTCTGCTTCCTCTGAGCTCTGACCAGATTTTCCCTGGCCAGGCCCATGAGCTCAGCCAGTCTTTCTCAGAAGGTCAGGACATACTCCACCACAGATTCTCCATCGGGAGTGGCCTTCCCCTCCCATTCATCTCTCATCAGGTCTAGGGGCCCCCTTACCCTCCTGCCATATAACAGTTCGAAAGGTGAAAACCCAGTAGACTCCTGGGGTACTTCCCTGTACGCAAACAGCAGGCGAGGTAAGTACTTGTCCCAATCCTGTCGGTGCCGGTTCATAAAGGTTTTCAGCATCATCTTTAGCGTTCCGTTGAACCTCTCCATGAGCCCGGTGGATTTGGGGTGGTATGCTGAGGCCCAGGTGTGCCAGACCCCGCATTTCTCCCACAAGCACCGGAGCAGGGCCGACATGAAGTTGGACCCTTGGTCAGTCAAGACTTCCTTGGGGAACCCCACTCAGCTGAAAATGGTCAGCAGCGCATCCGCCACAGTGTCTGCTTCAATGGAGGCTAAGGGCACTGCCTCGGGGTAGCGGGTGGTGAAATCTACCACCACCAAAATATATTTCTTCCCCGACCGGGTCGTCTTACTGAGAGGTCCCACTATATCCATAGCCACCTTCTGGAAAGATTCCTCTATGATGGGCAAAGGTCTCAAAGCTGCTTTCCCCTTGTCCCGGGCCTTCCCCACCCTCTGACAGGGATCACAGGATCGGCAATACTGTTGGACCGTAGTAAAGACCCCAGGCCAGTAAAAGTTCTGTAGCAGCCTCTGCCTGGTACGCCAGATTCCCCGGTGCCCTGCGAGAGGGATGTCATGGGCCAGGTACAGTAACTTGCGGCGAAACTTCTGGGGGACCACCAGCTGCTTCCTGCTCTCCCATGACTCCATTTTCCCCGGGGGGAGCCCATTCTCAGTATAGGAACCCCTTCTCCCACAGGAACCTCTCCTGGCAACCTCTCCCCATGGTACGTACTGCACTGAGGTCAGCCAGGTCCCTTAGCTTCCGCAAGGAGGGATCTTTCTGCACTTCGGCCTGAAACTCAGCAGCTGGGGAAGGGATGGGGACTGGCTCCCTCTCACTGGCTGGATCTGAAGCTGCAGCCTCCCTGAGCTATGTTCCTGGGCACTCCCTCCCCTCTGGGGTAGGTTCCTGCGCCTCGGGCAAGGTACCCTCCCCAAGATCAGGGCGTAGTGCTCCTCGCCAGCTCTGGCTGCAGGTCACGACCAGGGCACCCTGGGGGTTGCTTGGCCAGTCCTCCAGGTCGTCCCCCCCATTAACACCTCAGTGGGCAAATGCTGTTGCACCCCCACTTCCTTGGGGCCCTCCTTAGCCCCCCATTTCAGATGTAGCCTTGCCACAGGCACCGTGAATGGGGTCCCGCCCACCCCCGTCAGGGTCAGGTAGGTATTGGGCATCACCCGATCTGGAGCTACCACCTCGGGCCGGGCCAGCATTACCTCAGCGCCTGTATCCCAGTATCCATTGACCTTCCTCCTATCCACCTCCAGGGGAACAAGGCACTCGCTCCACAGGGACAGCCCTGCGCCCACCCTGTAAACGGAGAACTTGAGTCCGGGGCATCCAGCCCCCAAGAGGAGCTGGCCTGGGGCCCTCCTCCCTCCTGATCAGTTGATAAGCTGCCAGCCTCCCCTTGCCTGGGAAGCCTGCCCCTCGTCCGGCTGAGTCTCTATCTTAACCCTCTGTGGGTTCGGTCTGCTCAGTCTATCGTTGAGTTTGGGTCACTGGGACCATATGTGGCCTCTCTGGCCACAGTAATAGCAGCCCATATCCCGCTGGCCCCTCAAGCTGGTCGGTTGGCCCTGACACCGGGTGTTCCCCTTGGGAGGGGGTTCTTCATATTCCCCCTTTGGGAGATCCCAGGATGACTCTCTTTCTGCATCATGGTGGGCCTGTTCCTTTGGGACTCCTCCCTGCCACCCCGACTGGCTCTTCACAAACTCATCGGCCAGCCGCCCTGCATGTCGTGGGTTCTCTGGCTTTTTGTCTATCAACCACAGCCTCAGGTCAGATGGTCACCGCTCATACAGTTGCTCTAGTACAATCAGTTTAACCAGGTCCTCCTTTGTTTGGGCCCCATCTGCCCACTTGCTGGCGTATCCCTCCATGCAGACGGCTAGTTGCAGATATGAGACTTCAGGGGTTTTAGCTGGCTCCAGAACCTTTCCCGGTAAAACTCAGGAGTTAGCCCAAACTCACATAGAAGGGCCCTTTTGAATAGTTCGTAATCTCCTTTCTCCGCCCCTTCCAGTTGGCAGTACAATGTCATGGCTTTGGGGTCCAGTAAGGGGGTGAGAACCCGGAGCCTGTCCGCAGGATCAACCTGGTGCAGCTTGCAGGCCGTCTCAAAGGCATCCAGGAAGTCATCCATGTCCTTCCCCTCCTTATGCTGGGCCAGGATGCACTTATCAAAGCTCCGCGCAGTCCTTGGTCCCCCCTCACTCACCGCAGCCGGGGGCTCACTGCCCCTCAGCCTCACCAGCTCCAGTTCATGCTGTCTCTGTTTTTCGCGATCTTCCAGCTCTCTCAGTTTTAGCTCTTTCTCCCATTCCAGCCACTTCCGCTCCACGGATGCTGAGCTTCGCTGGGAGGATCCCCTGCTGGCCGGTGAGCTTCGCTGGGAGGATTCCCTGCTGGCTGGGGGTGTCACGGTGCCCTCGGTATTCACTGGGCTCCTCCCTGCCCTTCTCCTAGGCATAGGAAGAGGGGTCTCAGGAAGCCCTCAGCAGCTGGCTGACCACTCCCAGCTGGGACAGACACTGGTGCCTGCGCTGCATCTGCCAGGCTGCTTCCCTCAGAGACAGGGATCAGTTCATTCGAGCGATCTCCCTCCTCCAGCTGGGCAATCAGCTATTCTTTGGTGAGCCTCCCACTGCGCAGCCTCCTCTGCTTGCACAGCTCCACCAGGTCACTCTTAAGCCACTTAGCATACATCGTCCTGCTGGCCACTCACAGGCCTGGGTGTTTGCCGCTCCCCACAGTTTCCAGGGAGACCCCTAGTGTGCCATCCCTTCTCGAGGTCACCACCTCTCTGCCTGGGTTGAGTGACATACTCCTCCACCCCGGGACCACTCGCTGCAATCCCCCGAGGGACCCTGTTACTGCAAAAGTCCTTCTTGCTGTTCACACACTCCCAGGAGTTAATCGCCCCCTGAAACCGTCCCTCGCTGACTCTTCAGCATGCCTGGTCCCCGTCAATCCCCCTTCATTTTACTGCTCCCCAGTCACTTACTGCAGGAGGCGCTGTCCATGAGGTGCAGTAGATCCCACCTCTGCCACCAGTTGTCACGGAGTGTGGGGGAGTCAGGGTCCTGCACCCCCACTTCCTGCGATTCACCGTGACTCTCAGCCAGCCAGTAAAACAGAAGGTTTATTAGATGACAGGAACACAGTCCCAAGCAGGGCTTGTAGGTACAAACCAGGACCCCTCAGCCAGTTCCCTCTGCGGGGGCAAGAATCTTAGACCCCAGACTTGGGGTTCCCTGCCTCTTCCCAGCCAGCCCAAAACTGAAACCAAAACCCCTCCAGCATGCTCTTTTTCCCTCCTTCTCTCCCCCTCTCCCTTTGTCCAGTTTCCCAGGCAAAGGTGTTGACTCGCCCCACCCCTCTGTCTGGCTCAGGTTACAGGCTCAGGTACTGTCCCTTACCTAACGTCATCCCCTGATCTTCCATCCCCCATACAGACAGTTCCAGTAAAACTAAACAACATTCCTAGGTCAATCCACCCTGCTCCCTACTGCGTCACACCCTGCCCTGCCCGTTGCTCCTCCTATGGCCTTTGTCTCAGTTCCTGGGCCAAGAGTCACCTGGTTGCATCCCCCTCCTGGGTCTCAGGTTACGAAGGGGAGGCCATAGCATCTATGCAGGCAGCTGGAGCAGCCCCCACAAAAGTCACACACCCTTATTCCCACCACCTAGACATCGGTGCAATACAGGGAAACTGAGGCACACACAGCATTCATGCAAAACAGTAAGATTCACATAGGCTTACATACAACATAACAAGGGAAAATCCCCGCTTCGTCTCACACACACTCTGTTGGCTTGTCCTTCGGCAGGATGGGGCGCGGATTGCTCCAGATCTGGTGTGGTGTTTGCTATTGTTTTATCAATTAGACTTTGCTACAAAATACAGGCATGGCTGCAGGGGGCTGGAGGGGGTTGATGGTGACTTACAAAATCCTATGAATTGAAGCGTTTCCAGGAGTACTGCTTAAACCAGTGCAGCCCTCCCCCTGCAGTGCTAAAAATCCAGCCAGAGAGCATCACACTAGCTACATGGTCCCAAGCACAGCAAGAATGACTCCAACCCCTCTCCGCTTGGCCGGGGCTCACCACTGATGGTCATTGGCTAACAGCCATGGCGCAGCTACTGTGACTGCTGACATTAGGGGAGGATTTAAGGGTGCTGAGTCTAGCAGGAAAAACCACCACCATGGGCTATGCTGGCACCTCCCGGCCCCCACAGCACACTGGTGCCTCAGACAGGTGCCTCACCAGCTCCCTCCCATCCACCACAGCACTGATACTGAGCTGTAACCCCTTGGGGGGGGTGGGGGGGAGGCAGCAGCCACTAGAGGGTGACACTCTCACTCTCTTGAGCCAGCCAGGCTACAGCTGAAGCTGGCTGGGCAGACTCACCCCTATACCTTTTGCCTGGCCTGGTGACAAGTAGCCTCTGAGGTTGGAATCACTGAAGCAAACCACAGAGCAGTGACTGTCACCAAGCTCACCCACTTGGAAGGTGCTGGGGGGCTCATGAGATCAGCTCTGGGAGCATTCCTTGGGGGAGCTGCTCCCCCCACCAGCACAACAGGCTGCAGGACCCACCCACCAACTCTATGGCTCCCTAGGACACGAATCTGGCAAGTAAAATATCCCCCATATTGGTAACTTCCACAATACCCTTTGCTGGCAGTATGCAAATGACCAATATTTGTTGTCTGTTCTACATTTTCTGACTAGCTGGCACTGGCAATTCTACGCCCATTAAATACCTTGTGTTTATAAATAGGGAAACACCCAAGCTGTGAGGGGTGTGTGAGTCCAGTGCACAGGGAAGCGGCCTGGCAATGCCAAATGGCTGGAAGAGGGTGAATATCTGAAAAGGGCAGCCTGGGTAATTATAGACCATTAGCCTGGCTTCAGTGCAGGATGTTGATCAATTGGGCAGGGGTCAGAGAAGAGCCATGAGAACAATTAATGCAGGGATTCTCAAACTGGGGGTCGGGACCCCTCAGGGGTCGTGAGATTATTACATGGGGGGTCGCGAGCTGTCAGCCTCCACCCCAAACTCCGCTTTGCATCCAGCATTTATAATGGTGTTAAATTAAAAAAACGTTTTCATATATTTATAAGGGGGGTTGCACTCAGAGGCTTGCTGTGTGAAAGGGGTCACCAGTCCAAAAGTTTGAGAACCACTGAATTAAAGGATTAGAAAACCTGCCTTATAGTGATAGACTCAAGGAGCTCTGTCTGTTTATTTTAACAAAGAGACAGTTAAGGGATGACTTGATCTTATAATACCTACATGCAGTGGCAGATTAGCCACTGGGCCAATAAGGCCCATGCCCAGGGGCCCCAGCCAATTGGGAGGCCCCTAGAAAAATGGGCACCCCTGAACCCTGACCCAGCTTCCCGGCAGGAGCACTGGGGTGGGGGGGAAGGGGAGACTGCAGGTGGAAGGGGTGGGAAAGGGCCCCCACTTGCTCTGGCCCAGGGTCACACAAACTCCTAATCTGTCTCTGCCTACATGGGGAACAAATCTTTAGTAATGGGCTCTTCAGTCTAGCAGAGAAAGGTCTAATGCGATCCAATGGCTGGAAGTTGAAGCCAGACCAATTCAGGCTGGAAATAAGCATACATTTTTAACAAGGAGGGTAATTAACCACTGGAACAACTTACCCAGGGCTGAGGTGGATTCATCATCACTGACAATTTTAAAGTCAAGGTTGGATTTTTTTGTAAAAGCTGTGGTCTAGGAATTACTGTAGGGCAGCTCTCTGGCCTATGTCACACAGGAGGTCAGACTAGATCAGTGGTTCCCAAACTTTAACAACCTGTGAACTCCTTTCACTGAAATGTCAACTCTCGCGAACCCCCTCCTAAAAATGAATGTTTCCAGGGATTTTCGCCTTTACCTGAGTATAAATTATAAAAGCAGTGATCTTGGAAATATAAAATTTGTTTTTATGACATGTTTATTACACAGAATCCTGTGGCACCTTATAGACTAACAGACGTTCTGCAGCATGAGCTTTCGTGGGTGAATACCCACTTCTTCAGATGCAAGCCACTTCTCTTGCATCTGAAGAAGTGGGTATTCACCCACGAAAGCTCATGCTGCAGAACGTCTGTTAGTCTATAAGGTGCCACAGGATTCTTTGTTGCTTTTACAGATCCAGGCTAACACGGCTACCCCTCTGATGTTTATTACACACTATTTATTATTAATTATTATTTATCATTACAGTATTTTTATTACATTGTGAAAACAGCAACACTCTTCCGAAATCTCACTTTTGTACTTTGTATCACTTTGAGTAAGCCTGCTACTAGTAGCATCAGATGTGAAACAGCAGGAAGGTATTTAAGAAGCCAGCTCAAATCATTCCTCCTACACAAGCATTCAGGTCTTGAGCAGTCCAGGCAAACAACGCACGTTACAACAAAGCTTAAACTTGTTCTTTATAATAATTTACAAAAGGATACTAGCTGCCTATTTAAATTTAAAAACAGCAAAAAATATCCACCTCCTTTTCCATTTCTTATAAGGAGTCTTGAAGTTTAAATGTCCTCAGTGTGATAGATATGGTTGCTTTGATCCGCTTAGCTCTTGGCAATCCAGGGGCTTGGGGCTGCTGGCTCCCTGCTGTCTGGCATCCCTAGGGACAGCTCTGTCCGCCATTAGGGAATTTTTTCCCAAGAACCCCCTGTAACATTCCACGAACCCCAGTTTGGGAACCACTGGACTAGATGATCACAATGATCCTTTCTGGCCTTGGAACCTATGAGTACAGCCAAAAGCAAAGTTATGAATCTAGTAACAAAGAATGAAGGCCACTCTTAGAGACTGGGGGGGGGGGGGGCTGTATCCTGGGCAGCAGTGACTCTGAAAAGGATCCAGGGGTTCTAGTGGACAAGCAGCCCAACCTAAGTTCCCCGAGTGATGCTGTCGGAAAAGGGGTTAATACGATCCTTGGGTGTATAAATAGAAGAGCGATGTGGAGGAGCAGGGAAGAGATGTGACCTTTCTGTATGGTGTTGGTGAGACCGATACTGAACACTGTGTCCAGTTCTCGTGTGCGAGTTTTAAAAAGAATATTGACAAATTTGAGAGGATGCAGAGTTGAGTCACAAAAATTATTCAAGGGTTGGAAAAATTGCCCTGACAGTGAAAGACTTAAAGAGCTTAATCTAGTCAGAGTATCTAAATGAGGGTACAGAGGTGGCTTGACTGTGCTGCATCAGTATCTTCACAGGGAGAAAATACTGGCTACTAATGGGCTCATTAATCTAGTGGAGAAGGGCAGAAGAAGAACCGATGGTTGGAAGCTGAAACCAGACCAGTTCAGGTTAGAAATAAGGCACCATTGGAACAAGCTTCCAAGAGACGTGATGGACTTCTCCATTTCTTGAGGTCTTCAGATCCAAACTGGCTGCCTTTTGGAAAGGTGGGTGTGAGACTTTTCAGGGTTCCTGGAGGTATCTGGGGTGCATCACTGCCTCAGCTTCCAGCCTGATCTGTGCCCACAACTGATGCTTCCCAACTGTGCCAGCCGCTGGCAGCACAAGGGCTTTGCTTGCTCTGCTCTGTCTCACCTCAGACTAGCAGTTTACACACACCCTTTGTTACACTTGAGTGTCCTGTCCCTTGTCTTTTTGCCCCCAGTGAAGCAGTGCACCCTGGTTTCACCTCAGTTCAACCCTCCACTTAGCACAAGGCATGTAGATGTCAATACCAACACAAGGGCAGTTTATTTAACAGAGCTTGAGATAGATTAAAACTAAAGGCAAGTAAAAGGATTTGAAAGTAAGGTTACAGGTAAAAGAGAATGGCTAGCCTAGAGTTATTAACAAGTTATTTTCCAGTCTAATAAGGTATTTGTCACCCAATAGTCAGCTTGTACAGTCCTTGTCTGGTCCAGAGAGCTGGGATCTGCTTTTCATGAGACGCCTCTGCTGGCAGAATGTTGCCTTTGTAATGGATAATGTTTGTTGCCCTCTTTCCCTCTCTGCTACAGTCCCAGATCTTTGTCTGTGAAATCAAGTCTGCCCCAGGCTGTACAGACAGGGCTGGGCTGGATCAAGGGCTGTTGATTGTTCTCAGTGTTGAGACCCAGCCCATGGCAGGGGACAAGTTTCACCCCCACCAGTTTTAGAAGCCAAGGTTCTACATGGTACAGAACTCTAAAAATGTTTCCCGGACAAACAGCCCCAAATAGCCTTGAGTACCAGCAAACTGTTAGCTTTTGGTGGAGACCCACACAGCCCCTTGGGTGGAATATTGAAAGGATGGGCCGACACAGAGATGCTATACCTGCCTGAGTGTGCCTGTGATACTGAGCTATAGTCAAACACAGGTGTCGAAGAAAACTCAGTTCTCGCTTTTTGTTTGGGTGCAGCAAAATCAAATTCTTTATTATTTCTCCAGTAATTACCATGGAGGGAGAGAGTGCCATAGGACACAGGGTCCTGGACAGGTCTCTCAACTGGTAAACAATTACATCAAGCCTTTATACCGTTCTTTCAGACAATTTCTAGCAATAATACAGACAGTAAAAAGCAACAAATACATTTTGTTTATACATAAGCTTTTCTGCTATCTCACTAGAAAAATAAGACTGCAAGACTGCATATTGCAAGGTCGTAATAACTTTCACACAATTCACTCTGTCTTACATTATCTTGCTTCCTCACGTCACCAGGGTCACAGTTAACCTAACTCATGCTAACTAACATTCATTAAGATCTCTTCAAAACCTTGTTAATTATTTACTGGCTTCCACACAGGTTAGTGGGTTCACTAGAGCGGGAAGGCTGAAAATGAATGGCCTGTACTATATAGGAGATTGCGCTAGCTTATGGTCTCATGGTCCTGTGTGGGCTCAAACTCTGTGCCTCTATGACAGGGGTCAGCAACCTTTCAGAAGTGCTGTGCCGAGTCTTCATTTATTCACTCTAATTTAAGGTTTCGCGTGCTAGTAATACATTTGTTTTTAGAAGGTCTCTTTCTAAAAGTCTATAATATATAACTAAACTATTGCTGTATGTAAAGTAAATAAGGTTTTTAAAATGTTTAAGAAGCTTCATTTAAAATTAAATTAAAATGCAGAGCCCCCTGGACCGGTGGCCAGGACCCAGGCAGTGTGAGTGCCACTGAAAATCAGCTCGCGTGCCGCCTTCGGCATGCGTGCCATAGGTTGCCTACCCCTGCTCTATGAAGTGAAGAGCCAGTGGTCCGGAGGGGGCGTGAAGTGAGCCACTGTGTCAGGTGTGGCTGCAGGAATGTGTGCTGACCCTTAAGTCCATGCTCAGAATAGGAAAAGAGTGGTGTACCTTGAGGAGAAAGTTCTATAGTTTTCAGGGTGTCACAAAAGGCAGTCAGGGTGTGGGGGTGTTAAAAATCTTATTATAGCCTAGAAAAAAGCAAATCTCATTCCCCCCAACTCCCCGCATTCCCTGCCTCTTCAGGGCTGAGCATTCTCTGCCAGCCTCCCAGCGGACACCCACCCACCCATACGCCCCCTCCGTTTTATAGGGGTAGCATTGGAATCAGTCACACATGTTTGACTCTGAAAGCAAAGGTGAGGGGGCTGGGCAAATGGCTGACTCTGAGTCAGGGTGATGGTTGAGACCCACTTCCCAGTATGTTCATTGCCAGATGGCTGCTAGGCCAGGATTGCAGGCTAAGCTGCATTCCTCTTGGCCAGAGGTGCCTGGGAACACACTGACATCCGTGGTGACAACCCAATCAGTACAGTCGGGTTTTAGGATGGCTGGGTGGCTTTTTCAGTCCCACACTATGGAATCCCCTTTAATCAACACTAACCCTGCTAGGGACAGTCAAGCCTGTTTGGTGAATCTTCAGTGCATGTTTCACTAGAGAGCCATAGACGCTGGTAACCAAGGCAACAGCGGTATTTTAAAGCACTAGGCATACATAACTACACACATGTAAGGCACAATTAAAAAAAACTTATCATAAAAATAATAATCTGCGCACAGAAGGCAGCAAAGTTAGCAACCAGGACATTATTTATTTAACTGCAACGTCCAAATAAATTCAGCCACCAGCCCCAAAGACCTGGTTAAAGCTGAGGAGTGGGCTAACCACCCTGCTTCTAGATAACTGGAAGGAGCAGTTAAGCCCCCTCAGGAAGTGAGATAGCTGGAGACAATAGATGCTACCACCCAAGGCAGTCAGCCCCAGGATGAAGCCTGAGCAGGACTAAGCCATATGGTCTGAGGGTTTCCATGGGCCTGGTTGTAAATACTGTAGCTAGAAGATTGCTTGTTAGGGTGTGTGTGAGAGACACAGCCGTGAGCATGGCTCTGAGAGGGAGCACAGACAGAGCTTCCTGGGGGCACAGGACTGGCTGGAAAGGCAGGGTTGGGAAGTATGAGCCAGGAAACTGCCTGCAGCTGTTTGTTCCTGCTGTGTTCAGGGAGAGCAACATTTGACGACGTGCTTGGTGAATAAATGGGATTGTGCCAAAGAAATACCTGACTTGTCATCAGCTTCTCCCTCTGACGGAAACAACCTAGCAAAGCCCCTCACTTCTTGGGCCAAGGGGCAACAATACTTAGTCAGCCCCCTTTATCACAGGATCTGGGTGTGTCACAACCTAACGCATTTACCCTCACATCCCCTGTGCGTCAGGGCAGGGCCAAGATTCAAGAACTGAGGCCCAGAGAGGCTAAGTGACTTGCTCAAGGTCACACAGAAAGTCTGTGGTAGAGAAGGGAATGGACCCCAGGTCTCCTCCTGAGTCCCAGGCTCCTGGCCAGACTCTCTGTTTTGAGCAGCCATCTTTGTGTATAGCTCACTGAGGGCTGATCTACATTACAAACTGACATTAGCATACCTACGGCTCTCTGGGGTGTGAATAGGTTGCTATGCTGACTTAACCCCCGGTGTGGACTGCACTAAGTCAACAGATGAATTCTTCTGTCAACCTAGCTACCACCTTTTGGGGAGGTGGATTAACCATGGTGTCTATGCTGAAGTGCTCCAGCAGCGCAGACACAACACTCCCACTGTGCTACTGTAATGCTTTAAGTGTAGACGGACCCTGATTTAGAACCTGGCTGTTGAGCCTGCCCCTTCTTCACATGCTGTTTGTGAGCACTCACACCCCACAGGATGGTAGGTAGGAATGTCAGTGAACAGCAGCTTCCGGACTGTAGCCAAGAGTCACTGACTCAGCAAATACAAGTTGCTTTGTGAAATGAAATGGTGTTTGCAGTGTTGTAGCTGTGTCAGTCCCAGGATATTAGTGAGACAGGGTGGGTGAGGTGATATTTTTTATTGGACCAACTTCTGCTGGTGAGGGAGACAAGCATTCATTCAAGCTTACATGGAGCTCTTCAGGTTTGGGAGAGGTACACAGCTAAACACAAGGTGGAACAGATTGTTAAGCATAAGGAGTTACTACATGTTGCAAGAGACCATTCATGGTGAAGTTAGCGCCTCTGCAGTCATAGCACAGAGGAAGTTAGTGGGTTATAGGTTCTTGTAATAAGCCATAAATCCAGTGTCTCTCTATTCAGTCCATGATTTGTAGTGTCTAGCAGAGTTACAAATTTAAACTCCCAGGCTTATCTTTGGCAGGTGTTGTGCACGTTTCCTTTGAGGACAAAGACTGAGAGGTCAGATACGGAATGATCATTCTGTGAAAAGTGTTGGCCCACAGGTGATAGGGTGTTTTTGTCTTTTATCATTTTTCTGTTTGAGTTCATTTGAGAGCATAGTGATTGTCTCTATCGTAGTCCTGAACCATGAAGACTACATCAAATGAGGCCAACTGACAACTCTCCGACACTGCCTACTATAAAGAACTCAGAGACCCTACACCACAGTCCACCCAGGAATTTAAGGGATATCATTGAATCCTTCTCCAAACAACTCCAAGAGAAACTTGACAACCTCATCCCCATGAACCTACCCCAGGGACCTTCTACAGACAAGGGACGCCAGGCAGACCCATCATATCTGTCCATGGAACCCTTGCTGAAGGGATATGGGGACTCATAGAACCATCCTCGGACCACTCACCACACAAAGGGCTGGCTTCCTCCAGGACACAACTGACTTCCTCCAGAAACTCTGCAACATTAATAACCTTCCTCAGAACACCATCCTCGTTACCATGCATGTCACCTCCCTATCCACCAAAAGCCCTCACAATGACGGCATCACTGCCTGCCTCAACTATCTACAAGACAACACTCAGATACCACCCCAAACATAGCGCCAGACTCATCCATTTCATCCTCACCCATAACTATTTTACATTCAACAACAAATACTTTGTCCAAACCATGGGCAGAACCGTGGGTACTAGGATGGCTCCCCAGTATTGCAACTTCTTCATGGGCCACCTTGAGGAAGAATTTCTGGACAAATGCACCACAAAACCAATGATACACCTAAGATACATCAATGATATTTACATCCTCTGGACAGACAACTTAAACTCCCTCAGAGCTTTCCACCACAACTTCAACCACCACCATCCATCAGACTCTCTCTAGAGAACTCCCACACCTAGGCACCATGATCAGCTTCATCAATGGAACCCTACACACAACTATATACAAGAAACACATGGGTCACCACACCTACCTCCACAGATCCAGTAACCACCCCAAACATAGGAGGAAATCTGTTAGCTACAGCTGGGCACTCAGATACCACAGAATATGTTCCTTGGAGAAAGTCCAGGGTACACCCCTGAACACACTTAAAACCGCCTTCACCAAACCCCAGAGAACTAATTCCCATGCAGAAACAAACCCCACTGACCACACACCACTTGTTGTCACCTATGACCCATCTTTAAAAAAAAAGGAAGGAGGAGGATCTGAGGAACTACAGGCCAGTCAGCTTCACCTCAGTCCCTGGAAAAATCATGGAGCAGGTCCTCAAGGAATCAATTTTGAAGAACTTCAAGGAGAGGAAATTGATCAGGAATGGTCAGCATGGATTCACCAAGGGCAAGTCATACCTAACTAATCTAATTGCCTTCTATGATGAGATAACTTGGCTCCATGGATGAGGGAAAGCAGTGGACATGTTATTCCTTGACTTTAGCAAAGCTTTTGATATGGTCTCCCACAGTATTCTTGCTGGCAAGTTAAAGAAGTATGGGCTGGATGAATGGACTTTAAGGTGGATAGAAAGCTGGCTACATCATTGGGCTCAAGGGGTAGTGATCAATGGCTCCATGTCTAGTTGGCAACCAGCATCAAGCGGAGTGCCCCAAGGGTCGGTCCTGGGGCCGGTTTTGTTCAATATCTTCATTAATGATCTGGAGGATGGTGTGGATTGCATCCTCAGCAAATTTGCAGATGACACTAAACTGGGAGGAGTGGTAGATATGCTGGAGAGTAGGGATAGGATACAGAGGGACCTAGACAAATTAGAGGATTGGGTCAAAAGAAATCTGAGGACAAGTGCAGAGTCCTGCACTTAGGACAGAAGAATCCCATGCACTGCTACAGACTAGGGACCGAGTGGCTAGGCAGCAGTTCTGCAGAAAAGGACCTAGGGGTTACGGTGAACAAGAAGCTGGATATGAGTCAACAGTGTGCCCTTGTTGCCAAGAAGTCTAATGGCATTTTGGGCTGTATAAGTAGGGGCATTGCCAGCAGATCGAGGGACATGATAAATCCCCTCTATTTGGCATTGGTGAGGCCTCATCTGGAGTACTGTGTGCAGTTTTGGGCCCCACACTACAAGAAGGGTGTGGAAAAATTGGAAAGAGTCCAGCGGAGGGCAACAAAAATGATTAGGGGGCTGGAGCACATGACTTATGAGGAGAGCTGAGGGAACTGGGATTATTTAGTTTGCAGAAGAGAAGAATGAGGGGGGATTTGATAGCTGCTTTCAACTACCTGAAAGTATGTTCAAAAGAGGATGGATCTAGACTTTTCTCAGTGGTGGCATATGACAGAACAAGGAGCAATGGTCTCAAGTTGCAGTGGGGGAGGTCTAGGTTGGATATTAGGTAAAACTTTTTTACTGGGGAGGTATAGAATCATAGAATCATAGAATTCAAGATCAGAAGGGACCATTATGATCATCTAGTCTAACCTCCTGCAAGATGCAGGCCACATAAGCCGATCCACCCACTCCTGAACTAATTCTCTCCCTTGACTCTGCTGTTGAATGCTCCAATCATGATTTAAAGACTTCAAGTAGCAGATAATCCACCAGCAAGCGACCCCTGCCCCATGCTTCGGAGGAAGGCGAAAAACCTCCAGGGCCACTGCCAATCTACCCTGGAGGAAAATTCCTTCCCGACCCCAAATATGGCGATCAGCTGAACCCCGAGCATGTGGGCAAGACTCTCCAGCCAGACCCTCTGAAAAAGGCTAACAATATCCCAACATTGACCCTTTGTACTAATTACCAGTGTGGCACATTATTGACCTATTGACTAAACCCGTTATCCTATCATACCATCCCCTCCATAAACTTATCCAGCTTAATCTTAAAGTCATGGAGGTCCTTCGCCCCCACTGTTTCCCTTGGTAGGCTGTTCCAGAATTGCACTCCTCTGATGGTTAGAAACCTTCGTCTAATTTCAAGCCTAAATTTCCTGACTGACAATTTATATCCGTTTGTCCTCGTGTCCACATTAGCACTGAGCTGAAATAATTCCTCTCCTTCCCTGGTATTTATCCCTCTGATATATTTAAAGAGTGCAATCATATCTCCTCTTATCCTTCTTTTGGTTAAGGAAAACAAACCGAGCTCCTCAAGTCTCCTTTCATACGACAGGCTTTCCACTCCTCGGATCATTCTAGTGGCCCTTCTTTGTACCCGTTCCAGTTTGAATTCATCCTTCTTAAACATGGGAGACCAAAACTGCACACAATACTCCAAATGAGGTCTCACCAACGCCTTATATAACGGGACTAGCACCTCCTTATCTTTACTAGAAATACCTCGCCTAATGTATCCCAAGACCGCATTAGCTTTTTTAACGGCCACATCACATTGCCTACTCATAGTCATCCTACGATCAACCAGGACTCCTAGGTCCTTCTCCTCCTCCGTTACTTCCAACTGGTGCGTCCCCAGCTTATAACTAAAATTCTTGTTAGTCATCCCTAAATGCATAACCTTACACTTCTCATTATTGAATTTCATCCTGTTACTAATACTCCAGTTTACAAGGTCATCCAAATCTCCCTGGAGGATATCCCGATCCTTTTCCGAATTGGCAATACCTCCCAACTTGGTGTCATCCGCAAACTTTATCAGCCCACTCCTACTTTTGGTTCCGAGGTCAGCGATAAATAGATTAAATAAAATCGGACCCAAAACCAAACCTTGAGGAACTCCACTGGTAACCCGCCTCCAACCCGACAGATCACCCTTCAATACGACCCTCTGCAGTCTCCCCTTTAACCAGCTCCTTATCCACCTCTGGATTTTCATTTCGATCCCCATCTTTTCCAATTTAACCAGTAATTCCTCATGCGGTACCGTATCAAACGCCTTACTGAAATCAAGATATATTAGATCCACCGCATTTCCCTTGTCTAAAAAATCTGTTACTTTCTCAAAGAAGGAGATCAGGTTGGTTTGGCACGATCTACCTTTCGTAAAACCATGCTGTAATTTGTCCCAGTTGCCATCGGCCTCAAGGTCCGTAACCACTCTCTCCTTTAAAAATTTTTCCATGACTTTGCATACTACAGATGTTAAACTAACAGGCCTGTAGTTACCTGGGTCACTTTTTTTCCCCTTCTTGAATATAGGAACTATATTAGCTAATCTCCAGTCAAACGGTACAACCCCCGAGTTTAGAGATTTATTAAAAATCATCGCTAACGGGCTTGCAATTTCACTCGCCAATTCCCTTAATATTCTAGGATGAAGATTATCCGGGGCCCCTGATTTACTTCCGTTAAGCTGTTCAAGTTTGGCTTCTACCTCAGATACCGTAATGTCTACCCCCATATCTTCATTCCCGTCAGTCCCTCTACCACTATTCCTTAGCCCTTCATTAGCCTCATTAAAGACCGAGGCAAAATATTCGTTTAGATATTGTGCCATGCCAAGATTATCCCTAATCTCCACTCCGTTTAAAGTTTTAAGCGGTCCCACTTCTTCCTTCTTGGTTTTCTTCCTATTTATATGGCTAAAAAACCTTTTGCTATTGGTTTTAATCCCCTTTGCTAGGTCCATCTCCACCCGGCTCTTTGCCTTTCTCACTGCTTCCCTACACCCTCTGACCTCAATAAAGTAGGTTTCTTTGCTGATCCCTCCCATTTTCCAGTCCTTGTACGCTTTCTGTTTTTTCTTAATCACCCCTCTGAGACGCTTGCTCATCCAGCTCGGTCTAAAACTGCTATCTACGAACTGTTTTCCTTTTCTCAGGATACAGGCCTCTGACAGCTCCTGCAACTTCAACCTGAAGTAACCCCAGGCGTCTTCCGCCTTTAGATCCCTAAATATGTTAGTCCAATCCACTTCCCTAACTAGTCGCCTTAATTTAGTAAAGTTAGCCCTTTTGAAATCGTAAACCTTAGTCTCAGATGCAATTTTGTTTATCCTTCCATTTATTTTGAAACGAATTAGCTCATGATCACTCGAGCCAAGGTTGTCCCCTACAACTATTTCCTCAACAAGGTCCTCGTTACTCACCAAAATCAGATCTAAAATGGCATCCCCCCTCTTCGGTTCAGCAACTACTTGATGAAGGAATTCATCAGCTATCACGTCTAGGAAAAGCTGAGCCCTATTATTATTACTAGCATTTGTTTCCCAATCTATATCCAGGAAGTTAAAGTCTCCCATGATCATACAGTTCCTATTAGTATTTACCTCCTTAAAAACATTAAAGAGCTCTCTATCCATATCCAGGCTAGATCCCGGCGGTCTATAGCACACCCCAATCACTATCCCAGGGACGCCTAGTAGTTTTCTTCCCAATGTCACCATTGCCCAAACAGACTCAGATTATCCATTGCATTGCTAGTTATTTCGTTACATTTCACCTCAATATTGACATACAATGCTACTCCCCCACCTTTACCTTTGTTTCGGTCTTTCCTAAACAGCACATACTCTTCCATACCTGTACTCCAGTCATGGCTACCGTTCCACCATGTTTCGGTTATTCCTACGATATCCGGTTTCAATTCTCGGACCAGGAGCTCCAGTTCCTCCATTTTGTTACCTAAGCTTCTCGCATTGGTGAACAAACATCCTAATTTTTGCTGTTTGGCTCCTCTCATCCTTTTCACCCAACTTGGTAGGGACACAGTACTACCAGTATGACCTGTCAGTCTAGTATCCGTCCCCCCCCTCTTCCTTATACCTAACCCTCCCCCTCTGGCTATATCTGTAGTTATCCTGTTGTTCTCACTCTCAATGTATAAATTTGGTGTGGAGAGTACCTGGACCTCTCCCAACCGTCTCCCCCCAATGTCTAGTTTAAAGCTCTTTTAATCAGATGAGCCAGCCTCCCTCCTAGAATTCTACTTCCTTCCCTACTTAGGTGGAGCCCATCCCGTGAGAACAGTTCTCTGTCCCCGAAAGCCTCCCAGTGCCCATACATCCCAAAGCCCTCCTTGTAACACCACTCCCTCAGCCAACTATTTATCGTCACGATCTTGTCACCCCTTTGGCGCCCTTCCCTAGGGACAGGTAGAATCCCACTGAAGATCACCTGAGCCTCAATTTCCTTGAGCGTCTTACCCAACCTGGCATAGTCTCCCTTGATCCTCTCTAGCGAGAATCTAGCCGTGTCATTCGTTCCTACATGAAGGATGATCAATGGGTTCTTACCTGCTCCTCTTATGATCCTTTTCAACCTTAGGTCCACATCCCGTATTTTAGCGCCCGGTAGACAGCACACCCTTCTGTTCTCTGGATCGGCCCTGGTCACAGGCCTGTCCAACCTTCTCAGTATGGAATCCCTAATCAGATAGACCTGCCTTTGCCTGGGGACAGTGCGGTCCTCTAACCTATCCTCCGTCCCCCCTTGTTGCAAGCTCCTTCCATTCCTATCATCCCTTGTGGTTCCCCTTAAGCCATCCTGCATCCTCCCTGGGCCCAAACTTGGTGCTGCCTCCATCGACTCCTCCCCTCTTTCTATTGGACTAGCTGCTCTTCTCTTTTTCCTTGCCCTCCCACCGTCACCTACCACCTGCTGTACCCCTTCCTCATTCTCCAAACCTTCAAACCTGTTCCTTAGCTCTATTTCTCCCTTACTGGCTCTCCTTTTCCCCTGCCTGCTTCTCACGGTCACATGCTTCCACTGCCCATATTCCTCATCTGGCAGTCCCCCCTCACTGGCCTTAGCCCCTGCTTCCCCCTGTACTCCTGGGCATTCCCCTTCAGCCACTGCTTGCCATTGCTCCATCAGCTGCTCGAACCCCCTTCTATGCTCTACCAGGGTTTCTACCTGCAGCTCTAGACCCTGGATCTTTTCCTCCAGCAGCTCTATTAGGCGGCACTTCATGCATACATAGTAGGGTGTGTGTGTGAAGCACCGGAATGGGTTACCTCGGGAGGTGGAGGATACAAAACCTGCAGATGTAGTGCCCCTCATATGATGATCAACACCCCCCCCAACACACCTTTCAAAATCCATGGGCCCTGCACATGCCTGTCACAACATGTGGTGTACCTCATCCTGTGCACTAAATGCCACACCAACAATCACCACACTTCTGAATGAACTGACATAGAAAAATGATCCTTACGCTTACAAATCTGCTCCACCTTGTGACACTCTGGGACCTTTCCCAGAGATGAGGAAGAGCTTGGTGTAAGCTCAAAAGCTACTCTCTCTTGTTACATGCACACTCTAGGGCACCTCACCTTTACCCTTCCGTGGGCTCAAGGCATAACCCAGTTAATTTAGGCACCCCCATCTTTACCCAGTTCCTAGGGTTCAGGGCCATCCTTACTCAGTTCCTAGGACTCAAGGCATACTCTTCTGTGGGTTTGTGGTGCCTTTTACCAGTGAAAGGGCCTTACACAGTAATATCCTTGTGACATTATTGACACGAACTGTGACTGTATAGATCATTGTTGCAACCAAGGTACAAAGGAGGTCAAGTAAGATGTCTATGAAAAAGTCATGATTTGCTGGTTATAATTATGCTATCTGTATGCATGTATCATTTTTGTTTTTGAAGTTATGAATATTGGCTGTGTACTTGTATCTCAATGTGTTTGATTCTAAGTAGCACCAGTGAAGCATTTGGCCAGCTTATTGAGAAGGGAGTCTTCAGATTAAGTGTCCAATCAAGAAACACTTAACTGACAATGGACCTTGGGAGACTCCAATCCACATATGAGGAATCTTCTGGGGAACATTCAAGGTAGTATGGGAGCAATGGCTGCTCTACCTGTAAAGAACTGTGTGATTTTCCACAGTAAGAACAAAGGGATCCTTCCACATGGCAGAGGATATAAAAGGCCCTGGAAACCCCTCCATTTTGTCTTCAATCTTGCTTCTAACCTCTGGAGGAACCATGCTCGAAACTGAAGCTCTGAACAAAGGACTGAATGACCCATCCAAGCTGTGGATGTACTCCAGAAACTTAATTTGAGCCTGCAGTTTATTCCATCACTGATACAAGCTTGAACCAAGAACTTTGCCATTAGTGTATGTAATTGATTCCATTTAACCAATTTTAACTCTCATCTATGTTTCTTTCTTTTTATGAATAAACCTTTAGATTTTAGATTCGAAAGGATTGACAACAGTGTGATTTGTGGGTAAGATCTAACTGGTATATTGACCTGGGTCTGGGGCTTGGTCCTTTGGGATCGGGAGAACCTTTTTTCTTTTACTAGGGTCTTGGTTTTCATAACCATTCGTCCCTATAAGGAGCAGTGCTGGTGGTGATACAAGGGGACTGGAGTATCTGAGGGAATGGCTTGTATGACTTCTGGTTAGCCAGTGGGGTAAAACCGAAGTCCTCTCTCCAGCTTTGGGCTGTAACTGCCCTGCTGTAAGCAATTTGTTCTGAATGGATACTCTCAGTTGTGTCCCGCCAGAGGCAGCATCATTACAATGGTGTAGTCATGCTAGGATTCATAGAACCAGGTCAATTAAGCTTTGAATCAGAACCCCACACTATCCAAATTCGAATTTTGGGATTGAGAGTTTGGTTGGGTTAAAGATCAGTGACCATGAGCCAGAAAAAATCGGCAGAAGCAATTAAACTGCCCTGAGAGACAGCCTGCAATTTGAACATAATCAAAAATTGGCAGAAATTCAAATGAGAGAGAAGCAAGCCTTGGCCTAGCTGGAAAAAGAAGCTGTTGAAACATAGAAGGAAGCTGCTGAAAGAGAGGAAAGGGCTCATAGGGTGCGTATTGAACCACTGGCTGCTGAGGAGAGGGTTTGCCGGATGCAACAAGAAACTGCCAGACTTAAGCTCCAAGTCAAAAAAGCAATGGAAGAATAGCAGAAACTATCATCTTGAAAGTCCAGTTTATAGCAATGTTGGTATGTTGTATTACTCTGAGTAGTTGTCTGTATTTAAGCATTTTTGCTATGGCCAGGAAGAGGGTGACTCTAACCTGGAAAAGGTGGCAAATAACTGTTTGTCTGTGAAGGAAGTTTAGGAATGTCTGTCTAATGTCTCAGAAGTGAATCTGGAATTAGATCAAGCACAGAAAGAACCCATTGGTCAGGAAAATGTTTCTCAGGAGCAGATTAAAGTGGATGGTCAGGTTAAAGCCTTGACTGGGGAAGGAAAGGGTAGATTTTTGATGGGTGATGGATTGTCAGCTAGTACAGCTTGTAAAAGTGAACCTGAAAAGGGTAACTGTGATTTGCTGGAAGTAGCTCAGTGTAGTGAAGTATCCAGGGGTAGCCATGTTAGTCTGTATCCACAAAAACAACAAGGAGTCCGGTGGCACCTTAAAGACTAACAGATTTATTAGGGCATAAGCTTTCACGGGTAAAAAACCTCACTTCTTCAGCTGCATGGAGTGAAAATTACAGATGCAGGCATTATATAGTGACACATGAAGAGAAGGGAGTTACCTCACAAATCGTTCTATATTTGTGAGGTAACTCCCTTCTCTTCATGTGTCACTATATAATGCCTGCATCTGTAATTTTCACTCCATGCAGCTGAAGAAGTGAGGGTTTTTACCCGTGAAAGCTTATGCCCTAATAAATCTGTTAGTCTTTAAGGTGCCACCGGACTCCTTGTTGTTTCAGTGTAGTGAGAAGAGCAGCAGTTTATCTGTTGGGAGTGGCAATGTGCCTGGTAAGGAAGCTGCCCCACTCTCCCAGTATTTGTCTATAACCAGCCCTGGGTGCTGGGACAAGGGAGAGGAAGGCAAGGGAAGTCTAGGCAGCCTTGTGAGCTGATGGCTTTGTCTAGTCAGCAGTTTGGGAAGGCAAGAATAATGGAAGATGAATGTTCCTATACCTTATCTGTGTGGAGAATTGTGACAGTGAAGGGAATGTTCCTGTGTCTGTTAGGGGTATTGACTTGCCCATGGAGGGAGCTACCCCAGTCTCCAAGTAGTTGTCTGAGAACAGCCCTGTGTGCTGGGACAAGGGAAAGAAGATCCCAAGCTGTGTGTCTGGTAAAGGAGAATGTGTCTCCAGTTCTTTGTCTGTGGAGCAGACAGAAGGAGCCTTTCAGCCTGTGATGGTTGAGGGTAGTGCAGTTGTCTCAGAGTTGGTTCTGGATTCAACTAAAGCCCAGGAAGGGAATAGTCTTAAATTTGTATCTGCTAGGGAGAATGACACTGTAACTTGGTTGCATCCAGTTAGCATCATGGCAAAATCCCAGAGACCAGACAATTCTGGTGCTTGTATTTTGCCTGTTGCTAATGTGTTGCTGGTAAAGGTGTAGCAACTCTGTCCAATCAGGATAATATCCTAGCCCAGACCATGTTACCTACTGACAGTTTGGAAACTTGTAGCAAGAAGGAAAAGATTCCTGAGCTTGGGTGTGGCAAAGGGAAGGAGAATGCTTCTGACCTTTTGACTATGAAATCTAGCAGTTTGCCTGAAAGGGGATTGTGTAGGAATCTGCCTGATGAGCCAAAGGTGATTTGGAATGTAAGTGAAACTCAGGAGTTGGTAGAGGCTCAGCAGAGCAATGCTTCTGTGGAGCAAGATAAAGATGAACTGGTGCTTAGAAAGATTCCTGAAGAGAAAAATTTTCAGGGTAGTCTTTGCAAGCAGTTTGCTGCAACTGAAGGGTGTGGAAGTGATTTGATCAAGAAAGTTTTAGGTCCTAACAGCCAGAAATTTTCTGTTGTGAATGGATCCACTGACTTTCCCTTTGAAAGATCCAGTGTGGATCGCTTTGAAAAGATGGAATGAAAATTGTTAAGAAAGTTAAACAGCCCTTTAACCAAGTGGTTGTGCTTGACCAGTTTGTTGGGAAAACAATGTTGTTGGAACAGAAATGTCTCCATGTAGATTCTGTGAGGGAACAGTCTGTGTCTCAGGTTCAGAGAGAAGACTGGGTAGCTGAGTCTGCAGAGCAGAACAGCTGTGTAGTTAATCTCACGAGAATGCAAGGGATGGCAGATATACTCATGTCTAGACACTTTGGATATGACTTGTAGTCTCTCAATGGACTTAAAATCTAATTCCATGTGGAAGCAGAGGTTGGTAATGGAAGGACCACAGAACTTTGAGTCTAACTTGCTAGTAAAAATGGATGGTATCTCTTTAAGACAGAGTCCAACCTTGGAATTGGTAACAGTTAAGGATCTGAAAACTGGTGAACCAGCTCCTGTCTGTTTGGATGCAAATTGCCTGGCTGACAGGGAGAAGAAAGACTTTCTAAAAGCTGTTAGCAAGGGGCACACCCAATCAGCCAGTTGATTATGTTAAGCAAGAAAAATCAGGGTTTGATCCTATAGGACAAGGAGGAAAAAGAGAACTTAATTTTGCAAAGGGAAGCCACAGAGAAACCCTAAAATGCCAAAACCCAAATGGTATTGAGCCAAAGGTGTGGCATGACAAAAATTATTGTAAATGGACACTTGCAATGAATTTGTTGTTATTACTAATGGTAATTTTTGTAACTATTGTGTTGCTATCACCAAGAACTCTAAAAATGTACAATGTGCCTAATCTTTTGGAAAATCCCTTGAACATGTTAAGAGTGATACATAAGAACACACGTTATGTTAAAAGGCTTTGTAATGCTGATGTTGCATAGTTAGTGCCTGTAAACAGTCCTGGAACTTTTCACAGGAGAAAAGACATTCCAGACCTGATGTGTTGTATGCAAAGAGAAACTGAGGCACACTACTATATTGTTTTCACAGCAAAATGCCAAGATTCCTGTACTATGAAAAACATTAATATCTACAGTGACTTAATTAGGTTCCAAACATTTGCCAGAGCTTGTATGGATAAAGTAGCTAAGTTCTTTAGCTCTTGGCAAGATCACGAGACATACAGAGGGCACAGACTTCCCCTCTGCCTGGTGGGTGCTCGACCCCACCACTTGTCCTGCACCGTCTCTTCCTGCCCCTGCACTGCCTTCACCCCACCCCCATTCCACCCCTTCCTCAAAGTCTCCGCCCACCCTGCCTTTTTCCACCTCAGCCCTACCCCCTTCCTGCCCCCATTCTACCCCCTTTCTCCAAGTCCCTGCCCCTGCTCTGCCTCTTCTCTGCCTCCTCCCCTGAGTGCGCCACATCCCTGCTCCTCCCCCGCCCTCCCAGAAAGTCCTAAATGCCACCAAACAGCTGTTAGGCGATGGGCAGGAAGAGCTGGGAGGGAGGGGGAGGACACGGGGGGGGAGAAAGAGGTGAGGTGTGGGAGGGTAGAGCTTGGCTGCCGGTGGGTGTGGAGCACCCACTAATTTTTCCCCGTGTAGGGCTGGAGCACCCACGGAGTCGGCACCTATGCATACAGGAACCATGCTGCAAGAGCAGATCCAATCCACTATTATTCTAACCAAGTTTTACCTTGAGTTTGTAAAAAGATTCAATCGTGTTATTTAACATGACTTTGATAAATCATTTCTATGGTACACTAATATGGCTTCTAACCCAATACTAGCTGTAGTAAGACAGAACCAAGGAGGGGGGGCTCTTGGGATGCAGTCAGTGATGTTTGTGTCATCTCTTCCTGCATCAGTTTTGCGTTGGGGGTGTGACATTATGACATGAACTGTGACCATATAGATCTTTGTTGCAATCAAGGTCCTATAGTGCCACCAAATCTTGTACAAAGGAGGTCAAGTAAGGTGTCTATGAAAAGGTTATGGTTTGCTGGTTATGATTATGCTGTCTGTATGCATGTCATTTTTGTATTTGAAGTTATGAATATTGGCTGTGTACTTGTATCTCAATATGTTTGATTCTAAGTAGCACCAGTGAAGCATTTGGCCAGCTTATTGAGAAGGGACTCTTTAGATTAAGTGCCAAATCAGGAAATACTTAACAGACAATGGACCTTGGGAGACTCCAATCCACACATGAAGAGTCTTCCTGGGAACGTTCAAGGTAGTATGGGAGCAATGGCTGCTCTACCTGTAAAGAACTGAGTCATGAATGGACATGTGACTTGCCCATGTGACTCCAAACTCCACCTTGTTGCTGTGATTTTCCACAGTAAGAACAAAGGGTCCTTCCGCATGGCAGAGGATATAAAAGGCCCTGGAAACCCCTCCATTTTGTCTTCAATCCTGCTTCTAACCTCTGGAGGAACCATGCTCGAAACTGAAGCTCTGAACAAAGGACTGAATGACCCATCCCAGTGAGGGATGTACACCAGAGACTTAATTTGAGCCTGCAGTTTATTCCATCACTGCTACAAGCCTGAACCAAGAACTTTGCCATTAGTGTATGTAATTGATTCCATTTAACCAATTTTAACTCTCATCTATGTTTCTTTCTTTTTATGAATAAACCTTTAGATTTTAGATTCGAAAGGATTGGCAACAGCGTGATTTGTGGGTAAGATCTAACTGGTATATTGACCTGGGTCTGGGGCTTGGTCCTTTGGGATCGGGCAAACCTTTTTTCTTTTACTGGGGTATTGGTTTTCATAACCATTCATCCCCATAAGAAGTAGTGATGGTGATACAAGGGAACTGAGCATTTGAGGGAATTGCTTGTATGACTTCTGGCTAGCCAGTGGGGTAAAACCAAAGTCCTCTCTGTTTGGCTGGTTTGGGGTGCCTTAGTAGAGGAACTCCAGCTTTGGGCTGTAACTGCCCTGCTGTAAGCAATTCGTCCTGAATTGATACTCTCAGTTGTGTCTCGCTAGACAAGGGAAATGTGGTGGATCTAATATATCTTGATTTCAGTAAGGCGTTTGATATGGTACCGCATGAAGAATTACTGGTTAAATTGGAAAAGATGGGGATCAAAATGAAAATCCAGAGGTGGATAAGGAACTGGTTAAAGGGGAGACTGAAGCGGGTCGTATTGAAAGGTGATCTGTCGGGTTGGAGGGAGGTTACCAGTTGGGTTCCTCAGGGTTCAGTTTTGGGTCCGATCTTATTCAATCTATTTATCACTGACCTCGGAACCAAAAGTAGGAGTGGGCTGATAAAGTTTGCGGATGACACGAAGTTGGGAGGTATTGCCAATTCGGAGAAGAATCGGGATATCCTCCAGGGAGATTTGGATGACCTTGTAAACTGGAGTATTAGTAATAGGATGAAATTCAATAATGAGAAGTGTAAGGTTATGCATTTAGGGATGACTAACAGGAATTTTAGTTATAAGCTGGGGACGCACCAGTTGGAAGTAACGGAAGAAGGACCTCGGAGTCCTGGTTGATCGCAGGATGACTATGAGTCGGCAATGTGATGTGGCCGTTAAAAAAGCTAATGCGGTCTTGGGATACATTAGGCGAGGTATTTCTAGTAGAGATAAGGAGGTGCTAGTCCCGTTATACAAGGCGTTGGTGAGACCTCATTTGGAGTACTGTGTGCAGTTTTGGTCTCCCATGTTTAAGAAGGATGAATTCAAACTGGAACGGGTACAAAGAAGGGTCACTAGAATGATCCGAGGAATGGAAAGCCTGTCGTATGAAAGGAGACTTGAGGAGCTCGGTTTGTTTTCCTTAACCAAAAGAAGGATAAGAGGAGATATGATTGCACTCTTTAAATATATCAGAGGGATAAATACCAGGGAGGGAGAGGAATTATTTCAGCTCAGTACTAATGTGGACACGAGGACAAATGGATATAAATTGGCAGTCGGGAAGTTTAGGCTTGAAATTAGACGAAGGTTTCTAACCATCAGGGGAGTGAAATTCTGGAACAGCCTACCGAGGGAAACAGTGGGGGCGAAGGACCTCTCTGGCTTTAAGATTAAGCTTGATAAGTTTATGGAGGGAATGGTTTGATAGGATAACGTGATTTAGTCAATAGGTCAATAACGTGCAACCACTGGTAATTAGTACCGAGGGTCAATGTTGGGATATTGAAAGTCTTTTTCCTGAGTGTCTGGCTGGAGAGTCTTGCCCGCATGCTCGGGGTTCAGCTGATCGCCATATTTGGGGTCGGGAAGGAATTTTCCTCCAGGGTAGATTGGCAGTGGCTCTGGAGGTTTTTCGCCTTCCTCCGCAGCATGGGGCAGGGGTCGCCCTGGAGGATTATCTGCTACTTGAAGTCTTTAAATCAGGATTTGGGGACTTCAACAGCTGAGTCAAGGGAGAGAGTTATTTCAGGAGTGGGTGGGTCAGCTTTTGTGGCCTACATCTTGCGGGAGGTCAGACTAGATGATCATAATGGTCCCTTCTGATCTTAAGTTCTATGATTCTATGATTCATTACAATCCTTATCCTCTATTTATTAACAGTTACCAAAACAGAATGCACATGCTAAGCATACAATGCTCACCACTCCCAATAAGGCAGACAAACTTTTCCTGGTGGCCAGTCAGGATCAGGTCACGTGGGGACTCCAGCTTCTGCACCACATGGTTGGCAGGATGTTGAGGTCTGTCAGCTCTGATCTTGGGCTGTGTCCTGGAATTGGATTCCAAAGAACTTCCCTTTGGACCCTGTTTATATAGTGAAACTTGAGTCCTGCTTAGCTATATCTTAACCAATCATTTTAAACTAAAGTCCTATAAAACAGTATTTTTCACCCACCCTAGCCCACTACTAAACAGTTCTTTACCCAGTCAGACCTCACTGCTTTAGTTGATTTAAATCTTGCAAAATGAGTTATGCAACAGACAGAAACAATGAAAGAATCAGACAGAGACCGTACAGATAAACAATAAGGAAGTGGGGACCACAAAGGCAAGACAATAGAAGTAGAGATTTCACAGTCACAATGGTTGATAAGTGATTTCTTGCCAGACAGAACGCTATCAAGCACAGTTTCCTTTAAAGATCTTAAGATCTATTTCTTTATCTGGTGGTGCTGGGTACTGTTGGACGGGAGCCTTCTTAACAGTGTGATGTTACACTGTTTTGATGTAATTTAGATGGAATGTGAGGATGTGACTTGCTGCTTCTTAGCTCACGGCTGCTGCTGTCCACATGTGGCTGCAGTTGCTACTTACTAAAGAAAAAGGCCTTAGTCCTTACACTCTCACCAACAGAAATTGGTCCAATAAAATATATTACCTCCCTCCACTTGTTTCTCTAAAATGAAATGCTACAGGCAGAAGTGGGAGGAGCATGTCTAGACCAGCTGCCTGGTTCAAAGAGCTCATTCTGGGCTCAAGTGTTTGCACTGGTATCTAAGCCAACATCACGGCCCTCCTAATTCAGCTCTGGCAAGGCAGGCATAGGCCTGCACGGGATGGAGGGGTGGCAGAGGGTTGATTCACTGAACTGCCCTGACTTCAAAGGGGGATGCAGCATGGCTGAGGCAGGCAGGCAAGGACAGCAGGGCTTGAACCAACTGCCCCTGCCAGCGAGCTCAGCTGCCACCTGTCCCTGCTGCATTGAGTGGTTCCTGTCTCTGGTGCTCGCCGGAGCTGCCACCTGTCCCCATTTTCCCAGGAGTTTCCCTTTTCTAGGTAGCTGTCCCAGGAAACCTGTAAGTCCTCCCAGCCCAGCCCTGGTTGTTGTCAGTCACCCCCAATGGCTCCCCCAGCCCTACTGTCAGGGCCGGTGCAAGGATGTTTTGCCCCCTAGGCGAAACTTCCACCTTGCGCCCTCCCCCGTCCCCGAGCCCTGCGGTGGCTCCCTGGCCCCCCACCCGCGCCCTGAGGCGTCCCCCCCCCGCGGCAGCTCCCCACCCCCCCTCTGCCCTGAGGCACCCCCCCCTGCAGCAGCTCCCCCACCCTCCCTCCGCCCTGAGGCGCCCCGCCCCCGACCATGGCAGCTCCTCCCCCGGCCCAGGGAGCCGTGTGGCAGCTGCTTGCCCCAGCTCACCTCCGCTCCGCCTCCTCCCCGAGCACGCCATTGCTGCTTCACTTCTCCTGCCTCCCAGGCTTGCAGCACCAATCAGCTTAGGCGCCGCAAGCCTAGGAGGTGGGAGCAGTGAAGCAGCCACATCCTGCTCAGGGAGGAGGTGGGGCAGGGGTTAGTTGGGGCGGGGAGTTCCCCTGCGTGCTGTCCCCCCCTTACTTGCTGCAGGTGGCCCTCCCCGTGCCCCCCTACCCTAGCTCCCTCTGCCTAAATGCCGGTGGCGACTGGGGCGGCTGAAGATCTGGCCGCCGTGGTCGCCGCTTAAGAAACCCCCCCCACCCCCAATCCTAGCGCCCTAGGCGACCGCCTAGGTCACCTAATAGGTTGCACCGACCCTGCCTACTGTCTACAGCAGGGGTGGCAGTGCCTTTGCAGAGGGTGCTTGGGTTCAGCGTGTCGGGGAGGAGGTGGTTTGGGAGCAGTAAGCAGGACAGGGGGAGTTACGGGCAGCAGCGCCCAGTTGCTGCCACGTACATACTGGCTGCAAGGGTCGCCCTGAGCAGAAATGGGGTGGATCTGGCTTGTGCTGCATTCTGCTTGGTGAGGTCAGTGCGCAGGGCAGCCCTGGGAGCAGGAGACAGGCTGGAAGACAGGGCCTTGGGGGGGGGCAGGTGGTGTCCAGGGGGTATGCAGTAGGGTGGGGGCAGGTGGTAGTCCTGCTCAGAGGTGGCAACCCTAGCACTCCCTGAGCCACCCTGCATGTAACCTAGATGAAACTAGTATAAGGTGGTTAGAAAACCATTCCCAGAGAGTAGTTATCAGTGGTTCACAGTCATGATGGAAGGGCATAATGAGTGGGGTCCCACAGGGATCAGTTCTGGGTCCAGTTCTGATTAATAACTTAATCAATGATTTAGCTAATGGCATAGAGAGTACACTTATAAAGTTTGTGGATGATACCAAGCTGGCTGAAGTGCTTTGGAGGATAGAATTAAAATTCAAAATGATCTGGACAAACTAGAGAAATGGTCTGAAGTAAATAGGGTGAAATTCAATAAAGGACAAATGCAAAGTACTCCATTTAGGAAGGAACAATCAGTTGCACAGAGTGGACCGCAAGCTAAATATGAGTCAACGGTGTAACAGTTGCAAAAAAAAAAAAAAGTGAACATCATTCTGGGATGTATTAGCAAGAGTGTTGCAAGCAAGACACGAGAAGTAATTCTTCCACTCTACTCACGCCTCAGCTGGAGTATTGTGTCCAGTTCTGGGTGCCACATTTCAGGAAGGATGTGGACAAATTGGAGAAAGTCCAAGGAAGAGCAACCAAAATGATTAAAGGTCTAGACAACATGACCTATGAGGGAAGATTTTAAAAATTGGGTTTGTTTAGTCTCGAAAAGAGAAGACTGAGAGGGGACACGATAATAGTTTTCAAGTACATAAAAGGCTGTTACAAGGAGGAGGGAGAAAAATTGTTCTTTTTAACCTCTGCGGATAGGACAAGTAGCAATGGGTTTATTGCAGCAAGGGAGGTTTAGGGGGACATTAGGAAAAACTTGCTAACTGTTGGGATGGGTAAGCTCCGGAATAGATTGCCTAGGGAGGTTGTGGAATCTCCATCACTGGAGATTTTTAAGAGTAGGTTAGACAAAGCACCTGTCAGTGATGGTCTAATCCTTAGTCCTGCCATGAGTGCAGGGGACTAGACTAGATGTCTCTTCCAGTCCTATGGGTCTACGTCTGTCACTCCACCCAGCTCTTGGTCCCACAGCCTCATCCCTCTGTCGTCCCTCTTGGACCCCACTCCTTTTCCTTGTGCCCTTGCCACACCTCTGCTGGCCTAGCAGGAGAGTAACTCTTTCTACAGTAGGCCTGCACAACATGCAGCCCCTGGACTGCATGCGGCCCACGTGGGCTCACTGTGCAGCCCGCGGGCAAGCGATGGAGTGGGGCTGCTGGGTTTGCCCCTTGCCTCACAGCCCCACGCGCACACGCCACGCTCCAACCACCCTAACGGTCAGAACCGCACGTGCCTCCATCTCCTACTCCACCCGCATGGCGTACAGCAGGTGCATCACTTCCAAGACCCGCTGAGGTAGGAAGCGCTGGGCACCGAGCGAGGGGAGGGGCACCCGGCCTGGGCTTGAGCCGCAGCTCAGGCGAGGGACAGGGACTAGGCTGAGACCCCCTCCAAATCCCTCCTTTCGGTTGGGGGCGGGGCAGCTACTGCGCAGGTTGGTCCCAAGGCGGCCTCCGTAGGGATTGGGGGTGGGAGGGTTGAACTGTCTGTGGGCAGCCAGGATATCCCCAGGGGAGGAGAGGGGCGGGAGAGAGAGAGACCTGCCCTGCCCCCAAGGGCGGCTCTAGGAATTGTGCCACCCCAAGCACGGCGGCACGCTGCAGGGGGCACTCTGGCGGTCGCCGGTCCCGCGGCTCCGGTGGACCTCCTGCAGACGTGCCTGCGGATGCTCCACCGAAGCTGCGGGACCAATGGACCCTCCACAGACATGCCTGCGGGACGTCCACCGGAGCCGCGGGACCAGCGGACCCTCCGCAGGCATGCCTGCGGGAGGTCCACCGGAGCCGCCTGCCGCCCTCCCGCGGCACGCCGCCCCAAGCGCGCACTTGGCGCGCTGGGGTCTGGAGCCGGCCCTGCCTGCCCCGACTGCTGCTCCCTTCCCTGGTCCAGGGACCTTCCCCCTCCCCTATCACACTGCCCCCCTAAGCTCCCTGTGTTTGACAGTCAAATCCAATCCCTTCACACTGCCCCATTTTCCCCTCCCCTTAGTTAATGGCTCCAGAAAATCCCTTCAAACTGTCCCCCCTTTCTCCTCCCCGTATTTCACGGGGGGGATGATGAGCCAGGTGGGCAGTGGCAGTGCGGCTTTATACTTGGGGGCGGGGGGGGTTCCGTGGGGCCAGGCAGCCCTGGGGCAGGAGATGTGTTTCGGGGGGCTGGGCAGCGCTGGGGGGGGGGGGTGTTTCAGCAGGGCCAGGGGGGTTCGGCCCTCAGCTGTTTTCTTTGGAGTGATATGTGCCTTGCCGCTTTACGAGTTGTGCAGGCCTGCTCTACAGCATGTCTGTGAAGCTCCTGTTTTTTCTATACCAACACCTCAGCCAATGGGCAGGTTCAGACATTCAGCCCCTGGGAGTACCCTCCGGTGTGAGCCTCTGCACACATATCCTGCCTCTTCTGCCTGGGACCGGGCAGTAGGAACTAGGAAATAACATCCTGCGTAGGTGAATGGGGAGTGAGGACTGAAGTCCATGAGTTTCTTGGCACTGGAGCGTCACTTTAGTTCTGACGAGGCAGCCTCTAGATAGCAACCCCTCCCCTCCCAAAATACATGCACTGTCACAAACACCCGCACACTCCTTCAGCATAACCAGCCTCAAGGTGGCTTCCTGCAGTTAGAACACTGTTGGGATGATGCACTGGGCCATGCAGATCCAGCCACCTCCACTGCGGGTAGTTCCATTCTGCCTCCTTAAACCCTCCACCACCCACTTTGAGTGAGATATGCTCTTCTGGTTCAAAACAACTGCCCAGCCCCAGCCCAGCAGTGGCTGCATTTCAGGGAAGAAAAAAGCAGCCCCGATGGTTGGACTGCAGTGGCACTTGCAGCTGTAAAGTTTTGTGAGAAAACATTTTATGACTTACTAGGGAAACAGGAAAGCTCCTGGCTCAGAGCAGGGAGCAATGACCCACTGCATGACTAGCCCAGAGGCCTGGTTAAAAGAGCTCTTCCTGGGCTCAAGTGTCTGCATGGGGGATCTAAGCCAGAATCACAGCCCTCTTAATTCAGCTAAGGGCTTCCTGGCAAGGCAGGCATGGGCCTCCACAGGACAAAGGGGAGGCAGAGGGTTGATTCACATAACTGTCCTGACTTCAAAGGGGGCTGCAGCGTGGTTGAGGCAGGCAGGGACAGCGGGGCTTGAACCAACTGCTTCCACTCAGGATCCAGACCACTTGCCAGCGAGCTCGACAAAAGCAACAGTAAATCCTGGGAGGGGACTAAGGTGATGGGACAGACTCTGTCCTGCACTGGGCAGGGCCCCAGTTACATTCTACCACCCTAGAGCTGCTCACGACTGCCCACTGATCAGAACCTAACTGCCCCTCAGTACTCCATTCCTTCCAGGCCTGGTCCCATGCAGCTTCCCACTGTGCGATGGGGATGGTCCTGACCGACTTGGGGAAAGTCCTTTGCAAGCTACAGCCGGGAAGCCCTGGGGGTGCTCTGCAGTGTCCAGTCTAAGCCGGGGGCTGACACACCCAGGATCACACATACCCCCATCCCAAGGGAGAAGGGAACAAACAGTGCCTGGACCTCCTAAAAGAAGGGTTTATTGTCATCATAACTTTATTAGAAAGACATTTACACAGACCAATCTTTACAGATGCAGAAAACAGTGACCAACAGGGAACAGGTTTGTCTGGACTAAGGCATCCCCATTTGGTATAAATTAGTATTTTATACAAGAATCACTGACACACAGCTGAAATATTACACAAGAGCCAGCTCTGCCTACCCACTCGGCGCCCCTCACCCTATGGAGCCGTGCTGGCACCATGGCTCAGTGCTGGGGAGGGGTATGCCCCCGACAGCTGGCCCTCCAGTGACTTCAGTGTGATTGGAGCCAAGAGCCACAAGGGGAAACCCCTGGTGCAGAAGTGTGGGGGAAGGGAGCTCCCTGCCAGACTAGCCAGTGCAGATGCCAGATCCCCCCCCTCCCTGCACCCTGCCAGGAGAGGGCGCTCCCAGGTCCTGTGTCATAGCACCACTGCAGTACCAGGGGCACTGCAAAGCAGCAGGCCTCCCAGGCTCAGATCCTAGCCCCCACGCCTGGGAAAGCCCCTCTTCCAAGGGCTGCTCCTTCACTCCCTCCTCCAGCTCTCGCTGGGTAGGCGCTGTCCTCGCCACATGCACAGCAAAACAGACTGCAGGATGGGCATGGAGAGACAGTCATGTGGGGACGGATTGGGTGTGGCCATGCTGTACAAGATCCTCTGGACCCAGCAGCCCCCCCGAGGGGCAGTTGGGAGAGTCATTGCAGAGCAAGGGCCAGGGCGCCAGGCCGTCACTGCAGCACCACGCACCGGACCAGTTCATCTCCCATGGAGGAAGGTGGAGGGTGTTCAAAGACATTGAGAGCCCTGTGCAGGTTTAGCACCACAAGAATAAATAGACCCCATAAACCGAACACCACCTTATATGCCTGCAGATGAGGTGCTCAGCTCTCTAGGGAGTGGAGGGGACAGGACTAATGGGGGATTGCCTAGGGAGGTCAGAAGAATAGTTTCTCCCTCTGTGCTTCTCAGCCCCAGTGGCCTTCTCATACCAGCCACAGCTTCCAGCCCCTAGCATGACCCCCCTGTCACAGCTGCACTGGAGCTACATGCTCTTTGCCCAGCCTCTTGGCAGGCTAACAAGAAGCCAGGGCAGCAATGAGACCAGGCAGGCTCATTACAGCAGTGCTCTTCCTCCCCGCCCCATGGAAACACCAAGGGAGCAAGGGCAACCCAGCCCAATCCCCTCAGCCCAGAGATCCCCATGCACAGGAGTCTGCGGTCCTGCTGCTTGTGTGTGAGAGAGAGACAGCCAAGGGGACAGAGGGAGCTGGCAGCCAGGCACCCGTCCAGTCCTGAGCTGTGTTAGGGGCCCACTCAGGACTATGAGGCTGGCTAGGTCAAGGTGAGCCCTGGGCAGTGTCCCCTCTGCTAAGGGCTGGAAAGAGGCGGGGGATCCACTCCAGGCATCAGCAGGGAAATGGGAAAGATGCCAGCAGCTGCACCCAGCTTGGGTGTCGGGTCTGCAGAGACAAGGCGCGGAGATGCCTGCTGGGCGTGTGCGGGTCTGTGTCTCTGTATGTAAGGGGAGTCGAGGTGCTGACAGCTCCATCCAGGGTGGCTGCATGACAGGCTGGCGGACAGGAGGAGCCTGCCCACCTCAGCAGGCAGGAGCGCCGCACTCAGGGCTCCATGACAAGCAAACCAGTCTATAAAGCAGAGAGGACAATGGGAACGGGCCTTCAGGGGGCCAACAGCAACCCTGCAAGTGAACAGAGGCAAGGAGACAAGTCAGGGGAGGCCACAGCCCACACTGGGAGACTGACCTCTCCCCCCAGCACCCAGTCCAGCCCACACAGCTCCCTCCTGCACCTTTGCAATAGAGACACAAACCCAGGCTCTCCTCCTACTTAAGAGGCTGCCCCCAGAGCCCATTCTGAGGAGTGCAGAAAAATCACATCTGGCTTTCTATTCTATAACCAAGCGAATGGTCCTGGTGGAGCCCCCTAGCCCCCAACTGCAGATACTCCAGAAGCTATGGCCTCCAGGATAATCTCAGGGAACCCCACCCTCTCTAGTGCAGACCCTGGTAGCTATGAGCAGCTGGACTGAAGCATTGCACCCATTGGGGATGGACTGAAGCATTGCACCCATTGGGGATGCACTCTGTTCACAACTGCTCTATGGACAGCAGCTCCGAGCACTATCTCCACCCCCAGGACAGGTGTTCGGTGTCAGAGGGCTAGGATGAGGCTTGTGGCTAGAGCACCTGTACTCTGTTGGGATTGCTCTCCCAGCCGTGGTGCTTCCCCACATGCCTGCACCTCCCCAGACATGCCCTGCCACACTGTGCTGGGCTGGTCCCACGTAGCTCCCCCACCCTCCCATGGAAAGACCCATTACCTGCGCTAGAAAGGCATGGGGCCCTTGTGGGAGAGACGGGGTCTTGGACGCCGGGACTTTCTCCAGCCATTCTGCCGGTGTCCTGCTCCATTCCGCACCCCCTTGGGGTGCACCAGGTTCCGAATGTTCCCTTTCTCCAGGTCTCTGCCATCCGGCGCCTCGGCCAATGGTGCTGCAGACAGAGGAAGCATGTTAGTGCCAGAGGCCCCTGCCCACAAAGCCCCTCAAGTCACACACAGCAGGCCTGGCATGTCCCAGGGCTCCCAGAGCTCAGTGGTTCCTGAACCCAATATTCAGAGTCCCCCAATCCTGCCCCAACTCTTGGTTTTCAGATCCTACATTCTGCCTTGCTGAACATAAGACCCATAACTGGGTCAGATCAAAAGTCCATCTACACCAGTATCCTGTCTTCCGACAGCGGCCAATGCCAGGTAACCCAGAGGGAATGAACAGAACAGGTCATCACCAAGTGATCCATCCCGTCATCCACTCCCAGCTTCTGGCAAACAGAGGGTAGGAACACCATCCCTGCCCATCCTGGCTAATAGCCACTGATGGACCTATCCTCCATGAATTTATCTAGTTCCTTTTTGAACCCTGTTATAGTCTTGGCCTTCACAACATCCTCTGGCAAAGAGTTCCACAGGTTGACTGTGCATTGTGTGAAGAAATACTTCCTTTTGTTTGTTTTAAACTTGCTGCCTGTTAATTTCATTTGGTGGCCCCTAGTTCTTGTGTTAAGGAAGTGTTATTTATGCCTTCTCATATCTACTTTCTCCACACCTGTCATGATTTTATAGACCCCAATCATATCCCCCCTTAGACATCTCTTTTCCAAGCTGAACAGTCCCAATCTTATTAATCTCTCCTCAGGTAGAAGCTGTTTCAAACCCCTAATTTTTGCAGCCCTCTTCTGAATCTTTTCCTGGTGCATTTATCATGGAAGGACCTGCCTGGAGCCATCCCAGCACAGACTGTCCACATGTCTGTGTGAAGAGGCCTCCTCTCCCTCCCACCCCACTCAGGGTGAGATGGGCAAAGCCAGGGGCTGTTTCTATGGGGGGTGGGCAGGGCTGGCCCCTCCCAGAATTGGCTCTGTGTCACGCCCTGCTGGGCTTGCTTCCCCAGCTGCCTGCCAGAGGGACTCTCCTCTGGGGAAGGAAAAAGTGAGCTCAGCTCTCTTGCTCAGGGGTGGGCTGGGATCAACTGAAGCCCCTCACTGAGACCAATTCATTTCCTTCCTCCTGAGGATGCATCTTGTGGCAGGGCTGGGGAGATATTCTTGGAAATCCCCTCCTAGGACTCCAGCCCTCCTTGGGACAGTTAACCCCAGCAGAGCCTATCCTCCTCGCACCATTACTGGCTGCACATCAAACCTGGCCCAAGCACCGCAGAGCAGGTCACCATTTCCTGCTGCTTCTCCCACCAGCAGGGAGAGGGACCTGCTGCATTTCCTCCTCTTCTCCCGGCCTTTGCATCCTGCCCAGTGCCACAAAGGCAGGGAGATTCCTATGGGAAGAGCCAATGGCCACCCCAGGCAGGGTCCCCTCTCCAGCCAGGGTGGGAATTCAGCCCCCACCACAGGTTAAACATTGGGCTATAGCAGAAAACACAGTGCTGCATCTCAGCCCACTCCCCCAATCAGCTTACTCTAAGCAGGGGCAGAGCCCAGGGCACCCAGCTGCAGAGAGCAGCCTCCCAGTCTTCTGCAGAGTATCCTGGGAAGGAGGGAAGCCCCTCTAGGGAACCCCCTCAGCAGACTTCTATCCCCAGGGCAGTCTAGTCACTGCTCTGGGTTCAGACACAGGATAAGACAGGGAATGCCAGTGGCTAGTAACTAGTCCACTGCTCTCAGAGCCATTGCCAGGAATTGGTTACTTTGCATTTTTCACTCTCTCTGGATTCAGTGGCTGGATTTGCTGCCTCTGGCTGGAAGCCTCCTGGGCTATCGGCTATCGCTTCCAGACTAGCGCCTCGGGCCTTCTCAGCCCAGGCTGTGGTTCCAGGATCACTGACAGGCAGCACATCCCTGATGGGTGTCAGCGTCCCAGCCAGACCTGTCCATCGCCCAAGGCAAGGTACACAGAGTGGTGATGGAAATTGGCCCCGAGTGTGCAGCCGGTTTCCTGGATTACCCCCAGCAGGAGCCATTAGGCTGTGGAGTGCTTCCTGTAGTGACTTGGCTAGGTCACTTACAGCCCTTGGCATGGTGCCATGGGGAATTCTCTGGCAAGTGGGGACAGTTCATGCCAGCAGCCAGGGCTCCTGGTATCCCTGGATCAAATAGCAGCCTCAGCCCATGCTCACACTCACAGGCTCTGCATTCCACTCCCCTGCCCGGCACACAGCCACCCCCAACCAGTAACCATGAGCCACCACTCCTCCACACACAGATACCAGGCTTTGGGGCAGCCTCCCTGAGAACCTCACATATCTAACTGCACACACAGCCCCACAGAGCAGCTGTGCCTGCTTCCATCACTGCACACCCACTCGCTCATAGTGTGGAGTACAAACATGCAGCCTCCATGTACATGCACCACATACTGCCCTCCCTACAGGCCACTTGCATGGGCTGTGGCTGCACCCCACCTCACACACTTTGCCATTCCCTGCACTCTTTGACCCCCAGGGTCTCAGAAGACCCTGTGGGGTGGAGTCTGCATCTATACCAATGACACCTGGTGTTGGAGTTGGGATGGGGGTGCACCCCCCTCATTATTCCTCTGTACCATTCCACCACGCTGGGAAACTCCGACTAATCCAGTGAGAAATGCCCTGAATTCCAGCAGTCTGTTCCCTCCCAGGCACCAGGGCTCTGGGCTGCCCCTAATCCCCTGGGGAGTCACATAGCAACTAGTCTGCAAGAGGTCCTGAGTTGTGATGCAGCCCCATGCAGGCTGGGGTGGTCCCTGGGATGATCCCATTACAACACTGCCCCCCACCCCCTAGACAGCTCACCTGGGAGCTTGATCTGGGGCAGGGAGAAGGTGGGGTAAGCTGCCCTCCCCTGTGCAGGGAGACCCCTCCCCATTACAGTCATATGAAGGCAGCCTGGGCAGCCTTAGCCAGAAAGGGGAGCTGGAGGCCAGGGCTCCCCACAGCCACATCTCCAGGCGGCCACTGGTGCCATGGTTCTGTGCCTGAGGCAGAGAAAATGATGGGGTGGGGGAGGGAAAGCAGGCCTCCCAAGCCCTGGCCTGGTCCCAGGCTCCAGCCCCTCTGGTTGCCGGGTGGCACACAGGCTCCCGCGGCTGAGACGCTCTGCCCTGTCCATGTGGTGTTGTTTTGCTGGGCTTTCCAGCCAGCGGTTCTGACAGGATGTGGTTTGTTATCACCATGAAGAGCGCTTTGTCTGTGCTGGACAGAGGGGGAAGGAAGAGCCTACAATTCCTGTCAACAAGGCTCCATCGGTGAGGTGTTGATTAGCCCCCAGGCTAGCTTTGCGTGTTCTGCCCTGCATGCCAGCTAGGGCCAGGCTGGCACTGCCTGCGTCTCCACTGCCAGGGCCAGCCCCTGCCCCGCTAGACCATCTGAGGTGCTCTGGTTTAGCATCACTGGGCAGGCTCCCTCCCCCCCGCTGGGCAGTGCACAGTGCTCGGCTCCGGGGATTCACCAGCTCCAGAGCCACAGGGCCAGTCCACAGTAACCTGAGCATGAGACCCCAGCCCCCCTTAGCCAGACACTCACTACTTGAGGGCACAGCATGACTCCCTGGCCCAACCCCCCTCCTTTGCCTTCATGGCTGGAGGGGGTCCTGGAGCTTTTCCTGGCTGCAGCTTGAGGCCCAGGGCCAGAAAGAGCAGAGACCCTGTGGCTGTGGCCATTGCGCTGTTCAGCACAACCCTGCTGCTGCTGCTGCAGCCCCCTCCCCACCCCTGTGCTGCACAGTCTGGAACCCCTCCCTGAGGCGGCACCTGCAAGGACAGGGCCATTGCGCTGGCACAGAAACCTCAGGCGCAGCTGTGGTGTTTTCCCCTCATGGAGGCACAGTCTGCGGCAGCAGTCCCAGCCCTACAGCACAGCTCATGGTGGGGAAACAACCCTTTCACCCCACTCACAAGGTGCTGGTCTACAGCTTGTGTGGAGCTGGAAATCCCCTCCTGTTTGGGGTTCCGAGGCGTTGGGCCAGACTATGACCACAGCTCTCCACCTGCCTACCAATTCCCAGGCTGCTCCGTATTGGGCGCCTCACACAAGAGCCCCTTGCAGCTACCCACTTTTTCCATGCCTCCTCCTGCCACTCTCGGATGCTGGCACTGCTGCTGCCTGTCCACTTGTTCTGTGCACACAGAAGCTTTCAGCCTCCAGGGCTGTCACTCAGACACCTTCCACCAGCACCAGCACTGCTTATAAGCACCTGTTTTTCTTTTGAGCATCTCATTAGCTACATACAAAATCTGCCACAGGCTGACGGCGCCAGTGTTTGGAGCACAGCAGGCTTCCGCTCCATGCATTCCCCGGGTGCGCCCTTCACTGTTCCAGCAGGGCAGGAGGTAAGAACTGGGAGAGAATTTCAGACAGCACCAGAACAATGGCAGAAAGACCAGGGAGCAACTGTGAACAGGAAGGATACAAAAATGGGCATCAGATGCCCTCTGCACACTGTGAAAACCCACCTCCACCTTGATGCCAGGGATCTGGGAACAAGCTTCCTGCCTACCTGAACAAGCCCAGTGGCACCTGGTAAGTGGCAGCCACTACAGCAGATGCAGCTGGGCGGGTGCCAGTCTGGCAGCTGGTATCACCATATGGGCATCCTGCCCATTACAGCCACCAAGGATCAAACTGGCACCTGTGGGCTACCGGCAGAGGTTTCACTAGCCAAGGCCAAAGGGGGCCAGCCCTCTAGCTGTGCCAACAGGAGACGTACTGAGCTGATCTTGGCGGGGAGTCACTGTGGGCAGCTCTCCTGGGATCCGTTGACACTCAGCATCAGGTGTTCTCTCCCCTTCTGCCTCAGCAGGCTCAAGGGCACACTAAGCAGAGTTTCTCTAGATCAGCCTGAGACCCCACAGCTATCTGCAATGCCATTTAACCCCATGTGATCTGGAAGCTCTTTCCCTTCCCCATGACACTCGGATAAACACACACCCTGTCGCTGCCTTGTAAGTTTAGCCTTTGTGCTGCTATGTTTAAAGCACGAGCCTGTGGCTCCAAAGAGCTGCATTAAGTCCCAAGCGATCTGCGTTTGTGGACCCCAGCTAGTCCCTAGCAGTGCAGTGTAGCCACATCACAAAGCCAACACACATTGCCAGATAATTAGGAGTCACTGCTGCAGTGAATGGAATGCTAGGGAGCTGTGGGGAAGGGCTGGGGGCCAAAGGCCAGACTGCTGGGGGGGTGCTGTGGTCACGACGGAGCCATCTCTGCAGCTTTCTGCAGGAAGCGTGCACAGCAAGCCCCATGCTAGTCCAACCTCAAGCCACAGCTATTATCTCCTCACTTTCCTGACCAGACACATTCACCAATTAAACAGAGCTGTTGAAGCCAAACCACTCATCTGCTCCTGCCTTCCTCTCGCAGGGGGAGTCAGCGTCTGTCACCGGTTCTGGCTCCTGCACAGAAAGTTAACTCCTTTGGCAAGTCTGTTCTTGCAACAGGTCCCCTCCTGCCCTGCAAGATCACCAGGGGGCATGGGCTGAGGCAAGGGCCTAGGTCAGGCATGCCCCTTAAGGAGAGGGTACTGCTACGGTCGGGGCAGCCTGGTGGGGAGGCACAGTGCCCTCATCCCACACTCCCATCCCTGCACAGACAACCCCCTGTTCACCCCCCCTGCTCTGCTATGTCCCCTTCTGGCTCCACACCAGCGACAGCACGTCCATGCGCCCCATCGCCCTTCAGGAAGCCTGGCAGGGGAGCTGCTTTGCTGCGGGTTAGGAAGACACACGGCCATGCCCGTTAATGAGCAGATCCAGCTGGGTATGAGAGCGGCTGGCACTGTGGGACTGGGGAAGAGGCTAGGCGGATCGGTGCCCATCACAGCCCTCGGCCGCAAGGAGAAGCAGGACGGAGAACCCCGGGCCCCCGAGGCCAGGCGCTGAGCGCGGCCAGGGCTGGTACGACCCGCTGCCTGCCACAGGTGTCCCGGCGCCCAGGAGAGGGGCCGCTCCCCGCAGCCCAGCGCCAGCCGCTTCCTGAGCCCGGCCTGTGCAACAAGTGCCGAGCCGGGGCTGCGGCCGGCCCCGCCAGCGGACACCCGGCCCCTGCGCACTCACCTCCGGAGCCCGCGCTCAGGGCGAGCCAGAGCAACAGCAGCGCCAGCAGCCAGCGCCGCACGCTCATGGTGGGATCGGGGCTGCAGCCGGGCGCGTCGCTCGGCGGGTAGGGGCCGGGCTCTGCCAGGCGGCGGCGGCGACGAATGCACCCGCTCGCGCCGGGGGCTGCATTTGTAGCCGAGCCGTGTGCCTGGCTCCCGGCCCGCCCGGTCATGTGGCCGCGGAGGCTGGCGAGGGGCCTCCCCTGCTCGCTCCAGCACCCACCGCACGGAGGGGGGCGCGGCCAGCCCGACCCCGCCCGCCCTGGCGGGGCCAGCTGCCCTCCCCGCCCTGCACAAGGACCTCGAGCAACCCGGGCTGGGGACCCCAGGACCCGGCCTGCGAGAGGAGCCCGACCCGGTCGAGGGACCCCTGGCCTAGGCCTCAGTTTTTCGAACTCCTTCCCCCTTAGGTGTGTGTCCCCTGCCCCATCCCGAATCAACACTTCCCTGCGTTCTCTGTAGGCGTCAAATTCTGCACACACACGCCCCCCCCATACACACAGAGAGGACCTGATCCTCCCCTTCTGGTCCCCTGTCTCATCATCTTCACCTTGGCAGGCTGGGGGTACAGTGCTCCCCAGGCAGGGCTTCCTGCAGTGTTTAATTGGTAATGAAACAGGTGCTGGGGCTCAAGCAATTTTTTTATTTTCATAACTGATTCACCAAGACTAGAGGTGCCAGGGCTCTGAACTGCCAGGCCCAGAACTGCCAGGGTTCAGTCCTGGCAAGCCCGGGCACAAATTAAGCACTAGTTCCCTGCAGTGGGTGTTTCACACCTGCAGTGAAGGGGTGGGAATGATGAGACAAGGTGCAAGGGCAGGGAGAGGCAGTCCCTAAAGTGAGATTGGCTTATGCTCAGCACGTGGGAAGGCAGGGGAATCTCAGGCAATGGGATGTGAGCATCCCTGTGAGAGTTCCTCACTTTGCACCCTAGTCTGGTGGGTGTGAGATCAGCCTGTGAAAAGTTGGCGGTGCTCCACTACCCCCATAGCCCCCTGGGAGCAGGAGAGAGAGCGCACCTGGGGAAGATGGGGCCAGGGGTGGCGGCAGGCTCCTGTGGGCAGGCAAGAGCTCAGTCATTCCCAAGAGGTGGCCAAGCAGTGCCACCCCTCTGGCCTCCCCAAAAGGAAGGATAGAAAATGGGGTAACAAATACCATTCCCTCCCCATCCCCTGGAGAAAAACGACCCCCTGGGTTGCAGGGAAATGGCTCAACAGAATATACTCCTCCTTGAACGACTGTTCTGTTTTGTTTTGACCTTGGTTCTCCATGTCCATAGGGAGCCCCTTCAGTTGCTGGAGGGGTCACCAGCTGAGTGTGGTGCAGGGAAGGAAGCAGGGTAAGGCCCTGATCCTAGGCTTGTCCACGGGAATGGGGAATGCAGCAGACAGACACTTCCCAGTTTTCTGTGTTTGTTTTCAGCACTTGCTCCACAAAAACAACAAGGAGTCCGGAAGCACCTTAAAGACTAATAGATTTATTTGGGCATAAGCTTTCGTGGGTAAAAAACCGACTTCTTCAGATGCACTCTTCAGAAGTGGGTTTTTTACCCATGAAAGCTTATGCCCAAATAAATCAGTTAGTCTTTAAGGTGTCCCCGGATCCCTCGTTGTTTTTGTGGATACAGACTAACACGGCTACCCCCTGATACTTGAATGCTTGCTCCAGTGGCCTTACTGAGGCAGCACCTATATGATAGAATAGTGCTGTATATGCTATGGGCCCGTTTCTGAGCACCATTCCATTGCCACAAATCTGGAGAAATAACATTAAACACAATGGACCAGATCCTCCACTGTCTGGCACCACGTACACCGCAACACCTCACATGTGTGCAAAAGGAGTGCAGAGCTGGGATCAGGGTGCAGAAGGATTCTGATTTGGGAGCATTTCACACCCTCGTGGCACATGTCTTTACTGAGGATCAGGGCCAACAGAGTTACAGCTGTGTAAGTGTAGGCCAGAATGTGACTCTACTCTGGGTAGATTCTCATCACTTGGGATGTAGAGAACTAAACTCAACAAATCATTCGGTAACAGAACTGGTGGAATAGTAAAAAAGTCTTGATTTTGTGAATGTTATCGCAATCAGAAGCATCAATCAATGTGTTTCTCTCCTTCTAGCTAGCTATTTCTAAGCCCCCGTCACCCTAGAATCTGAGAAACTCACAAACATTGATGAATTTATCTTCACAGCACCGCTGGGAAGTGTTGTTAGCCCCTGAAGCACAGAGAGACCATGTGACCTGTCCAATGGCACACTTGAAGTCTGATTCAGAGCCAGCAATTGAACCCAGATGTCTTGAGACCCAATTCTGCACTTTAGCCAGGAGCCCAGCCCTCTTCAAAGAGCCATGCATACTGTTCGTTACTGGCAAGCATTCCAGTGAGCAAATCCCCAAAAGGCCACAAATTTTAGCATGAGCACTTTTCATTTGTCATTGGTCGTTCACTGTTGTTTAAAAAATTTCAGTCATCCAATCATGAAGCAGAAACAATGCCCTGTGGCTTAGGAGACCAATCACAGCATGAATAATAAATATCAAATATTGACTCTTCAAAGTGAACTGTTTGCAAACAATCTGCAGGCTGAAATGTGTCAAATACACTATCAAGCCAACCCTTCCAAATAACAGTTACGTTTGCAGAAGTGACAAATGATTTGCTAATTGAAACCAGGACTAAATTCATAATAAATACTATTCCTAATGAATAGTTCACCCAGCCCCACTGCCAGCTAATTCACAGCAGGGATCCATCTTGCTTTGGACACGGGTGGGGTCAATGCCCAGCAGTAATGTCTATTCTAGTTCGGATTGTGATGATTCTGTAGATACAAAACATCCCTGTATTGCAACAGCCTTACATTTCTTGCCCAGCGGCTCCTCAGAAGTGCTTTGTGGTCAGCACTTTCCCTGTCCTCCCTGTTCAGCATGGTGTCTGCAGTCAGCTGCATTAAATCTCAGCCTAGTGCCCCTTGTGCCCCTCTTTCAGTGACAGCCTCAATTGTGAGCCCTGCTGGGTGCCTGCAGAGGAGCAGGAATGTTCCCCTGCATAGGTTACCCACCTTGCTGAACCTGCATGCTGGGAGAGTAGCAGTTCCCAGGCTGCTACATTCTGCCCAGGTGGGTAAGCAGGGGTGGGAAGGGGCTGGAGCCCTGGTTTCACACTCAGAGAGCCAGGGAGTGCACCAGAGCCAGGGCAGAGGGAGAAGGAATCTGTGCCAGCAAACGGGTTGGGACCCATGATTCGTCCCTTGGAGCAAGCAGGAACCCAACTGTGACTCTCAGAGTCAGATTCTGGTTCCTGCTCTGCCCAAACCCCAGCAGCTACACACTGCCCCTTTCTGGGGCTGGACTGTAGGGAGACAAAAAGAACAGGAGTACTTGTGGCACCTTAGAGACTAACACATTTATTTGAGCATAAATAAGGGAGACAATGACTCTCTTTCCAATCCCTCCCTGCACTATGCCCAGGTTGCACCTCCTGTCCAGCATTTGGGGAGCGGCTGGCCAGAAGTGCCCATGCAGAGATGCCTCTCCTCCCTGCGAGGGTTGTACCCTTTGTAAAGGACTCGCCTGTGCTGAGGGCAGCATCCTCTGCACACCCTGGGCTACAGTAGGTTACTCCTGAGGGCATTCAGCACCAAAAGAATAAAAGTTCTGCACACAATATTTTAAAATTCTTTAAAATTCTGCAAATTTTATTTGTCAAATAAATGTGGGGAGCACAGGCCACAGTCTGCATAGAGGTGGGAGAACACTGTGCAGCTCCCCCCTCGAGACACGAACTCAGTGATGAGGCTACACCCAACCATGACACAGCGCAAGGACTGGGCCTGCCCCAGAAACTCCCCAGGCCAGATGCACCAGGTGCATCAGGCTCATCAAAGGCAGGATCCAAGTGTAGAGGGGCTTAGTGTGGGGGGAATCCAGGTGTGGGTTGAGAAGGTTCTGTGTGGGGCAATCTGGATGCAGGCAGCTCAGTGGGGGATCCAGGTGCAGGGACGGGGGGATCTGGATGCACAGGGGCTTGTTGGGGGGTTCTGGGTGCAATGGTAATGGGACTCTGCAGGGGGGTCCAGGTGAAGGTGGTTAGGGCTCAGCGGGGGGGGTCTGGGTGTTGGGGGGGATAGAGCTCGGCACGGGGGGTCTGGTGGGGGAGCTCAGTGCGGGGGTCCAGATGCTGGGGAAGTGGGGCTCAGTGGAGTGTGAATCAAGATGCAGCTGGTTGCGGCTCGGTAGGGTGGAGATCCAGGTGCTGGTGACTCATTGGGATAGTCCAGGTGCAGGAGGAGTAGGGCTTGTCGGGGGTGGGGGTTCCAGGTGCGGGAGGGTGAGGCTCGGTTGGGGGGGGGTCCGGGTATGAGGGGGTCTGGATGCACGGGGGTTGGGCGGATGGGGGAGCAGCTCCCTGTCCCTCCCACTGCAGATGAGGAGAAATGGGTGCAGGAAGTGTGTGTCTGTGGGGTGGAGTTTGCAGAGCTTCCTACAACCAGGGGAGAAATCTGGTGGGGTGTCTGACACGGCCCTGGATGCCGTGCAGGGGAAGAGGAAGTCCCACTGGGACTAACAGCTGAGCCCGACACAGGGTAGGAGCCACCAGCTGGGTCTTCCCCAGTCCTACTTGCTGCCCCACAGTGATTTACCTCTCTGCTGGCTGCCCTGGACACCAGAAACACTGCTGGAGAGGGCCGCATGACTGCTCTTGGGCTTCCCTTTGCTTCCCTGTCAGAAAGTTATTTTTCTGCAGGGAAGCAAAGAAATCTTCAGGGGACATAAATTCTGTGCATGTGCTGTGGTGCAGAATCCCCCCAGGAGTAATTAGGTCACTGTTGCAGTCATAGGCGCCGACTCCATGGGTGCTCCGGGGCTGGAGCACCCCCAGGGAAAAATTGGTGGGTGTTCTGCACCCACTGGCAGCTCCCCACCCCGCCCCCCTTGCCCCAGCTCCCCTCTGCCTCCGCTCCCCCCCCTCCCCTGAGTGCACTGCCGTGTCCTGCTTCTCCCCACTCCCTCTCAGCACTTGCACTGTGAAACAGCTGTTTTGCGCAGCAAGCCTGGGAGGGAGGGGGGAGCAGGGGGAACGCGGCATGCTTGGGGGAGGAGGCGGGGCTGGGCTGGGGATTTGGGGAGGGGTCCAATAGGGGCACGGAGGGGTGGAGTTAGGGCGGGGACTTTGGGGCAGGGGTGGAGTTGGGGCAGGGCCAGGGGCGCAAGCACCCACCGGTGCAGAAAAAAGTTGCCACCTGTGGTTGCAGTGCGGCAGGTTCTCACAGGGACCATACTGAAACAGTGTCCCTGCTTTCCCATGACCCACCCTGTGTGGCACTGGGGCAGTCTGCCCCCTGCTGGGCAGCTCCATGAGTGACGCTTTTTGATATTGAGGTGCTCTGGAGTAGCAAGAGGAGCTGGGGTTGGGTAGGGTGACCAGACAGCAAGTGTGAAAAATCAGGACAGGCAGTGGGGGGTAATAGGAGCCTATATAAGAAAAAGACCCCAAAATTGGGACTGCCCCTATAAAATTGGGACATCTGGTCACCCTAGGGTTGGGGATGTGGGTCTGGGAGTGTTGGGGGAAGGGAACCAGGGAGCTGGGTGGGAGGTAAAGAGACTGGCACAGCACCCAGGGCTGCTGGGGCACAGCAGGGATCCCAGTACTCCCTGTTGGCTACCCTCCTCCATCCCCACTTCAGTAACCCCATCCCCATTGCCAGTAGAGGGAGCAGAGAGGGATGGACCAGAGGTCACCTGAAATCTAGTTTTTTTTTTCTCCTGCCATGACCTGATAATAGCTCATCTTACTTAATTAGCCTCTTACAGATGGTATGGCTACTTCCACTTTTTCATGTTCTCTCTCTCTCTCTATATATATATCTTCTTATTATATGTTCCATTCTATGCATCTGATGAAGTGGGCTGTAGCCCACGAAAGCTTTTGCTCAAATAAATTTGTTAGTCTCTAAGGTGCCACAAGTACTCCTGTTCTTTTTTTAAATTTAGCATGTATAGTGGGAGGAAATGCAGCTTTCTGCCTCCTGCTAGGCTTGCGTGGCACAGCTGGGCATGGGCACGGGGGGCCGGGCAGTAAGAGGCATTAGTGTCATGCGCTTGGCAGCTCTGAACCCCTTCCTCAGATTCCTGTGGGTCCCAGGTCAACGCTCAGGCCTCCATCCTCATACTGTTCCCATTGCAGTTAGTGAGTCCAATTCCCAGCTGTCTGGGACCTCCAGGAGACCACAGTGCCCATGCTATCCTGAGGTGCATCTCACCTGGCCCTGCTGATCTCTGTAGATCTTGGCCCAAATCCTGCTCGGAGTGCACTGGTGGCAATCCCATTCCGGCCCCAGACTGTGGCCTTTGGTAACTAGTCTTTCACCTGCCTTTTCCCCAGACTTCTCCTGTCCCGCCCAGGTCCTCTTGAGCTTTCAAGCTAAAGCACTGAGTGTGTGAAACCCTGAGGCAGGGTAAATGCTGAGCAGCTCTGCTTCCTCACCATCTTCCTTTCTCTGTGGTGACACTGCTTCGGCCCTGCAGTTCCTCCCACCGCTCCTGCCTTTGTACAGCGGGTGTATTTCCTTTCCTGGGGCACTCAGCTGACAAGATTTCATTCTGCCTCCCTGGCTTTCCACTGATCTCCCCTGCTGCACTCCTATCCCGCTTCCCCAGAGTTCCCTCTTGCCCTTCAAGTCCTCTCTGCTAGCCACTCTGGGCTTTTGTTCCCGCTATTTTTCATGGCCCCTTGCTTCCTGATTCCCTTTTATCTCTAAGTGCTGGTGCTTGATGCAAAGACAAGGAGTTACTGTAATTTTAAGCACAGTTCAAGAATGTGCTTGGTTGGTTCTTGCTCTGTTTGGAGACGAAATCCTCCCATGAACACCAAGGCCTGTGACATTATCATCAGCAGTGGTTAAAGGGCGGGGGAGCAGGGGGGAGGAGTGAAGCTCCCCTTCCTCTGTTGAAAGCTGAGGGAGAGTTTTCTCCTTCTCTACCAGGTTTGGGGGTTTGGTGCTGCCCATGCCCCCCCCCCAGCTTGGAGCAGTGCTGCCCCATGCCCCTGCCCCCCCAGCTTGGAGGAGTGCTGCTACCCCACGGCCTGGCTTGAAGGTGTAGTGGTGCTGCCCTGCTGGGGTCCAGTGAGCACTCCTCCATTTCCACCTTCCTTTAGCCAGGAAGATTAGACACACTTACCACTCACTTCCCAGGAAAGGCAGCACACAGTGAAGTGCAGAAGAGCACGCGTTTCCTGTGAGTCACAGACCACAGGTCCGTGGTGAGTAGTAGCTGCAGCAAGACTGAAATACCTCCAAAGCCAAATCCAGCTTTGTGAGGCACGTCTCTGGGGGGCCTGGCTGCTCTGACAGGACCTGGGAATGTGTTCGGCTGCATCTCATGCGGCCTCTGGACGTAATCCTTTACCCCAAACATTGGTATTAAGCTGTGAATAAAAGGGGACGAGCTAGATGATCATGACAGAGGGAGGCTACCGACTTTGCTCAGTTGAAGAGGGGGTATCCTCAAGTGTCACATCTCATGAAGAAGACCCAGCATTATCCCAGTCAGCCCCTCACCCCGTGCATCACCGCACTTGGCGCTGCTCTCCAGCAGCTGGCTGTGCAATGGGAACGCTCGCCCTAGAGTCACATGTCTATTATTGTCCTCCACATTTGGATGCATCTTTTCTCTTTTCTAATGCAAAAACTCTAGGGCAGGACAAATCTCCTTTTGACTCGTCCTAGCCTCTAGGGCTTGGAGAAGAGACGTGAGTGCCAAGGGATGCCTGGGACAGCCCACTTGCTGGTGAGAGAAACCCAGCTTGGCCACTGAATTCTAAAGCCAAGGCAGCTTTGGCTACTAGTGAATGGAACGAAGACAGAATGATCTGGGAATTCCACCTTCTTATTCCCGCCCCTTTGGAAATCACAAACGCTCTGCACGCAGTCAGACCAGCATGAGAAAGGCATGAGGACTCAAGTGACAGAAATCTGGTGTCCTGGGCCAAAGAGGGTGGATTTTAAAGAGCCATTATTTCTGAAGCCAGAACAGAGATCTGGGGAAAAGCACAACCTGCCATGACCTGGATTCACGGTGTCCTGGGTGTGAAGCCAGAAGGCAGCTCTAAGGTCATCTAGTTGGACCTCCTGAATAACACAGGCTGGAGAATTACACCCAGTGGGTTTCTGCATCGAGCCCATAGCTTATGGTTGAGCTAGAGCCTGTCTTTCAGGAAGGCATGCCATCTTGATTTAAAGATTCCAAGTGTCCCTTCTTTACCTGGCTTGGGGGTTCGGTCATCCCTACGTAAGTTGTTCTAAGGGTTAATCACCTGCACCATTAAAAACATGCACCTTATTTCTAATCTGAATTTGTCTAGCTCCAGCTTCCAGCCATTGTATCTTGTTGTGCCTTTATCTGCTAGAGCAATGCTTCTCAAGCTATCTGATGCAGGGGACCGGCAATTTTTTTTCCAATGTACCAGGGACTGGTGCCATAATATTATCCTATTCAACGCTCTTATGAGGAAACTTGCCGCGGACCGGCAGCCGATGGCTCGTGGACCAGCACCGGTCCGCGGACCACCACTTTGAGAAGCACTGTGCTAGAGGAGCGGTTCTTAAACTTCATTGCACTGCGACCCCCTTCTGACAACAAAAATTACTACACAACCCCAGGAGGGGAGGACTGAAGCCTGAGCCCGCCTGAGCCCCTCTGCGCTGAGTGGGGGGCCAAAGCCAAAGCCCAAGACCCATCGCCCCAGGCCAGGAGGCCAAAGCCAAATGCCAAAGGCTTCAGCCCCAGGGAGGAGGCCTGTAACCTGAGCCCCACCACCCAGGACTGAAGCTATTGGGCTTCGGCTTTGGCCCCAGACCCCAGCAAGTCTAAGCCAGATGGAGTCCCAACCCATGGTTTGAGAACTGCTGTGCTAGGCTAAAGAAGCCTTTAGCATATGATCCCTGCTCTCCATGTAACATAGAACCTGACTTTGGTCCAGTCAAGCTGCTCCCAGCCCAGGACAAGGGAGTGGCTGGGGTCTCATCTGATCCTCCCCTCCCAGATAGTGTAAAGCCAGCTCTAACCTAGGCATGGCCCCAGGGACTGTCCTGGCATCTGGCAGTTGCTAGTATGCAGAGGTGCCCCAGTTACATGTTTTTGTGACAGCTTAGAAACCCTGCTGGATGCAGCACTAACTGCTCCTTATCAAGTCAGTCTGACTCCAGTGGGACTTGGATCCAGCCTTTGCTAGGGTGCATGCATATGGAGTGCCTCTGCCTTGAAGGGCCTGATTTTCAGAAGCGCTTTGTACCAGCAGTTCCCACTGAGCCAATGAGGATGGAGGGTGTTCTGCACTTCTGGGTCCTAACCGCTCTCCTGACATGACCAAATACACCTTGCACATGCGCAGTGCACCACTTTCACTCACTAAGATGAACCCCATTCCCTTCAAACCAAACAAAGGCCTGCTCCTCTATCCAGGCCAAGGGGCCGCTTTCTGACCTCTGCCAGTGTGTGCAGCTAGCTATAGACTTCCTAACATGGAGAGGGTGTATTTTGTCCATCCACTGAACACAAAAATAATAGAAGGGGCTGAGCCGCAGCTTCCAGACAAAATGCCTTTCTGTCAAAGACCTATGGTGGGAAATTTCAGACTCAATGGTTTCAGGGGCTAATGAGTGTGAAAAACCATTGGGCTGGGTCATGGCAGCATGGCAAGACAATGCATCTCGTACTTCAGAACCTACACTTCAGTATTAAAAATCTGAAGCTTCTAGCCTTTATGACTGTGCAGAAAACCTTCAAAAATGGGAAGCAAGTCCAATTAATGTAGTGACACCTCCCTGAGTCTGCAGAGAGCCTGAAGCAAGAGCTCTGAGCGGTGTGAACTGCCCTGTTCATCTCAACGGGGTGCTTAGCCTGGTATCTAATGGTAGTATTTTAAATATCAGCATTGTGAAATATTGCACTGTTGGTCAAAGCTCACCACAAAGAAATAGGCAATGGTCAGTGGGTGTCACTGCATACTGAGCATGGAAGGAAAGCGAGGGGAACACAGATTGGAAAGATCCGCATGATCCATTGCAGATGGCAACTTCTTTTGGTGTGATGAGTGGGTGGAGCTTGGGATGTGGGTGGAGCTTGAGCAATGCCGAGAGTTATTTTTCCAATCTGACACCTGGTGAAAATCAGGGGAAGAGGGGCCGTGATAGAAAATGTTTTGATGGGTGCTGCCAAGGTCCTGCCGTGCTGTAAACATCTGCAGCACAGGCACGCACAACAGCAACACAAAGGAGACCGAACTGGAGCCCTGAGCTCCGTGGGTGACTCTCCAGTGTGCTGAGACCTTGGGGGGAGAAACAGGAAGAGAGGGACTGCTCCTGCAGGAAGGATATGATGCCACAGGTGGTGCTGTGACATATCAGCTGCCTGGAGTGTCCGGTATGTCGCCCAGGCATTCTGGCTCTGCTTCAAAGCCCACTGACTTCAATGTCAGCTCAGGCCCTTAGACTCCATCTGCACTGAAGCCCTTGTGGGTGCCAGACCAAGCCCCGGAGCAGTTGTGGGACCCCACAATGCGAAAGGCTCCCAATTGTTGCCATGGCTGGTGTGATTGCGCCTGCCCCCAGATGCCCATGTCCAGCTGTGCAACGGGCACTGGGCAGGACGTCCGGCGGGAAGGGCTGCCTCCAGCATGGTGTTGCCAGCTCTCCCAACTTCCTCGTGAGTCTTGCCATCACTGGTGTTCATCTCCAAGCCCTGGCTGGGGGAATCTGGGGCTGGCAGGAGATCCCATGCTCTGCTTTACACAAAGCGGGCTCCAGTGGTGCAATGGGTTAGCGCACAGTACTTATAAAGCAGTTCTGCGTGGAGTGGTGCTGAGGTTGTGAGTTTAAGCCTCATCTGGAGCACCGGTTTTGGGGGATTTGACAGCAGCCTTCAACTACCTGAAGGCAGGTTCCAAAGAGGATGGATCTAGGCTGTTCTCAGTGGTGACAGATGACAGAACAAGATGCAATGTTCTCAAGTTGTAGTGGGGGAGGTCTAGTTTGGATATTAGGAAACCACTAGGACGGCGGTGAAGCACTGGAATGGGTTACCTAGGGAGGTGGTGGAATCTGCATCCTTAGAGGTTTTTAAGGCCGAGCTTGACAAAGCCCTAGATGGGATGATTTAGTTGATGTTGGTCAGTGCCATAATGAGGGCAAGGTGAGTGAGGCTCTTGCCTCGGGCGCGGAAGGCGAGGGGCGCAGAAAGTTTCTTCTTCGGTGGCAATTCGGCGGCAAGTCCTTCCCTCTGAGAGGGACTGAGGGACCTGCCGCTGAATTGCCACCGGTCATCGGCAAGGGAGAGGGGCGGTACGTCCGGCTCTTCGGCAGAAATTTGGCAGCGGGTCCCTCAGTATCTCTTGGAGGGAAGGATCTGCCGCCGAATTTCCACCAAAGAACAGCGGCAATTTGGTGGCAGGTCCTTCCCTCCAAGAGGAACTCACTGCCGAAGAGCCGGATGTGCCGCCCTGTCCTTTGCCTCGGGCGCAAAAATCCCTAGTTACGGCTCTGGTGTTGGTCCTGCTTTGAGCAGGGAGTTGGACTAGATGACCTCCTGAGGTCCCTTCCAATCCTGATATTCTATGATTCTATACACTCCCAGCACTGCACTGGGCAGGACAGGGGGACCCATGCAGTGAGCGGGAGCAACGGGCACACAATGCAGAAGGCAGCTATCCAAATGCAACTGCTGCGGTTTGAAAACTGCTTGTGGCTTTTAATCCTGGCATGTGAGTTTTGAAGCCTGACGCAGGGTTTCCGGGAGCGTGGGCGTGATGATGCTGCAGCCGGGCCTCAGCCTCCTGCCCGCTGCTCTGAGGGCTCCCACCTTGGCTCTGTCACTGGTCACCTTCCCAAAGAGAATCAGCAGAAGGGCTAATTGTCCACTGGCTCACCAGCCTGGTGACCCCTCCCTCATCCAACCGTAACCCCACCAGCCATCCCCGCCTTCCCCCACAGAGGGCCTGCACAGCCATAGAGAGTCCCGAGTGTGGATCATGCACCAGGCCCAGACCCGCTGGACACCCCTCTCTGAACCTGGGAGCAGGAAGCCCTTAATGCAAGGTGAAAAAGTCTCAGGCTTAAACTTTCCCCAAAGCTCCAGTTGTGGAATCAGTTGTTCTCAGAAGCAGGGCCCAGTGTGGGGCAGTGCTCTAGTGGCAGCCAGGGAGAGGGCAAGGAAGCATCTTCTTACATTCTGGGCTACCTTTTCTGCACATGTGCCTCTTTGGGGCACATGTGCACACCCCCAGCTAAGACCAGAGCATCTGGTAACTTACAACCAAAGCCCTGGGTACAAACAATGTCCAGGGCCGCCCAAAGGTGGGGGGCAAGTGAGGCAATTTTCCCCGGGACCCGCAGGGGCCCCCACAAGAGTTTTTCGGGGCCCCTGGAGCGGGATCCTTCACTCGCTCCGGGGGCCCCGGAAAACTCTCGCGGGGCCTGGGCCCCCGGAGCTTCTTCTGCTCTGGGTCTTCGGCAGCAATTCGGCAGCGGGGGACCCCCATTGCCAAAGACCCCAGGCCCCCTGAATCCTCTGGGCGGCCCTGACAATGTCATCAGATGGTCACATCCACTTCTCATCCAGGCTGTTGTATCCACTTCCAATAGCACCAAGATCCATTGTTCTGTTGCCTCTCTGCCACTGGTTGGAGTGTGGCTGCCATGCAGGGAATGGTGGGAGGAGTGCTTCCCGGCACAGGTGCTACAGGAGCCGGGCTGGGTGCTGGACCTGGGCCCAGTACATTGGTTTGCATGAGCCCAGTGCCTTTGAGTGGACATGATAAGGTGCATGCAAACAGTGCGAAGGCTGCTGGAGTTGCATGTTTACCCTTGAAAGAGAGCAGCTCTTTAATGCAGATAGAATGTCCCCTCTCAGAACCCCCACTGAGACAGCCCAGGAGCAGGGAAACATTATGGGCTTAGAGAAGGGAGGTGAAAAATCAAAGCCAATTATCTGTAGGCTTCCTGCTCTGTAGATCCTGAGCTGTGAGGAAAGTGCAGGTGACTAAACTCAGGCCTGGCCTACATGAGGAATTAAGTCAGTAGAACTATGTCGCTCAGGGGTGTGAAAAATCCCTGAGCGACGTGGTTAAACAGACCTAGGCCCCAGTGTAGATAGCTCTTAGTCAAGGGGAGAATTCTCCCATTGACCTAGCTACCGCCTTTCAGGGAGGTGGAGTAGCTACCCCAAAGGGAGAGGTGTATGAGGTGTCGCCACTGTGGTGCTGCTGTCATGTGTAAACAAGCCCTTAGCGTGGCTCGCCCCATGCTCTATCACAGCCTGTTTGCAGCGCTGAGGCTTCAGAAGAAAGGTGTGTGTCCCAGCTGTCTCTTGCCTGTTGCAGAGTCTTGTGCCATAGGGCAGAGTGGGGGCCCATCGTGCCCCTGGATCCTGGAGGCCGAGCGCCATGGTTGTTGGAAGGACAGTGGAGAGTCTAACTCAGGTACAGTAGGGCCAACATTTCAAATGTGGCCGCTAATTTCAGCTACCTCCATATGTGGGGGCCCAACCTCGGCCTGACTAATTCTCAGAGGTGCTGCTCCCCCATTCCAAGAGAAGGCAGTGGGACCTCTGGGTGCTCAGCACATTAGAAAATCAGGCCCACGGTGTCTCGGGGGGCACCCTACATCAGTGGACTCCTCACAGTTCTGGTCTTAGTGTCTAATTTTGTAGCAGTCCGGGGTCTACCCTTCCTCCACATGTGTCAGTCCATGCCATGCTGCCAAGCTCCACAGGGACTGAGGCCTTGGGGATCCCATTGGGTGTGTGTGGAGGGAAGGATGTGGTCTGAGGAGAGGAGCAGTGGCATGGCGAGAAGGAAGAAAAGGGACTGTTCAATGCCTAGAGTTTTATACGCAAAGGTTTGGGGAACCCATGTCTCTAGACCACTTGTCTCTGCCATCCAGCTGTGGGTGCTTGTCCCTGTTAAAGGTGCCACACAGGACATTTTAACACCATTGGTTCAGTGCCAGGGTCTTGCTGTTCAACATGTGACATGTTGCCGTCCATGCTGGGGAGCTAAGATGTCATGGGGATGAGCTCTAAGAACTGTTTGTTTCTGTTTCTGTATTCAGCCAACGCTCGATATTCGATGGCGCGGGAGGCGAGCAGGAAGTCTGACGTCCGAGTCATTTTTAATGAACGGGGGTGGGAAATGCCTAGACCCAAGTTTTATGAGGAAAAATTGTAAAGTCTCCTCACTCCAAAGTGCTTTGATTTATTTGCTTCAAACCCGGAAAGAAAATTCCACTTGGAGAGAACCCACAAACTTTGAAGGCCAAAATAACATTTCTATGGAAAGTGATAGGGAGGGTTTAAAATGGAACCTGGTGAAACCTGAACTGCTGAGAAGCTCTTGTGTCTCACTAATGATGATAACACTTTCCAAAGGCCATCTTTCACTGCTGCCAGCCTGACCACCTCCTCCATGAGCCCTCCTTATTCTGTCCTAGCACAGACAATCGCTTCTGCCCTTGCCTGAGGTTACTTCCTGTTTGCTCAAAGGGACGGAGGAGGGACAGAAGCTTAAAAATTCCATGTAACCCTGGTTTTTGCAACCTTCACTTGTCAAATGACTTTGTGGGAGATAAACACTCTGCTAGATGTATCAGCTATTGGCTTTGTGGCGCTAAAGGGGCTTCTCTCTTAACCGGCAGGCAGCTGCTACTCCCCCATCCCTCTTTGAGGATTAGAACTCACTGGCGGTATGGGTGTTTATATGTCCCAACAGCACTGTCTGAGCACTCCCGGGTTTCTAAAAGCAGGAACCCCCCTAGCAGTCACTCCCTCTCTCTGCCCTCCCGACAGGCAGAAGAGCCCTGGGTCATCAGTGGGTGCCCTGGGAGGAGAGCTCGCTGTGTGAAAGGTAAGTATCAGAGCTGAGTGTTGCAGCATATGGCTCTGTGCTGCAGCCCTCCTGCTGAAGGACAGAATTCCCACTCCCCTCTCTCCCCTCTGCCTGTGCTCTTTACACCCGTCCCCAGCAGCCCAGCTGCCCTTCACAGTCGCTGTTAGTTCCCTCTCTGGTGAGAGCCCAAAGGGTCCCATCTGGCATGGTGAGTGTCTCAAAGGTGGGACCGTGGGAGCCCTCACAGTTCTCACTGTGGCTGGGGCTTGCCATACTGAAAATCCGTCCACTTCTCCAGGGGTCTGACGTGGGCCCCCAGTTCTGGAAATGCAGGTGCCAAGTGCCAGACTGTTCACAGGGAAAGGTTAGGTGTCAGAGCAGGGGACGTGGTAGCAGCTCTCCTTCTGAACACGGGCCAGTCAATGCAACTGCATCCGCTCACACCTCCAGCCTCTCCTGCACCCTCACACACAGCCCTGGCTCCAGGGTCACACAGAGTCTAACAGAAACATATACAACCATGCCTAGATACAGACACACACACACACATGCCTCTAGATCCACATGTGCACACACACACGGCTAGACACACATAGCCGTGCCTCTCGTTACACACACACGGCTAGACACACACAGCTGTGCCTCTCGTTTTACACACACACACACACACACACACACACACACACACGGCTAGACATGCACAGCTGTGCCTCTTGTTATACACACACACACACACATCTGGCTAGACACACACAGCTGTACCTCTTGTTATACACACACACGACTAGACATGCACAGCCATGCCTCTTGTTACACACCCAGCCACCCCTAGACATGCATAACCATGCCTCTAGATACACATGTGCATGCACACACACACACGGCTAGATACACCAGCTGTCCCTCTTGTTACACACGCACACACACACGGCTAGACATGCCAGCCATGCCTCTCATTACACACACACACAGAAACATGCCTGCAGATACCCCTCTCCCTGATAGCTACATCCATAAATGCTGCCCTCATGCCCACAGAGCCGCCCTGCATCTGCACTCACATTTGGACTGGTCTTGGCTCCCCAGTGGCTGAGTTCAGTTATTCTGCTGCCCTCAGCCCTGCAGTTGCCCCGTCCTGAGATCTGGGTTGCTGCTGGTGGTGGTGGCCGCACACTGGCACTAGCAGACAGGGAGGAGAGCGTGGCTGGTCTGGATTAGTGTCACTTTCCAGCAGCAGACTCGACTCTCTGACCCCCACATATGGGCAGGAGCTGGTTCCTGGGTTCCAGCCCCTTTCACTAACAATATCCAGCCCTACTTGGACATACTCCCTCACAGCCATCCCAGGCATGCTCCGGTGAAGGAAGTCTGCCAGCCACGCTCCTTGCACAATGTTGCAGGGGTGACCTATTCCCACAACTCTCCTCCTCACATCTCACACGTCAGCCCTTGCTGGAATCCATTTCCACACCCAACTCCCTTGGGAAGCCACTATTACTTCACCCAGACACAAATGCAGTCGGCCCGCTGGCCCCCGCTTGCAGTGAGTAACTGCTCTGCTCACCACAGCAATAGTCCAGGGCTGACACAGCCACCACCAGTGCTGTCTGGGGGGCTGGCAACCAGCTGAGCATGAGGTTGGCACGGCTGCCCACGCAGCATCTCCCCTCCTGATGGGCGTATTTTTCTCTCTGTGCATGACTCTTCCCCTCTTGAACTGACTCCTGGTGAAGTGACCATAGGGCTAATCAGTGCCTGGGAGGGGCTGTGCCCTCCCCCATCCTCTGAGCAAAACAGGGTGCACAAAGTGTGTGCAACCTTCTGCAGTGTTGGGATCCCCAGAATGGCAGCCCCTGGAGTGAGTGTGCACAAGGGAGCATGGGTGAGTGGGGGCAGGGCTTTCATATGACAGAATGAATAGTTAGAAAACACGGCTGAAGAAGAGGGTCATTGCCAGGTTGAGAGGGTACGTTCCAGATCTGAAACCCTCCTCCTTGTATGCCAGGCCCCATGTAAGACAGATTCCCATCAACACTCCACAGATCATAGAATCATAGAATATCAGGGTTGGAAGGGACCTCAGGAGGTCATCTAGTCCAACCCCCTGCTCAAAGCAGGACCAATCCCCAACTAAATCATCCCAGATCATACAACTGGAGCCAGTGTCCTCTTTAAACCCATAGCTGAGAGTCCAGAGCTACTCCAGCCCCACTTCTCACCCACCCCTTTGCCCCAGGACCTTGTCTTGGAGCTCCACGATACGCTCCCAGCTACGCAGGCTGCAACAAGGTAATTGACACCACCATCCCCCCCGCAGCATCTAACATTTACGTGGGATGAATGAACCGCTCGGCACATGGCTCTTGTGCAGTTCATTTTCACTGCTGGATGCATGAAGAGCAGAGACTGAGCTGGCGGGACCTTTCCTTGGGGGCTTGTTGGCTTTGCCATTTCCTAGCTTTCTGGCTTTGTGTCCCCAGTGCTGGGGAGGCTTCTGGCCCTGAGTCCTGTGACTGGGAGTGACTGGCATCCTGTACCTACTGTGTCTGCTCACCCCCAGTAACCACCTGGCTTGGGGGAGCTGTCCTCCAGGGCTGGAGCCTGTGTGCTGCTGAGGGGTTCCCATTCCTTCCAGCTTTGCTGAGTTAAGGGGTTTCCTAGCATCTTCCCCCCATGAGGGGATTCTTTCCCAGCCCAGCTGTCTAGGGAGAGCAATGGGATTTCCGCCTCCCCTCCTCACAGGGACGTTGTGGAACAAGCTCTCTCAGCCCTGCATGGCTCAGTGTTCCCAGTGGGTGGGGTGGGGTGGGGGAGGGAATGTCCCCCTCCCCCCTGCTCCTGCACCCCACTTACCCCATCTTCCATAGAACAGGGCTCAGGATGGAGGGAGCTTGCAGCAGCTGCGGTCTTAGCAAGCTGATCTAATTAACAAGGCAGTGTACTTAAAGGAAATGTGCATATCTTTCTCCATTACTGATGCCTTGCAGAGTGAGAGAGTTAACCCTTGAGGGCTCAGCCAATTGCTAGTTCATCATTTATCAGTATGAGAAATATCCCACCCTCTGACTCCTCCACCTCAACCAAGCTTCACAATCATCATCACTGTGTACCAAATTGTTTGTTTAAAACTTATAATGTGTGTGTATATATATATAATATAGTCTTTGTCTGGTGAAAATTTTTTCCCTGGAACCTAACCCCCTCATTTACATTAATTCTTATGGGGAAATTGGATTCGCTTAACATCATTTCGCTTAAAGTCGCACTTTTCAGGAACATAACTACAACGTTAAGTGCAGTAGGACGTCAGACAGGGCAGGAGCTGATGAGCTCTTGCATTTCCATTCTGGGCCGGAACAGACCGATACTGAACAAAGAGCGTTGTGGAGCCCACTGGCTTCGTGCCAGTGCTCAGGCGGAACTGAGGGCACACATGGGCTCAGAGCCTGCTCTGCAATGAGTTACAAACCAATGCCTTTGTGCCGATGAACTCCCCACAAAGCAGAAGGGCGGAGCAGCCATCACATCCCTCCATATATACGAGCCCTGTGATGCCGGCCTGGGTAGCTCATGCCTGTGGCAGCTCCCCAGCATGCCCCACATCACAGCTAGCACAACCCTGCAGCGCCCTGGCCTGCCCTAGAGCTCCTCGGGGGGTTGGTTAATGGTTTGCTGTCTCCCACAGGCCTTGTTCAGTCTGGCTGTCCCTCAGCTTGATCCAAGCATGCAGCCTGGGGCCACCTGAAATGTTTTGAGGATTTGTGTAGGCCAATGTTTTCCAATGTGGTTCCCACCCCAAACCATTAGGCATCCAATGGAGCGACTGTAAGCTTTCTGGGGCAAGGGTGTCGGGGAAACTCTGTTTCCACTGAAGTCAGTAACCAAACTCCCACTGACTTCAATGGACCATCACCCGCTGGACACCGGGGACTTTACCTTCGTCATCAGTACAGCGAGCCCTGCTGCAGGCTCCGCCATGTCCACAAAGCCAGAAGCAGCGCACAGGCTGTCCAGGAATGCATGGCTAGCACAGCCCATGGAGGGGTCTTAGAGCCTCCTCTGGGTGTTTGCTGCTCAGTCCTTCCCAACTGGCAGACTGAAGTTTGCTATTTCCCACCACGGTTAGCACTATATGTCCTGTAAAAGGCACCTGGCTAGGAGAGAGGGGAGGCTAGCAGGGAGACGGGACTGTCACTGTCCTGACACTGATGTAGGATCAGTTCATGCTGGATCAGTCTGAACTCCATGCAGGCGGGCGTGGGGAGTGGTGGCCACAGGGCAGTGCCTGGAAGATAGCAGTGACCAAGCACTCTAGAAAGCCAGCGGGTTACATTTGATTGGGTTATTACACAAGGCCAAAGGGATGCAGAGTCTTTTTTCCAAGGAGTTCATGGGATCTGGGGAGCCAGTATATGATCCTCCACAGCCTTAAGAGATCAGAGAATTGTATCTCTGGCATCTGGTTGTTAAGCAGCCCACAGCCTGGATAAAGTTCTGCCTAGGGCTCGTGGTTGGGCATTGCCCTTCCCACGTATGTGCCCCCCCATGCCATGGCTAGCATCGGATGTGGGTTCATTCCCCAGCTCACAGCGCGGCAAGTGCCCATCCCATGTGGCAGACCTTCACTCGCCTGGCTGCCCACGGCTCCTGATATGACTCTGACACCCCCCACCCCAGAGAGGCCTGGGGGCACTGGGCTCCCTCTCCCCTGCTCCCAGCATTCTAGGAAACTCCTTCCATTCCCTTCCGCATTCCTGTGTTCCTTGGCCCCTCTCCCCTCCTCTGACATGCATCCTGTTTGCTAAACACATAGCACCAGCCTGAGTCACCCGATGGCTTCTGCAGGTGACGGAAGGCTAACAATAGCCAACAAAAGGAGGATGTCTCCTCTCCCCGCACGCCCAGACCAGTCTGGAAACCTCCATCTGAAGGGCCTTCGAGGAAGCTGCTAATGGGAGAGAGTGGCCACCCGGGGCTGGCTCGATCCCCACCGGACACACGCCTTCCGATGAGTTTTGTCCTGTTGACAGTTGTTTGTTTGGGGCTAGGAGGGAAGGAGTGATGGGAGATGGCCTTGGTGGGATGGTGCAGGGCTGGGGCTCAGCTGGGAGCAGCACTCCCTGGCACAGATCCCAAGGCCTGGGTGGTCATACTGCTTGCCCAGCTACCCCACAGAGGATGTTGGGCACCCCTACTCCCTTCCTGCCTTCCCTCTTCTGATGGCAGAAGGGCTGCAGGGCTCCCTGACCCTTCCCACTTACAGAGAGGTCTGCAGGGCCATGCAGTGAGAGCGAGTTTGCCTGGGGAGAAGCATAGCTACTTCCTGTCATCAGCATGACAAGGCTGCGGGTCTCAGAGAGAACTGGGTGGGGGGAAACATCCCTTGGGGCTTTTCTCATGCTCCTAATGGGGAAGAGGTTTCCTGGGGTCCCAGAGAGGGTGAGCTTCCGACTGGCTGGGGAGAGTTCCCTTTCCCCTTTCCCTGATGGGGGAAGAGGCTAAGGACCAGGTCTAGTGCAAGCAGGTGGGGCCCTGAGGGTAACCCCCAAGGTCCTTGTCCCTCAGTTCAGCCACTGGCTCCTTCCAATCCCTCCAGATCCTGTGCTGGCCTCCTCTGTGCTGAGCTGCCCCTTCATACTCCTGTGCCTAACCTGTTATTCCCCGCACTGACAGTCTGGGCCAGCTGTCCCTGAACTCAGCACATACAGTGGAGCTGCCCGTGGGCTCTTTGCTCTGTCAAGTGCTGTGCGTGTCTGTGGTGCTAGAAGGATGAGCTGGTAGCTGAAGAACAGGACTGAGAGTCCAAATTCAGAGATTCCAAGGCCAGAAGAGACCACTGTCATCATCCAGTCTCCTGGTTAACACAGAGCAGAGACCTGCCCCACAATAATCCCTAGGGCAGATCTTTTAGATCTTGATTTAAAAAATGGTCAGTGATGGAGAAATCCACCATGAACCCTGGTAAACTTTGCCAATGGTTAATGACTCTCACGGTTACAAATTTGACCTTATTTCCTGTCTGATTTTATCTAGCTTCAACTTCCATACATTGGATTGTGTTAGACCAGGGGTCGGCAACCTTTCAGAAGTGGTGTGCTGAGTCTTCATTTATTCGCTCTAATTTAAGGTTTTGCATGCCAGTAATACATTTTAATGTTTTTAGAAGGTCTCTTTCTAAAAGTCTGTAATATATAACTAAACTATTGTTGTATGTAAAGTAAATAAGGTTTTTAAAATGTTTAAGAAGCTTCATTTAAAATTAAATTAAAATGTGGAGCCCCCTGGACTGGTGGCCAGGACCCAGGCAGTGTGACTGCCACTGAAAATCAGCTTGTGTGCTGCCTTTGGCATGTGTCTCACAGGTTGCCCACCCCGTGTTAGACCTTCCTCTGCTAGACTGAAGAGCCCATTATTAAAGATTTGTTCTGCATCTAGGTATTATAGACTGTGATCTAGTCACCCTTTTGCATTGTGAAGCTAAGTAGAATATCAGGGTTGGAAGGGACCTCAGGAAGTCACCTAGTCCAACCTCCTGGAATTTGCCCCAGGCCCCGCCGGGGCCCCCACGAGAGTTTTTCAGGGCCCCTGGAGCAGGGTCCTTCACTTGGTCTGCGGGGTGCCGGAGCTTCATCCACTCTGGGTCTTTGGGGGCAAATGGGTCCTTCTGCTTTGGGACCCACCGCTAAAGTGCGCCAAAGACCCATGGCGGGGGGTCCTTCCACCCCAGGACCTGCTGCTGAAGTGACAGGTCTTTGGCAGCAGGGGCCCCCTGCCACCAAAGACCCCAGAATCCTCTGGGTAGCCCTGCTCAAAGCAGGACCAATCCCCAGACAGATTTTTGCCCCAGATCCCTAAATGGCTACCTCGTGGATTGAACTCACAACCCTGGGTTTAGCAGGCCAGTGTTCAAACCACTGAGCTATCCCTCCCCCCTGTTAGACTGAGGTCACTCAAGGGCAAGTTTGCTAATCCATTAATCATTCTCAAAAACAACAAGGAGTCTGGTGGCACCTTAAAGACTAACAGATTTAATTGGGCATAAGCTTTCGTTGGTACAAAAACCACTTCTTCCCATGCATCTGAAGAAGTGGGGGGTTTTACCCATGAAATCTTATGCCCCAAAAATCTATTAGTCTTTAAGATGCCACCTGACTCCTCGTTGATTTTGTGGGTACAGACTAACATGGCTAGCCCTCTGATATTTTAATCATTATCATGGCTCTTCGCTGAACCCTCTGCAATGTATTAACATCCTTGAGTTGTGGGCACCAGAACTGGACACAGGATTCCAGCAGCCGTTGCACCAGTGCCAAATCCAGAGGTAAAATAACCTCTCTGCTCCTCTACTTGAGATTCCCGTTTATGCATCCCAGCATCACATTAGCTCTTTTGGCCACAGCAGTGCTCTGGTAGCTCATGTGCAGCTGATTATCCAACCCCCTCACACCCAAAAAAGATCTTTTTCAGAATCACTGCTCCCAGGGTAGAGTCACCCATCATATAAGTACGGTCCCCATTCTTTGTTGCTAGATGTTTACATTTACATTTAGGGTCAGGGTTCCCGAGTTCTGTTCCCAGCTCAGGGAGGGATGTGGAGTCTGGTGTGTTAGAGCAGGGACAGGGATACAGGATCACTAGGATCTTCTCCCAGCTCTGCTACAGATTCCCCATGTGATCTTGGGACATTATTGACTTGCTACCTTTGCTTTGCATTTCCTCAGCTCCCAGCCCTGGCCAACATCCCAGGGACCCCCTCCCTTCTCCTGCCGCTGAGTGAGCCCTGTGGGTGTCTGATCTCTGGGGAGGCTTTGTTTCCTCAGCCTTGTTTTCCCAGAGGGGCCCAGGGAGGCAAGTCAGCCCAGGAGAGAGTCCTGAGTGCAGTGGGAGCTGGCTCCCCTGTCTGGCGCTCACAGGGTTAAGTGCAGGAATGTGGTGCTTGGGAGGGTCTGAATAATTGGCTCTAGGCTGTGGATGCAGGGTCTGTGCCCTCTGCCCCCGGGGCCGTGACCCCTACCCGGGCGGTAAGTGCAGATACAGCCCACGGGCCATGCAGCCCACACATGGATTTCATTCCAGAGGTGGGATAGCCAGCCCCGCCCACAGACCAGTGTCCCATGCACAGGGGTGGCTCAGCTGGCAGGGGATGGGGCTCTCCCTCAGCCTGTGCCTGCCTCCCAGGCCCAGGGAGTCCCCAGGAAGTGCCCAGCCAGCTTTGGTCCTGTCCAGCAGCCCAAGGGCCGAGTTAGTAACTGTCAGGACAGAGAGGAGAGGGAGCGCCCCCAGTGTGCTCTCCACAGTCTCAGTGCTGAGGGGAAGCCCAGCCCGCATCGCAGCAGCCAGGCAGGGGCCTGGGGGAGCGACGAAAGGGGAGGGAGAGATTCGTTTGCACTTTTCACTAATTACTGCGGTGGAAATAAACCTCGGCCTCCTGTTGCCAAGGCAACTTCACTTCACATCATTGAGAAACTTTCGTTGCCATAACAATTAAAGTCAGCTTCCTGGACCAGAGCCGTTTGGTCCCCACTGGGCCCAAAGAGGGGCAGCCCTGCTCCAGCCTGTTCAGCCCAAGCAGGCAGCACATCCCTCCCTCAGTTGAGCTAGTGAAGAAGCACCCTTGGGTAGGGGCCTCCTGGGGCTGTGAGCGCCCATGGGCGAAGGGGCTAGGGGACGCCGCCAGCCGCAGGTCGTTGATGAACTGAACATGTCCAGTCTCAGCGTGTTGCTGGAGGGAGCTAGCAGCATTGAGGTGTGACCGCAGCCCTGGGGAGGCTGTGTGTATAAGCCTTCCCTTGGGTCAGTGTGGGAGAAGGGACGAGGGAGGAGAGAGCATTGCCCAGCTGGCCTATGAAGACCCCGCCCAGCACCGAGCCTGCTCACTCCCACCTGCAATGTCCTCAGGCATAGGCGGCAGGTTTGTAGAAATTTTGGTGGTGCCCAGAACCTCCACCCCCAAACTCTGCCCCCCCAAACTCCGGCCCCCACCTGCCCAAGGCTCTGGGATGGAGTTTGGGGATAGGAGGGGGTGCAGGGGTGGGGCTGGGTTTGGGGTGGGGCTGGGGATGAGAGGTTTGGAGTGTGGGAGGGGGCTCAGGGCTATGGCAGAGGGGTGGGGAGTGGGGTGAGGGCTGTGGGGTGGTGTTGGGGATATGGGGTTCATGATGCAGGAGGGGGCTCAGGGTTGGGGCAGACGGTTAGGGTGCGGGGGGATGAGGGCTCTGTCTGGGGCTGGAGATGAGGGGGTTGGGGTGTGGGAGGGGCTCAGGGCGAGAGTAGGAGTGTGGGGGGTGAGGGCTCTGGCTGGGGCTGGGGCTGAGGGGTTTGGGGTGTTGGAGAGGCTCGGGGTGTGGGGAGGATGAGGGCTCCGGCTGGGACTGGCGATGAGGTGTTCGGGGTACTGGAGGGGCTCAGGGCTAGGGTAGAGGGTTGAGGGTTGCAGTGGGGGGTGAAAGCTCTGACTGGGGGTGTGGGCTCTGGGGTGGGGAAGGGCTGGAGATGAGTTTGGGGTGTAGGCAGGCTGCTCCGGGACAGGGGCCAGAGAGGAAGTCTCCCCACAGCCCTTTCCCTGGCGGCTGCAGCGAGCTCTGGGGGAGGAGCCCCCTCTTCCCCCCCCCCCCAGCAGCACACTCACCCCCACCACTGTCACTGCATGTGCTCCTAGGGGCCCCTCTCAGGTCCAGGAATCTCCCTCGCCTCCCTTGTGGTGGGTGCCGGGGGGGTGGGTGGGTGCTGTGTGTGCTTCCTCCCCTGCTGTTGCCCCTGACTGTAACCTCACTGGGGATGGGGGATGGGGCTGCCTCCTTGCCCAGCATGGGGCAGAAGTGGTGACTGCGGGTGGGGGGGGGGGCTGTGCTGGTGGAGGGTCCCAATGGAAAAGGGAAGGGTCTGAGGTGGAAGAGCAGGCTCAGGCAGTCGATATGGGGGGCACTAGGACCCTGCAGCACCAGTTGTTGCAGGGTGGCAGCATGGAGCTGCACAGAAAAGGCAGGGATGGTCTGCTCCGGGGCCCGGGGACATGCACGGGGCCAGCAAGCAGGGCCGGCTTTAGGAAGTGCGGGGCCCAATTCGAACATTTTTGGCGGGGCCCTGGCAGGGATGACTAAAAAAAAAGCCTTTCATTTCTTCCTTCTATTATTTACTTTCCATAACTATATAAATAATAAAATTATATATTATGTACATTGATTCATATATGCTGTTGATTGGTTATTAATGAATGCCGTTTCACATGTGTGGGTCACCGCCAATCCCTGGGGGTGTGCACATGTGTGGGTCCCAGCTGCTCCCTGCCCTCCCTCATTGAAGCAGGTATGCAGGGTTACTGCCCTGGGAACTGCAGGGCAGCAGTGGACATGGGGCTGGTTGGAGGCAGGGCAGGGGCTGACTGGAGGTAGGGTCTGGCTGCAGGCAAGGCAAGGGGTGTGGGGCTGGCTGGAGAGGGGGGTGTGGGGTGGGCTGGCTGGCTTCAGGCAGGGCCGCGGGGGAGTGCAGCAGGGGTTGTCAGGGCTGGAGACAGAGGATTGTGGGACTGGCTGGCTTCAGGCAGGGGGGTGCAGCAGGGGTTGGCTGGAGACAGAGCAGGGGGTGCAGGGCTGGGTGCGGGCAGGGGTGTGTGAAGGGCTGGCCGGCTTTGGGCAGGGCCACAGGGGTGTGTGGCAGGGGTTGGCTGGAGACAGGGCAGGGGGTTTGGCAGGGGCTGGCTGTGGGCACAGGGTGCAGAGCTGGCTGCAGGCATGGGGGGGCACAGCTGGTGCAGGCAGGGCAAGGCAAGGGCTGCAGCAGAGGCAGCTGGAGCCCTGGCCCTTTAAATAGCCCCAAGACCTCTATCCCAGGGCTCTGGGGCTATTTAATCTACCCGCCTCAGACCTTTTAAATGCGGAGCCCTGATGAATGCATAATTTAAAGGACCGGGTGGCAGAGACACCTGGAGCCCCAGCCCTTTAAATAGTCCCCGGAGCTACCCCAGGGCACCAACTGGGAGAGCGGGGCTGCAGGGTAGGGCTTGCCGCAGCCGGGCCGTGGGGCTTGCCGCTCTGGCTGGAGCTCCAGCTGGGGCAGCCAGAGTTCCAGCTGGGAGAGCGGGGCTGCGGGCTTGCCGCGCTCGGCCAGAGCTGCAGCCGGGCTGGAGCTCCAGCTGGGAGGGCGGGCTGCGGGGCTTGCCCGGAACTCCAGCCGGGCTGCAGGGCTTGCCGCGCTCGGACGGAGCTCCAGCTGGGAGAGCGGGGCGCGGGGCTGAGCTGCAGCCGGGAGAGCGAGGCTGTGGGGCAGCCGCAGAAGACCCCGGAGCAGAGACGGCAGCTGGAGTAAGTAAAAAAATTAAAAAGGCGCCAAAGGTGCGGGCCCAATTCCCAGGAATCAAGCCGGCCCTGCCAGCAAGGAGGTGCCGGGGGACACTTGGGGAGGCGCAGGGGGGTGGCAGGTGAGGCCAGAGGGGGAACCCAGCCCCAAACATTGGTGGAGCTGGGCCCTGGGCTCTGAATATTGCTGGTGCCCAGGCACCACGTGGGTATATAACTTGCTGCCCATGTCCTCAGGGCAGGGGCGGCTCTAGACACCAGCGCGCCAAGCAGGCGCTTGGGGCGGCCGTTTCCCGGGGGGGCGGCATTTGGCTCCGGTGGAGCTCCCGCCGGCATGCCTGCGGCAGGTCCACCGGAGCCCGGGACGAGCGGACCTGCCGCAGGCATGACTGCAGCGGGTCCCGTTTTCCCGGCTCGGTTGAGCTCCCGCAGATGACTGCGGCAGGTCCGCCGTCCGGGCTCGTGGACCTGCCGCAGGTATGCCGGCAGGAGCTCAACCGGAGCCGCGGGAAGAGGGGACCCGCCGCGGGACCGGGGAAGGGCGGCGCAGCGCTCTGCGCTGCTTGGGGCAGCCCAATTTCTAGAGCCGCCCCTGCCTCAGGGGATGACTCCCGTTCTAGGTGAGGCCTTGGGTTGGAGCGCTGTAGCTATGCTGCTGCCAAGCCATCCCAGAGGGCTACTGGGGCAGGGCCAAATGCCAGAGGGATGTTGCTGCTTGGGGTGTTGGGTGCTGCTGAGAGCTGAGTGGGGATTAGGGGAGCCCCTCCCCCAGAAGTCAGGATGGTTCCCTGTGCATAGCAGCCCCAGCTGGGCTCCAAGGCACCGGAGGAGGAGAAGGTTGCATGCTGAATATTGGGCTTCCTCGTTGGGGCCCCAGCTACATGGCTTTGCAGGAGGCCAGATTGGCTGGAGCAGGCCCCAGCAGGCCTGGGAGGTGGCTTTCCTGCCAGAATATGGGCCACACCCCCAGGGGGCTTGGTTACTCCACTGGGAAGCTAGTAGACCACAATAGTGGCCTTTCCGTAGCCTCTGATTGCCTGCTCCAAGGGCTGCCCATGGGGAACGGGGTGCTGCCCATGGGGGCTGGGGGCAGAGTGGACAGTGCTAGTGCTGGGCAGGTCGCACTCCAGCAACATGTGCAAATCGCACCCCTTTGTGCCTCCTGGAACTGAGGGCTAGGGGCGAGATGGGCGCAGCTTGTGGCTCTGCACAGAGCCAGTCCCGTGTGCTTAGAGCAGGGGTCTCAAACTCAAATGACCACAAGGGCCACATGAGGTCTAGTGCATTGGCCTGAGGGCCGCACCACTGACACCCCCACCCTCACTGCCCCTGGCCCTGCCCCCACTCCACCCCTTCCATGAGGCCCTGCCCCTCCTCTTCCCACCCCTTCCCTGCCCCTTTCCACCCCCTTCCCCAAAGTCCCCACCCCAATGCTGCCCCTTCCCTGTCACCAGGGGGTGCAGGAGGGGTGCAGGGTGTGGCAGGGGCTCAGCGCAGGGAGTTGAGGTGCAGGAGGTGTGCAGGGTGCGGCAGGGTGCGGCAGGGGGCTCAGGGCAGGGAGTTGGTGTGTGGGGTGCAAGAGGGGTGAGGGGTGCGGCAGGGGATCGGGGTGGAGGGTGCAGCTGGTGGCTCAGGGCAGAGAGTGCAGGAGGAGTGCAGAGTCTGGCAGGGGGCTCAGGGCAGGGAGTTGGGGTGCAGGAGGGGTGTGGGCAGGGCCGGCTCCAGGCACCAGCTCAGCAAGCAGGTGCTTGGGGCGGCTAAGGGGAAGGGGCGGCACGTCGGGCTCTTCGGCAGCAATTCGGCGGCGGGTCCCTCGGTCCCTCTTGGAGGGAAGGATCTGCTGCCGAATTGCTGCCAAAGAAGAAAGCAGCGCGGTGGAGCTGCCGCCGATCGTGGCTTTCCCCCCCCCCCCCCGCTGCTTGGGGCAGGTGTGGGGTGCGGCAGGGGGCTCAGGGCAGGGAGTTGGGTGCAGGAGGGGTGTGGGGTGCAGCAGGGGTCTCAGGGCAGGGAGTTGGGGTGCAAGAGGGGAGTGGGGTGCGAGCTCCAGCCCGGCGCCGCTTACCTAGAGCGGCTCCGGGGTGGCAGCGGCGCTCAGGGCAGGCTCCTGGCCCCGCTCCGCTCCGCTCCAGGAAGCAGCCGGAACCACGGCCCCTGGGGGAGCGGGGGTGGGCACAGGCCTTCGCTGCTGCTCCTTCAGGTACCTCCCACGAAGCTCCCATTGGCCACGGTTCCCTGTTCCCGGCCAATGGGAACTGTGGGGGACAGTACCTTGAAGTGAGGCAACGCAGGAGCCCTCTGCCTCCTCCTCCCTCCCTTCCAGACCAAAGGGACGTGCTGCCAGCACTTAAGGGAGCGGCGTGGGGCTTGCGGCGCCACAGGGGGCAATCCCGTGGGCTGCTGTAGTTTGCCCACCCCTGGCCTGCAGGTAGCCAGAGGGGCAGGGGGGTGGGGGCGCGGAGAGCTTGGCGGGCTGCACAGAAGAGACCCGTGGGCCGCATGTTTGAGACCCCTGGCTTAGAGCCTGCATCGCAGACGTTTGCTCCGGGCTAAGCTCAACCCAGCTCCAAGCCCACCCAACCTGAGAGGGTCGAGTCACTTTCCAACCCATCCGGCCCCTTTCCCTGACCTGAGACAGCCCTGCTGCCGCCTCCTGTCCAGTAGCGTGAGCACCCCACGCTACTGGACACTGCCCCCGCCGCACTGAGGGGGAGAGGCGCTGCCAAGCTTCGTCACCTCTGCTCCACAGCACACAGTGCAGTGGCTAGTAGAGTGCGGTGTGCAGCCGCCAGTGTCTCACTCACACACACACACCCACCCACACACACACACACACCCACACACACACACACACAGAGGTCTGGTCTACACTACGAGTTTATACCGAATTTAACAGTGTTAACCCAAATTAACCCTGCACCCGTCCACAGAATGAAGCCCTTTATATCGATATAAAGAGCTCTTAATACCGATATCTGTACTCCTCCCCGACGAGGGGAGTAGCGCTCAAATCAGTATTGCCATTTCGGAATAGGGTTAGTGTGGCCGCAATTCGACGGTATTGGCCTCCAGGAGCTATCCCACAGTGCACCATTGTGACCGCTCTGGACAGCAATCTGGAGTCGGATGCACTGGCCAGGTAGACAGGAAAAGCCCCACGAACTTTTGAATTTCATTTTCTGTTTGCCCAGCGTGGAGAGCTGCTCAGCACAGGTGACCATGCAGAGCTCATCAGCACAGGTAACTATGCAGTCTGAGAATCGAAAAAGAGCTCCAGCATGGACTGCACGGGAGGTATTGGATCTGATCGCTATATGGGGAGAGGATTCCGTGCTAGCAGAACTCCGTTCCAAAAGACGAAATGAAAAAACATTTGAAAAAATTTCCAAGGCCATGATGGAGAGAGGCCACACCAGGGACTCAGTACAGTGCCGTGTGAAAGTTAAGGAGCTCAGACAAGCCTACCAGAAAACCAAAGAAGCAAACGGAAGGTCCGGGGCAGGGCCGCAAACATGCCGCTTCTACGCTGAGCTGCATGGAATTCTAGGGGGGTCCGCCACCACTACCCCACCTCTGTCCGTGGATTCCGAGGTGGGGGTAATCTTAGCCTTGCCTGAGGATTCTGCGGACGGGGAAGATGAGGAGCAGGAAGAGGAGGACGAGCTTGCAGAGAGCACACAGCACTCCGTTCTCCCCAACAGCCAGGAGCTTTTTCTCAGCCTGACAGAAGTACCCTCCCAGCTTTCCCAAGCCACTATCCCAGACAATGAAGCCATGGAAGGGACCTCTGGTGAGTGTACCTTTGTAAATATAAAACATGGTTTAAAAGCAAGTGTTTTTTAATGATTAATTTGCCCTGAGGACTTGGGATGCATTCGCGGAAAAGTCTGTTAACATGTCTGGGGATGGAGCGGAAATTCTCCAGGGACATCTCCATGAAGCTCTCCTGGAGGTACTCCAAAAGCCTTTGCAGAAGGTTTCTGGGCAGGGCAGCCTTATTCCGTCCTCCATGGTAAGACACTTGACCACGCCATGCATGTAGCAAGTAACCTGGTATCATTGCATGACAAAGCCTAGCTGCATATGGTCCTGGTGTTTGCTGGCATTCAAGCAACATCCGTTCTTTATCTCGCTGTGTTATCCTCAGGAGAGTGATATCGTTCATGGTAACCTGGTTGAAATATGGGAATTTAACTAAGGGGACAGAGATGGTTGGGCTGTTTGCCTATGGCTTAAAAGAAATCCTTCCCTGCATGTAGCCAAGCAGGGGTGAGGGGGTGGGATTGGTGCTGAGCTTTTTCGTGTTTGGCTAGCTGGGATCTTCCCTGCTACCAGCCATGCGGTGGGGGGGAGGGTGGCTAGCAGCGATCTTCCATGATACCAGCCACGCGGTGGGGGGAGGGGTAAAGCGATCATCCCAGAGAATTGGATGGGGGCGGTTCTGGTGCTGCACATTAACAGGAAAGAAGCAGCACTCAATGGGCTTTGCCTGCTATTTGGGAAAGGAGGGTGCTGGGTATATGAAGGCTGCAGAAGCCGAAAGTCAATGGCTTACCATGGCCGCATGCAAGCCGAATTCTGATGCCTGGACCTGTGTCTGTGATCTCTAACACCAAAGCTGCAGGCACTCAATATTAAGATGCAAAATGCGACCTTGTAGTGAGATCACATGTGCTATGTAAGGTGAATAGTGTTGTTCACCGTGAAAGAGTATAACCATTGTTCTGTAAAATGTATCTTTTTAAATACTTCTCTCCCTTTTTTCCCTCCCTCCTGCAGCTGCAAATTTTTCAGGTCTCTCTCTTCCGTCCCGAAGGCTATCTCAGATAAGGCGGCGGAAAAAAAAGACGCGAGATAAAATGTTCTCGGAAATCATGGAAGTGACCCACAATGAAAGAGCTCATCTGAATGAGTGGAAGGACGTAGTATCAAAGTACAGGAAAGATGCCAGTGAATGTGAGGAGAGGAGAGACGCTCGAGATGAGAGGTGGTGGCAGGAAGATCAGAGGAGGCATGATGCAACGCTGGGGCTGCTGCATGATCAACGGACATGCTCTGGTGTCTGGTGGAGCTTCAGGAAAGGCAGCAGGATCACAGAGTGCCACTGCAGCCCCTGTATAACCATCCTCCCCCGTCACCATGTTCCTTAGCCTCCTCACCCACCAGACGACTAAGAACGCGTGGGAGGAGGCTCCATGCACCCGCCCATTCCACCCCAGTGGACGGCCCAACCAAAAGGCTGTCATTATTGTGAAATTTTTTTAGTGGCCTTTTCCTTCCCTCCTATCCTCCTCCCAAACCTCACCCGGGCTATCTTGTCAGTTCTCTCCCTCTTTTTATAATTAATTAATAAAGAATACATGGTTTTTAAATGAGAGTGACTTTATTTCCTTAGGAAGCAAGCGGTAATCGAAGTGGGAGGATGGGTGGCTTACAGGGAATGAGTCAATCGGGGGGGGTGTCATCAAGGAGAAACAAACAGAACTTTCACACCGTACCCTGGCCTGTGATTAAACTGGTTTTCAAAGCCTCTCTGATGCGCACCGCTTCCTGGTGTGCTCTTCTAATCACCCTGGTGTATCAGCAGCCAGGTGATTTGCCTCAGCCTCCCACCCCACCATAAAGGTCTCCCCCTTACTCTCACAGAGATTGTGGAGCACACAGCAAGCAGCAATAACAAAGGGGACATTGGTTTGGCTGAGGTCTGAGCGAGTCAGTAACGTGCGCCAGCGCGCCTTTAAACAGCCAAATGCACATTCTACCACCATTCTGCGCTTGCTCAGCCTGTAGTTGAACAACTCCTGACTACTGTCCAGGCTGCCTGTGTATGGCTTCATGAGCCATGGCATCAAGGGGTAGGCTGGGTCCCCCAGGATAACTACAGGCATTTCAACATCCTCAACTGTTAATTTCTGGTCTGGGAAGTAATTCCCTTGCTGCAGCCATTTAAACAGAGTAGTGTTCCTGAAGACGTGAGCATCATGAACCCTTCCCGGCCATCCCACGTGGATGTTGGTGAAACGTCCCTTGTGATCCACCAGTGCTTGCAGCACCATTGAAAGTACCCCTTGCAGTTTATGTACTGGGTGCCCTGGTGCCAAGATAGGGATATGGGTTCCATCTATCGCCCCACCACAGTTAGGGAATTCCATTGCAGCAAAGCCATCCACTATGACCTGCACATTTCCCAGAGTCCCAACCTTTCGTAGCAGCAGCTTAATGATTGCTTTGGCTACCTGCATCACAGCAGCCCCCACAGTAGATTTGCCCACTCCAAATTGATTCCCGACTGACCGGTAGCTGTCTGGCATTGCAAGCTTCCAGAGGGCTATTGCCAATCGCTTCTCAACTGTGAGGGCTGCTCTCATCTTGGTATTCTGGTGTTTCAGGGCAGGGGAAAGCAAGTCAAAAAGTTCCATGAAAGTGCCCTTACGCATGCAAAAGTTTTGCAGCCACTGGGAATCGTCCCAGACCTGCAACACTATGCAGTCCCACAGATCACTAGGGTTGGAAGGGACCTCAGGAGATCACCTAGTCCAACCCCCTGCTCAAAGCAGGACCAATCCCCACTTCCCTAAATGGCCCCCTCAAGGATTGAACTCACAACCCTGGGTTTAGCAGGCCAATGCTCAAACCACTGAGCTCTCCCTCCCTCTGTGCTTATTTCTGAGGCCCAAAATCGGCGTTCAATGGCTAGAACCTGCCCCATTACCAGCATGATCTCCAAAGCGCAGGGGCCTGTGGTTTGAGAGAATTCTGTGTCCATGTCCTCATCACTCTCGTCACCGCGCTGCCGTAGCCGCCTCCTCCTAGCCTGGTTTTGCAAGTCCTGGTTCAGCATAGACTGCACGAGAATGCGGGAGGTGTTTACGACGTCCATGATTGCTGTCTTGAGCTGAGCAGGGTCCATGCTTGCCGTGCTATGGCGTCTGCACAGTTCACCCAGGAAAAAAGGCGCAAAACGGTTGTCTGCTACTTGCATGGAGGGAGGGGTGAGGCTGTACCCAGAACCACCCGCGACAATGTTTTTTGTCACATCAGGCACTAGGATCTCAACCCAGAATTCCAATGGGTGGGGGAGACTGCGGGAACTATGGGATAGCTATGGGATAGCTACCCACAGTGCAACACTCAGGAAATCGACACTAGCCTCGGTACATGGACGCACACCGCCGAATTATTGTGCTTAGTGTGGCCGCATGCACTCGACTTTATACAATCTGTTTTAAAAAAACGGTTTCTGTAAAATCGGAATAATCCCGTAGTGTAGACACACACACACACACACACACACACACACACACACACACACACACACACGAGAGCTGACCTGGCCCTGAGAGGGCCTGACCCTGACAGCACCATGCTACTCCAGTTGTGACTCTGGTGCACCTGGAGCACCACCTAGTGGCATTAAGGAGGTAACAGAGGATGAGGTTAACTGAGGCAGAATGATAGGTGAGGCCCTGCCCCGCCGGGGGAAGGCTGAGCTTCAGGCTTCAGATGGTGAAGGACTTGCCTCAGCCCAGGAGAAAGGGCTCAGAGGGACCAGCGCCCTGCAGGCTGCTAACCGTGTCTGCTCTGTGCCTAGGGGCACAGCCACATTCAAGCTGGGAGGTGTGATTCCCAGCTCACGCAGACATATCTGTGCTAGCCAGGAGAATCATAGAATCATAGAATATCAGGGTTGGAAGGGACCTCAGGAGGTCACCTAGTCCAACCCCCTGCTCAAAGCAGGACCAATTCCCAACGAAATCATCCGAGCCAGGGCTTTTTCAAGCCTGACCTTAAAAACCTCTAAGGAAGGAGATTCCACCACCTCCCTAGGTAACCCATTCCACTGCTTCACCACCCTCCTAGTGAAAAAGTTTTTCCTAATATCCAACCTAAACCTCCCCCACTGCAACTTGCGACCATTACTCCTTGTTCTGTCATCTGTTACCACTGAGAACAGTCCAGATCCATCCTCTTTGGAACCCCCTTTCAGGTAGTTGAAAACAGCTATCAAATCCCCCCTCATTCTTCTCTTCTGCAGACTAAACAATCCCAGTTCCCTCAGCCTCTCCTCATAGGTCATGTACTCCAGCCCCCTAATCATTTTTGTTGCCCTCCGCTGGACTCTTTCCAATTTTTCCACATCCTTCTTGTAGTGTGGGGCCCAAAACTGGACACAGTACTCCAGAGGAGGCCTCACCAATGTCGAATAGAGGGGAATGATCACGTCCCACGGTCCCTCGATCTGCTGGCAATGCCCCTACTTATATAGCCCAAAATGTCGTTAGCCTTCTTGGCAACAAGGGCACACTGTCGACTCATATCCAGCTTCTCGTCCACCGTAACCCCTAGGTCCTTTTCTGCAGAACTGCTACCTAGCTATTCGGTCCCTAGTCTGTAACAGTGAATGGGATTCTTCCATCCTAAGTGCAGGACTCTGCACTTGTCCTTGTTGAACCTCATCAGGTTTCTTTTGGCCCAATCCTCTAATTTGTCTAGGTCCCTCTGTATCCTATCCCTACCTTCCAGCATATCTACCACTCCTCCCAGTTTAGTGTCATCTGCAAACTTGCTGAGAGTGCAGTCCACGCCATCCTCCAGATCATTAATGAAGATATTGAACAAAACCGGCCCCACGACTGACCCTTGGGGCACTCCACTTGAAACTGGCTGCCAACTAGATATGGAGCCGTTGATCACTACCCATTGAGCCCAATGATCTAGCCAGCTTTCTATCCACCTTATAGTCCATTCATCCACCCCATACTTTAACTTGCTGGCAAGAATACTGTGGGAGACTGTGTCAAAAGCTTTGCTAAAGTCAAGGAATAACACATCCACTGCTTTCCCCTCATCCACAGAGCCAGTTATCTCCTCATAGAAGGCAATTAGGTTAGTCAGGCATGACTTGCCCTTGGTGAATCCATGCTGACTGTTCCTGATCACTTTCCTCTCCTCTAAGTGCTTCAGAATTGATTCCTTGAGGACCTGCTCCATGATTTTTCCAGGGACTGAGGTGAGGTTTCCCGGATCCTCCTTCTTCCCTTTTTTAAAGATGGGCACTACATTAGCCTTTTTCCAGTCATCCGGGACCTCCCCCGATCGCCATGAGTTTTCAAAGATAATGGCCAATGGCTCTGCAATCACATCCGCCAACTCCTTTAGCAGCCTCGGATGCAGCGCATCCGGCCCCATGGACTTGTGCTTGTCCAGTTTTTCTAAATAGTCCCGAACCACCTCTTTCTCCACAGAGGGCTGGTCACCTTCTCCCCAAATTGTGCTGCCCAGTGCAGCAGTCTGGGAGCTGACCTTGTTTCTGAAGACAGAGGCAAAAAAATCATTGAGTACATGAGCTTTTTCCACATCCTCTGTCACTAGGTTGCCTCCCTCATTCAGTAAGGGGCCCACACTTTCCTTGACTTTCTTCTTGTTGCTAACATACCTGAAGAAACCCTTCTTGTTACTCTTAACATCTCTTGCTAGCTGCAACTCCAAGTGTGATTTGGCCTTCCTGATTTCACTTCTGCATGCCTGAGCAATATTTTTATACTCCTCCCTGGTCATTTGTCCAGTCTTCCACTTCTTGTAAGCTTCTTTTTTGCATTTAAGATCAGCAAGGTCGCCTGCCATATTTATTATTCTTTCTACACATCAGGATGTTTTTTTCCTGCAACCTCAATAAGGATTCTTTAAAATACAGACAGCTCTCCTGGACTCCTTTCCCCCTCATGTTATTTTCCCAGGGGATCCTGCCCATCAGTTCCCTGAGGGAGTTTAAGTCTGCTTTTCTGAAGTCCAGGGTCCGTATTCTGCTGCTCTCCTTTTTTCCTTGTGTCAGGATCTTGAATTCAACCATCTCATGGTCACTGCCTCCCAGGTTCCCATCCACTTTTGCTTCCCCTACTAACTTTTCCCGGTTTGTGAGCAGCAGGTCTAGAAGAGCTCTGCCCCTAGTTGGTTCCTCCAGCACTTGCACCAGGAAATGGTCCCCTACACTTTCCAAAAACTTCCTGGATTGTCTGTGCACAGCTGTATTGCTCTCCCAGCAGATATTAGGGTGATTAAAGTCTCCCATGAGAACCAGAGCCTGTGATCTAGTAACTTCTGCTAATTGCCTGAAGAAAGCCTCGTCCACCTCATCCCCCTGATCTGGTGGTCTATAGCAGACTCCCACCATGACATCACCCAGTTCTCTGCTTGTTTCCCAGGCTTCTTGCATTTGTGTATAGGCACTTAAGATAACTCGCTGATTGTCCCGCTTTCTCAATCTGAGACAGGAGTCCTCCCCTCTTGCACTCTCTTGCTCGTGCTTCCTCCCGGTATCCCATTTCCCCACTTACCTCAGGGCTTTGGCCTCCTTCCCCCGGTGAACCTAGTTTAAAGCCCTCCTCACTAGGTTAGCCACCCTGCTTGCGAAGATGCTCTTCCCTCTCTTCGTTAGGTGGAGCCCATCTCTGCCTAGCACTCCTCCTTCTTGGAACACCATCCCATGGTCGAAGAATCCAAAGCCTTCTCTCCAACATCACCTGTGTAGCCATTTGTTGACTTCCACAATTCAACGATCTCTACCCAGGCCTTTTCCCTGCACAGGGAGGATGGACGAGAACACCACTTGTGCCTCAAACTCCTTTATTCTTCTCCCCCGAGCCACGTAGTCTGCAGTGATCTGCTCAAGATCATTCTTGGCAGTATCATTGGTGCCCACATGGAGAAGCAGGAAGGGGTAGCGATCTGAGGGCTTGATGAGTCTTGGCAGTCTCTCCGTCACATCGTAAATCTTAGCTCCTGGCAAGCAGCACACCTCTCGGTTTTCTCAGTCGGGGCAGCAGATAGATGACTCAGTCCCCCTGAGGAGGGAGTCCCCGACCACCACCACCCGCCTCCTTCTCTTGGGAGCGGTGATCGTGGAACCCCCATCCCTAGAACAGTGCATCACATGCCTTCCAATCGATGGAGTCTCCTTCTGCTCCCTTCCCTCAAATGTATCATCTAGTCCACTCTCTGCATTAGTACCTGTGGAGAGAACATGAAAACGGTTGCTCACCTGTATCTCAGTTGCTGGTACATGGAGGCTCCTCTTTCTTCTGGAGGCCACATGCTGTCAAATTTCTTCACCGTCCCTCTCTCTCCTCTGCACAGCCTGCTCCGATTCTTCAGAACGTTGTGCCTATAGAAGCATATCCTGACGTCTGTCCAGGAAATCTTCATTTTCTCTTATGCAATGCGGAGAACACGTTAGCCACCCAAGTATGTATCCAGAGGGGCCGGGCAGGCATGTACAAGTAGCTAGTCTGAGCTGCCACCCGGCTACCCTGTTATTTTTAGCACACCAGCCCAAATGTTCCAGTGGAGAATAGTCCCAGTTCTCCTTACTTCCAGGACGTCATTGTGCTGCCTCTCCAGCCTCGTCTGCATGCTAACTCCTCACCAGTCTGACTTGCTGCTACTGCGTGGGCTCAGCGTGCTGGCTCCCTGCAGAATTCACTGGGGTCTCTGGCTGCTCTGCAGATCAGGCTGCATGATCACAAGGATCCCTTCTGGCCTGGACCTCTCTAAATCTGCAGATTAGTTTGAAGCTTCATTGATACCCTAGTTTTGGAGGGTTCTAGCGACCTACCCTGCCTCTGTGCAGAAGAGTTCCTGATGCACCAGCCAGACACCAGAGCTTAGCCTGGTCAGTGCCAGCATCTTTGTGTTGCCTTCTTCAACCCTGCTCTTTTCAGCTGGCCCTGTGTCATCTTGTGAGCCCGGCTGCTCCTCCCCGATAACCCTTTGGTCCAGCTGCCCCTTCTGCCCTCATCACCCCTCAGCCCAGCTGCCCTCCCCTTCCTCCCTCAGCCCAGCTGACCTGTCTCCCCACAGCCCAGCTGCCCCTTCTCCCCACAGCCCGGCTGCCCTCTCTCCCCCCTTCACCCCTCAGCCTGGCTGCCATCCCCTTCCTCCCTCAGCCCAGCTGCCTCTTCTCCCCTCAGCCCGGCTGCCCTCTCTCCCCCCATTCACCCCTCAGCCAAGCTTCCCCTCCTCTATCATCCCCCAGACCAGCTGCCCCTTTGCCCCTCAGCCTGGCTGCACCTTCTCCCTTCATCATCCTTGAGGCTGGCTGCCCTCTTAGCAGCATTGCATGGTTCAGCAGCCACGCTGCACACCCATTCTGCACTGACCCCACCCTGCATTAGTGCTCTCTGCACGTTGGCGTACACAGGAAGAAGTGGATGCAAGCAGTTGGCAGGTCCCATGAGGTGGATGCCAGGGCAGGGTGCGCTCTGCAGGGGGTGCAGTGTAAAGTGCCATGTTTTTTTCTCTAGTGCCACTCCCCCCCCACCCCGGGTTTGGGTTTGGGATGGGACTTGCATCCTTTTCAGCCAGGCTGCAGCTACACCAAGCTTTTCCTGAATATCTGCGTCACTAGACCCTGGTGCTTTGAGGTCAGCTGGCACGAGTATCATGCGGTGCTACATGGAAGGGGTAGGCTGTTTGTTCTGGCCAACAATCATTCCCCCAGGACACCGTAGGTGCTGGGTTTGCTTCACATGCGAAATGACAGCAGAGCTGAGAGAGAGGCTAGCATGGGAACTGTGCTGCACTGGCTCAGACAAACACGCCTGGCCTCAGGCATTGCATTTTTATCCTCCTCTGCACTGGCTCTTTAATCTGCGCTGTGCAGGCTGCAGGCACCTGTGCTTAAAGGGAATGATTTGCTGCCAAACCAACCCTTTCCAATCTGAATACTGCGTGCCAACCGGGGCAGCTCCATGCTGGAAGTGAGATGAGCTAATAGCACCCCTCCTCCCCTTCGAGTGCCCTTTGAGCTCCTGCCCGCGGACTGCTGGCTGGTGAACTGCATGTGCTGGGAAAGTGCCTAGGCAGCTCTCTCTCCTGCTGCCTATGGCTGTCTATGGCTTATGGCGGGCACAGAGAGCCTGCCTTGGTGCTTCCCCGACTCACGCCCCAGAAGCGATCTGTGTGCTACCCACTCTTGGAGCAGCCCAGCGCCCTGTGCACCCCTCACCCTTGGGCTCTGCACTGACTCCCCACAGAGAACAGCATTCTGGTCAGGGTTGGCCTTACGCGTAAATCACCTCCAGGAGACTGCTCCTCCACTCCACTGTACCTGGGATCCCAGCTCTTCCCACTGCCCTACACCCTCCATCCTTTGGCTCTCAGCATGACCTCCTCTAACAGCCATGTTCCTATGGGACCAGCAAATTGTGCAGGAGACAGAACTTCCCCACGCCTGGGCCTGTGCTCTGAGACTCACCCCCACAGGAGAGAAGAGACCACAGGCCTCACAGTGCTCCACTGCACTCTGCTCTCCACACAGGCCTGCCCTAAGTTAGAAAAGTGGCATCCATTTAACTAAACTAAATTTAAATCAATCCAGTTTAAACTGGTGCAAGCCCATCATGTAGATGCACTTACACTGGTCTCACCCTCATTTCAACTGGTTTAGATTAGTTCAATGATTTGTCAACAAGCTAAATCAATTTAAGTGTAGCTTAAACCAGTTTAAGGGCATCTCCATTAAGGACTTGCACTGGTTTAAACTAGATTGATTTTAAATTTACACCCTGCGTCTACAATAGGGGTTTGTACTGGTGCAGCTACATCAATACAAAAATCCCTGCAGCAGACAAGTGCTGAGAGCAGAATGTAGTCTTCCCGTCTTCCCGCCGAAGGCAATTCTGAGATACACATAGCACCTAGGGAAGGAGGGGGGGTGGGACAGGGCGTAGGAGTCTAAATGCAAAGGGTTTTATGTGACTAGAGAAGATTGTGGATGCTGTTTCTCAGGGAAAGCAGCAGTCCCAGGGACACATGAGTGCTTTACCAAAGTCTGCAATGTGTCGTGACACATGTGTGTTAGAGACAATCTGCTCTTGGGTTTTGCCATTTTAGGGCATGTCTACACTGGAGCTGCAGGTGTAATTTCCAGCTGTTGGTTCAGCATCACATCTAAAATGGCTGTCCCCCTGCCTACCTCCTCCATTTTCTGAATCACACAGTTGTGCCCAGTACATTCCAAGAACTTACTGGAAATTTTGTGTATTGCCTTATTACTTTCCCCACAGACATCTGGCTATTGAAAGCCCCCCCCCCATTACTACCAGGTCTTGTGGTTTGGATATTTCTGTTGTCTGTGTTTGTAATGCCTCATCCCTCTCCCCTTCCTGATTTGGTGGTCTATAGCAGACCCCTACCATGAGAGCATCCCATCTATAAAAAGGGAAATAAAAACAACCTAGGAAACTACAGACCAGTTAGTTTAACTTCTGTGCCAGGGAAGATAATGGAGCAAGTAATTAAGGAAATCATCTGCAAACACTTGGAAGGTGGTAAGGTGATAGGGAATAGCCAGCATGGATTTGTAAAGAACAAATCATGTCAAACCAATCTGATAGCTTTCTTTGATAGGATAACGAGTCTTGTGGATAAGGGAGAAGCGGTGGATGTGGTATACCTAGACTTTTGTAAGGCATTTGATACGGTCTTGCATGATATTCTTATCGATAAACTAGGCAAATACAATTTAGATGGGGCTACTATAAGGTGGGTGCATAACTGGCTGGATAACCATACTCAGAGAGTAGTTATTAATGGTTCCCAATCCTGCTGGAAAGGTATAACAAGTGGGGTTCTGCAGGGGTCTGTTTTGGGACCGGCTCTGTTCAATATCTTCATCAACGACTTAGATATTGGCATAGAAAGTCCACTTATTAAGATTGCAGATGATACCAAACCGGGAGGGATTGCAACTGCTTTGGAGGATAGGGCCATAATTCAAGATGATCTGCACAAATTGGAGAAATGGTCTGAGGTAAACAGGATGAAGTTTAACAAAGACAAATGCAAAGTGCTCCACTTAGGAAGGAAAAATCAGTTTCACACATACAAAATGGGAAGAGACTATCTAGGAAGGAGTACGGCAGAAAGGGATCTAGGGGTTATAGTGGACTACAAGCTAAATATGAGTCAACAGTGTGATGCTGTTGCAAAAAAAGCAAACGTGATTCTGGGATGCATTAACAGGTGTGTTGTGAGCAAGACACGAGAAGTCATTCTTCCGCTCTACTCTGCGCTGGTTAGGCCTCAACTGGAGTATTGTGTCCAGTTCTGGGCACCGCACTTCAAGAAAGATGTGGAGAAACTGGAGAGGGTCCAGAGAAGAGCAACAAGAATGATTAACGGTCTTGAGAATATGACCTATGAAAGAAGGTTGAAAGAATTGGGTTTGTTTAGTTTGGAAAAGAGAAGACTGAGAGGGGACATGATAGCAGTTTTCAGGTATCTAAAAGGGTGTCATCAGAGGGAGGGAGAAAACTTGTTCACCTTAGCCTCTAAGGATAGAACAAGAAGCAATGGGTTTAAACTGCAGCAAGGGAGGTTTAGGTTGGACATTAGGAAAAAGTTTCTAACTGTCAGAGTGGTTAAACACTGGAATAAATTGCCTAGGGAGGTTGTGGAATCTCCATCTCTGAATATATTTAAGAGTAGGTTAGATAAATGTCTATCAGGGATGGTCTAGACAGTATTTGGTCCTGCCATGAGGGCAGGGGACTGGACTCGATGACTTCTCAAGGTCCCTTCCAGTCCTAGAATCTCTGAATCTATTTTCTCCCCTTTTATCTTTACCCAAAGACTTTCAATTTATAAGTGCCAACTCCATGTGTGCCCTGCCGATCAGCTGTTTGGCAGCAGGCGGAAGGAGCTTGGGGGAGGAGGTGGAGCAGGGGCGGGAAGAGGTGGAATGAGGATAGGGCCTTTAGGGGTGGGGCAGAGGGGGGCAGGGCCTCAGAGCGGATAGGGGTGGAGCACCCATCCAGAAAGAAGAAAGTCGGCGCTTGTGTTTCAACTAGTCTGCCTCGTAACTCTGTCTCGACCTCAGAACAGTTACATATTCTTGATGTATAAAGCAACACCTCCTATCTTTTTTTCCTGCCTGTCCTTCCTGAACATGCTATACCCTTCTTTCACAATATTCCAGCCACAAGACTCCCACCAAGTCTCTGTGACATTAATTAAGTAATAATTTAGCTTAGGTTCTTGCATTTATGTACAGACATCTAACATGTTGAGCAGATTCCCCACTGATTTCCTTCTTGTTGCTCTATGACCCTATTGTTATTTTCCCTGCCCCCTGTAACATCTAGTCCTCTGGTAAGGTTCTTTTTTTATGTTTATGTCATAAATAAACAGATAGTTAAGGGTTAAGGTCTCTTTTACCTGTAAAGGGTTAACATGCAGTACCTGATGACCACCTGACCAGAGAACCAATCAGAGACAACATAATTTCAAATCTCTGTGGAGGGAAGCCTTTGTCTGTGTTCTTTGTTAGAGAGTTCTCTTTTTGACTCTAAGAGAGGTCAGTCATGTCTCCAAGTTCTCCTGGAGTAGTTTCTACTATTTAATAGTGAGTATTAATTAGAAAGGCGGATTAGTCTTTTGAGTTGTTTTCTATATTTGCAATTGTGTGTTTGCTAAAGGAAATTCTTTATTCCTGTTTGCTGTTACTTTGCTTTTACTGAGAAAGAAAGGAGGGGGGATTCTCTCCAGAGATTGATAAGTTTAGACCCTGTATTGTTCCATCTTGGTTACAGAGACAGTGACTTTTCTTTTTATTCTTTAATAAATTCTTTTCTATTAAGGACTTGGTTGATCTTTCTTTGGGTGGATTCTCAGGGAAAGAGGAGGGGGAGGTATCCCTCTGTAGTTAGATCCCGGTGTCTCTCCTAGGAAAAGGGAGGGGGCAGGAAGCAGGGGGGAATGGTTTATTTCTTCTGGGTATAAGAACTCCATGGATTTGGGGCTCTTGGGATCCCCTAGGATTTTGGGGAAGGATTGTGTCCCAATCCACGTAATTGATTGGGTGGTGGCAGTTTTACCAGATCTAAACTAGGATTTTAGTTTAGAGGGAAACCAAGGCAGGTCCCCACATTGGAACCCAACAGCTCTAAGTGGGGGTGAGACCTATGACAGCTTACCTGTGGGCTTATGTAATATGTGAACCTAGGTTGGCAAGTCAGTGCATGGAGATGCTCTTCCCCATCTTGTCCCAGCAGACCTTCCTGGAACAGCATCCCCTGTGTGAGGAAGCTGAAGCCCTTCCATCAAAATCATCTGTGCAGCCATGCCTTCACCTCCAGGATGTGCGTGTCCCTGCCTGGACCCTTACCTCAACTGGGAGGATGGATAAGAACATAAATTGTGCCCCTGTGTCCTTCACCCTTGTTACCAGAGCCCTGTAGTCACTGCTGATCTGCTCAGGGTCAGACCTGGCAGTACCAGGGCTTAAATTTAGCCAGAGACCTCCGGAGTGGAGCTCCGCTAAATATTTTCAAACTCATGGGAGCCCTGGTACCCCGCAGAGCTGAAGCCCTGAGCTTCTGCGCCTCCCATGAGGCTGAAGCCCTGAGCCCCTGCGCCTCCCATGGGGCTGAAGCCCCAAGCCCCGGGGCTCTGGGAAATATTCAGTGAGAATTTAAGCCCTTGGCAGTATCATTAGTGCTCACATGGGTGAGCAGCATGGGGTAGTGACCAGAGGGACAGATGATCCTCAGCAACCTTTCCATCATGTCTCAGCTGTGGGCTCCAGGCAGGCAGCATTCCTGGGACGTCAGGTCAAGCTGGCAGATGGATGCCTCCATCTTCCTCAGAAGATAGTTCCCGGCCACACTTACACCTCCTCCTCTTGGGTGCTGAGGCCATGAGCCTCTCAACCTTGGGGACAGGTGGCTCCTCCTTCTCAGTCACGGGAGTCTGCTCCTCACCTCCTGTTGCAAGTCCAGCATAGCAATTCTTCAGCTCGATGGATAGGGGACCAGGACCTAGGTGGTGGGGGGTGGAGCCCTGTCTACTGTCCAAGGTGCCCAGCAATCAGTCTCCTCCCCACAGATTAGCCAGTGGTGCCACTGTAGTCATCTAGTATCCTCCATCCCAGATGTTTCCATGTGCATCCTATCAATGAAGTCCTAGTGCTCCCAGATGCTTCACAGATGAGCCACCTCCTCCTGCAGCTCTCTTACTGGCTACCTTGGTCTTATCCTATTTTACATTTTTATCAATGACCTGGAACAAAGCATAAAATCATCACAGATAAAATTTGAAAAGGGCACAAAAATTGGGGGAGTGGTAAATAATGAAGAGAACAAGTTAATTGATTCATAGCGATCTGGATCACATGGTAAGCAGAGAACAGTGTTTTAATACAGCTAAATGTAAATGCATACATCTAGGAAAAAGGAATGTTGGCCATATTTACAGGATGAGGGACTCTGTCCTAGGAAGCAGCGACTGAAAAAGATTTGGGGGTCATGGTGGATAGTCAGCTGAACATGAGCTCCCAGTGCAACGCTGTTGCCAAAAGGGCTAGTGCAATCCTGGGACGCATAAACAGAGGACTCTGTCTCAGGTAGGTGTAGAGAAGTTATTTTATCTCTGTATTTGGCACTGGTGCAACTGCTGCTAAAATATAGTGACCAGTTCTGGGGCCCACAATTCAAGAAGGATGTTGATAAATTGGAGAGGGGTCAGAGAAGAGTCATGAGAATGAGTAAAGGATTTGAAAAACTGCCCTATAGTGACACAAGGAGCTCCATCTATTTAGCTTAACAAAAAGAAGGTTAAGGGGTTATGTGAACACAGTTTATAAGTATCTACATGGGGAACAAATATTTAATAATGGGCTCTTCAGTCTAGGAGAAGAAGGTCTAACATGATCCAATGGCTGGAAGTTGAAGCTAGACAAATTCAGACTGGAAATAAAATGTAAAGTTTTAACTAATAATTAGAGTAATTAACCATTGGAACAATTTATCAAGGGTTGTGGTGAATTTCCATCAATGACCATTTTTAAGATTTAAGGTTTTAAAGCTCTGCTCTAGGGATTATTTTGGGGCAGTTATCTGACAGAAGGTCAGAGCAGAAGACCACAATGGTCCCTGCTGGCCTTAGAATCTATTGATCCATTTCCAGGTGTAACATCCCTGGAAGACATCCCAATCTTTCAGGAACATTTTGGTAGTCTTTTAGCAGCTTGGCTTTGCTGCATGGATGCCATTGCTCTGGGTGTGGCTTTTGTTTTGCTTGTGTGTCTGTTGTATGAATCGTTTGTCCCAAGTTTAATGTTCCTAGGTTCATGAATTGACTTATTTTAACTTGAAAGCAGTGGCTTCTGTGCTGTCTGTGTTACTTGAGGTTTCAGCCTCTGTACTTTTCCTTGGTATTTTGCTTGTAATTTACATTGTCCTAATGGTTATTATGCTCATGCCATTACATAATTTTAATTACCTTTGCTTGGTTGCAATTTTGCTTTCTTCTTTTGCACATTGCTAAGAAAGTCTTTGAGCACAGCACATTCACTGATGCCTCTTTGTCTATCTTGCATTCTGTTTCCAGTTTGTTTGTGTGCTGCTCCCTTGTGTTTGCAACTGCTGCAAGTCTGAGCTTTACAAACATTTATATTTGCTGTTTTACATTGCATTAATATCATATACATGCAAAATCTCATGCTCTGAGTCACTGCTTGCTTCCTTGATATGGTGCATTTTTTTCTTTGCTTTATTGTTTGCAAGCTTTGAGATAATGATTTTTTTTTTGGCCACAATTATTGCATATAACCTCACAGGGGTATGTGCAAGGAGGGGGCAAGCAGAAGCACAGGGCCCCCCAAGCAGTGGGGGCACAGATCTCCTCCAGGGCAGGGAGAGCCAGCTCATCCAGCCATGGTGGGGCACAGAAAATGCTCCCTCAAAAGTGGCCAAATTTTTATTTCTGTGCATGCCCCTGTGACCTCACATGTAGAACATTTTGCATTATCATGTTTTTCTCCACCATATCACAGGTTTTCTGCTGCAATTCATTTTTCTTCTCTGCTTTGTATTTATGCATTTGCTTTTGCATAATTTTGGATGTATTTTTCTCTGAATTTTCATGCTTCCCCTATGCTATTGGTGAATTATCTCAGTGTTAGTACCACATGTGAGCTTGTTCACCAGCTTTGTTTGTGTCTGTAGCTGTTGGTAGAGTTGGTGTAACGATGCGGCATCTGGCGGGACACTACTGGGAGTATCAATTCAGGACAAATTGCTTAGAGCCGGGCAGTCACAGCCCAAGGCTGGGGTTCTCCACTACTAAGGCACGCCAAACCAGCCAAACAGAGAGGACTTCGGTTTTACCCCACTGGCTAACCCAGGGGTGGACAAATGTTTTGGCCCAAGGGCCACATCAGGGTGAGGAAATTGCATGCAGGGCCATGAATGTAGGTCTGTGGTAGGGGGTTGGGGTGCGGGAGGGAGTGTGGGCTGTGTGGGGGGGTGCGGTGTGCAAAAAGGGGCTCAGGGCAAGGGGTTGGAGCACAGAAGGGTGTAGTGTATACAGGGGGGCTCAGGACAGGGGATTAGGGTGCAGGAGGGGGTGTAGAGTGTGAGAGGGGGCTCAGGGCAGAGGGTTGGGGTGCAGGGGGATGCAGCAGGGGGCTCAGAGCAGGGGCTTAGGGGGGCTCATGGCAGGGAGTTGGGGTGCAGAGTGCGGGCTCCAGCCCGGTGCCGCTTATCTGGAGTGGCTCCAGGGTGGCAGCAGGGCTAAGACAGGCTCCCTGCCTGCCCTGGCCCTGCGCCACGTTGCTCCTGGAAGTGGCTGGTACCATGTCCCTGCGGCCCCAGGGATGGGGGGGCATAGGGCTCCATGCACTGCCCTCGCCTGCGAGTACCTCCCCCAAAACTCCCATTGGCCACGGTTTCCCGTTCCTGGCCAATGGGAGATGCGGGGGGCAGTGCCTGCAGGCGAGGGCAGCGCACCCAGGGGCCTCAGGGATGTGGTGCCGGCCGCTTGCAGCAATGGTGTGGGGCCCGCGGCTCTATGGAGGTGGCAATCCCACGGACTGGCTCCAAAGCTCTGACAGGCTGGATCCGGCCCCCGGGCCATAGTTTGCCCACCCCTGGGCTAACCAGAAGTCATACAAACAATTCCGTCAGATACTCCAGTTCCCTTGTATCACCACTAGTACCTCTCCTTATGGGGACGAATGGTTATGCAAACCAATACCCCAGTAAAAGAAAAAAGTTTCTCCTGATCCCAAAGGACCAAGCGCCAGACCCAGGTCAATTAAGGTGACTAGATGTCCCTATTTTATAGGAGCAGCAAAGAATCCTGTGGCACCTTATAGACTAACAGACGTTTTGCAGCATGAGCTAACACGGCTACCTCTCTGATACTATTTTATAGGGACAGTCCCAATATTTGGGGCATTTTCTTGTATAGGCGCTTATTACCCCCCACCCCCGTCCCGATTTTTCACACTTGATGTCTGGTCACCCTAAAGTCAATATACCAGTCAGATCTTACCCACAAATCACGCTGTTGCCAATCCTTTCTAAAATCTAAAGGTTTATTCATAGAAGCAGCAAAGAATCCTGTGGCACCTTATAGACTAACAGATGTTTTGTAGCATGAGCTTTCGTGGGTGAACACCCACTTCTTCGGATGCAAGCAGTGGAAATTTCCAGGGGCAGGTGTGTATATATAAGCAAGCAAGAAGCAAGCTAGAGATAACGAGGTTAGATCAATCAGGGAGGATGGGGCCCTGTTCCAGCAGCTGAGGTGTGATGGTGTGCTGATCTTGTGGTGTGCCCGGGATGGAAGCTGGAGGCATGAAGGTAGGCATAGCGGTCGGTAGGTTTACGGTATAGGGTGGTGTTAATGTGACCACCACTTATTTGCACCGTGGTGTCTAGGAAGTGGACCTCCCGTGTAGATAGGTCCAGGCTGAGGTTGATGGAGGGGTGGAAGCTGTTGAAATCATGGTGGAATTTTTCCAGAGTCTCCTTCCCATGGGTCCAGATGATGAAGATGTCATCAATGTAGCGTAGGTAGAGAAGGGGCGTGAGTGGACGGGAGCTGAGGAAGAGTTGTTCCAGGTCAGCCATAAAAATATTGGCATATTGTGGGGCCATGCGGGTGCCCATAGCGGTGCCACTGATCTGGAGATATATATTGTCATTAAATTTGAAATAGTTGTGTGTGAGGATAAAGGCACAGAGCTCAGCAACCAGTTGTGCTGTGGCATCATCAGGGATACTGTTCCTGACAGCTTGTATTCCATCAGTGTGTGGGATGTTTGTGTAGAGAGCCTCTACATCCATGGTGGCTAGGATGGTGTTCTCTGGAAGGTCACCAATGCATTGTAGTTTCCTCAGAAAATCAGTGGTGTCACGGAGATAGCTGGGAGTGCTGGTAACATAGGGTCTGAGTAGAGAGTCCACATATCCAGACAGTCCTTCAGTGAGAGTTCCAATGCCAGAGATGATGGGGCGTCCAGGATTTCCGGGTTTGTGGATCTTGGGTAGTAGATAGAATAACCCTGGTCGGGGTTCTAAGGGTATGTTGATTTGTTCCGGTGTTAGTGTAGGGAGTGTCCTGAGTAGATGGTGCAGTTTCTTAGTGTATTCCTCAGTGGGATCTGAGGGAAGTAGCCTGTACAATTTGGTATTGGAGAGTTGTCTGATGGCCTCCTTTTGGTAGTCAGACCTGTTCATGATGACAACAGCACCTCCTTTATCAGCCTCTTTGATTATAATGTCAGGATGGTTTCTGAGGCTGTGGATGGCATAAACATTTTTTTATTCATAAAAAGAAATATAGATGAGAGTTAAAATTGGTTAAATGAATCAATTACATACAGTAATGGCAAAGTTCTTGGTTCAGGCTTGTAGCAGTGATGGAATAAACTGCAGGCGCAAATTAAATCTCTGGAGTACAAACCCAGCTTGGATGGGTTATTTATTTGGGGAGGAGGGATAGCTCAGTGGTTTGAGCATTGGCCTGCTAAATCCAGGCTTGTAAATTCAATCCTTAAAGGGGCCATTTAGGGATCTGGGGCAAAAATCTGTCTGGGGATTGGTCTTGCTTTGAGCAGCAGGTTGGGCTAGATGACCTTCTGAGGTCCCTTCCAACCCTGATATTTTTGTGATTCAGTCCTTTGTTCTGAGCTTCAGTTTGTAGTGAGGTTAGAAGCAGGACTGAAGACAAAATGGAGGGGTTTCTAGGGCCTTTTATATCCTCCGCCATGTGGAAGGATCCCTTTGTTCTTACTGTGGAAAATCACAGCAACAAGGTGGAGTTTGGAGTCACATGGGCAAGTCACATGTCCATGCATGACTCAGTTCTTTACAGGTAGAGCAGCCATTGCTCCCATACTACCTTGAATGTTCCCCGGAAGACTTCTCATATGTGTATTGGAGTCTTCCAAGGTCCATTGTCAGTTAAGTGTTTGGAGTCTCTTAAGGTCCATTGTCAGTTAAGTATTTCTTGACTGGGCACTTAATCTGAAGAGTCTCTTCTCAATAAGCTGGCCAAATGCTTCACTGGTGCTGCTTAGAATCAAACACATTGAGATACAAGTACACAGCCAATATTCATAACTTCAAATACAAAAATGATACACGCATACAGATAGCATAATCATAACCAGCAAACCATAACCTTTTCATGGACACCTTACGTGACCTCCTTTGTACAAGATTTGGTGCCACTATAGGACCTTGGTTGCAACAATGATCTATACGGTCACAGATCATATTAATAATGTCACTCCTGTGCACGCCACTGTGACCTCACATGTAGAGCATTTTGCATTATTATGTTTTTCTCCATTGTATCCACAGGTTTTCTGTTGCAGTTCATTTCTCTTCTCCGCTTTGTATTTGTGCATTTGCTTTTGCACAATTTTGGATGTATTTTTCTCTGAATTTTCATGCTTCCCGTATGCTATTGGCAGGGCCATCTCTAGGTACCAGCAAACCAATCACATGCTTGGGGCGGCACAATTTCAGGGGCAGCATTCTGGGCACCGTTTTTTTTTTTTCTTCAGCATTTGCACTCCCAGAGTGTTTTTTTTTCTTTTTGCTTGGGGCGGCAAAAACCCTAGAGCCGGCCCTGGCTATTGGTGAATTATCTCAGTGTTAGTGCCACATGTGAGCTTGTTCACCAGCTTTGTTTGTGTCTGTAGCTGTTGGTGGAGTTGGTGTGGGCTCTCGGAACATTCTTATTTAAGCTCCTGTGTCTTTGTCCCTATTACTAATCTGTCATTAATTAATTCAGCTCGTAAAATTTGCTAATTGCATGAGTCAGCCCTTTTGTGCAGTTTGGCAATAGACTGACCTATTGTCTCCCCAGGTTCTGGATTACACTGCTTGAAAAGATCTTTCATAGCTGATACATTTTGTAGGTTAAAATGCTTTTGAAGCACTTATAGGATTTTACATGGGTCCCCCCCCCCCCAGTCTGCTGCTGGTGTATCCAGATGCTGCTGGAGCAGTTGGCAGGCTTTACCCAGTACAACTAGTAGATGGCTGCTCTTATTTTTTTTCCCTTTCTATCCAGCCCTGTTTCAATGTTACAGTTTTCCCATTGCTAAACACATCCCCTTTCCTGCCCATCTGTTCAGGGACAGGAACCTGGCATGCTGCCAGGATTAGTGGTTGCTCTTTGTTTTTGTTTGGTTTTCCTCTTTTCCCCTCAGTATTTCCAACATGAAGTTCCTGGATTTATGTACCTGCAGGAGCCAACTCACTTCTAACACCACATTCTGTGTGAGAGCATAAAAAGAGAACAGCAGCACAGTGCAATCTTCAGGCTCTGCCTTCCTCCACATGTACGGCCTCCCTTCTCTCAAGCACGTCCCCGAAAGCAGTAGCATGTAGGGTACATGTAGCTACACACCACAATGAAAAGCAGGCTGCATCCAACCTGCAGAGTGTAGCTACATACATCAGGGAAAGGCTCTGCCAGGGGGAGGCACGGTCAAAGCCTTTTGCTGCTACCTGACCCTTTTGCTGCTGCTGCCCCATAAAATAGCAGTGTAGATGGAGGAGGCACTGCTTGGGTGTGTAGAGAGCCATGTAGGGTACATTCCCCCGCCCCCAGTTCTGGTGTATCTGGTGTATGGTCTTTACCATAGGTGGAGTTTGACTTCTATATTTGGACAGGGGGCAGCTCCAGTCAGGCCAATGGGGCCACATGTGGGGCGGGGGGGGGGGGGGGTGTGTGGCAAATTCTGTGCCTGCCCAAGGCTTGCAGTTTGGCGGGGCAATGTCCCCCCCACCCACCCTCCCAGTGCCCATGGTCCTTACTCATCTAAGCTGTGCCTCACTGTCTACACTGGTATTTACATCCACGCTGGGGTGGGATGGGGTGCAGTTTCTGTACCCTATATGCCACCAAAAGTGCAAACACAGCCTAAGCGCCTAGACCTAATCATACTACAGCACCCCCTATTGGGAAGCTATTTATTGCAACACCCTGCAGTTGTGGGACAGGCTCTGCCCCGCAGATTGTTCTTTAATGCCTGGAGAACATTTATGAAGGAAACCAAAGCGAGTATTAAAGAACTTGCTGAGTCGCTGTGGAGTTGGGAGCTTGCACTTTTGGCAGCTGTTTCCCCTCCTGTCACTGTTCTGAACATCAAACGACCAGCAAAAGGCCAATTTCTGCTGCTCGTTTCTGATGTGATGAAAAATATTTGAAGGCAAACTCTGGTGCAACAGCACTTAATGGTGATGGCCATTCCTCTGAGAGGATGTCATGCTGCGCTGGCTGCAGCTGGAATCAGCTATCAGCAGTAGCCAAGTACAGCGTTGGAAGGTATGATTTCAGAGCACAGACAGCAGGAGGAATGGTGTTTTATCTAGCCCCTTCGGAGCTGCTTTTCCTACCCAGCAGCACATTCAATAGCATTTTTCACTGGGGCTGTTTGCCCTTTTAGCAGCCTGCCTGACAGTAATTTTCCACTCCTGAGGTAGCTGGGTGTCCATAGAACATTGCTTCCTTTGGCAGCGCCTACCTCTGGGAGCAGACATCCCCCATCTATGGCAAGGAAGCAACTGATTCCCAAAGCACATTTCAGCATCAGCGGCAGGTGCTAAACCAGGCATTGCAAAGAGTGGGCAAATGGACCTCACTGAATAGGCAAAGGAATCAGAAGTTTATCCTAGAAGATGTGATTCTGGAAAGAGGATGAACATATCCCGACTACCACATCCACCAATGAACATAGAGAGGCTCCCTAGGCAACACTGAGCAATGTCTGCACTGCAATTAAACACCCGTGGCTGGCCTGTGACAGCTGACTCATGCTTGTGGGGCTCAGGCTGCAGGGGCTGTAAAATTGCTGTGTAGACGTTGCGGCTTGACCTGGAGCCCAGGCTCTGGGACCCAGTGCAGAAGTGTGATGGGGGTCTGGGCAGAACATGAGGCAGCATGACATGAAGTCTCTGCCCTCTGGTTACTCTGGTCCAGCAGAGCGGCTCATAGGTGCCGTTCAAAGTTGTTATAAGTTAGAGCAGCCCTTGGAACTGTTCTAGCTTACACACAAGGTGCAAAGCTGGCTTAAAGACATCCTCTCTCCACCCTGCTGCTGCTGCTGCCGCCATCATCGCCATCGCCATCGCCGCCACCACCACCACCACCTCCACCACCATAGAAGCACAGCTCAGAATCAGAGCCTCTGTAACACAGGAGCATGCTCAGACTAGCCCTGAGCAGGATCCCTCTGCTCCAGTATCCTCTCTCCAGCAGCAACCATTAGCTGATGCTGCAGAAGAAGCCAACCAATAACTGAATAACCAACCCATAGCTTCCCCCACCCGCTGGTCTCAGGCAGAGGCTGGGGGGTGCACTGGGGCAGGAGCATTTCTAGTGCCTGCACATTTTTCTCCCCCCAATGTGGCTGTGGACATGGCTGGGGCTGCATTTGCATTCTCCATGGACAGCTCCATCCCTTCCCTGGCTCCTGTGTAAGCCGCTGGTTTATAGTGTTGTGTTAATGTTTGCCTGTTGGGCCTCTGCTCTCGTGGTTTGGCCAGGTTGGACATACCATGGGGAGAGCGAGTCCTGCAAATAAATAGCGCTGTGTTTGTTTGGAGACTCAGGAGCCCTGACATGCAGTGCCTGCAGCATCACCATGTGGCGGGCTTCTCACATAACAGAGGATGGGAGAATCTCATGGAAAGGGCCAGTACTGCAGTATAGCCCTACATGATACAGTTCACCTCCCAGCAGGGACATGCAGTGTTTGTTAGTGACCGTGACATCGGTGGTCATGCCTAGTGGTTAGAGCAGGAGTCAGAAGTCAGGAATCGGAGCCAAAGTGAGGACTGGGTTACCTGGTGTGAGGCAAGACAGGGGTAAGGCTTAGGCAGGAGCAGGGCTGGAACAAAGTGGGAGTAGGGCCTATCAAAGCCATGGGCAAATGCTTTGAGCAGCTGCTGAACTGCTGCTGCTGGTGAGTTTAAGAGACGGTCTGCTGACTCCTCCAGCCAATCAGGCAGCCTACTACAGGCTGGCTGTGTTCGTTAGCTTGCCTGGTGACTGGCTCTGCTACAGACCTGATTCCTGACAGCACTCCCTGCACGGGCACCTCCTGGGGCCTCAGGGTCCGATTTCTCAAGGCACTTCCAATGGAACTCCCACAGTAAGCCTGGAGCGTGGATGTTCTCTACCGGTTCCTAAGATCACTCGTCCGGATTGTTGCCTTCCAAGTCCACCAGGTACTGGAGCCTGCCCTGACTCACTGAGAGTCGAGGATTTGGTGGACAAAGTGCTCCACCTGTCCATGGACTATTACGGGTGTCAGTGGTAGGTTGGAGAGGTTTGGGGATCTCAATGTAGGGCTTTAAGAATGAGATGTGAAATGCGAGGTGGATCTTCAAGGATTCGGGCAGCAGTAAACACGAGGTTTACACATTCTGTAATCCAGGTATTGGTCGTCTAGTTTAGCGGATGAGCCACTTAATTTAAGATTCTGGGCAGAGAGCTGCACCTTGTCCCTATGACCAGACTGGGAGCTGCCTGACGGTCTTGGTCTGCATGGTGTTTATAGGTGTCTTTTGCAGACAGCAGGTGTTTTTTGCGCTTAGTGCACCTAGAGTAGATGGGAGACTAAATCTGCAGTGGCTGGTACTGGGGATCCTACAGGCAAGTCTGGGAGGAAGTGGCTGTGAAAGCCATACTTTGTAAAGAATGGGCTGTGCAGGACCAAGGCATAGATTTCATTGTTACATGCAAACTCATGAGAACATAAGAACTGATGAATGGCCCCACTGGGTCAGACCAATGGTCTGTCTAGCCCAGTGTCCTGTCTTCTGACAGTGGCCGATGCCAGATGCTTCAGAGGGAATGGACAGAACAGGGCAATTATTTAGTGATCCATCTCCGGTTGTCCAGTTCCAGCTTCTAGCAGTCAGAGGTTTATGGGCACTCAGAGCACCCAGGCAATAACCATTTATGGACCTATCCTCCAGGAACTTATCTAATTCTCTTTTGAACCCAGTTATACTTTTGGCCTTCACAACATCCCCTGGCAATGAGTTCCGCAGGGTGACTGCGCGTTGTGTGAAGAAATACGTCCTTTGGTTTGTTTTAAACTTGCTGACTGTTAATCTCATTGGGTGATCCCTGGTTCGTGTGTTATGTGAAGGGGTAAATAACACTTCCTTATTCATTTTCTCCACACCGTTCATGATTTTATAGACCTCTGTCATTTCCCCCTTACTCATCTCTCTTCTAAAATGAACAGTCCCAGTCTTTTTAATCTCTCCTCCTATGGCAGCCGTTCCATACCCCTAATCATTTTTGTTGCTCTTCTCTGTACTTTTTCCAGTTCTAACATATCTTTTTTGAGATGGGGCGACCAGATCTGCACGTAGTATTTAAGGTTTGGGCGTAACATGGATTTATATAGTGGCATTGATATTTTCTTATTATCTATCCCTTTCCTAATGGTTCCTAGCATTCTATTAGCTTCTTTAATGCCGCTGCATATTGAGCAGATATTTTCGGAGAACTATCCACAATGACTCCAAGATCTCTTTCCTGAGTGGTAACAGCTAATTTACACCCCATCATTTTGTATGTATAAGTGGGGTTATGTTTTCCAATATGCATTACTTTTCATTGATCAACCCTGAATTTCAGCTCTTATTTTGTTGCCTAATCACCCAGTTTTGTGAGATCCCTTTGTAACTCTTCGCAGTCTGATTTGGACTTAACTATCTTGAGTAATTTTTAGGGCTGTCGATTAATCGCAGTTAACTCATGCGATTAACTCAAAAAAATTAATTGTGATTAATTGCACTGTTAAACAATAGAATACCAACTGAAATTTACTAAATATTTTGGATGTTTTTCTACATTTTCAAATATATCTATTTCAATTACAACACAGAATACAAAGTGTACAGTGCTTACTTTATATTATTTTTAATACAAATATTTGCACTGTAAAAATGACAAAAGAAATAGTATTTTTCAATTCACTTCATACAAGTACTGTAGTGTAATCTCTTTATCATGAAAGTGCAACTTACAAATGTTTTTTGTTACATAACTGCACTCAAAAACAAAACAGTGTAAAACTTCAGAGCTTACAAGTCCACTTAGTCTTACTTCTTGTTCAGCCAATCGCTAAGAGAAATAAGTTTGTTTACATTTATGGGAAATAATGCTTCCTGCTTCTTAATTACAATGTCACCTGAAAGTAAGAACAGGCATTCACATGGCACTGTTTGTAGCTGGCGTCGCAAGATATTTATGTGCCAGATGAGCTAAAGATTCATATGCCTCTTCATGCTTTGGTCATCATTCCAGAGGACATGTGTCCATGCTGATGATGCTTGTTCAAAAGATAATGCGTTAATTAAATTTGGGACTGAACTTCTTGGGGGAGAATTGTATGTCTCCTGCTCTGTTTTACCCGCATTCTGCCATATATTTCATGTTATAGTAGTCTCAGATGATGACCCAGCACCTTTTCTTTTTAAGAAAACTTTCACTGCAAATTTGACAAAATGCAAAGAAGGTACCAATGTGAGATTTCTAAGGATAGCTACAGCACTCAACCCAAGGTTTAAGAATCTGAAGTGCTGTCCAAAATCTGAGAGGGATGAGGTGTGGGGCATGCTTTCAGAAGTCTTAAAAGAGCAACACTCTGATGCAGAAACTACAGAACCTAAACCACCAAAAAAGAAAATCAACATTCTGCTGGTGGCATCTGACTCGTGATGATGAAAATGAACATGCATTAGTTTGCACTGCTTTGGATGGTTATCAAGCGGAACCCGTCATCAGCATGGACACATGTCCTCTGGAATGGTGGTTGAAGCATGAAGGGACATATGAATCTTTAGTGCATCTGGCATCTTGCGACACTAGCTACAACAGTGCCATGCAAACGCCTGTTCTCACTTTCAGGTGGCATTATAAACAAGAAGCGGGCAGCATTATCTTCTGCAAATGTAAACAAACCTGTTTGTCTGAACGATTGGCTGAACAAGTAGGACTGATTGGACTTGTAGGCTCTGAAGTTTTACATCGTTTTATTTTTGAATGCAGAGCTTTTTTGTATAGAATTCTACATTTATAAGTTCAACTTTCACGACAAAGAGATTGCACAACAGTGCTTGTATTAGGTGAATTGAAAAATACTATTTATTTTGGTTTTTATAGTGCAAATATTTGTAATAAAAAATAAAGTGAGCACTGTACACTTTGTATTCTGTGTTGTAATTGAAATCAATATATTTGAAAATGTAGAAAACATCAAAAAATATTTAAATAAATGGTATTCTATTACTGTTTAACAGCACGATTAATTGTGATTAATTTTTTTAATTCCTTGACAGCCCTAATAATTTTGTATCATCAGCAAACTTTGCCACCTCACTATTTACTCCTTTTTCCAGATCATTTATGAATATGTTGAACAGCCCAGGTCCCAGTACATATCCTTGGGGAACATCACTATTTACCTCTGTCCATTCTGAAAACTGACCATTTATTCCTACCCTTTGTTTCCTATCTTTTAACCAAGTATCAGAGGGGTAGCCGTGTTAGTCTGGATCTGTAAAAGCAGCAAAGAATCCTGTGGCACCTTATAGACTAACAGACGTTTTGGAGCATGAGCTTTCGTGGGTGAATACCCACTTCGTCGGATGCAAGTAGTAGAAATTTCCAGGGGCAGGTATATATATGCAAGCAAGAAGCAAGCTAGAGATAACGAGGTTAGTTCAATCAGGGAGGATGAGGCCCTGTTCTAGCAGTTGAGGTGTGAAAACCAAGGGAGGAGAAACTGGTTCTGTAGTTGGCAAGCCATTCACAGTCTTTGTTTAATCCTGAGCTGATAGTGTCAAATTTGCAGATGAACTGAAGCTCAGCAGTTTCTCTTTGAAGTCTGGTCCTGAAGTTTTTTTGCTGCAGGATATCTTTTAACCAGTTACTGATCCATCAGAAGCTCTTGTCCCATGACAGCTTACTTTGCTTTTAAACCTTTGGTGAAGGTCTTTGTCAAAGGCTTTCTAAAAGTCCAAGTACACTATATCCACTGGATTCCCCCTTGTCCGCATGTTTACTGATACCCTCAAAGAATTCTAATAGATTGCTGAGGCGTGATTTCCCTTTACAAAAGTTGTGTACACTCTTCCCCAACATAGTGTATTAAAATGTGTGTCTGATAATTCTGTTCTTTATTAGTTTCAACCAATTTGCCTGGTACTGAAGTTAGGCCTGTAATTGCCAGAATACCTCTGGCAATTGGCATTACCTTAGCTATCTTCCAGTCATCTGGTACAGAGGCTGATCAAGTGATAATTACATGCCATAGTTACTAGTTCTGCAGTTCATATTTGAGTTCCTTCAACTCTTGGGTGAGTATTGGTCCAGGTGACAAATTACTGCCTAATTTATCAATTTGTTTCAAAACCTCCTCTATTGAAAGCTGTCAGTGACCAGGAAGTGGGTGGTCGTGCCTCGTGGCTGGAGCAGAAGATAGACCCAGTGGTTAGAGCAGGAGTTTGTAGTCAAGAATCAGAGCTGAGAGTCAGCACCAAAGGAGTTGGAGCTGAGGGTCAGGGCTGGGTAACCTGGAGTGAGCTAAGGCAGGGGTAGGCTGGGGTCAAGGCAGGAGCAGAGCGGGAGCAAGGAGCAGGAGCTATCGCAGCTGTGGGTGAATGATTTGAGCAGCCACTGACCTGCTACTGCTGCTGGACTTAAGAGCTGGTCTGCTGACTGCTCCAGCCAGGCCGGCAGTGTAGCCAATCAGGCAGCCTGCTGCTGGGGTTGCCAACTTTCTACTTGCACAAAACCAAACACCTTTGCCCCACCCCTGCTCACTCCATCCCCCTCCCTCTGTTGCTTGCTTTTCCCACACTCGCTCACTCATTTTCACTGGGCTGGCTCAGGGGGTTGGGGCATGGGAGGGGGTGAGGGCTCTGGCTGGGGGTGCAGGCTCCAGGGTGGGTCCAGAAATGAGGAGTTCAGGGTGCAGGAGGCGGCTCCAGGCTGGGGCAGGGAGTTGGGGTATTGGAGGAGGTATGGGCTTTGGGCTGGGGGTGTGGGTTCCAGGATGGGGCCAGAAATGAGGGGTTCAGGGTGCAGGAGGGGGCTATGGGCTGGGGCAGGGTGTTGGGGCACAGGGGGGATGAGGGTTCTGGTTGGGGGTGTGGGCTCTGGGATGGGGCTGGGGATGAGGGGTTTGGAGTGCAGGAGGGTGCTCCAGGCTGACACCGTGGGGTTTGGAGGGCAGGAAGGGGATCAGGGCTGGGGCAGGGTGTTGGGATGCAGGGATAGGGTGAGGGCTCTGGCTAGGGGTGTGGGCTGTGAGATGGGGCTGGGGATGAAGGGTTTGGTGTGCAGGAGGGTGCTCTGGGCTGGGATTGAGGGGTTCAGAAGGTGGGAGGGGGATCAGGGCTGGGGCAGGGGGTTGGGGCATGGGAGGGGGTTCAGGGTACAGGTGGCTACCCTCTCCGGCTCCTACGCGGTGGCGCAGCCAGGCGGCTCTGCGCGCTGCCCTGCGCATCTCCCATTGGCTGTGGTTCCCGGCCAATGGGAGCTGCATAGCGGCGTTTGGGGCAGGGGCAGCATGTGGGGCCCTCTGGCTGCCCCTAAGTGTAGGAGCCAGAGTGGGGACATGCTGCTGCTTCTGGAGCCATGCAGAGCCATGGCAGGCAGGGAGATTCCTTAGCCCTGCTGCACCACTGACCGGACTTTTAATGGCCCAGTCAGTGGTGCTGACCGGAGCCACCAGGGTCCCTTTTCAACTGGGTGTTCTGGTCTAAAAATGGGCACCTGGCCACCCTACCTGCTGCATGCCAGCTGCGTTCGTTAGGTGGCCTAGAGACTGGCTCTGCTGAAGGCCCTGCTTCCTGGCAATAATTGAGCTATCGCAACAGGGATTATTTATAAGGGGAGAGGGTCTGTATCCTTGCGTGTATCTCTGTGTGTGTGTTCAGCTCGTGTATGTGCATGTACACGCAGGTGTGTGTGCCTGCAGCTTTGTGTGCACGCTGTGTGTGTACAGTTCTGGGAGGGTGTACATCAGTTTGTGTTTTTTGTGTGTGTAGCTGTGTGTGTGTGTGCATGTGTGTGCATAAGCACTTGTGTGTGTGTATGTTCAACTTTGTGTGCATGCTGAGTGTGTGTCTATGTGCACAGCTGTATGTGTCTCCTGGTAACAAAATCTGAGCCAGAGGGTGCTAACTGACATTGAGCATGGATTTCCCCTAGGGAAGGGCCAAAACGGGGTTCAACTTGCATGTCTTCATTGAGGTGTGGAGGCTCTAATTGCTGTGGGGGGAAGTGGGTTCGACTGACCAAGCTGTGACCATGTTAGCGTTGCGCTCTGGGCATGTGACATTGATCTTTCACCAAGCTTCTCAAGTGTGCATCCGAGACAAGGTAGGCCCAGAACAGCTGCGTAGCAAGGGCAGTGAGTGAGGCTTCTGCAGACTTGGTGAAGTGCCTGGGGTGAGGACGGGCTCCAGGCCACTGCCAGGACTCTGGGACAGTCACCCATGACCCAAGAATGGAAGGGAGACGAGAGGATGGGATTAACCAGTGTGCTCAGGGCTTCGGCACACACAAGGATGTACCCATGCACTGAGCTGCATAAGGAGAGACTGATTTCAGTGGACGCGGTACACCACTATCACGCCCTAGAGGCTCTTCAGTGGTTCAGTGGACCCCTCCCGGCTGGACTCAGGTGACTGGTGCTAGTGCTTGTTCTGGGTACTAACTGACCACAGACCTTTGAAGCTCACAGCATGAGTCTCACAGCTTGAGCTGCAGAGCCAGGTTGGGAAGCTGGGGCTGGAACAGACACAGGAAGAGGGGCCCAGTAACCCACCCTGACCAGCAAGCTAGCCCCCCGCAACTCCCCAGAATTCATGCATGCCGGCTTTGCAGGACCTTTCTGCTGCACCTCGGCCTGCCCCCAGGCATGATCCCCTCAGGGCACGACTGTGGCTTGAAGCAGGGAGCTGATATGATTCACAATGCCCCTGCTCTACAAGGGGAGAGTGTGAGCAGTCGACTCTCCCCCTGTCCTGGAGCTGGCTTGCTGCACAAGCTGTTCCAATGTCATTTTATGAGCCGTTATTATGTTTCCATAACTGCCAGGGGCCCTCGGAGTGCTCACAGCTGCATGGCGGAGCTCTGCACAGGCAGCTGGCCGGTGGCTGGCTAGGGGAGGAAACTGGGCATGTTTCCCGAGTGCTTTAGTTCTCTGCTGGGCACATGGGATGAGACTCAGGCTCTCGGGCCCGCCATAGACCAGGGCTGGGAGAGGGGAACATGCTGGGTGAGGGCTAGGAGTGCGGTGCTCTGGTAGCAGGGGGAAGGGCGGGGAGGGCTGTCAGGACTGGAGGCGTGTGAGATGTTCCAGCTGCCGGAAGCCAATGGCATGTGGCTGTGCTCAGCTGTGTCTTTGCCGACTTGCTGAGCATGGCTGGCTGGCCCTGCCCACTGAGTGCTCTCTCTGCTCCATGCATTCCCTGTGCCTCCCCTGCCACTCTCCTGCTGCAATCTCTCCTCCTCCATATGTCTCGCTGCCTCTCCCTCCCCATCCCTCCCCTGCCCCAGGGGAGCTGGAGCTCTGCGTCTCTCCTTCCCAATGCAGCTGAAGGAAGGCCTGGGCCTTGGAGGTTGCTTTCTTCCTCCTGGGCAGTGCAGGAGCGGAGCCCAGAGGAGTGAATGACGGGGAGTGGCCCACAGTTCATGTCTGTCCTCAGCGGTTCTGACTAATGGACTAGGAGGAAGGTGGCAAAGAGCTTGATAAGAAACTGGATTCAGCAGATCCATGCTTGTCCCTGTTAGGCTGTTGCAGCACACCCCGATTCTTTATCAGGCTCATGGTCAGACAGATTAAAAACCCCAGCGCCAACGTCTAACATGCTCCTCGAGGCAGGCACCGCAGGTGGCGTTGTGCTCCAGGAAGCTGCGCCAGAAGAGAGACAGCGACAGGACTGGCAATCAGTCACACCCAGGCAGGTCGGGCAGAAGGATAAATTCCACTCAGCAAGTGGCTGATAACCTGCCCAGGTCACAGCTACGCCCTCCGCATCAATGTCATCACTAGCCCTGAGAGCTGACTCTATGGGAGGCCCTCACACAATATCTGAGTAAAGCCAGCGAGGACTCTGGGGTGTTACTGACTATGCTCGCGCACCAGGAGCAGCAAACACAGGTGCCAGGAGACAGCTCCACCCCCACAGCCCACCCAGCTCCTGCAGCAGGAACTTTCCAGAGAACAAGAAGTGGCCGTGTAATCTGGGAGCCAGGGGGGCTTGGGTCTGGTCACTCCTCCCACTGAGGACATCCCTCAGCCCTAGCTGTGCATGTTAATGGCTGCAGTAGTGGAGGTAGGGGGTGAGTGCGGGTCAGGTTCATAGTGTGTTTAACTTGCAATTGTCAAAAAGTACCAACATTGAAGGGGAAGTGTAAGAGTAGGCACTGGGGTGAGTGGCGCCCGAGCCCTGCCCTCCTCTGCCCCAAACAGGCCAGGAGACTGGGGGAAGGAAAGGAAGGTCTATCTGTCTCCTACACTTGTGTTCTGGCAGGGCCCCACCTGAGCCCCACAGCCTCCCTCTGGCCTGGACTAAAGTCAGCTGCAAAGGAAAAGAATTGGCTCTGTGCCCTTGTGTGTGGCTTTTATGATGCAGAAAGAGGGCCTGCAAAGGGGTTTGTCTGCTGCTTGTTCTTTAAGGTATACATCTGGGTCTTGTCTCCCTTCTTTCTTTCTTCTAAAAGGCTCTGTGGCCAGCTGGAGAACTCGCAGGATGATAATCTCTCAGGAACTGCAAGCTGAGCACTTGAGGAGGGAGGGGGTTTCACTTAGGTTGTTTAAAGCCCTTAAATTTTGCCGGCTTTCGTAAACCTGGTGACCTTAAATGTCTGAATGTGAAGGATTGTGCCCCACTCCTGCCAGCTGAGAGCAAAAGGTGCCCCTACGCCAGATCTTTGGGTCTGCGAGACCTCAAGGGAGACCCCGTATCTCTGACCTTTCTAGCGTGAACACTTGGTCAGACATATCTCCTTTCAGGCCCTCAAAAGAGCCGGCAGGAGCAAAGCAAGGCACATGCCCATATGCTGCATCTTTTCCAGTCCTTTTCAAGCCCCAGCCTTACCCAGGAGTGTTCCAGGGGAGCAGGCCTAGGCTGGATTCTTTGATACTGTCTGTCACTGCTGCTGCCTTTGGGCAGATCTTTGGACTTTGGGACCCTGTCCTTTGCTGTGTTATCTGTTTGTTTTTATCTGGTGGCAAGAATCTGAACTGGAGGACAGAGGAAGTGAAAAGAATCTGAAAGCCAGCCCCCTGCCTGTTGCTGACTAAGGAACTGCTATTTAGCGGGCACAGGAGGGGGATTGGGAGTCAGACAGAGACTCAGCACTGGGCTCTTTGATCCCACCTGGCAGCAGAAGGCTCCGGACTGCCAAGGAAACATGCCCTCTTCTCGCTGGACTACATGGGCCTGGATGCTTCTTCTTCCTGGTATGTTGGTGAGAATCTTCATTCAGATGGCACCAGCATGAAGAGACGGGCTGAGCCTGGGACAAACCATTGTTCCCACTGAGCCTGCCTATCTATCTAATCTATCCTCCTCACCCCCTTGAATGTCTAGCCTTTCCCTTCACTGCCCTGGGCTGGGACCCATGTCCCTGTCTTGGGATTGAGTCGGAAGTTTAGGGTTAAATTAAGGCAAGTCTCTTTGCTCGGCATCCCAGAGAAAACAAGTGAGGTTTTCTTCTTAGAAAGGACAATACTGCTGCTCCTTGCCCCCATCCCCCAGAGCCCTGTAACGGAGCACTCCAGCTCCTGCTGGCCCCGGGGGCCTGTCCCTCATGTGGGCACTGATCTGTGGCCCCTGCATGACAGACTGACTAAAGGACAAGCTGTGGGAATATTAAATAGCCTTTCCAACCCTAAAGCGCTGGTCAGTGCAACTTGGACTTGTGCAGGGAAGATCAGTGGCCCAGCTGGGCAGCTCCACAAGCAGATGGCAAGTGATCTGGAGTGTGCTCCGGTGGCCTGCTGTGACTGACATTATGAAAGCAAGAGACATTAAAATCCCAGCAGCGGCAAACTAAGCTCAGCGATTCCAATTCTGGAAGCAGAGGCTCAGTCGATAACTCAGCCGAGAGAGCATCTTGGCATGTGGAATTGGCAGGGTCCGATCCTGTGCTGTGCTAAGCAGCCTCTGTCAGGACCAGCCCCTGAGTAAGCAGCAGAGTGTGGGGAACGGCAGCCTCCAAGAGTCAGATGTGTATCTGAGCAGGAATCTGCAGAATACAGCTGTTGGTCCTGTGTGAGGGCCATTCTAGCTTTGTGTGAGGATCTTGGTCAGTGGCGAATGGCTAAGCCTGGCTCCATTTCTGATCACGTTGGGGTACCACTACAAGGTGGATTGCCCTCTTTTGCTGTGGATTTGCATGCTTTGATATGTTTGCATCGCTGTAAAGTTACTTTGGCTCTGAATAGCCTGGCTGCTTACCGGTTGGTTTTTGATAACCACACCATTCTTGTGAGGATTTGTACCCTAATTTGACCAATCTGTGGGCACACTCTGAACCTTAACCTCATACTAACAATGTTTTTTGTCCAGCAATTTCCTTAGTTTTTTAATGGCTCAAGCATCCACCAGAAGGGAGCCCTGTTCCACAGTCTCTGGGGGACCACGGCATGGGGTGTAATGCTCCAGACAGGGTCTGCTGGTCAGCAAGTCCCCACTAATCGCAGTCCCTGCCCACCCTCCCATGATGCTGCAGATCTACCTAGCTCATAGGCTCATAGATTCCAAGGCCAGACAGGTCCATTATGATCATCTAGTCCAGGGGTGAACAAACGTTTTGGCCCGAGGGCCACATCTAGATATGGAAATTGTATGGCGGGCCATGAATGCTCATGAAATTGGGGGTTGGGGTGAGGGAGCGGGTGAGGGCTCTGGCTGGGGGTGCAGGCTCTTTTGAGATGGGGCCAGAAATGAGTAGTTCAGGGTGCGGGAGAGGGCTCTGGGCTGGGGTGGGGGGTTAGGGTGCGAGCTCCGGCTGGGGGTGCGGGCTCTGGGGTGTAGGTGGGTGCTCCAGGCTAGGACCAAAGGGTTTGAAGGGCGGGGATAGTGGGTTGGGGCACAGGAGAGGGTCAAGGATGCAGGCTCCAGGTGGCGCTTACCTCAAGCAGCTCCTGGAAGCAGCGGCATGTCCCGCCTCCAGCTCCTCCGCAGAGGCGCAACCAGGCGTCTCTATGTGCAGCCCCATCTGCAGTCGCCACCCCTGAAGCTCCGATTGGCCATGGTTGCTGGCCAATGGGAGCTGTGGGGGCAGCATGGGGGAGCCCCCTGGCTACCCCTCCACCTAGGAGCTGGAGGCGGGATATGCTGCTGCTTCCGGGAGCTGTATGGAGTCAAGACACGTACGGAGCGGGGCAAGCCCCGACCCCACTCCTTAGCTGGAGCTCGAGGGCTGGATTAAAACATCTGAAGGGCCAGATGCGGCCCCCCGGGCCGTAGTTTGCCCGCCCCTGATCTAGTCTGACTCCTCTGCTCCTGTAAAAGAGAGTCCAGAGAACTGCCCAAAAATAATTCTCAGAGCAGATCTTTTAGAAACAAATCCAATCTTGACTTAAAAATTGTCAGTGATGGCAGGGGTGAAAGTAATTTACAGGACTTATCGGTACTGCTGGAGTCCTGAGGGGGGTGTGGCCTCATCCGGAAAAGGCGTGGCCTCACCCGGAAGAGGCAGGGCCTCTCAAGATTTAAAGGCCCTGGGGCACTGGCTGTGGCTGGGAGCCCCAGGTCCTTTAAATCAACCTGGGGCTCCCAGCTGCAGAGGTGGCTGGGAGCCCCCTGGGCTCACGGGCAAGTTAAAGGGCCCTTTAAGTCCCCACCGCAGCTCCAGCTGGGATTTAAAGGGCTCGGGGCTCCCGTGGCTGCGGGGAGCTCCGAGCCCTTTAAATCCCGGCCCCAGCCCTGCCGCCGAAGCTGTGGGTGGGATTTAAAGGGCTCAGAGCTCCCGCCACTGTGGGGAGCCCAGAGCCCTTTTAATCCCAGCTGCGGAAGCCGGTGCGGTCCAGCACGGCGTACTGGCTCTTGCTGGTATGCTGTACCGGACCGTACCAGCTTACTTTCACCTCTGAGTGATGGAGAATCCACCACAATCCTTGGTAAACTGTTCCAGTGGTTAATTACTCTCACAGATAAAAAATTATGCCTTATTTCCCATCTGAATTTGTCTAGCTTCAACTTCCAGCTGCTGGATTGTGGTATAACTTTCTCCGCTAGATTGTTTTCTTCCCCATGGAGGTACTTATAGACTGGGATCAAGTTACCTCTTAACCTTCACTTTGTTAAGCTAAATAGATGGAGCCCCTTCACTATAAGGCAGGTTTTCTAATCCTTTAATTGTTCTTGTGGCTCTTGGCTGACTCCTCTCCACTTTATCAACATCACTCTTGAGTTGTGGACACCAGAATTGGACACAGGATTCCAGCAGTGGTCACACCAGTGCCCAACACAGAGGTAAAATAACCTCTCTGCTCTGACTCGAGATTCCCTGTTTATGCATTCCAGGATCTCATTCGCTCTTTTGGCCACAATGTAGCACTGGGAGCTGATGTTCAACTGTTTATCCACCCCCTGAAATCTTTTTAACGTTCACTGCTTCCCAGGATAGAGTCCCCCACCCTGTACATGTGGTCTGCATTCTTTGGGCATATTTATATTTAGCCATAGTAAATAGTACATAGCAACTGCCTGGCCTCCTCTCTACCCCCCACCCCATAGATAGACAGCGAGTCTCGGCCTCCTCTCTGTTCCCCCTGCCTATATACAGCCAGTGCCAGGCTCCTCTCTGTTTCCCCCTCCTCGATACAAGGGGAGAGCCTGTCTTTTGGGGAAAAAGAGATGAAGTTGGCTGAGGTGGGCGTGAGCTGCTGTAAAAGGTGATTTTACACGGAATAGCCCTTGTTTGACAGTGTCAAGGTGGTAAAACTGTCATCCCAGGCGCTGGGAATTCAGCTGGAGCTGAGAGAGGTGGCGATGTAAGCTAGGTTCCTCCCTCTGGCTCGGTCTGGTCAGGACATCTCTCAGGAGCAGGATGACCAAGGCCCAGGGTCCCAGGAAACAGGGGCAAGGGATGGCACCTATGATGGTGAAGCTTGCTCCAGTAGCCTCCATCTGTTCTTCCTCTTCTGTCTTCGTTCTGTCTTTCCCCCCACAAAGCTCTTTCTTTAAGGACCCACAAAGGGAAGGGTGGGCGTAATGGTCCAGCCCCTTATTATTTTCTCCACCAATTAGGCCTTGTCATAGGTCTCACCCCCACTTGGAGCTGTTGGGTTCCAATATGGGGACCTGCACTGGTTTCCCTCTAAACTAAAAATCCTAGTTTAGATCTTGTAAAAGCTGCCACCACCCAATCAGGTACGTGGATTGGGACACAGTCCTTCCCCAAAATCCTTGGGGATCCCAAGAGCCCCAAATCCATGGAGTTCTTACACCTAGGAGAAATAAACCATTCCCCCCTGCTTCCTCCCCCCTCCCTTTTCCTAGGAGAGATACCGGGATCCACTACAGAGGGATGCTTCCCTCCTCCCCTTTCCCTGAGAATCCACCCAAAGAAAGGTCAACCAAGTCCTTAACAGAAAAGAATTTATTAAAGAATAAAAAAGAAAGTCACTGTCTCTGTAACCAAGATGGAACAATATACAGGTCTAAACTTATCAATCTCTGGAGAGAATTCCCCCTCCTTTCTTTCTCAGTCAAAGCAAAGTAACAGCAAACAGGAATAAAGAATTTCCTTTAGCAAACACACAATTGCAAATGTAGAAATCAAATTATAAGACTAATCCGCCTTTCTAATTAATACTTACTATTAGATAGTAGAAACTACTCCAGGAGAACTTGGAGACATGACTGGCCTCTCTTAGATCTAAAAAGAGAACTCTCTAACAAAGAACACAGACAAAGGCTTCCCTCCACAGAGATTTGAAATTATCTTGTCTCTGATTGGTCCTCTGGTCAGGTGGTCATCAGGTACTGCATGTTAACCCTTTACAGGTAAAAGAGACCTTAACCCTTAACTATCTGTTTATGACAGGCCTAATATCCAACATCCCAATTTTGGCTCCACATCATCATCTGTTTTTACTTAGCATCATTTCAGCATTCCTTGGATTACATCAACGTGGCCTGTTTGGTTCTGACTAACACAGTGTCTCTGCGGTTCTCTTTCACCTGTTCATAACATTCTTCACTGAAACTAACTTGACCTAGTTTCCGTGATAAATTCCGAAGCAGGGAAAAGTTACAACCCAATTGTCACAACCGTCTGCTCTGCTCCCCCAGTACATAGAGCACGACCTGACTCTACCCTGTTTCCCTTCCCATCTGCACCACCCACAACCGCTCCAGATTTCTGCACCTTGCTCTGACTCCTCCGGTTCTGGTCTCCAGCACAGACACCTCCTTTGGGGCTGAGGTGCTTGTGGTTCCTTTGGATGCAGGAAAACGTATTTATTGAAAACCTTGAACATATCCAGAATCCCTGTTTGCAATCAGTCTCTCTCTCACGGCTGTAAACACCTTCATGCTCTCTGGCTGATTCCAGGAACTCTCTCTTGCAATCCTGGTGCTCCCTGGCTCATGTTTAGAGGGTGAGACACTGCATGGTTTTTATTTGATGTGCAGTTTTATGTTGTTGAAGCTGAGTCTTGCTCTCTAGGGATCAAATCTACACGTCCCAGAAATGATGGGAAATCCATACGGCTCACAGAGCTCGGGCCTCACAATTGCCAGCTGGACAATGACATGGAAACACAACAACACAGCTGGGGAGAAGTGCTCCTTGGAAGAGCATCTTCAAGCTATTCCTCGAGATCAGCAAGGGGAGTGGAAGAATCCCCTGTGTGGGGGGCATTTCCAATCTCCCAGCCCCCAAAAGCAATATCATTATATAAACCTTGTCCCTTCTGTATCCCATGGGATACGTTTCTCTCTGCCCTGTCTTCCTACCTGTAGATAGGTGCTGTCCCAAGGTGCTCCTCAGACCCTGCAGGCATAGGCGGCGAGTTATATTCTTTTGTGGTGCTTGGGCTCCAGGAATATTCAGGGCTGGGGTCTCTACTCCACCAGTATTTGGATCTGGGTCTCTCCCCAGGCCCCTGCCCCGGAGCATCCCTGCCTGAAAGAAAGCAGTGTGCACCTCTCCCATGCCTGCTTGTGCTGCTGGTGTAGCACATTCCTACATGGAGCGGTATCCTACACTACACCAACTCCCGGGATCAATTGCCGTCTGCTGCCCCAGGGTCCTAGTGCCCTTTTTTCATCCACTAACAGCAGGGCAGGTTGCCCTTACCCTGCCCTTCCGCCCTAGCCCTGAGCCTCTCCAACACCCCAAACCCCTCATCCCCAGCCCTCATCCCCCCACACCCCAACCCTCTGCCATAGCCTTGAGCTCCCTCCCACACCCCAAACCCTTCATTCTCAGCCCCACAACCCTCACCCATGCACCCCTCCTATCCCCTAGCCCTGAGCCCCCTCCCACACTCCAAACCCCTCATCCTCAGCCCCTACCTCTGCACCCCCTCCTATCCCCAAACTCCCTCCCAGAGCCTGCACCCCCTCCAACCCCCAAACTCCGTCCAGAGCCTGCACCCCTTACCCCTTCCTGCACACCCACCCCCTGCCCCAGCCTGGAGCCTGCACCCAGCACCCAAACTCCATCCCAGAGCCTGGCCCCCTCCTGCATCCTAATCCCCAGCCCAGGACCTGCACCCCAGACCTCCTACCCCCACCCAAACTCCCTCCCAGAGCCTTAGGCAGTTGGGGGGGCGGGTTCTGGGCACAACCAAAATTTCTACAAACCTGCCACCCATGCCTGCAGGCTCCCTGCCTTACTTTACATCTCAGTTCCAAGAATAATCCCTTAAATCCAGAATCTGTTAGAACTATTCTCCTTTCTTAGGGTGTCTACACTACCCACGTTACAGCATGGCCACAGCCGCACTCTGACATGGGCAGAGCTCTCCCAGTGATAAAAATAACCACCCTGAATGAGCGGTGGTAGCTTCCCGGCGATAAAACACTGTCTATATTGTTGCTTTTCAGCACTAAAACTTTTGTCACTCATGAGTGTGTTTTTTCACACCCCTGAAGGACAAAAGTTTTAGTGCTGAAAGTGGCAGTGTAGACACAGCTTTAGACTCATAGGTTTCAAGGTCAGAAGGGACCAGTGTGAGCTACTCTGATCTCCGATGAAGTGAGCTGTAGCCCACAAAAGCTTATGCTACAATAAATTTGTTAGTCTCTAAGGTGCCACAAATACTTCTGATCTCCTGTATAGCACAGGCCAGAGACCTGTCCCACAATAATCCTTAGGGCAGAGCTTTAGAAACACAGCCAGTCTGGATTTAAAAATGTTCAGTGATGAAGACTCCACCGTGACCCTTGGTGAATTGTTCCAATGGTTAATTACTCTCAGTGTTAAAATTTACACATTATTTCCAGCTGGGGGAGAGGCGCCTTCCTCTCCCCATCCCCCTAGCCCAGGTGCTGCTGCGGGGAGGGAGAGCTGCGGGGAGTCCTCTCTCCCTGCCATAGCCCCCGGGTAGCCTGCACTCCAACCCTCATCCCTGGCCCGCACCCCCAGCTGGAGCCCTCAACTCCCCCCCCCCCCAACCCTCTGCCCCAGCCCTAAACCCGTCATCCTCTGCCCCAGCCCTGAGCCCCACTCCCACACTCCGAACCCCTTGGCCCCACCCACACCACATAAATTTTGTTATGTGCACCAATATGGAGGTGATGTGTTACACATCTCACCTCCATATTGGTGCACATAACAAAATTCATTCCGCACATGGTGGGAAAAATTAGAGAGAACACTGATGATGACCCAGCACATGCTGTTCGTTTTAAGAACACTTTCGCTGCAGATTTCACAAAACACAAAGAAGGTACCAATGTGAGATTTCTAAAGATAGCTATAGCACCCGACCCAAGAGTTAAGAATCTGAAGTGCCTTCCAAAATCTGATAGGGACAGGGTGTGTAGCATGCTTTCAGAAGTCTTAAAAGATCAACACTCTGATGCAGAAACTACAGAATCCAAACCACCAAAAAAGAAAGTCAACCTTCTGCTGGTGGCGTCTGACTTAGATAATGAAACATGCATCAATCCACATTGCTTTGGATCCTTATCGAGCAGAATGCGTCTTCATCAGCATGGATATATGTTCCCGGGAATGTTTGTTGAAGCATCAAGGGATATATGAATCTTTAGTGCAACTGGCACATAAATACCTTGCGACGCCAGCTGCAATAGTGTCATGAGAACACCTGTTCTCACTTTCAGGTGACATTGTAGAACAAGCGACAAAGAGTCCTGTGGCACCTTATAGACTAACAGATGTATTGGAGCATGAGCTTTTGTGGGTGAATACTCACTTCATCAGATGCATGTGGTGGAAATTTCCAGAGGCAGGTAAAAATTATTTATACTCCAATACATCTGTTAGTCTATAAGGTGCCACAGGACTTTTTATCACTTTTTACAGATCCAGACTAACATGGCTACCCCTCTGATATTTGACATTGTAGAACAAGAAACAGGCAGTATTATCTCCTGCAAATGTAAACAAACTTGTAGACAAACCTGTTTGTCTGAGCGATTGGCTGAACAAGAAGTAGGACTGAGTAGACTTGTAGGCGCTAAAGTTTTACATTGTTTTATTTTTGAATGCAGGAGTGTTTTTTTTACATAATTCTACATTTGTAATTTGAACTTTCATGACAAAGAGATTGCACTACAGTACTTGTATGAGGTGAATTGAAAAATACTATTTCTTTTGTTTATAATTTTTAGAGTGCAAATATTTGTAATAAAAAAATATAGTGAGCACCGTACACTTTATATTCTGTGTTGTAATTGAAATCAATATATTTGAAAATGTAGAAAACATCCAAAAATATTTAAATAAATGGCATTCTATTAATTTTTTAATCGTGCAATTAATCATGATTAATGTTTTTAATCGCTTGACAGCATGAGTATACACACATGTACCACACAGACACCCCCCCACACACACACACACTGTGTGAACCTACCCCGCATACCTAGTTCAGTTACAGTCAGCAACGTCTGAACATTTCACCCTGATGCTAAAATATTTAAGCAACTTGGAGTTGGAGTCTAACTAGGTCATGTCCAACAGAAAGCAATCTACTGCCTAGGTGAGTCTGGGCGCCACCCTAGCACCGAAGGCCAGCCCAAGGATGTGCTCTGTCCCAGGTACTGCCCCCCGCTCAGGCCACAGCTCTGTTCCACTTGGGCTGAGCAAATCAATTTGATTTGGGGGTTTCGTGGCTGAACAGGAAAAAAAACCTCGGGACAGTGAGAACTGGTTTCTTGACTAAATGAAAACCAGGTCGAATGAAGCATTTCAAACGTCACTTTGAATTGATATTGTTGAAACTGACTGAGTCAGCATTTCCAAAATATTTCTTTTTGGGGCTGAAATGACTGGCTGAATTCAATGCAAATTCTTGAACAGGTTCAGGGCCCTGAAACATGTATTTTTCAGTGAATTTGCTATTTGCTGAACAGAGGGCACCCAGCTCGCATTCTGCTTTAGGGCAGGGGAGTGAACAAAGCCTCCGCTTCTGCTCTTCTGCAGGGGGCAGTGGTAGAGACTGATCAGATGCCAGGCCAGGTCCTGGGTTTGGGTGTCACCAACCCAAGCAGTCAAAAACTCAGAGTAAGGAAATCGTGAGATTGGCTGGAAAGCCATGAGATTTAAAACAATAATAACTATAAACCTCCTGGTTTCTGAGCCTTCGAGCTGCCCTCAGCCGATGATGTCTGGCTTCTCTCCACAACTACATGGGCTGGGAACATACGCTATTTTACAAAGCACAAGCTAAGATTCTCCAAACTCACAGGACTCCAGGAGCTGGAGCTTTAGGAAAAGAATCAGCTATCACCAGCGTTTGCAGCACGGGCTTTGTACTGTCTCCAGACTGAGGGAAGTCTTTCTCACAATCAGGCTCTTTGCTGCATACTAGTGTGACATGGAGATAGGCCCTGATTCTTGGCTCCGGGCCCCACAAGCCCACTGCTAGAGCACTGGCATCTTCCTTGTCTCTGCATGGCCTGCTGAGCTGCCATGCTCTGCAGAGGAAGGGAGGTCTGGGCTCACGGCACTGGGGCTTGTGGAGCATCAGGAACACATGGCAGGGAACAAGGAGGAGGGATTTCAGTGGCTTGGGGAGGGGGGCACATCCTAGCAGCTGCTGACGTGGTTCTGTCCCTTGCTCCTAGGCTGTGCCATAGGATGGCCGAAGCAAAGCAGCTCTGCCACGAGTGACATCAGAAACTGCACTACATCCCCTCCGGTAAGATCTTCCCTCGCACAGGGCAGGCCTGACGGCACCCCCCACTAGCCAGATTCTCTCGGGCCCAGACCTTCTCCCTCCTCTCTGCCCTTCTCAGCCTCCAGCCTTCTCCCTGCTTCTCAGTGCAAGTCGAGGGATCCACATGCCCTGGCAGCATAGCCAAAGGGCAGCCACCTGGCACCTGAGAAGAAGGGGCTGGTGGGAGGAGCCTCAGCCAAGCCCCCCACAACACAGGGGCGCCTCTCTGCCTTTCTGAAAACTGTCTCTGTCCTGTTCTGTGCTCAGCTCTGCCCCCCAGAGCCCCGAGAGCAGGCAATCCACATCAGAGGGTTCACATGCTGCCAGGGCACTCTGTTATGGGCCCCAGGGAGCAGCCAGCCAGCCCTTGAGTGGTTTCACTGACATGCTGCCCTCTGCCCCGCCTGGCAGCACACGGGAGCAGAGTGCTCAGCACAGCTGCACGTCTGTGCTATTCCTGCTCTCCATGCCGGCAGCGCAGGGCCCCCACGGAAGGCCAGGAGGGTGGAGGGCTGCCCTGGGGATCGGCCCCTCATTAGTGTGTTTCTCTGTGACCTCAGTTCCTGCCCCCCACGGTGACGGACACAAGCGCACAGCTGAATGCCCTGCGCCAGCGCATGCAGTTCTACAACATCAGTGCCTACATTGTCCCAGCCACCGATGCACACATGGTAAGGTTCAGGCTGCCAGTCTCCGGGTCTCTGTCCCACCCTAGGGTCTACTCCACCCTCCATGCCCCGGGGCAGGGGGCCCCAGCATTTGCTGTACCCTGATTTGCTGTGCCCTCATTGCCTGTCCCTGGGAGCACAGCTGTTTGGCCCTGTGCTTCTGCCCTAAACTGCTGCCCCTTTCCCCTGCCTGGATCCTGTTCCCCTTGGTGCACAGCCTCTGCCCCCCAGGCACCATGAGCCTTGGTGGGGAGAGGGGCTGTAGGACACAGTCCCACTGGGCAGCTGGTGTCTGCCAGTGTACGGGCTGTTCAGCGCACTGGTCCCTGGGCCGCAGCGTTGTGCTGGGGTGTTGGGGGAGTGGGGGGTCGGGGCAGGCGTGCGCTGTGCTGAGGTGTCTCTGTGTGGGGGGCAGGGCCGGCTTTAGCCAGTGCAGGGCCCGATTCGTGGAATATGTACTCTCCGGGCTGCTCTTCGGATTTCCGCGCTCCAGCGGTGGTAGTGGGGCCGCGGAGCTCCGGCCGGGGGAGCGGAACCGCGGGGTTGCGTGGCTCCGTCCGGAGGAGCCGGGCCAAAAGGCAAAAGCTTTCAGTCTGTGTGTTACTTGACATTGTGTATTCAGTGTCACCATAGAAGGGAAGGGCTCTGCATATACGGAAATTTGCCTGGGCATTAGTAGAAAATGTTAAGTAAAATTTGCTTTAAAAATTAAACCTGGCGCTTTGTCATCTTGTCTCATCATTTTTATTTCTTAGCTTTCAGCTATTTAAGTGAACTCTAAAACTTTCATACTGACTGTTTACTATCTGACATTGTATCTCTCTAATCTCCTTCATAACCATCATTGACTTTTTCTCATTTTGATACTATCCCATAGTATCAGAGACAGTGAGAAAAATAGCAAATAAAGGTACATGACTATCTTTCTATCTCTATAGAGAATGATAGATATACATGCCTCTGTCTCACATAGAGAGATGTGATGTATTCCCTAGGGGGGTGGGGGCAGGCATGCGCTGTGCTGGGGTGTCTCTGTGTGGGGAGTGGGAACAGGCATGCGCTGTGCTGGGGTGCCCCGGCCTGGGGGGGGGGGGAAGCATGCACTGTTCTGGGGTGTCTCTGCATCGGGGTGGGGGCAGGCATGCGCTGTGCTGGGGTGTCTCTGTGTGGGGGTGGGGCAGCGTGCTCTGTGCTGGGGTGTCTCTGCGTGGGGTGGGGGCAGGCATGCGCTGTGCTGGGATGTCTCTGCGTGGGGTGGGGGCAGGCATGCGCTGTGCTGGGGTGTCTCTGCGTGGGGTGGGGGCAGGCATGCGCTGTGCTGGGGTGTCTCTGGGTGGGGTGGGGGCAGCGTGCTCTGTGCTGGGGTGTCTCTGCGTGGGGTGGGGGCAGGCATGCGCTGTGCTGGGATGTCTCTGCGTGGGGGGTGGGGGCAGGTATGCGCTGTGCTGGGGTGTCTCTGCGTGGGGGGTGGGGGCAGGCATGCGCTGTGCTGGGATGTCTCTGCGTGGGGGGTGGGGGCAGGCATGCGCTGTGCTGGGGTGTCTATGCGTGGGGTGGGGGCAGGCATGCGCTGTGCTGGGGTGTCTCTGCATGGGGGGTGGGGGCAGCGTGCGCTGTGCTGGGGTGTCTCTGCATTGGGGGTCGGGGCAGGCGTGCGCTGTGCTGAGGTGTCTCTGCATGGGGGTGTCATGGAGTCACTGGGGCGATGCTCTGGAATTACTCCATACGAAGCCAGACAGGACTCTGAGGGAGCCTTCTTGTCACCAGGGCAAGAAGCTTACACAGCTTTGACCTTCCTGGGTCTGACCTCGGAGCATTCAGCATCCCCTTCCACATCGAGTGCTTCCTGCAGCGAGTCCGCCAGGGTGGGGCTCCTGGGAAAGCCAGAGGCCCCTGCACTCCAACTCTGCAGTCAGCAGTATCTCTCAGCCAGCCAGTAAAACAGAAGGTTTATTAGTCGACAGGAACACAATAGGACAGAACTTGTTAGCACAGAAATCAGTGACCTTCAGCCAAGTCCATCTTGGGGGCAGGGGAGCCCAGAGCCAAGGCTCTAGCCCTCCCCCTGTGCCCCAAGCCAGCCGAGACTGACTCTCTTCCAGCTGCCTGGCCCCTGCCCTGCCCGTTGCTCTGCCTATGGCCTTTGTTTCGCTTTCCGGGCTCACCTGGTCGCATTTCCCCTCCCACCCCCGCAGGTTACCAAGGGCAGCCATTGCATCTGTGGAGACAACTGGAGCAGCCCCCGCAAAAGTCACACACCCTTATTCCCACCACATAGACCGGGGTGGGCAAACTTTTTGGCCCAAGGGCCACATCGGGGTTGCAAAATTGTATGGAGGGCCGGCTAGGGAAGGATGTGCCTCCCCAAACAGCCTGGCCCCTGCCCCCTCCCACTTCCCGCCCCCTGACTGCCCCCCTCAGAACTCCCAACGCATTCAACCCCCCCCCGATCCTTGTCCCCTGACTGCCCCCCCTGTGTCCCCACCCCCATCCAACCCCCCTGTTCCCAGTTCCCTGACTGTCTCCCTGACCCCTATGCACATCCCTGCCCCCGACAGGCCCCGGGACCACACCCCCTATTCAACTCCCCCTCCCTGTCACCTAACTGCCCCCTCCTGGGATCCCCTGCCCCTAACCGCCCCCCTGGGACTCCACCCTATATCCAACCCCCCCAGCCCCTTTCGGAACGTGGCCCTGCAAGCATGGGCAGAGGACTCAGGAGGGGCAGAGGCAGCTGTGCAATCAGAGAGAAGCGGCGGTTTCCCCTTCAAAGCACCGCTTCTCTCCGGCCGGCTGCACGACCGCCCAGTGCTCCTCCTGAGTCCTCCACCTGCGTTCGCCGCGCTCCTGCCGCCCGCACCTCCCGCCTGCTCCCCTGAGGCTGTGGGTGAGCCTCCCTCCCTGCTCTCCCCTGCTCCCACCCCCGTGGGGGGAGGGGTGTGCGCCAGTGCTGAGCTGCCCGGTGGCGCAGTGAGCTGAGGCTGCAGGGGAGGGGGAACAGGGGCCGGGCAGGACGGTTCTGTGGGCCGGATGTGGCCCATGGGCCATACTTTGCCCACCTCTGACTAGACATTGGTGCAATACACAGGGAAACTAAGGCACACACAGCATTCATGCAAAACAGTAAGACTCACTTAGGTTCACATACAACATTAACAAGGGAAAATCCCCACTGTGTAACGGGGCGGCAGGCATGCGCCCTGATGGCATGTCTCTGCATGGGGGGCAGGTGTGCACTGGGATGGCATGTCTCTGTGTGGGAGGTTAGGCGTGCGCTGTGATGGCGTGTCTCTGCCTGAGGGGGCAGGCATGTGCTGTGATGGCGTGTCTCTGTGTGGGAGGTTAGGCGTGCGCTGTGATGGCATGTATCTGCGTGGGGGGTGGCATGCACTGTGATGGCGTGTCTCTGTGTCGGGGGGCATGCGTGCGTTGTGATGGCGTGTCTCTGCAGGGGGGGTAGGCGTGTGCTGTGATGGCGTGTCTCTGCGTGGGGGGTGGCATGCACTGTGATGGCGTGTCTCTGCGTGGAGGGGCGGCATGCACTGGGATGGTGTGTCTCTGCATGGGTGGGGCAGGCGTGCGCTGTAATGGCATGTCTCTCTGTGTCCCAGAGCGAGTACATTGCTGAGCGGGACGCACGGCTGGCATGGATTACTGGCTTCACGGGATCTGCAGGTGAGTGCGTCCCCACAGCCTGTCTGAATTCCTGTTCACCTTCCCCGCCCCCCACTCCTGGATCCCCCTACCCCAAGGGCCCTCTGGCCAGGCTGCACCCTCATTATGCCCCTGTTGGGCCCATCCCATCACAGCACCCCCTCCGAACAAGGCGCCTCTCCCTGTGTGCTCTCTCCCTGACCCGCAGGAGGGCTGTTTCCATGCCCAGGACACAAAGTAACCAGGCCCCAAGCTCTCCAGCTGACTGTGTCCCAGCCAGGGTAGGGGTGGGTGAAACCTAGCTCTGGACAGACCTGCCCCCTCCGTAGCACACGGACCCTGGGTCGGACAGCCCTTGTACTCCTTGTTAGCCAGAGAGGGGCTCTGAGCTGCCGAGGGGAAGCCAGCCCATGCACTGCTGAGGCTATGGGGGCCTCCTGGAACCAGCTGTCTTGCTGCCACCTGGCTGGGCAGTGTCTGGAGGAGGAAGGGGGCTGAGGACGGGCACTGATGGACATTGGGCAGAACCACGGGAACAGGCTCCCCTGCCAGGCTCACTGCACTGAGGTTACAGCATCACTCACTGTGAAGGGGGCATGCACTGGCACAGGGCGGGGAGGCGGTGAGCACATGGGTGCTTCCCATGTCCCTGTTGCCCTGGAGGCAGGTGGGAGGGGGTAGATGACCCCTTGAGGTCCCTTCCATGGCTATGGGTCTGCAATCTGCACCCGCAAGCTTTTGGCATATGGCACCATCCTGCTGCCCACTGCCATCGTCGCAGAGGCAGACTGGGAAGATGGGTCATTTGTTCTGTGCGAAGCCGCAGAACAGGCCAGCATGCAGTGCCACACAAGCCCCTCCCTGCATTAGCAAGAGGGCAAGTGCTGCACTAGGCACTGGGGTTAACAGGTCCCTGATTGAGTTGCCCGCCCCCAACAACTGTCCTGACAAGAGCCCCTCTGGGAGGGAAGGGGCAGTGAGACATGCCTGCCAGTGGCACCAATTCACAGACTCCTTGGGGGAGCAAATTCTGGGCACCACCCCCACAAAAGGGCACCCTCTGGGTCTTCCCTCAACCCCCTTGGGAGGGACATTCCCTCCCCACAGCACCCCCGACTGGCACCACTGGTGTCTGCAAAAGCCTGAACACCGGGCTAACGAGCCTTCTCCTCTCCCGTCTCAGGGACAGGGGTGGTGACGACAAAGAAGGCGGCTCTGTGGACAGACAGTCGGTACTGGACCCAGGCTGAGCGCCAGATGGACTGCAACTGGGAGCTACAGAAGATAGGTCAGTAGCTATGATGGGCAGGGAGATTGTGCCAAGCCCGACCTCTGCTGCCCACTCCAGTCCCAGAGCCGCCCTCAGTCTCAGGGCCTCAGCAGCCTTTCTGTGCCCAGCCGCTGCCATGAGTGCCTAGCGCTGGGGAGTCCCAGCCTCTCACTGGGGAGCCCTGGTCTCCAGAGCTGCAGGCAAACCCGGCCTGGCACACAGCAGCCTCTGGTACCATGAGGCAGCCAGTCTGGCAGTGACTCAGAGCCCTGGGCTCCAGGCAGAGCCAGGTTGGCAGCCCAGCAGCCTTTCTCCAGGTGTGCCACACATGAGCCACCTGAGCTCTCCACACTGAGCCCTGCTCTCCCTTCCCTGCCTGCCCGTTTCCCCCTGCCCCCAGAACCCACATGCCACTATGCTGTGCCCTGTCTTGCAGTCTGGACTGATTCCATCGGCGAGTGGCTGCTCCAGGAGATTCCCGCTGGCGAGAACATTGGACTGGATCCCTTCCTCTTCTCCATTGGTATCGCCCCTGCTCCTTGCATCCCCTACCTTCCCTGAGGAGCCAAGCCTCTATGCCCCCATTCCACTCCACAGTACCTGCCACCTAAGGCCTAGGACAGGGGGTGGAGGGCCTGACACTGCAGCCCAGCTCCCATTGCCCTGGCTCTCACCCCTGAAGCCTTGGCCGGAGCAGTGCCTGGGGAGGGCGCAGCAGACTGACCATACCTCTGAGCCTAACCAACAGCTGCATCCCTTCTCAGATCTCTGGAACAGTTATGCCCGCGTTCTGCAGGGTTCCAACAGGACCCTGGTTCCCATCGAGGACAACCTTGTGGACCTGGTGTGGGGCTCGCAGCGGCCTCCTTTGCCCACCAGCGAGATCTACCTCCTGCCAGAGACCTTCACGGGTAGGTACTTGCCCCCTGTGAGTGGGCGTGGCACGTGAGCCCATTCCCTGGTGCCCCCTGCTGGTGACACTGGAGAGCAATCACCTGTGTGCCGCTGGGCATGCCGGGATGTTGGCAGGGTGTACCTGTTTGCGCTGATGGAGGGTAGATGTCTGAGTGCCACGCACACAGCTGACCCCAGGGTGGTGCCTTTGCTCCCCGGAGATCTCCAGATGTTTTGGGCTCCCCTGGAGGAGTCTGGCTGGGCTGGGTCAGGCTGGGAGGTCCTTGGCTTGTTTGCCGAGGGCACAGCATTTATGGGAGACTACAGAGGGAGTCCTGGCCAGCCCTGAGCCCTCTGCCAGGGCAGGTTTTGGAGAAACGACTGTCCTAGAGCCAGGCAGGGGTGGGCCAGGGGCCTGCATGGGGCTTTGCGTGTACCTGACCCTCATGCCCGACCCCCACTGTCCTTTCAGGCAGCACCTGGCAGGAGAAAGTGTCCGGGATCCGGAGCCAGATGGAGCAGCACTCCAGGAGCCCCACGGCCGTGCTTCTGTCAGCTCTGGAGGAGACGGCCTGTGAGCGTTGTGGCCCAGGACCATCCTGCCACTGCACCCCCCCCGCCCACCATGGCCTCAGCCCACACCCCTGGCTTCTCGCTGGCAGCCCCGGTGTCCCAGGCCCCCAGCAGCTCCCCAGTGTTCTCAGTGCCCCTCAGACCATCCCAGCCCCCCAGCAGCCTCCCTACTGTCCTCAGTGCCCCTCAGACCCTCCCAGCCCCCCAGTGCCCTCAGCACCCCTCAGCCCATCCCAGCACCCAAAAGACCCCCACTGCCCTCAGCACCGCTCAGCAACTCCAAGCCCCCCAACAGTCCCCCCAGTGCCCTCAGCACCACTCAGACCATCCCAGCCCCTCCAGTGCACTCAGCACCCCTCAGAACCTCCCAGCCCCCCAACAGCCCCCACTGCCCTCAGCACCCTTCAACCACTCCCAGCCCCCCACTGCCCTCAGCACCCCTCAGACCCTCCCAGCACCCCACAGCCCCCAGTGCCCTCAGCACCCCTCAGACCCTCCCAGCCCCTAACAGCCCCCAGAGCCCTCATCACCCCTCAGACCCTCCCAGCACCAGAACAGCCCCTCAGTGCCCTCAGCACCCCTCAGACCCTCCCGGTACCCGAACAGCCCCCCAGGGCCCTCATCATCTCTCAGACCCTCCCAGCCCCCCAGTGCCCTCAGCACCTCTCAGACCCTCTCAGACCCCCAATAGCCCCCCAGGGCCCTCAGCACCCCTCAGACCCTCTCAGCACCCAACAGCCCTCGTGTGCCCTCATCACCCCTAAGACCCTCCGAGCCCCCCAGTGCCCTCAACACCCCTCAGACCCTCCCAGACCTCCAACAGTCCCCCAGTGCCCTCAACAACCCTCAGACCCTCCAGTCCCCCAACCCCCCCCAGAGCCCTCATCACCCTTCAGACCCTCCCAGCCCCGCAGTGCCCTCAACATCCCTCAGACCCTCCCAGACCCCCAACAGTCCCCCAGTGCCCTCAACAACCCTCAGACCCTCCCAGACCCCCAACAGTCCCCCAGTGCCCTCAACAACCCTCAGACCCTCCCAGCACCAGAACATATCCCAGTGCCCTCAGCACCCCTCAGACCCTCTCAGCACCCAACATCCCCTCAGTGCCCTCAACACCCCTCAGACTCTCCCAGCTCCCCAACAGCCTCCCAGTTCCCTCAACACCCCTCAGACCCTCCCAACACTGCTCCAATGCCCTCAGCACCACTGAGAGCAGCTTCCCTGCTGGGCATCCCGCAGCAAGCCAACACTACCTGCCCAGGCTGGCTGTTCACTGTTACAGGGGTGAGATCCAGTCCCCTTGTGCTGGTCACTGTTCACACATCCTGACGGATGTGTGAACTCTAGTGTCACTTCATGCCCATACCCTCTGCCAGCATGGCCCCAGGAACCCAGCGGGGAGCGATGCTAGGCCAGGGCAGGGCAGGGCAGGCAACCTGGTGCGCAAGGGAGGGTCTATAACACCTTTGTTCCTACAGGGCTCTTCAATCTCCGAGGAGATGACATCTCGTACAACCCTGTCTTCTACTCCTATGCACTGCTGACCACATCAGACATCAGGTACAGAGCAGCTCCCCATCCCCAGCACATCCCCTGGGGCCCAGGCTGGCTCCCCCAGCCCCTCTGAGCTCCAGCATGTCCCCTGGGGACTGGCCCCCAGCTCCTCCATCCTCTCTGAGCCCCAGCACATCTCTGGGCACTTACCCTCGGCTCTCCCATCCCTTCTGAGCCCCAGCACATCCCCTGGGGCCCGGGCTGGCTCCCCCAGCCCCTCTGAGCCCCAGCACATCCCCTGGGGACTGGCCCCTGGCCTCCCTATCCTCTCTGAGCCCCAGCACATCCCTGAGCACTGGCCCTCGGCTCCCCCATCCCTTCTGAGCCCCAGCACATCCCCTGGGGTCTGGGCTGGCTCCCCCATCCCCTCTGAGCCCCAGCACATCCCTAGTTACTGGCCTCCGGCTCCCTCAGCCCCTCTGAGACCCAGAGTTCCCCTAGGGATCAGACTGGCCCCCCAAGCTCCTCTGAGCCCCAGCACCTCCCCCAGGAACTGTACGAGCTGGCCCATCCCCTCTGAGCCCGTGAATCCTCCAAGGACTGGCCCCACATCCCCAATTCCTCTGAGCCCCAGTACATTCCTGGGGACCAGATCACCTCCCCACCCCCTTTGATCCCAAGCATGTCTCCTGGGCACCAGCTCCCTCACATCCTCTGAGCTCCCTCATGTCCCCAAAGGACCGGCTCCCCACCCGCTCTGAGCCCCAGTGCATCTCCTGGGGACTGGGCCAGCTCCCCAATCCCCTTTGGGCTCTCTTTCCAGCGTTCAGGTTCCTGTCCCACTCCCATCCCAGCCCTGGGCTAGGGTCCTGGCCCTGCTTCTGCTGGACAGTGGTGGGGGCCACAGCTGAGCCCAGCCTGGTGCTCCTTCCCCCCAGTCTGTTTGTGGACAGGAACCGCCTGAGCATGGAGGCACTGCAGTCCCTGAGCGCACAGTGCCCGGGGCCCCTGTGCGTGCAGGTGAAGGAGTATGACCAGGTGCGAGCCAGCGTGCAGGCCTATGCCCAGGGAGATGTCCAGGTCTGGATCGGGACGGAATACACGACCTATGGGCTCTATGGAGTGATCCCCCAGGTGAGCGCTGGCCCCAGCTCTCCCGTACCAAGGAGCTAGACCTTTGCCACCTCCTCTCTTCTGCGTCTGCAGGACAGGCTGAGCCAGCCCAGGGCTGGGAGTGGCTTTGGCTAATCTGCCTGTGTGAGAGGCACCAGGGGTATCATTACCCATGTAAGGAGCTGGCATGCAAGGAGGGGACAGCAGTGATGTGCCTGCGTGTGCAAGGGGAGGGAGGTTAGGCCCCGGGTATGCGAGGGAAGTGGGGGTGAGAGGCCTTGTGTGTGAGGGGAGGAGGGTGAGAGGCTCCATGTGTGCAAGGGGAAGGGGGTTGAGAGGCCCCGGGTGTGTGAGGGGAGGGGGTTGAGAAGCCGTGGGTAAGTAAGGGGAAAGGGATTGAGAGGCCCTGTGTGTGAGTGGGGGGGGGGGGGGTCAGAGGCCCCAGGTGTGTGAGGGGAGGGGGTGAGAGGCTCCATGTGTGCGAGGGAAGGGGGGTTGAGATGCCCTAGGTGTGTGTGGGGAGGGGGTTGAGACTTGGCCCCAGGTGTGCAAGGGAAGGGGGGTTGAGAGACCCCAGGTATGTAAGGGGAGGGGTTGAGAGGACCCCGGTGTGTGACTCGCCACCCACTGCCCCACCAGAAACCAGCCAGTTCTTCTGCCAGGTAGTACGTGCAGGGCCTGGAGCCGCCACGGGCCCCAGCTGGGCTGCTGTGTGCCAGCAGCTCATGGGAATAGCTGTCCCCCTGCTCCCTGCATGCACAGGGAACTCAGGGGCAGCGTGGCTGGCAAACCTTGCTCCTCTGGCCAGCTGACACCTGGCCCATCCTGCCCATTGCAGGACAAGCTGGTGGAAAGCAGCTACTCCCCCGTGATGACGACCAAGGCAGTGAAGAACGCCAAGGAGCAGGCGCTGCTGAAAGCGGCCCACGTAAGTGCTGGCAGGAGCTGGCTCTCCCTCTGCAGAGGGACTGGCCCAGGGGTGGGGATTGGCTGGCATGGGGAAGGGCCTGGTGCTTCTCTCACCTGGGAGAATCAGGCTCCCGGTGGGTCGCCCCCAGGTGCGGGATGCCGTGGCCATGATCCAGTACCTGCTCTGGCTGGAGAAGAACGTTCCCAAGGGGTCGGTGGATGAATTCTCCGGTGCTCGCTATGTGGACAAGCTACGAAGGTCAGTACGAGCGTGACCCTTGTCCGGGCTCCAGCCTGGCAATTTCCACTCCCGCCCCTATGGGACATTGACTGGGCCACAGACCTTGTGGGAGATGAGCCCATGGGGCAGGATCTGGCTCTGGGGTCCACGCACCGCACGAGTCCTTAGTGACCAGAGACTGAGTTGCTCTGTGTTGGTGCCCCACCACGGTGAGCAGGGCATGGCCACAGCCACACAGGGACTCCTGCAAACCCCTGTGCCCTGTTGGGGCAATGCTGCATGGAGGGCAGGCAGGACAGGCATTAGGGTGCCCATGGCTGGCATTCCACTGGCCAGGTTTCTATAGGCCAACAGCGCCCCTTCGTGGTGAGGGGATGTTGAAGTAGAGCGCTGGAAGAAATAGGCTGATCACCCTTCCATTCCCTGGCAGCTGCACACCACCTGAGGGGAAAGCAGGTCCCAGGAGAGATGTGTTGGGGGGATATGGCCAGGGTGAGCCCTAGCCTGCCATGCCCTCCCTTCCCCAGACCACCCCCAGGCCAGAAACCAAGAGGAGGAAGCAATGTATGGCTGGGGGTGGGGAGGGAGAGAGCCCAGAGAACCAAGTGCCAGGGCCCAGCTAGATTACCTTTCCTCACACTCCAGCTGCACCCTCCCCAGGGCTTGCTCTGCCCCCTCCCCCGCCTGGGTCTGTAGGGCCCAGCCATGCCCCCTGCCCTCCCAGTCCTTGGAGGGAGCCACACGGCCCCCTCCTCTCCCCCAGAGGCCTAGCTGCACTGTCTCATCCCTCCCGCATTCCCGGGCTCCTTTCTCCTTTCCAGAGAGAAGGAGCACTGCAGGGGTGCCAGCTTCGAGACCATCTCTGCCAGCGGGCTCAACGCAGCGCTGGCCCACTACAGGTACCAACAGAGCAGCCTCTCCATGGACGGGATCAGTGCCACTGGGATGGGCCCTGGCGCCCTCCACAACCAGGACCTCCCTCCCACTCACTGCCCACGGGATCAGGAATCTTTCAGCCAGCAGGGCAGGAGACAGAACTGTCCCAGGAGCTGGGCCCAGGTAGTGGGGCTCCCTGCCCTAGAGAGGGAAGCCAGCTGCAGCCCTCTCAGAGCTGAATGCCATGCTCCCCTCAGCTCCCCACTGCACACATGGCATGTGGGGGCCCTGCTGCTGCACGGTGGGGTGCTCCAATGCTGTGGTGAGGAAGGCTGGGCGCACACCAGGACAGATGGGCATTCTTAGAGGAAGGGGACCTGCAGCCTGCAGAGCTTTCCCATTTCTATCAGTCTCTCCAGGCCCTTGGACTGGCCCACTCTAGCGTGTGAGCACGTATGTGAGTGTACATGAGCATGCACACGAGGCAGCTGTCGGGGTGTCCCTTGGGGTTGCTAGCGGAATCTCTTGGTTACTGTGGGGGTTTTCCCTTTCAGTCCATCCAACGTCAGCAGCCGGAAGTTGTCTGTGGATGAAATGTACCTGTCGGACTCCGGAGGGCAATATCTGTGCGTATGGCCTGGCCTCATATTCGTGCTGCCCCAGTTCTGTCCCAACAAGAACAGCACTAACCATGTCCAGAAACAGGCAAACCATGGTGGTTACACTGAGCCGCCTTCCCCCAGGGCGTGCCCAGCCCTGTACCCCTCTGGTCCCACAGCGGGCAGGAGGAAGGGCAGGAGCTGCTCTGCACTCCGGCAGAGGGACCAGCTCAGCACTCTGCAGGCAGTGAGTCCCAGGCTCACAAGGTCAGGGCCCAGCTTCTGGGGATGCTGCTGACTTTTCCTTCTGCTGCAGGGACGGAACCACGGACATAACCCGGACTGTCCACTGGGGAGATCCCAGCCCTTTCCAGAAGGTACTGAGCATGCCCATATGTGGACCCCTTGCCCTTGGCCTGTGGCTGGGTCCCAGGCTCTGTGTGCCACAGTCCTAGACTGATGAGCATCTCTGGTGGGGGAGATGGCAAGGGCTCCCCACTCCCTGCCTGTGTCAGTAATGAGGGCCCTCTCCTCTTTCCATCTCTTGGCTCCCAGACACCAGCCCCTGGAAGGCCCAGAGGCAGCTGGACAGGACAGCACTCTGTTCAAATCCACAGCCAGCTTGAGCTTCACAGCCGCGGTAACACCACACTCCATGGGCCTTGAGACTTCATGGCGCCAGCTGGGACATGCCCACCTTCCCCTGCTGCAGAAACGCAGGCCCCACCACCTAGCTAGAGGAGAGTCTCCATTAGCTGCTAGCAGTCATAGGGCCCAGGACCCCTACCAGAGCAATTCTGATGCCGTGCAAAAGCGGGGTTGTGGGTCTGCATGGACACCTTGCCTCCCTGCACTGCCATCACCGCAGCCACGACAAGTGCTGCGGGTGGCCCCTGACTCGTTCTGTCCCATGCAGGAAGCATACACGCGAGTGCTGATGGGAAACATCGACCTGGCCAGGCTTGTCTTCCCCTCCGAAACATCAGGTAGGCGCCAAGCTGGGCACAGCCCTGCCCTGGGATTGCTGGCTGCGCCCCATGCTGAGAACAAGGCCGGGAAGAACCTGAGATTCAATGTTTTGGGGCAGAGTTGGCTTTTCAGATGGATCAACCTACCCAAGAGCCCTGGCATCTCAGTGGTGCTTGATCCAGGTCTTTTCCATGGATGAGGGTTCCCAGGGGGTTTTGGTCTGTTACCTGTGTAAATGAATCCAGTCCACACAGAGATCGGAGAAAGTTCTCACATGCTCATGTTCTTGCCAGGCCCTTCTTTTCAATCTGGGCCTGCCATTTTTCTGCTTCTGTGAGTGTAGGGTAACCAGATGTCCTGATTTTATAGGGACAGTCCCAATTTTTGGGTCTTTTTCTTACATAGGCGCCTATTACCCCCCAGCCCCGTCCCGATTTTTCACACTTGCTGTCTGGTCACCCTATGTGAGTGTGAGAGAGCAAAATGCAACTGGCTTCCGCTCAGAGCCATGTTGTGGCAATAGTACACCACCTAGGCTGTAGCTTGTTTGCATTCGCACCAACCATTGTGGGCTTGTTCACATCGTAGAACTGGAGCTGTTGAGATCATTTCTTTTACCTTTTTAAAGGCAATTTCTTGGTTTGGCCCCCACAGCCAAGATGTGTTGGACTTTAACAGTTCAATCGGGGGTTTTGTTTCTGCAGAAGGGTCTTGTAGGTATTGACCAGGGCAATGTACCATCCCCAGTACTCGTCTCAGTGCTGGTACATTCGTTGGTGCATTCTATTCTCAAATTGGTTCTACTTTCTGAGGGCTAGGACTGATTCCATCTTTGTTTATTGTCTGTCCCAAAATCTTGATTTGGGGTAGGTGAAAATGCACTTTTCCTTGTTTAGCTTCAGACTGACTGACTGATTAGGGTTAGACCTTGGTTGTGGGATTTGTTGTGTTCTCCTATCAAAGACCCATAATATCATCCATGAAACCTACAACTCCATTTGTGTTTGTTAGCAATTCTGCCATCTTTCTTCAGAAACTTTCAGGTGCACTGGGAATCCCACAAGGTAACATTCAAAAGCAAAGTCCCCCAAAGGATGTGATCAATGGAGTCAGTTTAGCACTTCCTTTGGCTAAAGGAACCGGCCAGAATCTGCTCGAGGCATTCAGATTGAAATAATACTGTAGCTCCTTTCACTTTGAGGGCGAAGTTACCCAGTGCTAGAAGTTGGGTTACCAGACATCCGGGTTTCCCTGGATACAGCCTCTTTATTGATTCTCCTTTCTCTGTCCGTGGGGGATTTTAAAAATAACAGGCAATGTCTGAGGGGTTTGCATAGCAGACAAGCTGCAGCTCAGAAAGAGCCTTGATTGGTCTGCTTTCCGATTGGTCCCTCCTATGCATCTGCAGTTGATTGGTCCATTCCCCTGCAAGCCACAGCTGCTGGATCCTGCCCACCCAGGTAGGCTCCTAGCCCTGGGGAGGGGGTCCCGCAGGAAGGTGCTGACTGATGTCCATTGCTGCGTCCTGGACTTGTGCCAGCTGCCCTGCCACTGTGACAGGGAGTAACACTGCCCCTCACTTCCAGTGAGTACCCCTGCCACAGGTACCCCCTTCAGCACCCCCAACTGTACCCCACCTCCAGCTCCCCCTTCCCCTCCAAAACCTCCCCTCTGGCAGTGTCCTCTTTTTGGAAACCTGAAATATGGTAACCCTCGTTGGGAGGATGTATGTTTCTCTTACAACTAACTGCTTCATTGAGTCTCTTAAGATTCACACCGGTTTTTGTTTGTTTGTTTCTTTGTTTTTAATTTTTCTTTGTAACCAGCACCACTGCAGCACACCATGCCGTTGGTTCAGAGATTTTCTTGCTTATGCCAATCCACTCTATTCTCTTTAACTCGATTTCCAAGTAACGGGATGGGAATCCTGCGATCTGTACGTACTCTGTATGGTTCAGCATGGTCTCTTAAGGTTTCAGAAGTCCAATATCACCCAATAGTCCATCAAGTTCTTTCACCTTCCTCACTAGGCCCATCCTGGCAGCCATGCTGCGGCTGAGAAGGCTGCTGGTCTGTGGTCCTTTGCTCATATGTGCACTCTGAATGCAAAGCTTTTGTCTTTGAAAGTTGTTTCTGTGGGGGACTGGCCCATGCATTCCGAATCCCTCCAGGGCTAGTCAGGTTTTGTAAGTCCCTTCTGAGATGACTGACTTCAGCTCCTGAGTCAATTTTAAAGTCAATAGTCTTGCCATGAATATTCAATTTCACTGCTTTGGTGCTGTCCATATTTTGTGCGTGTATTGAATCTTTTGCCTCTGGCTGGACATGCATCATCTCTTGGGATAGGACTTTTTCCACACCTCATGCATGCAGGCTGGAATTTATCCCTCTGGAGTTCTCTCTTCTTGCCTCCGGGGTTTTATGGTAATGGCTTTTAGTGCTCGCAGGTGTCTGTTTACAGTGTCTAAACTAGTTTCAGGTTTCTGAAGATGCTCCAGCCTTTTGTTCTGCTGTTTGACTAGTCCAGAGTGCTTTGTTATCTGTAGCTACAGCTAGTCGTCTTCACTTGTAGCTGCTGTGAAAGATTTTTATCTATTACCCCCGTAACCAGCTTTTCTCTGATATTTTCATGTTTTGCAGTTCCAAAATCACAGTTTTCAGCCTATGCAGGCAGAGCTCTTATAAAACATCCACCATTTCCCCCGGTCCTTGAATTCTCTGGTGAAAATGTGCTTTTTCATGAGCCACATTTTGCTGAGGTATAAAGTATACATCAAATATAGCCAGAGCCCTTTCCTCGTCATCTTTGTGACTGGCTTCAGTAAAGTTAAAGGATTTAAAGATATGCTCTGCCTGCTTCCCCACAGTGTAAATTAAAGATTAATTAATAAATAAATGTGTAGCAATTGGAAATCTTCCAAAATACTGCTTCCAGTCTGTCCATTTGTCGAAGCTGAAGTTCTCGGGGGCATTGAAGAGTGGCATGTGGATGAGATCCTGCAACCTTTTCTCCGTTTCCCCCTCTGTTTGCAATCTTTGCTGCTTTGTTCCTTCTGTTTGTTTTCTTCTGGCATTAGTTTGCTTCTGACATCATGTCATGTACTTCCTGTACAGAGCAGCAGGGCTGCTACTAGCAGGTCAGGCTTCTTTACCAGCTATTGGCTGGCCACAGAGCTTCCTTCCCAGAGAGAGACACACCAGCCCTGGTCACTGTAAGATCCTTTAATGCTCTGCCAGGTATGGCTAAGGTTAGCTCAAACAGGTAGTACACACCCAGTGACACCCAGTGGCTGAATAGTATAATACAGTTTAGCTTTCTGCTATGCAGGCAGGCACGCTGGGGATGGGCATGGCTTCTCCTCTCAGGACTTCTTGGCTTTTTGTGTTTCAGGGAGAGTGGTTGAGGCTTTCGCACGCCGAGCCTTGTGGGAGGTTGGACTCAACTACGGCCATGGGACTGGCCATGGCATCGGCAATTTTCTGTCTGTCCATGAGTGTAGGTGCTCTGCTGGTTGTCTGTCCCCAAGGGAAACAGCACAAGGGCCTGTGCCCCCTTGGCTCTCACCCCTACCCCTGGGTGTTTGGACTGGACAGGCACAGGGGAGCTGCGCCAACAGCTCTGCCTCTCCCTGTCTCCCTGCAGCCATTGCTCGGCCAGTGTCTGGGATACAGGCGCCCTACATCAGTGGTGGCTGCCCACAAAGAATTCTCAATCCTCTTCTGGCAACTGGATGCCCCACACCTGCCCAGTGACTTTGTCATGGCCCCAGGGAGCACAGCACCTGTCATCACAGGGCCTGGAGGATACCGATGGCTGGGCAGTGTGGCAGGTCAGCCTGCTGGATGCCTGGCTGGCTTGAGAGGCCCAGTGGAGGGAATCGTCTGTGGGTCCCAGGGAGTGAGGGTTGCTAAGCATGCTGGGCTCTGGATATATGCACCATAAGCACAGGTCCCAGGCCCTATGCATGTGGAAGGTGCAGCCACCTCTCCAATAGAGCCTGCTTGTGGAGGAGGGAGTGGATGTCTCCATTCTCCGGCATCCAGAAGGAGAAATAAACTTGGCATCTTCTCCCTGCAGGGCCAGTGGGATTCCAGTCCAACAATGTGCCCTTGGTCAAAGGGATGTTCACGTCCATAGGTACGCGTGTCCCTCACAACCCCCGCCCCTCCACGCCCCGGGCACTTCCAATACCCCTGTGCCCCGAGACGTGGGCTCTTGTGCCTTCTACTCTAAGGCAGCATCACCCTTCATGAAATCTCCCAGACCCCATGCATTCCCATGGCAGTCCTAGACTCTTTCCAGGGCTAGGGGGTGTGGTGTAGTGCTGTGGGACAGGGCCCTGGTGTCTAGCTTGTGGCCAGGAGGTATTTGGGAAAGTGGGGATCATGCAGCTGGAGCTCTGTGATCCCAAGGGTGTGTGGGAGACCCCAGGTACAGCATGACAGGGTTGTCAGGGCTCTGGATTCACTGGCCATCCTGTGTCTGCTCCCCAGAGCCCGGTTATTACCAGGAGGGTGAGTTTGGAATCCGCATTGAAGACGTGGCACTGGTGGTGGAAGCTCAGACCAAGGTGACTCATCTTCCTCGCCCCTGATGGGACAGGCCTTGCTGACACATCACCGGTCGGCAGCCACCTTCCCTTCCCCTCCTTCCCCGCACTTTCTCCCTCAGTTCTAGAGGGCTGGACCAGACCTGAAACCCGGATGAGGGCAAAGAGATTTGAGGGCTTAGCTGGGAGACAGCTGATGACAGTTCCCTACCAGCTGCTTAACAATGGCTTGGGGAAGGGTGTGTGAGGCCAGGGATGTTTAAGAGATCTGCTCTAGGAATTATTCTGGGGCAGTTCTCTGGCCTGTGCTATACAGGGGATCAGACTGGATGGTCACAATGGTCCCTTCTGGCCTTGGAGTCTGTGAATCTCTGAACACACAGGAGATTGAGTGTGTACTTATTCATGTTCTTGGGCAAATCATCAAAGAGCTCAGCTAGCTGGCTGCAGGATCAGCATGGCATGGTTGTGTGTGCCGGGGTCTGTGTGGGGCAGAGGGGCCCAGCTGTGTGTGCTGGGGTCTGGGTGGGGCAGAGGGGCCCAGCTGTGTGTGCTGGGGTCTGGGTGAGGCAGAGGGGCCCAGCTGTGTGTGCTGGGGTCTGGGTGAGGCAGAGGGGCCCAACTGTGTGTGCTGGGGTCTGGGTGGGGCAGAGGGGCCCAGCTGTGCGTGCTGGGGTCTGGGTGGGGCAGAGGGGCCCAGCTGTGTGTGCTGGGGTCTGGGTGGGGCAGAGGGGCCCAACTGTGTATGCTGGGGTCTGGGTGGGGCAGAGGGGCCCAGCTGTGCGTGCTGGGGTCTGTGAGGAGGGATGGGGCCCCGTGGCATGTGTGCAAGATGAAAGACCTTGTGCCCCGCTGCACCCACCAGCTGCGGGGGGGGAGGGGGCGCTAGGCAGGGCACCAGGGAGACCAGATAGGTGTCCAGCTGGATTTGCTAGTGCTAGCCAACAAGGTGATTTTAAAGCCATGTGTTAAACCAATGCCACTGAGTCAGCATGGGTCTTGTGAGCCCCACAAGGGATCCACACATGAGGCTGCACCAGTATCAGTGAACTCAGTGCCACTTTGGCAGCATCCCCGGGAGAGGCTGCAGCATGGACGTGGAGGGTGCGGCACGGGCTGGGGTGGAGCCGATCACAGCTCAGCGTACGTTGTATGCAGAGCAGGAGCCAAGAGGAGTAGCCCTCACCCCTGGATGATGTTATGGAGGCTTGGCAGCCCCAGGTGTGAGAGCAGGACAGGCCACACAGGGCTGTAGGGAGTGTGGCAAATGGAACCACGTCGGAAGGGAGAGGCAGTGAGCTGTGACAGGGCAGGCACCTCTTGCTCAACGCAAACACGTCTGTCTCAGCCATCCAGCCACAGGAAGTGGAGAAACAGCCACATAAGCTTGACCCAGACAGGCAGTGAGGTGTGGAAAGGCAAGGGTGAGTCAGCTTGGGAGTGAGCAGAGGGGAAACACCAGGGAGCAAGGAGCAGGAGCTGGAGAAAGGAACATGGTGGGATCCCAAAAGGGAACCACCATGTAGGTGGGACTGGAACCATGGCAGTGACGCTGCACTGCTGGGAAGGCAGTTCCTCAGCACAGCTCACTGGGCTGGGGGCTGGGCTGGGGCCAAGGGGAGCGAGGCACTGGAAGGAGTCAGAGCTAGGAAAGGAAGAGGCCAGGGAGCAGAGCTGTTTCCAGGCCAGGTCACAGCAGAGCCCAGACTGGGATCAGCAAAGGAGCCTGCAGTGGGAAAGGTGTGATGGCTCCTTTCACAAGCACACCCCGGGAAGGGAAGGGGACCATAGCTCAGGCAAGGGCCAAAAGTCATGACTGACAAAATAGCCACAGCACCCCAGAGCTGCTCCCAGCTGTCATTGCACTGACTCACAGGCTGCAGAGAGGGAGCTGATGTCTAGTCCCGTTCACGCAGCGCTGATAGCAGAGTCCAGTTGTATGATGGTTCCCTGGAGCTGTATGTAGGGGGATGCCCCTGCTGGGTCAGATACTGGTGATGATGCATGGGCTGGAGAGAGCTCATCAGGACTCGTGAGTCCCAGGGAGTCTGCAGAACCAGATGCCAGGGAAACCCCCTTTTCCTTGTCCCCTGAGCAGGGGCGGCTCTAGAAAGTAGGCTGCCCCAAGCAGCGCGGAGTGCTGCGCCGCCCTTCCCCGGTCCCGCGGCGGGTCCCCTCTTCCCGCGGCTCCGGTTGAGCTCCTGCCGGCATGCCTGCGGCAGGTCCACCGGAGCCCGGGACCAGCGGACCTGCCGCAGTCATGCCTGCGGGAGCTCAACCGGAGCCGCGGGAAGACGGGACCCGCCGCAGTCATGCCTGCGGCAGGTCCGCTCGTTCCGGGCTCCGGTGGACCTGCCGCAGGCATGCCGGCGGGAGCTCCACCGGAGCCAAATGCCGCCCCCCCGGGAAACGGCCGCCCCAAGCGCCTGCTTGGCGCGCTGGGGTCTAGAGCCGCCCCTGCCCCTGAGCCCATTTGCTCTGGAGTCTCTGAGCGCTGAGCAACTCCAGTACAGAGTTTCTTGGCACAGAACTGCATGTGCTCCAGGGAGTCTGGCTGTCCATGAGTGGTCAGCAAGGCTTGGCCAGTTGGCCCCTTCCCTGAGGCCAGGCCGGAGGAGGGGAAGAAGCAGTTTCCCCTGCTTTGCTTGCAGGAAAGGGCTGTCCTGCTGGGCGCTGCATACCCTGCGTCCAGCCATGCTGCCTGCTGGCCCCAGATAAGCAACACTGAGCACCCCCATTAGGGACTGGCCTCTGCACTAAACCATGCCCCATTCGTCCTGATTGGGCTGGGTGTGTATGTGGGGGGGTGCAGTTACCAACAGTAGGGAAATGCTCTGTCTTCTTGCCACTGCTAGAGGGAAGGGAGGGAAGTCCACACTGGCTCAGATGTGGGAGAGGTCTGGGTGCTAGTTGCAGGGGGAGAGGCTGTGACCCACCCAAATCAGAGCCTGTAACAGTGGCAACTAAAGGACATGGCCAAGGTCACACAGGGAATCTGTGGCAAAGCAGGGAATTGACCCCCAGGTCTCCCATGTTGGCTAATGCCAAACCCTTGGGCCAGCCTCCCTCTCCAGTGACCAGAGACAGCAAAGCCAGGTGCACCCTCTTCAGGGCAGCTGTAAACCTGTGCCTCTAGTGCCTGAGTGACACCACAGGGCCCACCAGCAGCATCACAAACCTCAGTGAGCTCTAAACACGGGTGGGACAACGTGTCACACAGGGAGCTGCTCTGGCTCAGCCCATTTACAAGGCAGCTGGCCTAGGGGCTGGGACTGGGGGTCTACAGTGACCTTGTCCCATCTGCAAAATGGGGAGATGCTTTGGTGGCGGGAGAGAGGAGGATGCAAGTAGTGAAGGGCCTGGAGACCAGTCAGTGGAGGAGGTGCTGCAATTAGAAAACCCCACATGTAGGTTTTTAGCTTCCTGCACCTTTACCTTGGCCACAGATTACAAGGGAGGTGGGAGTGTCTCTCATGCCAGTGTACTGACCATGTGGCACAGAGGTAGGCACTGCATGACCCGCGGCAGCAAGTGAGGGATGTGGTGGCAGATAGGGGAGGCTGTGGCTCTGGGACCATGACATGCCATGAGGAGGAGGAGGTCAGAGCTCAGGAGGGCTGGCAGGGTGTAAATAGCAGCCTAGCGGGGGTGGTGGGCTCAGTACCCTCATTGTCTCTCTCCTGCTGCAGCATGGGGCAGGGGAGAAGGCCCACCTGACCTTCGAGGTGGTGTCTCTGGTGCCCTATGACCGGAACCTCATTGACATCAGCTTCCTGTCTGAGGACCAGGTGAGTGGGGGCTCTCGGGGCAGGCTGGGGCTACCCATCACACCTGCCGCTCATGGCCTTCTCCTGTCTGGTTGCAGATCCAGTATCTCAACACGTACTATGAGACCATCCGCCAGCGTGTGGGGCCAGAGTTGCAGAGACGCCAGCTGGAGGAGGAGTACAAGTGGCTGAGGAGGAACACGCAGCCCTTCTCACGGGGCACACTGGTGGCCACCTCCCTGGGCACCCTAGCAATCACCTCTCTGGTGTCTACACTCCTGCCTGACAGACAGGCCTGAGGGATACTGGGCCCCCAACCGCCCAGCCGTAAGCCAGTCTCCCAGCCCCTCTTCTAGGCAGTCTGTGGTTTGTATGTTTTTCTCACTCTCAGCCTTGTTACCTCACTTCCTTTTTAGCTTGCGATTAAAAACAAGTAACCTCCGGGCAGGGGGTTGAGAGCTTCCCCTTGTGCAGTGGCTGCTGCGCCTTTGAGGTGTGGGGGCTTGTGCACAGGAGGGGGGTGCGTGTGCGTGGCTGTGGCATGTACAAACAAGCAGGGTTGGTATGTGTGTGTCAAGCCAGTGGTTGCGTTAGTGGGTCTGATGCATGCAGGGAGGGGCGCTGGTGTGTGGACTGTGCTGAGGTACCTGTGCAGGGCTTCTGCATGCAAACGCTTGTGGCACTGGTGGGCGCGTGTATATGTGTAGTGCTGGTGTGTGCAGGGCTCGGGGGGAGCATTTGTGCAGGATTTCTGCATGCACCTGGGCATCCATGTCCCGGCCTGGGGCACAACAGCAGGCCCAAGGGCAAGTGTCAATGAAGCACTGAATTCTGTGGGGGGGAAGCTGGTGTGGCCGGCCCGGATGCATGTGGAACCCAGGCTGGCTGACAGGACTGACTCCAAATTCACCCTACATAGCAGCATTGTGTCATCACTTCCTAGGCCTGCCTTTAGTTTAAGGCCCACTAGTGTCCCCCTGCTGGACTGCCAGCCCCACCCCAGTTCCCACTTTTCCAGGCACGGCCTGCCTTCTCCTGCCTCCCTGCTAATTCCCCAGTGTTCATCCCTTCCCTAGCCTTCTCCCATGCCTGCCACGGTTGGGGTAGCCCAGTCTCTGGTACAGGCCCAGATTTGAACCCCTCAGGCGACGTAGAGACCTGGGGCCTGATTCTCCTTCACTCTGTCCCTGTATTTCAGATAGGGTGTTATGGTAGCTTTGTCACGGAGTCCCCGGGCAATGCTCTGGAACTGCTCCCCACAAAGCCAGTCAGGACTTTGGGGAGCCTCCTCTCCCTTGGAGCAGACTGTCTTCAGGGCAAGAAGCTCACATGGCTTCACCTCCTGGGTCTGACTTTGGAGCATTCAGCATATGCCCCTCCGTGCGCTTCCCACAGGGAGTCCACCCAGGTGGGGTTCTGGGGAAGCCAGAGGGTCCTGCACCCCCACTTTGCAGTCAGACGTGACTCTCAGCCAGCCAGTAAAACAGAGGTTTATTAGATGACAGGAACACGGTCTAAAACAGAGCTTGTAGGTACAGAGAACGAGATTCCCTCAGCCAGGTCCATTCTGGGGCCCAGTGAGCCAGACAACCCTCACTTCCCATCCCCAGCCAGCTCCAAACTGAAACCCCCTCCAGCCCCTCCTTTCTGGCCTTTGTCTCTTTCCCAGGCCAGAAGGTCACCTGATCTCTTTGTTCACCTTTAGCTGTCCTCTTGCAAGGGGGGAAGGGCCCTTGCCATTTATTGCTAGGAGACAGATTGTCAGCCACACTGGAGACTTTTAATGCATAGGGGAAACTGAGGCACACACACAGTACTCAGAAGAAACATTAAGAACAGTCCCACTTTGTCACAAGCTTTAAGCCAGCTTTGCACTTCAGGGCCTCATACTCCATGGCCTCACATCTTGTGCACAGTGGGCGTGAATGCTCCCATCCTGATGATAGTGATTGACACCCACTTTGCACTACTGCAAATTACCAAGGTAATGGAAAATCAGGTCCCATGTATTCTGGGGAAGTGCAGGGTCCTTCCTGGCCCTGATGTAAATTAGAGAAGCCTCAGGGCTGCTCTCACACACAGTTCTCCCTGGCCATGCCCCGATCTACCCTCTGAAACAGGCCTGGGATCATGGCGGCAGAGATCCCATAGGCCAGTGCCATTCCAGTGGGCACTCCCCAGTGCATGGGGAATCCCAGAAGCCTCTTTCTGTTTCCACCCAGTTTAATGTCCCTTATGTTGCTAAAGTGGCAGCTGGGGATGTGGGGGCAGAGTGCCCCTGAAAACCAGGCCCCTGACATGGACTTTGGCTATAGCACTGTTGTAGCCCTTTTAAAGCAGGCCAGGGATCCCAGCTCCCTGTAAATAATGCTGGGAGCCTAAAGGCACACAAGGAAGCAGGGAGACCCACCTGCCCCACAGCTTGCTGCCCTGACCTGGGCTCTCCTGCCTGGGTGGCTGTTTCCTTGACTCCCCACTAATTATTTCACACACACTAGAGATGGGCGGGGGCAGTTCATTGAAAGATGGAGCAACACCCCCCCCCCCATGTAATCTTTTCTTAAAAACTCATGATTTGGGGGGCCAATCTCATGATTTTTGATCTCTTGAGAGTGGCAAAGCTGATGGGTTGCAGTGGGAGGGACAGGGGAGAGCATGGCATGTGTGAGGGGGAGCAGTGTAGAGGGGGTGGGCTTGCGGATGCCAGCAGAGAGGGAAGGACAGCAGAGATGGGAAGAAGGGGACTAATAGAGCAAGGGGGAAGTTACCTCCCTGAAGATGTTGGGCCAGTTTCTATACTGCCCCTCTCAGAGCCAGGCATCTTTGTGCCTCCCAGATGCCATGCTGCTCAAGGGACTGGCGTGGCACCTGGCATAGGTCAAATCAGCCCCAGAGAAGCAGGTGGCAGGGTCATGTGGATAGGACACTGGACTGGGAGTCAGGAGACCTGGGTTCCTTCCTGGCTCTGCTGCTGAGCCTTGGGCAAGTCACTTCTCCTCCTTGGTTTCCCTTATAATAATTGGAGATATACCAATCTCCTAGAACTGGAAGGGACCGTGCAAGGTCATTGAGTCCAGCCCCCTGCCTTCACTAGCAGGACCAAGTACTGATTTTTGCCTCAGATCCCTAAGTGGCCCCCTTGAGGATTGAACTCACAACTTTGGGTTTAGCAGGCCAATGCTCAAACCACTGAGCTATCCCTCCCCCTTGCAAAACTTGCAGTATAAAGAAACCTGAGGGTGCAGGGAGCCATGTGAGTGAGTGCAATCTGAATGCCCCTTGGCAAGGCCTCATGGCAAGGTGAGTTTTCCTGTATTTATCCATTCCTTCTCTTCTAGTTCCTTTACAGTCTACCTCATTGTTAACATACAATGCCACACCACCTTTACGGCTGTCTGTACCGAGCAACACACACCCTTCAATACCTGTGCTCCAGTCATCACTACTAGTTCACCATGTTTCGTTCTCCCTCTATATGACATACCAGGGCACAATCCAGGCTGGGGAGCAGGGGCTGTGTCCCCCTGCCCTGCAACTGTGGATGCCTTCCAATGCTTTGCTGAAGTAGCTCCTGCCAGGGCCGCTCCAGCCAGCTACAGTCTGGCTCTCACCAGCCTTGGTTACACTGCAGGGTGACCCCTGCACATCCCCAGCCCTGCATCTCCCCCCAGAGATGTATGTCCTGTATCGCCCAGCCCTCAGCTTGAGGGTGCAGAAGGAATGATATGCCAGCTTATTATCTTAAATAGAGTTACCCAGACACTTCAGCTGGAGCACACTGGATTAGATAAAGCAATAAAAACAGGACTATCAACTACCAAGAGCTAGACTTTGAGTGAGTACAAGCAATGAGGCATAAAAGTTAGAAATGGTTACAAGAAAAATAAAGATAAATTGCTTACTGGGGCCTAAATTAAGCTATATTAGAGTCAAGCAAAATTTCTCACCACATGCTTCCAGCCCAGTTACTGACCAAACTCTTCAGGTCAGGAGCCCACCCCCGCCACTCAGAGTCCAACTGCTGTTTTCCTAGGTATGATGCCAGAGAGACAGGGACACACACAGGGCGGGGGAGGTTGCCTTGGGCTGTTTGCCCCTTCTTTTTATAGTTTCAGTCCCCCCTCTTGAAAACCATTTTCATCTGGGCACTAGGAGACAAAGTCCGTGTGGAACGATGTTCCCTGCTGTTTCTTCTTCACCTGTTTGAGCTTCCTTTGTCTTCCCTTCCTGCTTTCTGACTCTGTTTACTGCTTGCATGCAAATTAAGGCAAACACACTCCTTTGTTCAAAACAAACAAACCTCTTCTGCTTGGCCAGGGTAGTGGGGTTTGAAACATATGTTAACACTATACAGGGGAATCTTATAACTTTACATACAGTGTTGTCACACATTTTATCAGGACAATACTGACCAGCAAATTATGAGTTGTCAAATGATTCCTTACTAGGCATACCTTGTACAAAGATTACAATAGTGCACAGGGTGTGAATAAAGGAGTATTCTGTCACACTAGAATATCTAGTTTCACTTCAATGTGATGTGGCCATAAAAAAGGCTAATGCAACTCTAGGATGCATCAGGTGAGGTATTTCCAGTAGAGACAGGGAAGTGTTAGTACCATTATACAGGGCACAGGTAAGCCCTCATCTGGAATAGTGTGTGCAGTTCTGATCTCATGTTGAAGGAAGATGAATTCAAACTGGAACGTGCAGAGAAGGGCTCCTAGAATGATCCAAGGAATGAAAAACCTACCTTATGAGAGGAGGTTCAAAGAACTTGACTTGTTTAGCCTTACAAAATGGCATGATAATCCCTCTGATGTATTTATAGAGAACAAACTCTAGAGAGGGAGAAGGGGTATTTACGTTAAGGGCCAATGCTGGATATAAACTGGCCATCAACGGGTTTAGGCTAGAAATTAGAGGAAAGGTTCTAACCTTCAGAGTAGTGAAGTTCTGCAACAGCCTTCCAAGGGGAGCAGCAGGGGCATAGGCGCCAACTCCGTGGGTGCTCTGGGGCTGGAACACCCACAGAAAAAATATAGTGGGTGCTCAGCACCCACCAGCAGCCAACCACCAATCAGCTGTTCAGCAGGCTCCACCAATCAGCTCCTCCCCCTTCCAGCACCTCTGTGACTGGGGTCCCAGTGGGGGCCAGCTGTAGTCACTCAATTAGAGTGAACTGCAAAGAATGGGGCAGACAATCCCCCAAAAGCTGGTGGATATTCCAATACCTAGATTTACCAAGCCAGCATAAAACAGCTTCTTTATTACCTTATTGGTTACTCAGAAGTCCAAACAACACAGTTCCCTTAAAGTGATCCAGCCTGAGGCCTCCATACAGGTACCCACGTCAAATATGATGAAAATGTCTTATTTCATCATATAAAAGAAAAGGTTCTACCAATCCCAAAGGATTGACTTTGCAGATGACACTAAACTGGGAGGAGTGGTTGATACGCTGGAGGGTAGGGATAGGATACAGAGGGACCTAGACAAATTAGAGGATTGGGCCAAAAGAAATATGATGAGGTTCAACAAGGACAAGTGCAGAGTCCTGCACTTAGGACGGAAGAATCCCATGCACTGTTACAGACTAGGGACCGAATGGCTGGGCAGCAGTTCTGCAGAAAAGGACCTAGGGGTTACGGTGGATGAAAAGCTGAATATGAGTCAACAGTGTGCCCTTGTTGCCAAGAAGGCTAATGGCATTTTGGGTTGTAAAAGTAGGGGCATTTCCAGCAGATCGAGGGATGTGATCATTCCCCTCTACTCAGCACTGGTGAGGCCTCATTTGGAGTACCGTGTCCAGTTTTGGGCCCCACACTACAAGAAGGATGTGGATAAATTGGAGAGAGTCCTGCGGAGGGCAACAAAAATTATTAGGGGGCTGGAGCACATGACTTATGAGGAGAGGCTGAGGGAACTGGGATTGTTTAGCCTGCAGAAAAGAAGAATGAGGGGGGATTTGATAATTGCTTTCAACTACCTGAAAGGGGGTTCCAAAGAGGATGGATCTAGACTGTTCTCAGTGGTAGAAGATGACAGAACAAGGAGTAATGGTCTCAAGTTGCAGAGGGGGAGGTTTAGGTTGGATATTAGGAAAAACTTTTTCACTAGTAGGGTGGTGAAGAACTGGAATGGGTTACCTAGGGAGGTGGTGGAATCTCCTTCCTTAGAGGTTTTTAAGGTCAGGCTTGACAAAGCCCTGGCTGGGATGATTTAGTTGGGTTTGGTCCTGCTTTGAGCAGGGGGTTGGACTAGATGACCTCCTGAGGTCCCTTCCAACCCTGAGATTCTATGATTCTATGATTAGATACAGTACCTCCCAGACAGAGCCCTCACCCCCCATGCCCCCACACCCCTGCCCTCGCCCTGAGCCCCTCCCACACCCCAAACCCCTCAGCCCCAGCCCCAGCCAGAGCCCTCATCCCCTTGCACCCTAACCATCTGCCCCAACCCTGAGCCCCCCCACATTATGAACCCCTCATCCCCAGCCCCACCCCACAGCCTTCACCCTACACCCCAGCCCTCTGCCATAGCCTTGAGCCCCCTCCCACACCCCAAACCTCTCATCCCCAGCCCCACCCCACAGCCCTCACCCCCAACACCCGTACCCTCACCCTGAGCCCCTCCTACACCCCAAACCTCTCATCCCCAGCCCCACCCCAAACCCAGCCCCACCCCTGCACCCCCTCCCCACACCCCTTTCCATCCCCAAACTCCCTCCCAGTGCCTGCACCCTGCACCCCTCCTGCACCGCAGACCTCCTCCCCCACCCAAACTCCCAGAGCCTTGGGCAGGCGGGGGGCAGAGTTTTTTTGGGGGGGCAGAGTTTGGGCAGGGGTGGGTTCTGGGCACCACCAAAATTTCTACAAACCTGCCACCCATGGTCACACCTCCAATGTGAGACTGGTGTGGAAGGGTGAAATTAGAGCTCCTGGCTACACGTTAAGTACCTTCCAACATAGATAATGAGCTGTATTTATATTGAATTCTTTGTAAGGCCAAATTATTGATGCAGGCTTTTGCCCCTGCCAAAAACTTAGTCCACACTTTGTGAAACACTTAAGTGATTCCAGGGTTTGGTCTATGTGTTAACATAGCCATTAACATTCTTCAGAGAGTACTTACTCTGGCATTCAGCCATAAAGGCCATGAGGTGTTGTACCTGAGTTTCCCTTTGTGCACAGCAGTTCAAGCTTGTAGTGGCTTTTCTGCTGTGGAAAGTTTTAGAAATATGTCTATGCATTAGCTGTGAAACCTCAACATCATTAGGCTTTTTAATACAAAGTGTGTTCTTATTAAACCAAACAGCAAAATTATAAGGGTTTCTATTATGTACCACTCTTAACTTGTTCAAGGACTTTTCCAAAAGACCATTCACATTGTACATTTTAACAGTTCTTGGTATCAGCAACAAGTTAGTTACAATAATTAGCAATAACATTGTCAGTCCTATCACATGTGTACATTTAAAATTATTTTTGTCATGCCAAGCCTTTGGTTTAGACAAATCATTCTTTAGGTCAGGTTGTTCAATATCCCTTTTGAATCTTTGTAGCTTTTTCTTGACCTCAGGGTCTTCCTTAACATAGGCTTTCAGTTTAACCTCTTCCTTGGTGTTTTGGTATTTTAGGGTTAATCTGTGGCTTTTCTTTGCAAAGTTTAATCTTTCCCTTCCTCCTTGTCCAGTAGGGTCAAATTCTGAACTCTTTTGTGTAACAGAATTCACTGGCTGGCTGTGTCCTTTTTGCTAACAGCTACAGGCAAGTCTTTCTCCCCCCTAGTCAGTCAGGTAATTTTGCATTAACACAAACACAAGCTTGTTTACTAGTTTTCAGATCCTCAAGCTTTACCAATTCCAAGGCTGGACTCTGTCTTAAAGAGATACCATCCATTTTCACTACCATGTTAGACTCAAGGTTCTTTTACCCTTCCATTACCAACCTCTGCTTCCACATGGAATCAGATGTCAAGTCCACTAAGCGACTACAAGTCATATCCAAAATATCTAGTGTGATGGAGCAAGGCCGGATGGCTACAGGAAAGTACTGAGGAGCAGGTATGTTAGCTCCAGGCTAAGCAAATCCCTAGTACCATGGGAACCAAAATGGCAGTTGCTCCAGGCTAATCAAGGCACCTGGGGCCAATTAAGAACTTTCTAGAAGGCACCGGAGAGAGCTACATTGATTGGAGCACCTGCAGCCAATCAGAACAGGCTAATCAAGGCACCTGGGGCCAATTAAGAACTTTCTAGAAGGCACCGGAGAGAGCTACATTGAGTGGAGCACCTGCAGCCAATCAGGACAGGCTAATCAAGGCACCTGGTATAAAAAGGGGAGCTCACTCCAGGCTAGGGAGGAGGAGCCAGAGGAAAGAAGTGTGCATGAGGAGCTGGGAGCAAGAGACACAAGGAACTAAGAACTGAGAGGGTGTACTACTGGAGGATTGAGGAAAACACCATACAATCAAGCAGCATCAGACACCAGGAGGATCCTGTGGTGAGGATAAAGAAGGTGTTTGAAGGAGGCTATGGGGAAGTAGCCCAGGGAGCTGTAGCGGTCAAGCAGCAGTTACAAGTAGCACTATAGAGACTGCTGCAATTCACAGGGCACTGGGCTGGAACCCGGAGTAGAGGGCGGGCCCGGGTTCCCCCCTAGCCCCGCTACTCCTAATCAGACATAGGAGTAGTTGATCCAGACTATGGGTTTCATCCAAGGGGAAAACCACTGAGGGGAAGAAATCCGCCAATAAGCACAGGACCTACTAGAGGAGAGGAGGAACTTTGCCACACTAGAGAGGAAAGTTTGTCTGCACTCCCCTGCATCCTTGTAACCGAGTAACCAGTAACCTGATCTTTTCTCATTACCTGAGTCACAGACTGCTTACTTAAAGAATCAACATGGAGACATTCATCTTCCAACAACATTGTCTCCCCAACAAGCTGGTTAAGCTTATAGGGCTGTTTAAATTCCCTAACAATTTTTATTTCATTTGAAACCTTATCAAAGCTATCCACACTGGGTCTTTCTAAAGCAAAGTCAGTGGATCTAGACACCTCAGAAAGACTCTGGTAGTTAGGAACTTGAAGAAGTCTTCCAAACAAACTCTTGCTTTCTCTACACAGTGATTCACCCTGAGTTATCAAATCACTTCCACACCCATCAGTTGCAGCAAACTGCTTGGAAAAACTACCCTGAAGATTTTTCACATAAATTCTTCCCTTACCCTTTTCACCCAGGGCTTGCTCTAAAGGAACATTTTCATGAGTAACAACAGACTCTTTCTGGGTTTCACTTAAATCCAGAATCACCTCTGTCCCATCAGGAGGCTTTTCATAAACCCCCCTTTCAGGTAAACTGCTAGACTTCTTAGTCACAAGATTAGAAGTATTCTCTTTCTTGTTACAAGTTTTCACACTGTCCGTGGGTAACACAGTCAAATCACCTTCATGCTTTCCTTGTGCCCTGGCTATATATCATCACCCTGATCAGATAAGGTTGTCATATCTTTACCCAGCAACATACGAGCAACAGGCAAAATAGAAGCACCAGAATAGCTTGGTCTCTGGGAGCTATTTATGACATTAACTGGACGCAACCTAGTTACAATGTCATCATCCCTAGCAGACACAAATTTAGAACCACTTCCTTCCTGGGCTTTAGCTGTATCCAGAATCAACTCTGGGTCAACTGATAAATTTTCAACCATCATAGGCTCTACAAACAGAAAAGAGGTGGAGAAATATTCCCCTTTAACAGACACACAGCTTGGGATATCCTTTCCTTTCTCCCAGCACACATGCCTATCCACAGACATCTGCTTGTAGATTGGGGTAGCTCTCTTCATAGGCAAATCTGTTAGGGCTTTAACCTGATCACCAACTTTAATCTGCTTTAGAGAAACATTTCCCTGAGCCCTATCTAATGCCAGATTCACTTCTGAGATACCAGACAGACACTCAGAAATTTCTTCCACATATACACTGCTTCTTTGCACAGATAAACAGCTATCTTCCTCATACAAACATTTGGAGAAACCCTCCATAGGCAAATCCTTGCCCCTAGTAGACATAGGTTCAGGATTATTTCTTTCCTGTGACTGGTTTGTCATCAACTTGACTGAACAAAGTTTTAATATCATCCCAATCAAAAGATCCTTAGGCAATAACTTCCTTACACCTGCTATAACTTTATGTTTAACACCATTCCATTCAAGATGGATTCTGGCTAAAGGCACACTTACAGCAAAGTAAACTCAGAAAGGATTGTGACATTCCCTTCTGGTGTTATCCGGACCAGTGATCTGCTAGGTCACTCCAGTCCTTGACTCTGGGAGCCAGCCTTACCCTGCTCTGCTGTGAGAACCCTCATTCCTGGGCTGTTCACACACAGCCTCTGGCATGTAAGCTGCTCCCAACTACTTGCAACCGAATGACACTAGCCAACATCTCCAGTCCCAGACACAACCCTAGGAACCTCCATCTTGCAGTGTCCAGTTATGCCCGCTGGACGCTGCAAGCTTATATAAGTTCATCAATTTAACAAAGAAATTGATATGTACCAGGCTTGTTATCCCAAGGGGAGTCTCTGACATGCTTCATACCAAATGCACTGCTTCAGGTAGAATAAACAAATAGATTTATTAACTACAAAGATAGATTTTAAGGCCTGGTCTACACTAGGACTTTAATTCGAATTTAGCAGCGTTAATTCGAATTAACCGCACACCCGTCCACACCATGAAGCCATTTAATTTGACATAGAGGGCTCTTTAGTTTGAATTCTGTACTCCTCCCCGACGAGGGGAGTAGCACTAAATTCGACATGGCTATGTCGAATTAGGCTAGGTGTGGATGCAAATCGAACTTAGTAGCTCCGGGAGCTATCCCACAGTGCACCACTCTGTTGACGCTCTGGACAGCAGTCCGAGCTTGGATGCTCTGACCAGCCACACAGGAAACGACCCGGGAAAATTTGAATTCCTTTTCCTGTCTGGGCACTTTGAATCTCATGTCCTGGTTGGACATCGGGGCGAGCTCAGCAGCACCGTCAACGATGCAGAGCTCTCCGGCAGAGGAGTCCAGGCAATCCCAGAATAGAAAGAGGTCCCCAGCATGGACTGACCGGGAAGTCTTGGATCTGGTTGGTGTGTGGGGCGATGAGTCTGTGCTTTTGGAGCTGCGCTCCAACAAACGGAATGCGAAGACCTATGAGAAGGTCTCCAAAGCCATGACAGACAGAGGATACAGCCGGGATGCAATGCAGTGCCACGTGAAAGTCAAGGAGCTGAGACAAGGCTACCATAAAATCAAAGCGGCAAACGGACGCTCCGGAGTCCAGCCCCAGACATGCCACTTCTACGAGGCACTGCATGCCATTCTCGGTGGGTCTGCCACCACTGCCCCACCAGTGTGCGTGGACTCTGACGAAGAGATAGTGTCGACGGCCAGTTCCTCGTCGATGTTCGAAGATGAGGAAGGAGATGAGGAGGGGGAGGCAGTCGACAGAGCTTCCAATGCTGATTTCCCCGACAGCCAGGATCTCTTCATCACCCTCACTGAGATCCCCTACCAACCCTCCGCAGCCGTTACCCCGGACCCAGAATCAGGAGAAGGATCAGTGGGTAAGTGCTTTAAACATGTTAACATTTATTTCTTAAAAGAACAGGAAAATAGACTAGGCGAACAGAAGGTCTATATACAGGGGAATGGAACAGGCATCTTCCGCGGAGATCTCCAGGAAGCTCTCCTGGAGGTAGTCGAAAAGCCTATGGAGGAGGTTCCTGGGGAGAGCTGGCTTATTGGGTGCTCCGAGGTAGCACACTTTTCCGCGCCACGCTCTCAGCTGGTACTCCGGGACCAGTGCCTTGACGAGCATCGCAGCATAGGGCCCTGGCTTGTGCTGCCTTTCATTCAGCATGCGCTCGCTCTCTCTCTCTCTCTCTCTCTCTCTCTGTGACACCCTCCTCAGGGTGATCTCGCACGCAGACTCCTGCATGTAAGTAGAGTAATTTGTGTACTATTACTATTGGTAGTGCTTCACTGTTCCTTAGAACAACAAGAAGCGTCACTTTGGAGCCACGTGCTGGAGGCTACAGAGTGGCAGCATACAGGGATCTTTTCCAAGGGAAAACCGCGAGGGGGTGGAACAGGGGCAGAGTTTATGCTTTCAGGATTGCCTGCAGCAAGAGGACAGAGCTGGACATTGACTTTTAAGCAGCCAAAAGCCTTTGGCTTACCATGCCTGGCTGCTCCACGGATTCAGCTTTCCTGCCCCGCTTGTCTGGTCTGCAGTGCAATACCCCAGGCAATGAAAGCGAATGCAGAGAAATCGAACTTTCCCTGAGTGAGTGCGCGTGAGATAGGTGCCGTCCATGGTCTGGTTCACAGACAATGAGTAGACTGTTTCATTTTTGAGAAAATGTATCTTTGTAAGCAATTCACTCCCTTTTCCCCATCACACAGCTGCAACAGTATCCCGACCTGCTCCACCATGCCCCTCACAGAGGCTGGCGCAGATTAGGTGGCGTAAGAAAAGGACACGGGACGAGATGTTTGCTGAACTTATGGGCTGCTCCAGAGCAGAGGCGGACCAGCAGAGCCAGTGGAGGGAGAACCTCACACAGCAGCAGCGCTCACACAGCGAACGGGAGGACAGATGGCGTCAGGAAGACCAGCAGGCGACTCAAATGCTGCTTGGACTACTGAGGGAGCAAACGGACACGCTCAGGCGCCTTGTTGATGTTCTTCAGGACCGCAGGCAGGAGGACAGAGCCCCCCCCCCTGCAGTGTGTCTGCAACCACCCTCCCCCGCCACACACTCCAATACCCACCTCACCCAGAATAACAAGAAGGAGGGGCACCAAGGGCAGTGAAAACTGTCTCTGAATCACAGCGGACTGCTAAATTACCCAAAAGTTCACAGTCCCTAGATTTTGAAAAGTTCTTACCTGTACTGTGTTGTCGAGTATTAAAAGTAGTTTGCTGTTAATTACTGTTTCTGTCATGTTTGTTTGCTGAAGACTTTCTGTGAAGCGGGGAGAGGGGTTTGGTAATTGAATAGGACATTCACCATGAACAAGGTACAGACATGGGGGCAGGATCAACAGCAGGTTACTCACTGAGTGCAGTCACTAGGCACCCTGGTCAGTCTGTGAGGTGTTCTTAATGTTCTGTTCATAGGCGGCAGGTGCCCTGCTCCAGGTATACTTGGAGGTGGGTCTCTCCCCCGGCCCTGCCTGGATCGGGCCCTGGCCCACGCGGGTCTCCCCCCGCCCCGTCAATTCCCTGCCTGGAGCAGGTCCCAGCGCCCACCTGCCACCCCTCCCCCGGCGTGTCGTCTCCCCCACCCCCGCGCTGCGTCCCTACCTGACAGTAGAGCGGCTACCAGCAGAAATGCTGTCTGCTGCCCTAGGGTCCTAGCGCCTGCCATCCACAAATGGCAAGGCAGGTTGCCCTCACCCTGCCCTTCTACCGTAGCCCTGAGCCTCTACAATGCCCCAAACCCTCAGCCACAGCACGCAACCCCCTACACCTCCTCCCCCTTCCCACACACCCCTCACCCCTTCCTACGCCCCCACCCCCAGCCCAGAGGCTGCACCCAAACTCCGTCCCAAAGCCTACACCCCTCACCCCTTCCTGCACACCCACCTGTAACCGTCCTCCCCCCCAGAGACCGCTGTAGGAGCAGTAGCCTATCATTCCTAGAGTCTAGAAGCGGTCTCTACATCACTGCACACCCTACCCACCACAGTCCGCGTCCCTGTTTCAACCCTTTAACGTGAAATCATTATTAAATAAAAGGTTTTTAAATAACAATGCTCCATTAACTTTATTTTTACACCTGTGTTGGAAGGGGGCAAACGGGGTGAACGGGGTATGAAACTGCAGAGGAGAGTCAACAGTAACTGGGTAAAGAAACAGGGGCAGGTTCAGCTTCTCTGTAAAGCAACTGGACAGTCATAGGTTACCCTGCTCTCTGAGGAACCTAGCTTTCAAAGCCTCCCGTATGCACAGCGCTTCCCGCTGGGATCTTCTAATGGCACGGGTGTCTGGCTGAGCGTAATCAGCAGCCAGGCGATTTGCCTCAACCTCCCATCCCGCCATAAAGGTCTCCCCCTTGCTCTCACAGAGATTGTGGAGCACACAGCAAGCTACAATAACAATGGGGATATTGTTTTCGCTGAGATCCGAGCGAGTCAGTAAGCTCCGCCATCTCCCCTTGAGACGTCCGAAAGCACACTCCACCACCATTCTGCACTTGCTCAGCCGGTAGTTGAAGAGTTCCTTCTCACTGTCCAAGGCGCCTGTATAGGGCTTCATGAGCCAGGGCATTAGCGGGTAGGCTGGGTCCCCGAGGATCACTGTAGGCATCTGCACATCCCCAACAGTTATTTTGTGGTCCGGGAAGAAACTACCTGCCTGGAGGCGTTTAAACAGACCAGAGCTCCTGAACACACGCGCATCATGAACCTTGCCCGGCCACCCGACGTTGATGTTGGTAAAGCGTCCCCTATGGTCCACCAGTGCTTGCAGCACCATTGAAAAGTAGCCCTTTCGGTTAATGTACTGGCTGGCCTGGTGGTCTGGTCCCAGGATAGGGATGTGAGTCCCATCTATAGCCCCACCGCAGTTTGGGAATCCCATCGCGACGAAGCCAGCTATGACGACCTGGACGTTTCCCAGGGTCACTACCTTCGAGAGCAGGAGTTCAACGATTGCGTTGGCTACTTGCATCACAGCAACCCCCACGGTAGATTTGCCCACACCAAAGTGGTTCGCTACTGACCGGTAGCTGTCTGGCGTGGCAAGTTTCCAGAGGGCTATGGCCACTCGCTACTGCACAGTCAGGGCTGCTCGCATCCGGGTGTCCTTGTGCTTCAGGGCAGGGGACAGCAAGTCACACAGTTCAAGGAAAGTGCCCTTACGCATCCTGAAGTTTCGCAGCCACTGTGATTCATCCCAGACCTGCAGCACTATGCAGTCCCACCAGTCCGTGCTTGTTTCCCGGGCCCAGAATCGCCATAGCATGAACGTGACCCATTGCCACCATGATCTCCACGGCGCGGCGTACCGTACTTTCTGAGAGGTCTGTGCCGCTCTGTGACCTCATGTCCTTCATGTCCTCACCGCGCTGCCAGAGCCTCCTCGCCCGATTTCTCAGCATCTGACTGTTGAAGAGGTGTACGATAAGGTGCAAGGAGTTGACAACGGCCATAAGTGCAGCGATGATCGCAGCGGGCTCCATGATCGCAGTGGAGTGCTGTGGCATCCGCGCTGTCACTTATAACAGGAAAAGTGCGCGAACTGATTTCCTGCCGGCGGGAGTGACGGTTGAATGCTGACAGTTACCAAGGACCACCCTCGACACAGTTTTCCCCCCAGCAGGCATTGGGGGGCTATACCCAGAATTCCAATGGGCAGCGGGGAGTGCGGGGACTGTGGGATAGCTTTGGAAGCTTCCCACAGTGCACCGCTTCCAAAGTCGATGCTTGCCCCGTTAATGTGGACTCACAAAGTCGAATTAGTGTCCTTAGTGTGGATACACAAATTCGACTTCGTAAGGTCGATTCCACAAATTCGACTTAAGTTGATTCGAAATAGTCTTGTAGTGTAGACATACCCTAAGTGATTATAAGTCAAAGCATAACAAGTCGGATTTGGTCAAATGAAATAAGATCAGCTGAGAATGCATTTTGCTTTTAACACTTTCAGTGCCCTTACAAACTTAGATGCTTCCCACCACAGGCTGTCTGGTTGCTCTTCAACCAGGCTTTCCCCTTTGATCAGTGCTTCAGTCGCTTGGTGGTAGTGTCTGTAGATGGAGGTGGAAGAGAAAGAGCGAGCATGGCAAACGTGTCTCCCTTTTATCATGTTCTTTCTTCCCTCTTGGCTCCCCCCCCCCCCCCGCTTCAGAGTCAGGTGAGCGTTACCTCATCGCAGTCTCAAACTGAACAAAGGAAAGGGGGGTGACTCACTCAAGAGTCCAACAGATCCTTTTGTTGCTGCCTAGGCCAGCGTCCTTTGTTCCTGTGAGGCTGGGCTGGGTTTGTCCCATACATGCCCTGATGAGGTGTGAACTGCCCCTCTGATCCTGGAGAGTTTTTGCCTGGGTTTATTTTAAGCCATGAAGACACATTTTCAGCCTCATAACTATATACATGAAATTATAACCTATAGCATTCTATAACAGTACTATAACAACAATTACTATAACAACAATGCTCACAAGCCTTCTGAAGACACCCAACATGACAAACTTTGCATTGGATACCACACAATCATTTTACAAGGATGAACATGGGGGTCCTGGGTGTTCCCACGAGGTACAGAGCATCACAAGGATTAAAATATTCACACTCTGATTTAGTAAGTAATCTGCCTCTTTGACAAAATCTTCTTTAACAAGAGGGATGTTAGAAGCTGTAATTTGCCCTAAACAGCTTTTACCATTGACTTTTACATTCTCTGCACAAGTTATGGCAGGGGTCGGCAACCTTTCAGAAGTGCTGTGCCGGGTCTTCATTTATTCACTCTAATTTAAGGTTTCATGTGCCAGTAATACATTTTAACATTTTTAGAAGGGCTCTTTCTATAAGTCTATAATATATAACTAAAGTATTGTTGTATGTAAAGTAAATAAGGTTTTTTAAATGTTTAAGAAGCTTCATTTAAAATTAAATGAAAATGCAGAGCCCCCCGGACCGGTGGACAGGACCCAGGCAGTGTGAGTGCCACTGAAAATCAGCTTGTGTGCTGCCTTTGGCACACTTGTCATAGGTTGCCTACCCCTGAGTTATGGGGTTACCTTCACCTGAGCTCTCAGTAAAAGTATTTACATAACAGGTGGCAGTGTTGGGGTAAATTTGGTTACACACAGACAACTGCTTAGAATCAAACAACATACTAACGTTACAAACTGGACAGATTTGATCCCCATCTTTACTGTTGAGAGGAGCTAGTTTTTCAGGATGATACAGTTCCTGTTGTTCCTTTATTCTCTTGAGTTGGAGCTTGTCCGTCCACTTTTGCCTTAGCTTCTCGTTCCTGCAATTGAATATGTGCCATTTTTTGTTCATGTTCAAAACACATGCATTCTCTTTCAGCAGCTTCTCCTTCCATATCAGCTTTTTTTTGCTTTTGTTCAAGTTCTAGCTGCTGATTTCTCACTGCAAGCATTTTCTCTGGGTCTGCTTCCTTATCACTGGCAATTAACTGATTGCTCTGGGGCCTTTTTCTTAAAAGACAACCTCTTCTGTGAGCACAATTCTTCCAGACTTTTTCTGTCAGGATCTTGATTGTGGGTCACTCACTGTAACTGATTTTTAACCCTTAAACTCTCCAATATCAAAATTAAATTTTGACAAGCATGTGGTTCTGATACAAAAACACAATTAACTTGTGATAATGTGTATCCAAGCACAACTATGCTACTGTGACTGAGGTCCTAGTGGGGAGTCAGTTGTGGTCACTCAATTAGGGTGAACTGCAAAGAATGGGGAAGACAAACTCCAAAAAGCTGGTGGATATTCCAATACCTAGAGTTACCAAGCCAGCATAAAACAGCTTCTTTATTACCTTACTGGTTACTCAGAAGTCCAAACAACACAGTTCCCTTAAAGTGATCCAGCCTGAGGCCTCCATCCAGATACCCATGTCAAATATGATGAAAATTTCTGTAAATCTTATTTATCATATAAGAGAAAAGGTTCCAATTCCAAAGGATTGGACACAGTACCTCCCAGGTTAATGAATGTTTCAGATCTTACCCAAATACACACTGCAGCCAATTCTTATTAACAAAACTAAATTGTATTAAAAAACAAAAGAGAGAGTATGGTTAAAATATCAATATACATACAGACAGGAGTTCAGTTCATTGAGGTTCAGATTCATAGCAGAGGTGGGGAGCTTCGTAGTTGCAGTGAGTTCCTTTAGAATTCAGTTCATAGGTTATAGTCCAATGTCCAAATCTCATATTCAGGGTGTACCCGCATAACTTGGACCTCAGTCTTGCGACTCAAACATCCCCTGATGAAGTCAAAGCAGCTCTGAGATGACAGAATCAGGACCCAAGCATCTTTTATACAATTTCATGTCTTTTGACAAGTTGGAATTCCTCAGGGAACAAAAGGTAATTAGGATGACTTTGAAGGAGGTCTATCACCAGTACTTAGCTATATGAATTAACATAAGCCCATTTGCTTGTTCCTCCACCATTCACAGTACATTTCAAAGAGAGATGAAATTTAATAGTGAAAAGTGCAAGGTCATGCATTTAGGGAGTAATAATAAGAATTTTGGTTATAAATTGGGGACACATAAATTTGAAGTAACAGAGGAGGAGAAAGACCTCAGAGTATTGGTTGATCACAGGATGATTATGGGTATGTCTACACTATGAAGTTAGGTCAAATTTATAGAAGTCGGTTTTTCAGAAATCATTTTTATACAGTCAATTGTGTGTGTCCCCACCAAAAATGCTCTAAGTGAATTAAGTCGGCAGACTGCGTCCACAGTACCGAGCCTAGCGTCGACTTCCGGAGCATTGCGCTGTGGGTAGCTGTGAGTAGCTATCCCACAGTTCCCGCAATTTCTGCTGCCCATTGGGATTCTGGGTTCAGATCCCAATGCCTGATGGGGCAAAAACAGTGTTGCGGGTGGTTCTGGGTAAATGTTGTCAGGCCCCCCTCTCCCTCCCTCCATGAAAGCAACGGCAGACAATCATTTTGCGCTTTTTTTCCTGGGTTACCTGTGCAGACGCCATACCATGGCAAGCATGGAACCTGCACAGCTGACCGTCACCGTAAGTCTTCTGGGTGCTGGCAGACGTGGGACTGCATTGCTACACAGCAGCAGACAGTGCCTTATGATTAGTAGCCAGTGTTGTCATATTCCTGGGTGCTCTTTTAACTGATCTCGGTGAGAGGTGCCTGGGCAAATGGCAGACGTGGGACTGGATTGCTACACAGCAGAAGCTTCTTGCCTTTTGGCAGCACACGGTGCATTACGACTGGTAGTCATTGTTGTTGTTGTATTCCTGGGTGCTCTTTTAACCAACCTTGGTGAGGTCAGTCACAGGCACCTGGGCAGACTCCTTCTGCTGAGCACCCAGGAGATGACAATGGCTAGCAGTCGTAATCAGTGATGAGCTGCCAAAATATTAACAACCGGTTCCCTCCTCCTCACCTCACGAGGGGGTCGTGCCCCCCTGGGGGGTCATGCCCCATCCAACCCCCCATGTTTTTTGACACCCCCGCCCTGGGACCCATGACCCATCCCCCCCTTCCCTGTCCCCTAACTGCCCTTTGCAGCCCCATCCAACCCCTCCTCTCATTCTTGATGGCCCCCCAGGACCCCTGCCCCATCCAACCACCCCTTCCCTCTGTCCCTGAGTGCCCCCACCACCTCATCCAACCCCTGCTCCTTCCTGACTGCCCCTCGGGATCCTTGCCCCCATTCAATCCCCCTGTTCCCTGCCCTCTGACCGCCCGGACCCCTATCCACCCCTCCACAACCCACCGAACACCCCCTCCCTGCTCCCTGCCTCCTTACCACACTGCCTGGGTCCGGGACCGGGTCCGCTCCACCGGGACCTCGACTGGTGCCGCGGGGCCTGACTCCCCGGGCCGGGCTGGGCCGGCACTGGGGCTGGAGCCGCAGCCGCAGCCACGGGGCCCGACTCCCCGGGCCAGGCCGGGCCAGCACCGGGGCCGGAGCTGCAGCTGCAGCCGCAGCCGCAGGGCCAGACTCCCTGGGCCAGGCCAGGCCGGCACCGGGGCCAGAGCCGCAGCCGTGGGGCCCAACTCCCCGGGCCGGCACCGGGGCCGGAGCCATGGGGCCTGACTCCCCTGGCCGGGCCGGCACCGGGGCTGGAGCTGCGGGGCCCGACTCCCCGGGCCAGGCCGGCACCGGGGCTGGAGCCGAGGGCCCGAATTCCCAGGCCGGGCCAGGCCGAAGCCGCTCGGCTGGCACCAGGGCCAGAGCCGTGGGTTCCGAGCTGGGCCGGGTCCGAGCCGCGCAGGCGGGACCAGCCCAAGCCGGGGGTGCTTGGCTGGGACTGGACTGGGGCGGTCGGCCGGGGCCAGGGGGAGCCGTCCCGCCCCCCCACCCCGCGCCTGGCTTACCTGCCTGCTGCTTTTTTCAGGCTTCCCGCGAACATTTGATTCGCGGGAAGCAGGGGAAGGTGAGGAGAAGGAGGGCGGAGCATTCAGGGGAGAGGGGGAGGTGAGCTGTGGCCGGGGGCCGGGTGGACAGCCTTTGTTAAGTTTAAAAGCTTTTAGAACCAGTTGTCCTGGAACAACCGGTTCTTGCGAACCGGTGCGAACCGGCTGGAGCTCACCACTGGTCGTAATGCAGCATCTTCTGTGTGTGACAGTTGTTTGTGTTTCTCCTTGATGCAAAGCCATCCCCTTTGTGGACTGTAATTCCCTGTAAGCCATGTCGTCAGTCAGTCAACCCTCCCTCCGTCAGAGCAGACAATCGTTTCACGCCTTTTTTCAGCCCAGATGCCATAGCACTGGGATCATGGAGCCCGCTGAGATCACCACGGCAATTATGAGCACTGTAAACACTACACACAGTATCCTGGAGTATATGCAGAACCAGAACCTGCCGAAGCAAAACCAGGCGAGGAGGCGACGGCAGTGCGGTGACGAGACTGATGAGGACATAGACATGGACACAGACTTCTCACAAAGTACAGGCCCTGGCAATGTGCACATCATGGTGTTAATGGGGCAGGTTCATGCCATGGAACGCCGATTCTGGGCCTGGGAAACAAGCACAGACTGGAGGGACCGCATAGCATTACAGGTCTGGGATGATTCCCAGTGGCTGTGAAACTTTCGCATGCGTAAGGGTACTTTCATGGAACTTTGTGACTTGCTTTCCCCTGCCCTGAAGCACCAGAATACCAAGATGAGAGCAGCCCTCACAGTTGAGAAGCGAGTGGCAATAGCCCTCTGGAAGTTTGCAACACCAGTCAGGAATCAATTTGGAGTGGGCAAATCGACTGTGGGGGCTGCTGTGATCCAAGTAGCCCACACAATAAAAGATCTGCTGATATCAAGGGTAGTGGCTCTGGGAAATGTGCAGGTCAGAGTCAATGGCTTTGCTGCAATGGGATTCCCTAACTGTGGTGGGGCGATAGACGGAACCCATATACCTATCTTGGGACCGGAGCACCAAAGCAGCCAGTACATAAACCACAAGGGGTACTTTTCAATGCTGCTACAAGCACTGGTGCGATCACAAGGGACGTTTCACCAACATCAATGTGGGATGGCTGGGAAAGGTACATGACACTAGCATCTTCAGGAACTCTGGTCTTTTCAAAAGCTGCAGGAAGGGATCTACTTCCCAGACCAGAAAATAACCGTTGGGGATGTTCAAATGCCAATAGTTATTCTTGGGGTTCCAGCCTACCCCTTACTGCCATGGCTCATGAAGCCATATACAGGCAGCCTGGACAGTAGTCAGGAGCTGTTCAACTGTAGGCTGAGCAAGTGCAGAATGGTGGTAGAATGTGCATTTGGACGTTTAAAAGCATGCTGGTGCAGTTTACTGACTCAGATAGACCTCAGTGAAACCATTGTTATTACTGCTCGCTGTGCGCTCCACAATCTCTGTGAGAGTAAGGGGGAGACATTTATGATGGGGTGGGAGGTTGAGGCAAATCACCTGGCCACTGATTACACGCAGCCAGACACCAGGGCGGTTAGAAGAGCAGGACGCGCTGTGCATCAGAGAAGCTTTGAAAACCAGTTTCATGACTGGCCCGGCTACAGTGTGAACTTTCTGTTTGTTTCTCCTTGATGAACACCCCACCACCACTGTGGTTCTTTCTACTTCCCTGTAAGCTAAACACCCTTCCCTCCCCACTTCGATCACCGCTTGCATAGGCAATAAAGTCGTTGTTGCTTCACATTCACGCATTCTTTATTAATTCATCACACAAATGGGGGGCTAACTGCCAAGGTAGCCTGGGACAGGTGGGGGCGGAGGGAAGCGCAGTGTGGGGTGGGGCAGGAGGGAAGCACAAGGCCACACCGCATTTTAAAACTTACTTAAAAACTTTAAAACTTATTGAAGGCCAGTCTTCTGTTGCTTGGGCAATCCTCTGAGGTGGAATGGTTGCGTGCCCGGAGGCCCCCCCCACCGTGTTCTTGGGTGTCTGGGTGAGGAGGCAATGGAACTTGGGGAGGAGGGCAGTTGGTTACACAGGGGCTGTAGCGGCGGTCTGTGCTCCCGCTGCCTTTCCTGCAGCTCAACCATACACTGGAGCATATCAGTTTGATGCTCTATCAGTCGGAGCATCGACTCTTGCCTTTTGTCAGCAAGCTGACGCCACCTATCCTCTTCAGCCCTCCACCTCTCCTCGCATTCCTGTTGTGCTTTTCTGCACTGTGACATCGTCTGCCTCCACGCATTCTGGTGTGCTCTGTCTGTCTGGGAGGACAGCAGTAGCTCTGAGAACATCTCATCCAAAGTGCGTTTTTTTCACCTTCTAATATTCGCTAGCCTCTGCGAAGGAGAAACATTTGCTGCTGCTGGGGGGAAAGGGAGATTGGTGTTGAAAAAGACACATTTTAGAGAACAATAGGATCACTCTTTCCCGTTAAACCTTGCTGTTCATATTACACAGCACATGTGCTTTCGTTACAAGGTAGCATTTTGCCTCTTATATTGAGGGCCTGCCGGTGTGGTGTGAGAGATCACTCACGCAGTGCCAGGCAACAGAATTTGGCTTGCAGGCAGCCATGGTAAGCCACAGTCTTTTGGCTTCTTTAACCTTCATAACATGTGGGAATGGTTTCAAACAGCAGTGCCCTCATTTCCCATACCAAGCGGCCGTTGGATTGGCCATTTAAAATGGGTTTGCAATTTAAAAGGAGAGGCTGTGGTTTGCGGGTTAGCATGCAGCACAAACCCAAATACCCCCCCCCACACACACACACACGCTATTCTCTGGGATGATCACTTCACCCTCCCCTTCCCCACCGCATGGCTAACAATGGGGAACATTTCTGTTCAGCCACAGCCAAACAGCAGAGCAGGAACGGGTACCTCTGAATGTCCCTTTAATAAAAGCACCCTATTTCAACCAGGTGACCATGAATGATATCACTCTCCTGAGGATAACACTAGAAAGAGATAAGGAACGGATGTTGTCTGAATGCCGGCAAACACCGGGATTTGCACTCCATCCCCACACACGTTAACAGACTTTTGCAGTAGCTGGGGCAGATTAATCATTAAACACGCTTACTTTTAAACCATATGTAATATTTACAAAGGTACACTCACCAGAGGTCCCTTCTCCACCTAGAGGGTCCGTGAGTATGCCTTGGGTTGGTTCGGGGGGTACTGGCTCCAGGTCCAGGGTGAGAAACATATCTTGGCTGTTGGGGAAACCGGTTTCTCTGCTTCCTTGCTGTGAGCTATCTTCAATCTCTTCATCATCATCTTCCTTGTCCCCAAAACCCGCTTCCTTGTTGCATGATTCTCCATTGACGGAGTCAAAGCACAGGGTTGGGGTAGTGGTGGCTGCACCCCCTAGCACAGCATGCAGCTCAGCATAGAAGTGGCATGTCTGCAGCTCTGCCCCCAACCTTCCGTTTGCCTCTCTGGTTTTGTGGTAGGCTTGCCTTAGTTCCTTAATTTTCACGTGGCTCTGCTGTGCGTCCCTGTTATGGCCTCTGTCCTTCATGCCCTTTGAGACTTTTTCTAATGTTTTGGTGTTTTGTTTACTGGAACGGAGTTCAGCTAGCACGGATTCGTCTCCCCATATGGCGAGCAGGTCCCATACCTCCTGTTCAGTCCATGCTGGAGCTCTTTTGCGATCCTGGGACTCCATCATGGTTACCTCTGCTGCTGAGATCTGCACTCACCTGCACCTTGCCATGCTGGCCAAACAGGAAATGAGATTCAAAAGTTCGCAAGCCTTTTCCTGTCTACCTGGCCAGTGCATCTGAGTTGAGAGCGCTGTCCAGAACGGTCACAATGGAGCACTCTGGGATAGCTCCCAGAGGCCAATACCATTGAATTGCATCCACACTACCCCAAATTCGACCCGGCAAAGCCAATTTTAGCGCTAATCCCCTCGTCGGAGGTGGAGTAAAGAAATCAATTTAAAGAGCCCTTTAAGTCGAAAAAAAGGGCTTCGCCATGTGGACGTGTCCAGGCTTAAATTGAGGTAACACTGCTAAATTCGACCTAAAATCATAGTGTAGACCAGGCCTATGAGCCGCCAATGTGATATGGCCTTTAAAAAAGCTAATGTGGTCTTGGGATGCATCAGGCGAGGTATTTCCAGTAAAGATAAGGAGGTGTTAGTACCATTATACAAGGCACTGGTGAGACCTCATCTGGAATATTGTGTGCAGTTCTGGTCTCCCATGTTTAAGAAGGATGAATTCAAGCTGGAACAGGTACAGAGACGGGCTACTAGGATGATCCGAGGAATGGAAAACCTGTCTTATGAAAGGAGACTCAAAGAGCTTGGCTTGTTTAGTCTAACCAAAAGAAGGCTGAGGGGAGATATGATTGATATTTATAAATATATCAGAGGGATAAATATCAGGGTGGAAGAGGAATTATTTAAGTTTAGTACCAGTGTGGACACAAGAACAAATGGATATAAACTGGACACTAGAAAGTTTTGACTTGAAATTAGACGAAGGTTTCTAACCGTTAGAGGAGTGAAGTTCTGGAACAGCCTTCCAAGGGTAGTAGTGGGAGCAAAAGTCATATCTGGCTTCGAGACTAAGCTTGATAAGTTTATGGAGTGGGGGATGGTATGATGGGATAGCCTAATTTTGGCAATTAATTCATCTGCGATTATTAGCAGGTAAATATGCCCAATGGTCTGTGATGGGATGTTAGATGGGGTGGGATCTGAGTTACTGCAGAGAATTCTTTCCTGGGTGCTGGCTGGTGAGTCTTGCCCACATGCTCAGGGTTTAACTGATCGCCATATTTGAGGTTGGGAAGGAATTTTCCTCCAGGGCAGATTGGCAGAGGCCCTGGAGGTTTTTCACCTTCCTCTGCAGCATGGAGCACAGGTCACTTGCTTGAGGATTCTCTGCACCTTGAGGTCTTTAAACCACAATTTGAGGACTTCAATAACTTAGACATAGGTTCGGGGTTTGTTACAGGAGTGGGTGGGTGAGATTCTGTGGCCTGTATTGTGCAGGAGGTCAGACTAGATGATCATAATGGTCCCTTCTGACCTTAAAGTCTATGAGTCTATGAGATGAATACTGAGATATCCCGTGTTTACAATTCATTTACATGATAGGATGTTCTTCTGACCTCTGAATTATCAGAATACAGCAAAGACAGAGACTGTTGATTACATTGTCCACTCTACTCATACATATGTAAATACACAAAAACACAAACATTAGCTCCTCACGTGTCTTTTGAGGGTTATTTATTTTGCAGGATGTTTACCCCTTGTAGCTATGCAGGTGACCAGACAGCAAATGTGAAAAATCGGGACAGGGGGTGGGGGGTGACCAGATGTCCTGATTTTATAGGGACAGTCCCGATTTTGGGGTCTTTTTCTTATATAGGCTCCTATTACCCCCCCACCCCCCACCCCCTGTCCTGATTTTTCACATTTGCTGTCTGGTCACCCTAGCGGCATGTGGAACAGGTCACTTGCAGGTTTGAACTAATCATAGAATCATAGAATCTCAGGGTTGGAAGGGACCTCAGGAGGTCATCTAGTCCAACCCCCTGCTCAAAGCAGGACCAAACCCAACTAAATCATCCCAGCCAGGGCTTTGTCAAGCCTGACCTTAAAAACCTCTAAGGAAGGAGATTCCACCACCTCCCTAGGTAACCCATTCCAGTTCTTCACCACCCTACTAGTGAAAAAGTTTTTCCTAATGTCCAACCTAAACCTCCCCCTCTGCAACTTGAGACCATTACTCCTTGTTCTGTCATCTTCTACCACTGAGAACAGTCTAGATCCATCCTCTTTGGAACCCCCTTTCAGGTAGTTGAAAGCAGCTATCGAATCCCCCCTCATTCTTCTCTTCTGCAGACTAAACAATCCCAGTTCCCTCAGCCTCTCCTCATAAGTCATGTGCTCCAGCCCCCAAATCATTTTTGTTGCCCTCCGCTGGACTCTCTCCAATTTATCCACATCCTTCTTGTAGTGTGGGGCCCAAAACTGGACACAGTACTCCAAATGAGGCCTCACCAGTGCTGAGTAGAGGGGAATGATCACATCCCTCGATCTGCTGGAAATGCCCCTACTTATACAACCCAAAATGCCATTAGCCTTCTTGGCAACAAGGGCACACTGTTGACTCATATTCAGCTTTTCGTCCACCGTAACCCCTAGGGCCTTTTCTGCAGAACTGCTGCCCAGCCATTCGGTCCCTAGTCTGTAGCAGTGCATGGGATTCTTCCATCCTAAGTGCAGGACTATGCACTTGTCCTTGTTGAACCTCATCATATTTCTTTTGGCCCAATCCTCTAATTTGTCTAGGTCCCTCTGTATCCTATCCCTACCCTCCAGCGTATCAACCACTCCTCCCAGTTTAGTGTCATCTGCAAACTTGCTAAGGGTGCAGTCCACACCATCCTCCACATCGTTAATGAAGATATTGAATAAAACCGGCCCCAGCACCGACCCTTGGGGCACTCCACTTGATACCGGCTGCCAACTAGACATGGAACCATTGATCACTACCCGTTGAGCCCGACCATCTAGCCAGTTTTCTATCCACCTTACCGTCCATTCATCCAGCCCATACTTCTTTAACTTGCTGGCAAGAATACTGTGGTGGATTCTCTGTAACTTTCCGGTTTGAGGAGTACAAGTACGCAGCCAGAGGTTAGGTGCTATTACAGGAGTGGGTGGGTCAGGGTGAGATTCTCTGGCCTGAGATGTACCCGAGATAATCATGATGGTCCCTTCTGACCTTAAAGTCTGTGAAATTTGTTCACAGGACTGGGAAGTAATTCAACTGGACTGACAATATTCTCAGCTAGCAGAAGTTTCTAGGCAAAGGGAGATGCAAACCAAAAAACAGCCCCACCCCACCCCCACCAGAAAACACAAGCCCCTCCCCTGTCCACTGCATAGGTGTTCGTGACATCTATAACACAGGCAGGCAGGCATATTAGCCTTGTGTCTGACCATCTTCACAGTATTTTACCACAGGGGCCATGTGACATTTCTGTCAAAAGCTATGAAGTAACTGATTGTCATGACTATTGTGAGATGTTTGCATGTGAAACATGTAACATGTAGAATATCATGTTCCTCATCTACTGGGAGGGAAACCTGAGGAGAAAGAGTTGACCAATCAACATAAGAACAATTAACATCCTCAGAGGCACCCTAAGTTTACTGTTTGGACTAGACGCAGGCTGGCGATTTACAAAGACAAACAAACCCCAGCAGAGTTCTCAGAAGAGTGGGCCGCCTGGGCTAAGAGACAGTTGCTTGTGATTGCATAAGAGAAGAAGAAATAGCCCAAATGGTTATCCATTACAGAGGAGTGACTGCCAGCCGCACTCCCAGTGATAAAGCCACCACCGCTCGTTCAGGGTGGTTATTTTTTAATCACTGGGCGAGCTCTCCTCCATGACAAAGCATGACTACATTGCCCATGTCGCAGCGCAGCTGCGGCCGCACTATAACATGAGCAATTCAGTTTTACTATAAACCTGCCTAAGGGCATGTCTACACTGGCAGAGTTACAGTGCTGGAAGTTACGGCGCCGCTTAGGTCTGGTCTACACTACGAGTTTAGGTCGAATTTAGCAGCGTTAAATTGAATTAACCCTGCACCCATCCACACAACAAAGCCATTTTTATCGACATAAAGGGCTCTTAAAATCGATTTTTGTACTCCTCCCCGACGAGGGGAGTAGCTCTGAAATCGACATTGCTGGTTCAAATTAGGGTTAGTGTGGACGCAATTTGACGGTATTGGCCTCCGGAAGCTATCCCACAGTGCACCATTGTGACCGCTCTGGACAGCAATCTGAACTTGGATGCACTAGCCAGGTAGACAGGAAAAGTCCCGTGACCTTTTGAATTTCATTTCCTGTTCGCTTAGCATGGAGAGCTGATCAGCACAGGTGACCATGCAGAGCTCATCAGCACAGGTGACCATGCAGTCCCAGAATCGAAAAAGAGCTCCAGCATGGACCATACGGGAGGTACTGGATCTGATCGCTGTATGGGGAGATGAATTGGTGCTATCAGAACTCCGTTCCAAAAGATGGAATGCCAAAACATTTGAAAAAATCTCCAAGGCCATGATTGCGAACGGGGAAGATGATGAGGAGGAGGAGGTTGAGGAGAGCACACAGCACATCGTTCTCCCCGACAGCCAGGATCTTTTTCTCACCCTGACTGAAATACCCTCCCAACCCGGTATCCTGGACCATGAAGCCATGGAAGGGACCTCTGGTGAGTGTACCTTTGTAAATATAAAACATGGTTTAAAAGCAAGCGCTTTTTAATGATTAATTTGCCCTGAGGATTTGGGATGCATTCGCGGCCAGTACAGCTACTGGAAAAGTCTGTTAACATGTCTGAGGATGGAGCGGAAATCCTCCAGGGACATCTGCATGAAGCTGTCCTGGAGGTACTCCAAAAGCCTTTGCAGAAGGTTTCTGGGAAGAGCAGCCTTATTCCGTCCTCCATGGTAAGGCACTTTACCACACCATACTAGTTGCAAGTAATCTGGTATCATTGCATGACAAAGCCTGGCAGCATATGGTCCCAGTGTTTGCTGGCATTCAAGCAACATCCATTCTTTATCTCTCTGTGTTATCCTCAGGAGAGTGATATCGTTCATGGTAACCTCATTGAAATACGGGAATTTAATTAAGGGGACATTCATAGGTGGCCATTCCTATTGGGCTGTTTGCCTGTGGCTGAAAAGTAATCCTCCCCACAATTAGCCAAGCGGTGGGTGGTGGCTGGGGGGCGGGGCATTGGTGCTGAGCTGTTCGTGTTTGGCTAGCAGGAATCTTCCCTGATACCAGCCACGCAGTTGGGAAAGGGCTAAAGCGATCATCACAGAGAAAAGGATGTGTGTGGGGGGGTTTTCATGCTGAGCTGTTCGTGTTTGGCTAGCAGGGAGCTTCCCTGATACCAGCCATGCGGTGCAGTGGGGGTGGGGGTGGGGGTTAAAGTGGTCATCCCAGAGAAAAGGATGGGAAGGGGCAGTTAATTTGGGTTCTGCTGCTGCACGTTAACATTCTGCTGCTGCATGAAAACCACAGCCCTAAATGGACAACTCAATGGGCTTTGCTTGGTATGGGAAAGGAGGGTGCTGCTGTTATGAAGGTTGCAGAAGCCGAAAGACTATGGCTTACCATGGCCGCCTGAAAGCCGAATTCTGTTGCCCGGGGTGTTTGATCTCTAACACCAAAGCCGCAGGCACTCAATATAAGATGCAAAAAATGACCTTGTATCGAAATCACATGTGCTATGTAATGTGAATAGTGTTGTTCACTGTGAAAGAGTATACCCATTGTTCTGTAAAATCTATCTTTTTAAATACTTCTCTCCCTTTTTTTCCTCCCACAGCTGCAAATGTTTCAAGCCTCCCTCCTCCGTCCCAAAGGCTATCTCAGATAAGGCAGTGGAAAAAAACGCACCCGCAATGAAATGTTCTCTGAGATCATGCAGGCGTCCCACACTGAGGGTACGTCTACACTATGGGATTATTCTGATTTTACATAAACCGGTTTAGCAAAACAGATTGTATAAAATCAAGTGCGCGCGGCCACACTAAACACATTAAATCGGTGGTGTGCGTCCACGGTCCGAGGCTAGCGTCGATTTCTGGAGCGTTGCACTGTGGGTAGCTATTCCGTAGCTATCCCATAGTTCCCGCAGCCTCCCCCGCCCCTTGGAATTTCCGGGTTGAGATCCCAGTGCCTGATGGGGCAAAAATCATTGTCGCGGGTGGTTCTGGGTAAATGTCGTCAGTCACTCCTTCCTCTGGGAAAGCAATGGCAGACAAGCATTTCACGCCTTTTTTCCCTGGATTGCCCTGGCAGATGCCATAGCATGGCAATCATGGAGCCTGTTTTGCCTTTTGTGACTATCACCGTATGTGTACTAGATGCTGCTCACAGAGGCGATTCAGCAGCGCTACACAGCAGCATGCTTTTGCTTTTGCATGACAGCAGAGATGGTTACTAGCCATACTGTACCATCTACCATACCATAAATTGGTAATAAGATGATCATGGTTACCAGTCCTTTTGCACTGTACCATTTGCTGCTGTCATAAGTGCTCCTGGCTGATCAGCCAGGGGCGCAAAAGCCGAAATTGGGAATGACTCCCTGAGTCAAACCCTCCTTTTTGCTATCTAAAAATAGAATCAGTCCTGCCTAGAATATGGGCAAGTGTACTAGAGAACCACTGTATCATAGAACCAGAGAGCACAGCTGCTCTGTGTCAGATCCCACAGAAATTATGAGCTGTATGCTATTCACAGGGGGTGCTCCTGCAACAACCCCACCTGTTGATTCCGTTCTTCCCCCAGCCTTCCTGGGCTACCATAGCATTGTCCCCCCACTTGTGTGATGAAGTAATAAAGAATGCAGGAATAAGACACAGTGACTTGTTAGTGAGAAATGAGTGGAAGGCAGCCTCCAGCTGCTATGATAGTCCAGACAGGACAGTAAGGAGTGTGGAAGAGAGGAGCCCAGCATCCCTCTGCTAGTCCAGGGGCAATTGAATCTTTTCTTTACACATGAAGGGTGGGGGCTGATGGAGCTCAGCCCCCTGTTGCTATGATGACGATGGTTATCAGCCATACTGCACCATCTACCAGGAAAAATTAGGGCCAGGCGCCCTTGATTGACCTAACTGATGCTAGTCAGCATGGTTACCAGTCCTTTTGCACTGCCCCATGTGCCAATAGGCTGATGATGAGGACGGGTACCAGTCATATTGCACCATCAGCCACCCATGGGGGGGGGGGAGCAAGGATGTTGGTGTTGAGTGCTGCAGCATCGCATCTATCTGCAGCATTCAGTAAAGATAGAGTGACATGTTAAAGAGTCAAGAGAGGATTTTTTTCCCCTTTTACTTCTGGGGGTGGGTGGGGGGGTGCGTAAATTGCCGAGCTATGCCCTGACCCACCGCGGACACTGTGTTTGACCCTAGAAGCATTTGGAGCTCAGCCAAGAATGCAAATACTTTTCGGAGACTGCAGGAACTGTGGGATAGCTTGAGTCCTCCAGTCCATGAGCGTCCATTTGATTCTTTGGCTTTCCGTTACGCTTGTCACGCAGCAGTGCGCTGAGCCCCTGCTATGGCGTCTGTCTGGAGATTTTTTTAAAATGATTTTGAATTTCGTCTTCTGTAACGGAGCGCTGATAGAACAGATTTGCCTGCCCTTACAGCGATCACATCCGCATGGTCCATGCGGGAGCTCTTTATTTTGATTTTTAACTGCATCGCCACACGTGCTGATCGGAGCTCCACGCTGGGCAAACAGGAAATATTCAAAAGTTTGCGGGGCTTTTCCTGTCTACCTGGCCACTGCATCCGAGTTCAGATTGCTGTCCAGAGCGGTCAGTGGTGCACTGTGGGATACCGCCCGGAGGCCAATACCGTCGATCTGTGGCCACACTAACCCTAATCCGATATGATAATACTGATATTAGCGCTACTCCTCTCATTAGGGAGGAGTACAGAAACCGGTTTAAAGAGCCCTTTATACCGATATAAAGGACCTCTCAGTGTGGACAGGTGTGGCGTTAAATCAGTTTTACACTTCTAAAACCAGTTTAAACGCCTAGTGTAGACCAGGCCTGAAAGAGCTCAGCAGAAAGTATGGAGGGACGCAATAGCACAGGACAGGAAAGCGGCCAGTGAATGTGAGGAGAGGTGGCGGCAGGAAGATCAGAGGAGGCAGGATGCAATGCTGGGGCTAGTGTGGGAACAAATGGACATGATCTGGCATTTGGTGGAGGTTCAGAAATGTCAGCTGGAGAGACTGCTGCTGCAGCCCCTGTTTAACCACCTTCCCTCCTCCCCATGTTCCATAGCCGCCTCCTCACCCAGACGCCCAAGAATGCGGGGTTTGGGGGGGGAGGCTCCGGGCACTCAACCACTCCACCCCAGTGGACAAGAAGGCTGTCATTCAACAAGTATTGAAGTGGTCTTTTCCTCCCCCACCCCACCTGGGCTACGTTGTGAGTTATCTCCCTATTTTTATAATAAATTAATAAAGAATACATGGTTTTTAAACAATAATGACTTTATTTCCAAGCTGTGATCAAAAGGGGGAGGGCGGTTGGCTTACAGGGAATTAGTCTCACCTAAGGGGGCGGGTTTTCATCAAGGAGAAACAAATAGAACTGTCACTCTGTAGCCTGGCCAGTCATGAAACTGGTTTTCAAAGCTTCTCTGATGTGCAATGCTTCCTGATGTGCTCTTCTAATCGCCCTCATGTCTGGCTGCGTGTAATCAGCAGCCAGGCGATTTTCCTCAAGCTCCCACCCCGCCATAAATGTCTCCCCCTTACTCTCACAGATATTGTGGAGCGCACAGCAAGCGGCAATAACAATAGGGATATTGGTTTCACTGAGATCTGAGTGAGTCAGTAAACTGCGCCAGTGACCCTTCAAACATCCAAATGCACACTCTACTACCATTCTGCACTTCTGAACAGTCCTTACTACTGTCCAGGGTGCCTGTGTACAGCTTCATGAGCCAGGGCATTAAGGGGTAGGCTGGGTCCCCAAGGATAACTATTGGCATTTCAACATCCTCAACAGTTATTTTCTGGTCTGGGAAGTAGATCCCTTCCTGCAGCTGTTTAAACAGACCAGAGTTCCTGAAGACGTGAGCGTCATGAACCTTTCCCAGCCATCTCACATTGATGTTGGTGAAACGTCCCTTGTGATCCACCTGTGCTTTCAGCACCATTGAAAAGTACCCCTTGTGGTTTATGTACTGGCTGCCTTGGTGCTCTGGTCCCAAGATAGGGATATGGGTTCTGTCTATCACCACACCACAGTTAGGGAATCCCATTGCAGCAAAGCCATCGACTCTGACCTGCACATTTCCCAGAAATCACAGCAGCCCCCACAGTAGATTTGCCCACTCCAAATTGATTCCCGACTGACCGGTAGCTGTCTGGCATTGCTAGCTTCCAGAGGGCTGTTGCCACTCGTTTCTCATCTGTGAGGGCTGCTCTCATCTTGGCATTCTGGCGCTTCAGGGAAAGCAAGTCACAAAGTTCCATGAAAGTGCCCTTACACATGCAAAAGTTTCGCAGCCACTGGGAATCATCCCAGACCTGCAACACTATGCAGTCCCACCAGTCCGTGCTTGTTTCCCGGGCCCAGAATCGGCGTTCCACAGCACGAACCTGCCCCATTAATACCATGATGTCCACATTGCCAGGGCCCGCCCTTTGAGAGAAGTCTGTGTCCATGTCCTCATCACTCTCGTCACCGCGCTGCCATCACCTCCTTGCTGGGTTTTTCAGCTTCTGATAATGCGCGAGGTGTTTACAATGCTCATAACTGCTGCGGTGAGCTGAACGGGCTCCATGCCTGCTGTGCTATGGGCAATCCAGGGAAAAGGGCGCAAAAATGATTGTCTGCCGTTGCTTTCATGGCCCCATCAGGCATTGGGAGCTCAACCCAGAGTTCCAGTGGGCAGCAGGTGTTGTAGGAGCAGCAGTGATCTGTATGGTACGTATAACCTGTATGCTCAAAAGGTCTGTTACACTCCCCCCACCTCCCTCTTTGAATACCTGTGAAGTGGCTTTCCCCCACCCCTCCCTCCTGGAATGCTTGTGGGATGAATGGGCTGGTTGAACAGCTGGAAGATCAGAAGAGCTCCCAGGTAGACAAGGTGTCTGGGACTCTAATTAGGCAGTGCTCACATACCCAATGCATGGACACTGCATGGACACTGCCTGAGGTGGAGTGTGACCAACCAGATGCAGCCAAGTCATTTCTAGTCACAGGCCATGAGGAGCAGGTCCTTAAAAGGGGAAGGGGCCATGTGCTCAGCAGTGCACTCACAAGCTTGTACCTCCTGTGAAGGCCCTTTGCCCGGACCGCCTGGCCTGTGGTTCCCTGCGTTGCATTTCATCGTGCCTCAGGAAGATATACCTTCATCACACCATCCATTGCTGTGCTGTGGGACACTTACCTTAAAGAATCCTGACATCTCCAGTGCCGTGCCTGTCCTGGGAGCGTGAGTATGAGAGTGTGAATGTGACCCCCCCACACCCACTTCTTTTGACTTTAGCTATCAGTATAATAAACGTGCTGCTTTCTGCCAAACTCTGGTGGGTCATTAGTCCTCCCTAAGCTTACCAGCTGGCCCAATTTTGGGTAACAGCGGGGACTGCGGGAACTGTGGGATAGCTACCACAGTGCACCACTCGGAATGTCGACACTTGCCACGGTACTATGGACACACACTGCCGAATTAATGTGCTTAGTGTGGATGTATGCACTCGACTTTATACAATCTGTTCCCCAAAATCAACTTCTGTAAAATCGGAGTAATTTCGTAGTGTAGACATACCCTCAGAGAGCACAGAAGGAAAACCGCTGTTGTGTGTTCATGCTGTCAGCTGCCTGCGCAATAGCGTGTTCACACTTGTGGCACTTGCAGCAGTATTTGGAGCGTTGCACTCTGGGGAGCTATCCCACAGAGCATTTCTTCCTCTTCTGTCACTAATAGTTGTGGGAAAACAGAGAGAGTCGTGGGGCATCCTGGGTCCTGTCCCAATGCCCCGTGATGCATTGTTTCACATCCCAGAAATCCCTGTGCTTCTGTCCACATTTGGTGCCATCTTTCAACGGTTTGTGACTGCGTGCCCTGTCTCTTTGGGCTGCAGGAATGGATCCCAAACTGTTGACCAGTATGCTGCTCGCTCTGACTTAACACATCACAAGTGGCAGTGGAGTTATTCCTTAAACTACAAAGACAAGAGGAGTGCAACATTGATCTTGCCACATGTACTAGCTACGACATAAGATTGCTTGTGGCATTCACGGAGGTGCTGACCACAGTGGAGCGTTGCTTTTGGGCTCAGGAAACAAGCATTTTGAGATGGGATCACATCGTGGTGCACATCTGGGATGACGAGCAGTGGCTGCAGAACTTTCGGATGAGGAAAGACACATTCATGAGACTGTGTGATGAGCTCACCCCAGCCCTGTGGTGCAAGGACACGAGAATGAGAGCTGCCCTGCCACTGGAGAAGCACGTGGCAATTGCACTCTGGAAGCTGGTTACTCCAGACTGCTACCGATCGGTCACTAACCAGTTCGGAGTGGGAAAGTTGACCGTTGGACTCGTGTTGACGGAAATCTGCAGGGCCATTAATCTCATCCTGCTCTGAAAGATCATGACTCTGGGCAACGTGCTTCCCTAACTGCAGAGGGGCAATATATGGTACGCATATTCCAATTCTGGCACCAGACCACCTAGCCACCAAGTACATTAATCGCAAGGTGTATTTCTCAATGGTTCTCCAGTGCTTGTGGCTCACCGTGGGTGTTTCACAGACATTAACACAGGCTGGTCTGGAAAGGTGCATGATGCATGCATCTTTCGGAACACTGGCCTGTTAAGGAAGCTGCAAGCAGGGACTTTTTTCATGGAACAGAAGATAACCATAGGAGAAGTCAAAATGCCCATTGTGATCCTGGGAGATCTTGCCTACCCCTTAATGCTGTGGCTTATGAAGCCATACATGGGGCAACTTGACAGCAGCAAGGAGCAGTTCAACAACAGGTTGAACAAGTGCAGAATGACTGTTGAGTGTGCTTTTGGCCGTTTAAAGGCCCGCTGGCGCTGCCTCAGTGGGAAGCTGGACCTGGCCGATATTCCTATGCTTATAGCCGCGTGCTGTATGCTCCATAATATTTGTGAAGGGAAGGGTGAAAGCTTCACTCAGAGCTGGACCGCAGAGGCTCAGTGCCTGGAGGCTGAGTTTGAACAGCCAGAGATCAGGGCTATTAGAGGGGTGCAGTGCGGGGCCATAAGGATCAGGGATGCCTTGAGGCAGCAATTTGAAGCTGAAACCCACTAATATTTGTTGCTATGCTTAGGAGTGCAGTTCTTGTAATGCTAGGAGGTGATTGGTGCAGACGATGCAATATGAAGGATTATCAGTTGTCTGTTGCTTTTCAGGGATCTGTTTGCTTTCAGTTAATAGACTAAAGATTGCTTTCAAACCAACACAATTCTTTTATTAAAAAACAACAACCGGAGGAGAGAGTCTGCTTGGCACTCCATAACATTTAAGAGCCACTCTGTGGCTTCATTCTGGCGTGCTGCGTTCTCCTTTCGGTCCTTCTTCTCGCTCTCCTGCCGATAACAAAGAGGGAGGCTGGGCTCCCAAGGTCATCTCTGTGAAGTTTAAATGTAACATTTTACAGAAGCAGTATTGTTTGCAACACAGAGAACACTGATTCGGTGATTTAAAACATAGCTAGTACTCACACGCCTGTCACTAACTGGCTGACCCCACATGAGCCACAAGACCCCCAAAATGGTGAGTAGCCACAGAGGCAGGGTAAATCACTCTTCCCGGACGCTGCTGTACACTGGGTATGTGGATCTTGGGGAGAGCCAGACTGATAATCATTCCTGTCCCCACACTTTCCACAGGATGTGATCATTATGGAAGATATCTCACTGCTGAGGGTGAGCAGGGAATCAAGGGAGAGTCTTCTCCAAGACTGTGGCTTCCGCCCTGGCCCCTATGAGGCTTGCCTGTGTGCAGCAATGGTTCCCCCCTTCTCCCTCACTTCCATGATGGTATAGTGGCACGGGAAAGTTACAGTTAATGGGACAAGAAACAAGGCAGCTCTGCCAAAGAACCTGTGGATCTGAGGCAGATTCCCGTGAAGTGAGGGAGTCAATCAACAGTCTGTTCCACCACTCAGAGTAGGCATGCGGTGGGAGACAAGCCTGCTTCCTGCAACCCTCCTGCCCGCAACAACTCGCTTCAGCAATTCTCACAATCAAATCCATTTACCAGGGGCCTCCTTTCCTGTTTGTGCTTCACCAACATCTGATGGCTGTGACTGGCTAGCCTCCTCTACGGTAGAAAAGAGCTCTTGGCTGCATGCATCTCTGACCTCCGAGTCATCCTCTGCCTCTGGGTCCCCCTCCACATCCTCGCCCAAGATTTCTTCCTCCTGGCTCGGTCCACTCTCAACTGGCACGTGAGCCACCAAAGTATCCACAGCAGTCTTTGCAGTGAAGGTGGGGTCGCCACTGAGTATCGTGTCCATCTCTTTGTAGAACCGTCAGCTTGTGGACACAGCACCAGAGCAGCGGTTTGCCTCCCACGCCTTGTGGTAGGCGTTCTGCAGCTCCTTCACTTTGACCCTGCACTGCAGTGTGTCTCAGTCATGGACCCTTTCTGTCATGCATCGTGAAATCTGTCCATAGGTATCATAATTCTTACGGCTGGAGCGCAACTGGGACTGGACAGCATCCTCTCCCCAAATGCTGATGAGGTTCAGCAGCTTCTCATTGCTCCAAGCAGGGGATCGCCTGGTTCATGGAGCAGGCATGGCCACCTGGGAAGATGCACTGAGACCACTGCACGTGTCACCGAGCAAACAGGAAGGGGACTTTCAAAATTCCAAAGGAATTTATGGGGTGGGGATGATGGTTGGTCACTTGAGGGAAGGGCAGTAGAGTTCAAACTGATGACCAGCGAGGCAAGAATAGCATTGTGGGGCACCTCCCGGAGGCCAATCGCAGCACTGTAATCGACCACGGTGTCTACGCTGGCACTGCAGTGCTGTAGCCCCGGTGCAGAAAGCTGTCTGCCTTTTGTTGGGGTGGTTTTTTTACAGCGCTGCAACTGTGCAGTTTCTGTGCACTAAGTGGCTTGGCAGTGTGTACACCCCGGGAGTTACAGCGTGGAAAGCTGCTTTACTGCGCAGAAACTTGCCAGTGTAGACAGGGCCTAAGTGGCATGCTATGGAGAGCGATGGACTGAGGGAAAGCCAGTGAATTGACGCAGCAGATCAGTGGACACTGCAGGTGTCCAGAAGACAGAGGACTGGGCACTTGGAGTGTAACCAAGTGAGGTATGTACATTGCTAGCCTGCAAAGGGAAACTGTGGGGGCTTGGAGCTGAGCACCTCTGTGACCAGTAACTGGTGGCAGGGGAGAGTTTCCCCTGTGGGGGAATAGCAGGTCTCTCTTGCTGTAAGCAGCTGGTACTAATTCATCCCAGACACCTCAGGTAACCCCCAAAACAATGTCACAACACTACACTGTGTTTATTCAACTGCTAGACCAAATCCTTTTCCAACCCCCACTTGCCCCAGCTTGTGCAACATGGCTCAATGTGGGGGAGAGGCCAGACAGCAGGGACAGGGACGGTAACAATTTTGTAATCTTCCAAGGGAAAAAGGACAGGTGTGACTAACTTTTCCTCAGACAACTGAAGTATTCTCCCTTTCCATTCCCCTTTCCCCCTCCTGGACCTAGATTCCTCTCCAGCTGCCATCCCTCCTCTCCTCTCGGTAAGATTGCTGGGGTGGGGAGGGGGAAAGAATCACTGAATTGTATAATCTTCCAACAGGCAAGAGACAGCTGTTACTAACTTTAGACAAAACTATAAAAAAAACTTTTCTTCAACTGTGCCATCCTCAGCTGGGGCCTTTCTAAACCCATCCCCTTCCTTTCTCCAGTCTGTGTGGCCATGGGACCATCACTGCCAGTCGGACAATAAATGCAGACAGAGGCACAGAGATTGCTTGGTGATCTGTTTTAGAGCCTCTGCCAGATGCATAATAGTGGCTTATCAGAAATTAATAAAAACCATTGATTTATAGCCATGCCTTGCTCATGAGCCATTTAAGGGCTGAAGTGGAGTGGGGGCTGGGCTGAAAACCAAGGATGTAGCACTGGAGGAGTGAGATTGACAGGTAGGGTAGGGGTTCATTGTAATTTACCAGCCTGGAGTTCCAGTTCCTGCTGCAGCTCAATATCCTCGGCTTTGCCAAGGAGGCTTCTGCAACCACTGCTCTGGGCAGAGGTGCAGAATTCCATGCTTCTCATTCTTGGGGTCTTCTGGGGCATCCTCCATGGTCCCTGCTGCCTCCTCACCCTGGTCTTCATCAGCCCCCCACTGGACAATCAGGCCAGTCGGGTTGAGGAGGGGGACATGAGCCACTCCAGGCTCTGTGCTGGGAGCACTTGGCAGCACTCAGTCCAGCTCATCACAGAATGAGCATATACAACGAGCCCTCCTGGAGCAACTGTTTGAGTCTTTGGCTTTCCTGTGCGGGACCTCAAGTGTTTGATGCATTTCCAGCATTGGGCTGGAGTCTGCTACAAGCTTGCCTGCTCCAGCTTCCATGACATTTCCCAGGAGACATGAATGGTCCTGTGACCCCAGGCAAAGTCCTGGAGAACAGTTTACCCCAGCCACATATTATCAGCACCTGGTTGTGGTCAGTGGGCCAAGAGCTGGCCTACCTCATTTGGCTCCTGCAACAGTGTCACATCTTAAACTGGGGGAAACGGCCAAAGACAGCAAAGAGCTCAGGTTCTGCCCTTCCTAGTGTAACTTCCAAGAAGCTCACCTAGTCCCTGGGGCTTTGTGTGGGTGTAACTCAGGGAGGGGCGCTGTTCCGGGGACGAAGGGGGCAAGGGCAGAATCAAAGTCTTCTTGGCAGCACGGGGAGGGTGGGGGGGAAGAGGTAAATACACTGCAGGGTAGGGGTACGGTCCAGAGTGACCTAGACAAATTAGAGGATTGGGCCAAAAGAAATATGATGAGGCTCAACAAGGACAAGTGCAGAGTCCTGCACTTAGGAAGGAAGAATCCCACGCACTGCTACAGGCTGGGGGCCAACTCGCTAAGTGGCAGTTCTGCAGAAAAGGACCTGGGGAATTACAGTGGATGAGAAGCTGGATATGAGTCAGCAGTGTGCCCTTGTTGCCAAGAAGGCTAATGGCATATTGGACTGCATTAGTAGGAGCATTGCCAGCAGATTGAGGGAAGTGATTATTCCCCTCTATTCGGCACTGGTGAGGCCACATCTGGAATATTGCATCCAGTTTTGAGCCCCCCACTACAGAAGGGATGTGGACAAATTGGAGAGAGTCCAGTGGAGGGCACCGAAAATGATTAGGGGGCTGGAGCACATGACTTACGAGGAGAGATGGAGGGAACTGGGGTTATTTAGTCTGCAGAAGAGAAGAGTGAGGGGGGATTTGATAGCATCCTTCAACTACCTAAGGGGGGTTCCAAAGAGGATGGATCTAGGCTGTTCTCAATGGTGGCAGATGACAGAACAAGGAGCAATGGTCTCAAGTTGTAGTGAGGGAGGTCTAGGTTGGATATTAGGAAACACTATTTCACTAGGAGGGTGGTGAAGCACTGGAATGGGTTACCTAGGGAGGTGATGTAATCTCCATCCTTAGAGGTTTTTAAGGCCCTGTGGTCTCTTCCAACCCTAATCTTCTATGATTCTAGGAGAGACTCTGTTCAGAGCGACCGGGTCCCCTTGGCGTGAGGAGGATTGTAGGGCGCCCGTTTCAGGGAGGGGCAGTGCCTGAGAGAAAGGAGGGTCTAATGACTGACAAGGTCTAATGACTGACAAGGGAAAGCCTGAGAAGAAGAGCTAGCCTGACCAATAGGGAGTGAGATGCCTGCCCTGGGAGCTCTGGAGAGGAGAGAAGTCAGTCTAGAGGAGCTGGAGCCAGCCAGGGAAAGGGCAGGGCTGGCTGTGGAGGCTGGTGACAGGGCTGGCCTTACCATGAGGCGAACTGAGGTGGCAGCCTCAGGAGCCAGACTGTGGGATGCGGGGAGCAGGGGTATTCTTTCTGCTCTAGATGCACAGAGATGGTGGAGTGCTGTGCTGGAGGAAGGAGGGCACAAGAGACATAACAGGCAGGCAGGAGAAAAGGTGAGAGGGAATAACAGAAAGCAGCAGGAGCTGCAGGGAGAGAGAGGAGGAGGAGCCTCTTATGTACCTCTCTAGCACCCCCAGGAGCCTGGACTGATTAACACCAGCTTCTCAGGGAGCTTCCTGTTTCTTGCTGCTTCCCTGAACCCACTTGAGGAGAACAGGCAGTCAACTGAAGTAGTAGGAGCCAGTTAGGCCCTTAAGATGCTGATATCTTCCCTCACTCAGGCCCTGCTACCAGCCTGCTCATTTGTCCCCTTCAATTGAGTGTTGAGAGCCACTATAGCTGGCACAGAATAGCAGTCATGAGTGAAAGAAGAAAACATGCCTCTGGGGCAGCATTCAGAAAAAGAAAGAAAGCAAAGGAAGCTTTTCTATCTAAGCAAGAAGGAGCTCACCTGAGATACATAGACACAAATGTTCACGGTGAGCCTTCTGGCCCCAGTGAGGATGTGAGTGGTGAGGAGATGCCTGATCTTCCAGTTAGTCAGAGTGCAGGTGACCCAGCAGCTACTGCAGCATCCATATCTCCATCTCAAATGGGTGTAACCATGCACATTCCTGAAGAATAGTGTAGATCAGAGAAGAGTGTGGTGGAAACGCAAGAAACAGCTGCTGCTGAGTTTAGTTCCTTAAGTCTAGATGATCCAGGACTGTGGACCCACTTGAGCAGTAGCCTGAGGGACTTCCTTGTACTGCATGGGCCACAGCAAGTGAAAAACTTCGTGTTCCCCAAAGACAATGAAAATAGAAGTTTCCATCCAACACATTACTGGCGTCAAATCCCCAATGGTGACAAAGTGGAGAGGCCATGGCTTATGTACTCAAAAACCCAGAATGCTGCATACTGTTTTTGTTGCAAACTCTTCCAGTCTAATGTTCCAGCCACATTGGGTTCTACAGGAACTGGAAAAATCTAGCTAGAAATCTGACATGCCATGAGAAGGCAGCAAATCACCAGAGAGCATTCCACAGGTGGAAAGAGCTTGAGATGAGATTAAAGGCCACCACAGATGATCAGCATCAAGAGAAGATTGCATCAGAATCTCTTTACTGGCAAAATGTTCTGAAAAGGCTCATTGCCACTGTGAGAATGCTTGCTACTCAAAATCTAGCACTGCGTGGCACTTCAGATCAGCTGTGTGTACCAAACAATGGAAACTTCCTTAAAATTGTGGAGCTGATGGATGAGTTTGATGCTATACTCCAGGAGCATCTAAGAAGAGTCACCACCCAAGAAATGTACACACACCACTACCTTGGAAAAACAATTCAAAATGAGATCATAAAGTTACTGGCAACAAAAGTCAAACATAAGATTGTGGCAAATCTGAAGTCAGCAAGATATTACTCTGTTATTCTGGACTGCACACCTGACATCAGCCATACAGAACAAATTACTTTAATGGTGCGTTTTGTAACAACAACTGAACCCAGTGAAAATGTCCATGCAATGGTGGCTGTCAGAGAGCATTTTCTAGAATTTATTGACATTGATGATACTACAGGAGCTGGTATGACAAATGTGCTTCTTAAAAAGCTGGAAGATATGGGAATTGCGATAGCTGATGAGAGGTCAGGGCTACGATAATGGTGCCAACATGAGAGGAAAGAACAGAGGAGTGCAGACACGGATCCGAGAGTTAAACTCTCTAGCTTTTTTTGTCCCATGCAGTTCTCATTCATTGAACTTGGTGGTCTAGTGAAGCTGCTGATTTTTTTAATGTAATTCAAAGCATCTATGTATTTTTCTCTGCATCAAGTCATGGATGGCAAATTTTGAAGCAACATCTGGGAACATTCTCTCTGACACTGAAACCACTGAGTGCCACACGATGGGAAAGTTGAGTGGAGGTGATAAAGCCTATCAAACACCAGATTGGGAAGATAGATGATGCCATAGTTGCCATTATGGAGGATAATGCTATGACATTTGTGGGAGAACAGTGGCAGAGGGAAATGGAATCGCCAGAAACATACATAACTTCAAATTTCTGTGTGGCTTGGTGTTGTAGCATGACATAGTGTTTGAAATAAATGTTATAAGCAAGAGACTCCAAGGTGTTGACCTTGATATATCTGGAGCAATGGAACAACTGGACAAAGCAAAGTCATTCCTACAGTCTTACCAGTCAGATGAGGGATTTCAAAACATTCTGAACAGTGCACAGAAGTTGGCAGAGGAACTTCACACTGAAGCTATTGTCCCACCCATTCAAGAATACAAGAGTCACCGAAGAAGAAGCCATTTTGATTATGAGGCATGGGATAATCCTATAAGTGACCCCAAACAACAATTCAAGGTTGAATTCTTTAACCAGGTGCTAGACTGTGCAATACAGTCAGTTGAAGAATATTTCATGCAGCTCAAGGAACACAGCAGTATATTTGGGATGTTGTATGATATCCCAAAACTCCTCACTATACCTGAAGAAGACCTACACCAGCAATGCAGGGCACTAGAGACAGTGTTGATATATGATGACATGTGCGATATTGATGCAAGTGATTTAGGTGATGAACTGAAAGCCCTTTCAAGATACATTTCAGCAGGATCATCTCCAAAGGCTGTTCTGGAATATATGTGCACAAATAAGATGACCACCCTCTTTCCAAATGTGTTTGTTGCTCTGCACATACTTCTAACACTTCCTGTAACAGTTGCCAGTGGAGAACACAGCTTCTCCAAGCTGAAGTTAATAAAAACACATCTACGCTCCACAATGACACAGGAGAGGCTGGTCGGCCTTGCAACCATCTCAATAGAGCATGAGCTGGCCCAGGAAGCAGTTCAAATCTTTGCAACCGAGAAGGCACGGAAAGCACCTCTTTAATTAGTCAAACAGATAAAAATGCCAGTGTTTACTATGCAGACAAGAAAAGTTACATTTGCTATTCAGGCGTTTGAAATTTAAGTGTTACTTAAAATTTTTGAACAAGGCATTTTAAGTTGTTAGTTCTCCTTTATTGGGGTAAGTAGCAGAGCAGTACCATGAGAGGAGTAGAACACGAAGAAGGCAGAATTGAGACCTTTCAAAGTTTTGGCCTAAGTGAGGGGACATGGGAGTGTCATTTGAGCTCCCCATCTCAGGTGTCAAAATGCTGTGAGCCAGCCCTGGCTGGTGAGGCTCAGGCTTGCCTGCAGGGTCCCCCTGAGAACTGGCCTCTGGGGCCCGGCAACAACATCCCTCAGCTTGGGCCTCTCCCTCTTCAAGGCAACTCACAGTTTGTAGAGCTTTGGGAAAACTTCCCTTGCCCAGCCCGGCTGGGTTAGCCCTGCAGCTCCCTAGGTGAGATCAGTCACCACATGGCGAGCTCTGCTCTGGCTGTGAGTGTGTCTGAGCGCTGGGGTGGGAGACTAACACTAAGATTTTAGTAGAGTTTTGTAACCTGCACCCTGAGCCCTGCACTGCTTTGTGGTGTGGGAAAATCGTGACACCAAAGGAGCCTGTCTCCTGCCAAAAGAGATCAGCCCCTCTGCAGTAACTGAGGAGCCCAGAGCCATCTCTGAACCTGAGGATCATTCACTGAGTTGTGAGTCACCATCCTTCAGTTAGATAGACTGTTTGGGAGACCCCCACACCTCAAACTTTGTCCTCAAGCCAGGGGTGAGGGTTTGGGGATTTTGTTACCTGCTGCCTATTAAACCTGTGAAGGGACTGACCATCTTAACCCACGTGAGTCTATTGTGCTGTACTGAACCCAGTCAGCCATGTCGCTAACTGCTGCACATGTAAGGGGACTGTTGGCCCCTTACTAAAACTCAGTGGGGGTGTTTTGGTTGGCTAGCTGCCAGTACCAAAAGGAAGGGGCAGGGTCGATGGGAAATCAGGACCCTGAGACTGACAGTCCCCAAGAACAATGGGGAGAGGCCAATGCTCCAGGTCAGCCTGATTAACAGGGCAGGCAGGCCAATGAGGGAGTCAGGAGGTCGGGGGGGCGGGTCCCATCCTCTGTGGGAGCTGGAATTGCCTGGGTCAGACAGAGTGGGGCTGAGCTAAGGAGAGAGCAGGGCCTCTGAGCTGAGCTGGGGAGCAGAGCTGTGCCAGCCACAGAGAGTCACAGAAGCAGCCCAGGGAGCAGATCAGTGCTGGGAGCAGAGTCACAGAAGCAGCCCACAGAGCAGACCTGTCCTGTAGCAACCAGAGCCAGAGGGGCCAGAGAAGCAGCTCAGGGAGCTGGGGGCAGAACAGCAGCGGTGCTGAGTCAGAGTGGAGCTGGAGCTGAGGCAGAGTGGCACAGGCCCAGCGCAGGGAGATGCCCCAGCCAAGATGCCTGGCAGGCCAGACTTGGAGGGGGATTGTAACCCCAAGAGGGGAGGCTGACGCTGGGAAGAAGGGTCCTGCCACCTGGAGCCTGAAGGCATGTGGCTGCCACCAGAGTTAGTGTCCAACCTTCAGCATCCCTGCAGCACAGCCAGGGCCTGAGAAGGGGCCTGGGACGTGTGAGGAACAGACTGAACTTCCCTTACATTCCAGAGATGCTGGTTGTGATGTTCCCATGCTGCAAAGCGGGGTGACGTGTTTTCCTTTAACCTTTCCTATTTTTTCCTTATTTTTTTAATTGATTGCTGTTTAATAAATTGTATTTGCTTTTAACTGTATGTAATGATCAGTGGGTCAGGGAAGTGTCCAGTGCGGAGAGAGCACCCCGGAGTGAGGACACCCTAGCTCAGCCTTGTTGGGGTTACGAGGACTCTGCCACACAGGAGAGTGGAAGAGGAGCCCCCGAAGTCAGGCAGGCCTCTGGGTAAAGGAAGTGGGAGCAAGGACTCAGATTGTTTCACTAGCCCATTTCACCAGGGTAGTGTATAAGCCAGAAGAGTTCCCCCAAATAGTGCGACCATTCCCCCACTTACACACAGAAGATTCATGGCTACAGGCCATCAAGGGCCCCTACAAAGTGAATGTACCAGCGGGGCTCTAATGGTACATTTGCTATATCAGGTCATGTGACTGGGGAACTTCACAGGTATTATTGGTGTGGGCTCCTGAGAGTAGTGTTTTACCTGGTTATATTTTTCTCCTGTTTAATATAATGACTGTGTTGAATATATTGTGTGTGTTGGTTATTTCTTGGGAGTCTCCAACTATCCAGCAAGTTAAGTGGGGGTTACCCTGCGGTCAGAATTTTCCTCCCCAGCTGCCCTGGTGTTGCTGCCAGGAAGGAGCAAGTGGGGTGGAGGTACTGCCACATAAATTCATATGGGAAGAAAATAAGGAAGTTACCCTTTGCGGAGAGGGAGGCAGGATCCAGAAGAACCCGTAAGGAGACTGGCACTAATTCAGTGGATAGCGGAGTTTATATAGGGAGGGGAGCCAGCCAGGAGGCTGCTACCTGTCAGATCCCTTGAAGTGGGACTGCCCCTGGTTAGTGTCCACAGCAGACCATAAGCAGTGGAGCACAAGCTAGTAATAGCTGCCCCTGGATGGCAGCCTGGTGATGTCAGCTACCTGGCAGTTCTTCTGGCCTGAGTTCTAGACCTGCGGGACCTTATATTACACCCTTCCCCAGGAGGTGTCCCCCTGCTAGCCTATGTTTGTTTGGATAGGCTGCTATGAGATCATGGACTTGGGACACAGGCTCCCATGATTATTCTTCTGGGCCATAGCCCTCCCAGTCAACAAGGTACAAGAGGGAGCTGTATCTGATTTTTGAGTCCAGTATCTCATGGACCTCATACTCATCCTTGGCTCCACACCAGAAGAGGCAGTGGTTGAGCCAAGTGAGCGAAGGGGCCGTTGATGTAGGGTTTTAGCAAGGGTATGTGAAACACTGGGTATATTTTGAGGGATCTGGTTAACTGAAGCTTTCTGGTCACTGGGTTGATTACCTGGCTGATGGAATACAGCCAAGGTATCAGTAGTCCAGTTTACAACACAGCCAGTTGGTGTAAAGGTTTTGGGCTGAAAGCCACACTTTTTGCCAGATAGTGAATGCCAGGCCTTCCTGGCACCAGCAGTGGGCACACTGTGTGTAGTCCTCCTTGTCTTTGTCCAAATGAGGCTTGAGTTCTTCTTGGACTTCATGGATCTGCTGTACCCAATTAGCAGCCATTGGGATTGGTGGAGATGACAGGTATGGCTAGGTGGAAGCCACAGGTTGCATAGAACAGACTCTGCCCAATGACAATGTGGTTGGTGTTGTAAGCAAACTCTGCTTGGGGTAGGAGGCCCGACCAGTTGTCTTGGTGGAAATTCATGAAGCAGCCCAAGTGTTGTAACACTTGATTTGCTCGTTCCGACCGACTGTCAATTTGTGGGTGATGTGCGATGGATGTGTAAGTGCAGACCCCAAACAATCGTAGGGGTTCATGCCAAAACTGCAACACAAACTGCGGACCCCAATCAGTTGTGACTTGCTGTGGGAGTCCATGGAGATGGGTGACATGAGTCACCAGGAGCTGGGCCGTTTCTTCCGCACAGGGCAGGTGCGCAATGGGGACGAATTGGACCATTTTTGTCAACTGGTCAACCACAGTGAGGACTAGATGGGAACCTTGGATATGGAGTCTAGGGTAATGGCCATTCAGGGTCTAGATGGGGTTTTGGAAGGCATTAGGATGCTCAGGGGTTTCAAGCGCAGTCTATTGGTGTAGGTGCATGTCTTACAGGAATCAGCATACGAGTGCATGGTCATGTGTATTCGGGGCCACCAGAAGGCGCAGATGGCCAAACAGAAGGTCTTGAGGTGCCCAGATGGCCTGCTAATAGTGAGTCATGACAGAACTGTAGTATCTCTAACTGGGGGGTCCTGGCAGAACATACAAGGGGCCTTTGACACAGAGCAACCCATCCTGGACCTCCAGATAGAGGCATCACTCTTTAAAGGCCACTTTGATGTCTAGAAGCTCCTTATTTAGAATTTCATAATTCTGTTCAGCTGGAGTGAACGTCTGTGAATAGTAGGCACAAGGGTGGAGGTGCTGTTGAGAACCATGCCTTTGAGAGAGTATGGCCCCAATTGCCACATTGGAGGCATCGGTCTCGACAATGAAAAGTCATGCTGGGTCAAGATGGACCAGGATTTAGGCACTGGTAAAGGTCATCTTGAGCTGGCTGAATGTTTATTAGGCCTCCGGAGACCAGATAAAGGTGGTGTTTTTACAGAGAAGCTCTGTAAATCGGGTGATTTGGCCTGACAACCCTGAGATGAAGTGCCTATAAAGATTAGCAAACCCCAGGAAGCACTGCAGCTCCTTGATGTTTTGGGGGGACACCAAGGTCAGTATCGTTTCCACCTTCTTGGGGTCCATTCAGAGGCCATCAGGGGACAGGATATAGCCCAGGAACACCATGGACACTGGTCAAAGCTGTACTTTTCCAGCTTTGCATACAGGGCATGTTGACAGAGCCATTCCAAGACCAACCGGACATGCTGGGTATGTTGTTTGGGATCCTCAGAAAAGATGAGGATATTACAGGTAGACTTTACTGGTCTATTATGCCATGGAAGACCTAATTTGCAAAGTGCTGGAATGTTGCCAGCTCTGGTTCTAACTTTGCCAAATATGGCCAAACAACAGATATGGCCAAACGACACCCTGGCCCCTCGTTGCAGCTCAATTGGGCAGTCATCATCACGGTGTAGTGATAGGGTGTCAGCATTCTTCCTTTTGAAGATATCACTGTACTCACTGTACTGGAGAGAAAAGTGCTGGAGTCAAGTCTAGTGACTGTCCCACCTGACCCATGGCCAGGACCACGGGGGCATGTCTTGGTTCTCGGGTTCATCAGACAGTGCAGGTAGGCAGACTTGCTGGCAGAACTTGGAGCAGAAGCTAACTTTGTGCTCATGCCAAAGGATGTGTGGATCATGAGTTGCCAGCCATGAAATGCCAGCAATTTTGGGGAAGTGTGCAGAGCAGATCATTCCAAACTGAAGGACCTCCTGATGGTCCTGAACAGCAACTCCCAGAGGCACCGTCTCCTGTGTCACTGGCACTGATGACAGGAGAGAGCTATTTATAGTCTCCATTAGGTTGGGGACAATCTTCATAGAGGCCGTATCAGCATCTATGAAGTTGTCCGCTGCCCCAGAATCCACCAGTGCCCACTCTGGGGCAATTCAGCAAGGCTCCCCGGAACACGGAGTCAGACCTGGACTTGAAGGTGCAGGAACTGCTCACCATACCTGGCATGCCTTGGTGAGGAGTAGGGGAGCATTATCTTGGGGCTCACCCAGGCCAACCTCCTGTACCGGGCCTGGGCATGGTGATTTCCTGTGCTAGAGTTCAGGATAGCTGTTGGCAAGAGTATGGCCGGACCCTCCACAGTAGAAACACAGCCCATGGCAGTGGTAGCACTCTTTCCTTGGGGTCACATGGTGGCGGGCTCTATCCAGCTACATGGGTTTGGGGTCTGGGTTGAAGACAAGTATTGAGGGGCACCAGCCAGGTGGTAACACGGACCCCTTACTTTCCTCACATTGTTCACTGAGCCTATTGTCAAATGCATATGACAAGGTAGACAAAGGCATTTATGTTGGTCAGGGCTGCCACACGAGCTTAGTCTCCTTGTGTAGTCCCCACTGGAACTGGTAGAGCTGGGCTGCTTCATTGCATTGTGTTGGAGACTAGTCACTAAAAGTAGGCAGCATAAGAGGAGATCCACACCTCAGATTCCAGCTTTCATTTTTCCGGATGGGTGCTCCACCTCTGCTCAACCCTGAGGCCCTGCCTCCATTTTGCCCCTTCCCCCCAGGCCCCACTCTCGCTCTGCCTCTTTCCACCCCTACTCCCCCGCACCTTCCGCCCACTGCCAAACAACTGATTGGCAAGGCCCTCCGAACAGCTGATTGGCGGGTAGCTGGTGGGTGCTGAGCACAGTTTCCTGGGACACTTTCTGGATTGTCCCTGGGATTTATATAGGGCAGGGAGCCAGTCAAGACCCATGAGGCTGCTGCCTGTCAGACCCCTTGAGGCGGGATTTCCCATGTCTGTGTCCACAGCAGTGGAGCGCAAATTGGTTACAGCTGCTACTGAGTGTCTGCTGCCTGGCAGCTCTGCAGGCCTGGTTGCTAGACCTTACACCAGCTGCCCCCACTCTTGACATGGACGAGACCACTATAGCGTGGGAGTCCTGAGGGTAGGATGACTGCAAGGCAGGACACGTGCTCTGAATCACTGCCCCTTCCGTGCACAGTGGCCCTACAGGAGTCGGTGCAGGAGGCACTCCAACTGTGCAAGGAACACTGGGGATGGCCAAAATAGCGCTGTGCAGAACGTGGGGGGAATTATCTGCATTCAGGTCTATGAATGTTCTATAGTTGTGAGGCAGGTGGTTATTGTTTCACTGGCTGAAAGGTGACTAAGGTTAAACCCTGCAAAACCCCAAGAAATGGTTGTGGACAGAATTCAACTGCCCGGTGCTCACGTGGACAAAACCAGGAATCCACTGCATGAAGGCTACCTCCAGCCCCTCTGGAGAAATGTATAAACCAGTCTGGAGCTGGGTCAGGGAAGGGTCCCCCCAGAGGGATCTGTGCAGCAATTGGGGGGGAATGCGCTGGTCATGAACATCTGTAGCAGTGTCTGCTGAGAGGGCATGGAAAGAATCCTCTGGCTGTGTCCGGGCACGTGGGCAGTGCCCTCCCTGGCATACCATGGCAGGGTTCCATGGCAGGGAGACCGTTCTCAAACTACTTCCTTCTTCCTCCCCCAGCACCAGCTGCCCTGGAGCAGCAATTGCCGTAAGTGCAACTCATGTGACGCCGCAGCTTCCTGTGCATTTCCCAGTGTCTGCTTCGGCTACGGGTGCAGTAAGTGACACGCTGGGTGCTGTGCTCCGCGGCTCAGGCTTCCCCTTGCTTGTCCTGTTCCAGCCTTTCTGGAGAGAGCACCATGCTGCGCCGCAAGCCATCCAACGCCAGCGACAAGGAGCAGGCGCAGAAGAAGAAGGTGAGTGTGAGAAGCGCCTCTGCCCACTCCAGCAAAGGGCGGCCCACAGCCCAGCTGTGACCAGCCCACCAGCTGCAAGCTCTCTCAGTCTCTCCCCTCCCCCAGGTCCCAGCTCTGAGCAGCTCCATGCTGCCTGCGGGTTCATGGCCCTGACACTAGATGCTGGCAGAGCTGACCGATCCAGCCAGTTCCACAGAGGGATGGTCTCCCATCAGACCCTGCTGGGGTGGACGGCGCCAGCCTGCGCCCCACAGAAGGACTGTGCTGAGAGCAGACCCCCTGTGATGGTGGGTGGGAGGGTGACTAGTCTGGACGAAGACCCTGTGCCATGTCCAGGGCTGGCAGTGAATTGTAGAGCTACAGGAATTAGAAATGGCAAAGTCCTCTCGGCCCTTGGTGCCACTCATCCCACTCCCTGGGTGCTGCAGGAATGTCTCCAGGATTTGGTCCAGGCTAGACTGCTTAGTGGTAAGCCATGGCCCCCATCACCTCTCTGGGGGAATGACACTATTCCAGTGCCAGCAAAACGTTCCTGATATTCAGCCTACATTTCCTCTGCTCGTGTCTCCCCATTGTGTCTACTTAGCTGCTCTCCACACATCTCCCTTCCCTTCCCCCTCAGGTAGCACTCGGCTGCACTGCGAGTCTCCTTGGCCACAGCTCCTGGTTTCCCAACCCCACCTGATCACTGGGGTTGCTCTTCTCTGAGCTCACTCTCACTTGCCAAGACCTGCATGGGGCTGAAGAGCTCAGAACTGACAAAAGTGCGGGGTGAAAATCCAACTCTTGGCTTCTTGCTCCATGGGCCAATGACCTGGCATTGGGATCCTACGGTGACAGTGAGGCAGGAGGATGAATCCTGCTGCTGGGGCCCTGGGTTGTGGAGTTTGCCTTCGCTTGCTGGTCGGAGGTGGCCCCCGGCACCAGATGAGCTAGGAGGGTGAATCGTACGAGTTGGAGCTGGGAGTTAGCAGATCCCAGCACTAGTGCATTGCCTTGTAGGCACTGCTGCATTTCAAGGCTGGGGGGCCAACTTCAGCTGCCTAATGTCACTGAAGTCCATGGAGATCTCCTTGGTTTGCACTGATGTGAGTGAGAGCAGAGTCCAGTCCTGGAATGATCCTGGCGCTAGTGTACTGGAATGTGGCTCCTGCCCAGCGTGGAGTGCAGGGGTGTGAAAACCCCTGCTTGTGCATTTGTGGGTAAGGGGGATGGCACTTGTCATTTCCTTCCTGTGAGGGTGCTGAAGGGCTGGGCTGCGTCTGCAGAGAGCAGTAGCTGCTCCGCTCTCAGGCTGGTGAGAAACTTTTGCAGAAACATCACCAGGGTTTTAGCTCATGGATCAAAGCCCTTCAAGGTGTTTGTGGTGCAGGCAATTCTAGGCTGAGCTGATCACGTGCTGCTAACCACTTCCTCTGGCAGCCTGCAAGGACTGGCTCCAGTGAGTGCTCAACACCAGCTAGCACTGAGCAACCTTAGGCAAGAGGAGGCTGAAGAAGACACGGCTCCTGGGTCTGGCCATTGGTAGGCACCTGGACCCATTCCCCAACACTTCAGGGTCAAGCAGCCTAGCTCTCCCTGATCCAGCAGAGTCCCATGGGGTGCAGGGGGCCTGGTGTGTAGCCAGCGCAGGCCTTTCATATTGGCTCTAGGGCCTGCCTAGAGCACACACACAGCACCAGACCCATCTCCATAAGGGGTGGCTACAAGCATTGCCACAAGCCATTAGAGTGATACAAAGGATTTTCCCCAGGATGTGCCTCCTCAGTGTTGTTCATGACCTACACACAAAGAAATTAGATAAAGACATCAAATACTCCTGCTGGAAGGGTGCAGCATAGCACTACTTTTATTCTTAGACACCAGACAGATCACACACGGTAATCAAAACCAGAGAGAAAGAAACTGGGCTGCTCCCTAAGGCAGGAGGCACTACTTACCCCACCTTGTTCTAATCTGGCTTTTTCCAGAGTGACTCTTATCACACGCTTTCCTACAGAACCCATTAGACTGCAAGCAAGACCAAGAAAACCTCCACTCTTAAAGTGATAGCTTGCAATTCCAACACAGTCCTCAATACACCACAGCCAACCCCAGGATTAACCTCCCCAGAAACCTGCCCCCGATTAACTTCCTCAGGAACCTGTCCCCTATCTAATCTCCCCAGACACACTGCCCCCGACTGCACTTCCCAGGAACCCCAAACCCCGACTAACCTCCCCAGAAACCCGCCCCCAATTAACTTCCCCAGGAACCTGTCCCCTAGCTAACCTCCACAGGAACCTTGCCCCGATAAACTTCTCCAGGAATCCGCCCCCAATTAACTTCACCCCAGGAACCTACCCCCTAAGTAACCTCCCCAGGAACCTAACCTCCGCAGGAGCCCCACCTGTATCTAATCTCCCTGGGAACCCTGCCCCCGACTATGGTCCCCAGGAACCCCAAACGCCAACCAACCTCCCCAGGAACTCCGCCTCTACCAAGGTGTGATCTCCCTCAGTCTTCCTCCTACTCCTCACGCCTCAGATTCCAATTTCTTAACACACTCCCCCTACCTGGCACCTCCATATTTTTATGTCTCCTGCCTGGGCCTCCTTGAGGGTCTACCATCTTCTCTGAGGGCAGCCTGGCTTCAGCTCCCTTGGAAACAATGGGGGATAGTGCCCATCTTTACTAGGGGAAGTCCAGGGCTAGCATTAGGCTGGTACATGGTACTGCAGTGTATCCATCTTCCCCAGGCTGCCCTCTTGTTCTTCAGAGTCTCAGCTTTCAATTTAAACAATAGTGCCTCTCTAGCAGTTACGGCTGTGACATAAAACTTGACGTGAACATAACCAAAGGGGGGAGGGATAGCTCAGTGATTTGCACATTGGCCTGCCAAACCTAGGGTTTTGAGTTCAATCCTTGAGGGGGCCATTTAGGGTTCTGGGGCAAAAATCTGGGGATTGGTCCTGCGTTGAGCAGGGGGTGGGATCTCCTGAGGTCCCTTCCAACCCTGATAGTTTATGATTCTATGATTGATGCAGCCACATCTGTGGAGAGCCTCAGACAATAGCTCTGAGATATGATCTGAACCACTTATTTCAGTAGGTGCTAAGTCAGATGTCAGTACTGATGTTGTCATTGTTAACACTGAACTATTTCAGTGCCCAGGCGAGGAGAGTAGCCAGTCTAATATGGAGACCTGTGCAGCCTGCACTAAGTGATGGTTCATTTTGGAGGTAGGAGCAGGTGGGGTTGGGAGATACCACCACTTCTGTGTTTCCTCCTGCCACAAGGAAGCCCAGCCCAAGGTCCCATGGAGTACAAAGAGCTCACATTATGAACTTTCGATAGCTACTGAGAGCAGTGCCTCATTCTGGCATCGTGAGTGGGTGGGGTTTATTGTATAGGCAGAACTTGGAAGAGTACCCACTACATCCCCCTCATGCCCGTAATCCCTGTAGGAGCCTCTCTGTTATCTGCAAAGACGGTAGGAAAACAGCAGCTATCTTGGCTGAGGGGAGCTTTGGCTTCAGTCCCATTGAGAGGAATAGGAAGGCGGTCATTTTGGATAAGGGCAAACATTTCACAAGTTTTAAGACAACAAATCAGGAGCTAATGAGAACCCAAATCTGTCCTCCCCCAACACTGTGAGAGTGGGCAGCTCTGCAAGGGAGAGGATGAGGAAGAGGAAGCCACTATTTGTGTTGACCTCAGCCAGCTGAATGTGGGCATCGACCCACTTTGGAGGTGATATATTGAGGCCAGGCAGTGGGCTCAGGAGTGTCTGTGGAGGGCTTAATGAGGATTTGGTTTCCACATAGCATGGGAGGTTACAAGCCTCATGCAATCAGCAGCCCTTGGAAATATCTATCCCACCACTGCTGTCCTGGCCCAGGAACAACAACCCACCCCTGCACATGCTAGACTCCCCTGCTACCTCTGGGGTGCTCTGCAGAGAGTCTGTCCCTCCAGGCTGACACAGCAGGCCCTTGCAACAGCCCTGCACAGAGTGAATGACATATTGGGAAGTACCACATCCTTCCTCCTCTCACCATGGAAACAGGCCCTCTCTGGGGAAGGCAGGGCAGGCTGAGGCAGCATCATAGCAGCAGGCTTCGCTGGGCATCCCCTCCCCTCTCACTGCCCCACCCTCCACTCTCACTTCCCCTCCTCTCAGGGGCCTGGGCTCTTAGTCCTCCGGCCCTACTTTCCTTTTCTAGCTCTTGGCACCCTGCATTCCACCACCCCCGCCGAGCCTCTCACTGACGCTAGTCAGTCACTTTTCATTTCCCCATTGCTACTGGCATTGAAACTCCTGCCTGACCCCCCTTTACTTCCAGTGAGAGCCATCCTCTGCCAAGGCTTTCTCCAGCTGCTCTTCCAGGCACTTGACATTTCCAGCACCCGCCCCCTCCGCCTCACTCCCAGATGGGTGGCCTAGCGCCAGCCCTGTGTGTCCCCTAGTGCCAGCCCCATGTGTCCCCACTGCTCATTGATAGACGGGTCGCCTAGCGCCAGCCCTTCGTGTCCCCTCCAACTCACCGACAGACGGGTCGCCTAGCGCCAGCCCCGCATGTCCCCTCTGACCCACTAACAAACTCATTGACTGACGGGTCATCTACTGCCGGCCCCCTGCGCGTCCCCTCTGACTCAGCGATAGATGGGTCGCCTACCACTGGCCCTGTGCATGTCATCTCTGACTCACCAACAGATGGGCTGCCTAACTCAGGGTCTATATGTGTCTGCTCTGCCTCACTGACAGACACCATCTCCTAGCACTGTCCTCCTATGTGTCCCCTCCAACTCATTGACAGACGCCATGCTGTAGTGCCAGCCCTGCACGCATCCCCTCCAATTCAACAATGGACACTGTCCCCTAGTGCCAGCCCCATGCACATCCCATCTGACTTGCTGACAGATGCTGATCTGTAATGCCAGCCCCATGCACGTCCCATCTGACTCCCTGACAGATGCTGACCCTAGCGCCGACCCCGTGTGTGTCCCCTTTGACTTGCTGACAGATGTGTCACCTGGTGCTGGCCCCGCATAGTGCCCGATTTATACAGCGGAGCTGCTCAGCCCAAGAGGCTAGAACTTAAACTTTTGTCACCATAATCAAATTGTAGCCTGACCCAGCCCTACTCACTCACCACATCCCACAAACAAAGCCAGATGAGGCTGCAGGGCCATGAGTTCCCAGGAAGTGCCAGATGCTGGAGGAAGTGCACTCAAAGGAAAATACAGCAACTCACTGCACTGGTTTTCATAGAATCATAGAATGTTAGGGTTGGAAGGTACCTCAGGGGGTCATCTAGTCTAATCCCCTGCTCAAAGCAGGACCAACACCAACTAAATCATCCCAGCCAGGGATTTGTCAAGATGGGCCTTAAAAACCTCTAAGGATGGAGATTCTACCACCTCCCTAGGTAACCCATTCCAGTGCTTCACCACCCTCCTAGTGAAATAGTGTTTCCTAATATCCAACCTAGATCTCCCTCACTGCAACCTGAGACCATTGCTTCTTGTTCTGTCATCTGCCACCACTGAGAACAATCTAGCTCCATCCACTTTGGACCCCCACCCCTCCTTCCGGTAGTTGAAGACTGCTATCAAATCCCCCCCCTCATTCTTCTCTTCTGCAGACTAAACAAGCCCAGTTCCCTCAGCCTCTCCTCGTAAGTCATGTGCCCCAGCCACCTAATCATTTTCATTGCCCTCCGCTGGACTCTCTCCAATTTGTCCACATCCTTTCTGTAGTGGGGGGACCAAAACTGGACGCAATACTCCAGGTGTGGCCTTACCAGTGCCGAATAGAAGGGAATAATCACTTCCCTCGATCTGCTGGTAATGCTCCTACTAATACAGCCCAATGTGCTGTTGGCCTTCTTGGCAACAAGGGCACACTGCTGACTCATATCCAGCTTCTCATCCACTATAATCCCCAGGTCCTTCTCTGCAGAACTGCTGTTTAGCCAGTCAATCTCCAAACTGTAGCAGTGCATGGGATTCTTCCTTCCTCAGTGCAGGACTCTGAACTTGTCCTTGTTGAACCTGAAAAGATTTCTTTTGGCCCAATCCTCCAATTTGTCTAGGTCACTCTGGACCCTATCCCCACCCTACAGCGTATCTACCACTCCTCCCAGCTTAGTGTCATCTGTGAACTTGCTGAGGGTGTAATTCATCCCATCATCCAGATAATTAATAAAGATGTTGAACAAAACTGGCCCCAAGACTGACCTCTGGGGCACTCCGCTTGATACCTGCTGCCAACTAGACATCGAGCCGTTGATCACTACCTGTTGAGCCCAACAATCTAGCCAGCTTTTTGTCCACCTTATAGTCCATTCATCCAGCCCATACTTCTTTAACTTGCTGGCAAGAATACTGTGGGAAACTGTATCAAAAGCTTTGCTAAAGTCAAGATATATCACATCCACCACTTTCCCCATATCCACAGAGCCAGTTATCTCATCATAGAAGTCAATCAGGTTGGTCAGGCATAACTTGCCCTTGGTGAATCCATGCTGACTGTTCCTGATCACCTTCCTCCCCTCCAAGTGCTTCAAAATGGATTCCTTGAGAACCTGCTCCATGATTTTGCTGGGGACTGAAGTGAGGCTGTAGTTCCCCGGGTTCTCTTTCTTCCCTTTTTTAAAGATGGGCACTAGATTTGCCTTTTTCCAGTCATCCGGGACCGCCTCCGATTGCCATGAATTTTCAGAGATAATGGCCAATGGCTCTGCAATCACATCAACCAACTCCCTCAACACCTTTGGATGCATTAGATCTGGACCCATGGACTTGTACATGTCCAGCTTTTCTAAATAGTCCTTAACCTGTTCTTTTACCACTGAGGGCTGCTCACCTCCTCCCCATACTGTGCTGCCCAGTGCAGCAGTCTGGGAGCTGACCTTGTCTGTGAAGACCGAGGCAAAAAAAGCATTGAGTACTTCAACTTTTTCCACATCATCTGTCACCAGGTCAGTAAGGGTCCCACACTTTTCCTGACCTTCTTGTTGCTAACATACCTGTCAAAACCCTTCTTGTTACCCTACACATCCCTTGCTAGCTGCAACTCCAGTTGTGCCTTGGCCTTTCTGATTACACCCCTGCATGCTCTAGCAATAATTTTATACTCCTTCCTAGTCAGCTGTCCAAATTTCCACTTCTTGTAAGCTTCCATTTTGAGTTTAAGCTCACCAAAGATTTCACTGTTAAGCCAAGCTGGTTGCCTGCCATATTTGCGATTCTTTCTGCACATCAGGATGGTTTGTTCCTGTGCCCTCAATAAGGCTTCTTTAAAATTCAGCCAGCTCTCCTGGACTCCTTGCCCACTCATATTAGCTTCCATGGGGATTCTGCCCATCAGTTTCCTAAGGGACTCAAAGTCTGCTTTTCTGAAGGGTCCGTATTTTCCTACTCTCCTTTCTTCCTTTTGTCAGAATCCTGAACTCAACCATCTAGTGGTCACTTTCTAAGGGCTTGGCTACGCTTGAAAGTTGCAGCGCTGGTGGAGGCTTTCCAGCGCTGCAATTAGTAACCGTCCACACCTGCAAGGCACATCCAGTGCTGCAACTCCCTGGCTGCAGCGCTGGCTGTACACTTGGTCTGGTTGGGGTGTAGCGATTGCAGCGCTGGTGATCCAGCGCTGCTCGTCAAGTGTGGACACACACCAGCGCTGTTATTGGCCTCCAGGGTATTAGCAGATATCCCAGAATGCTTTTATAAATTACTCTCTTTGTTTTGTTATGCAGCCTCTCTTTGTTTTGTTGTGAACTCGGAGCTCCGGAGCTCCGTTGATCCCGGAGCTGCTTATCTAAAAAACAAACACCACTCCTGTTTGCTGTGATCAATCTGTACCTGGCTGTGAACAATCAAATGAGATAATCTCTGTGAATGAGGCAGGCAGGGAGTGAGTGTTTGCTTGACAGAGAAAGGGAGTCCGTTTGGATGCAGGCTGTTTGCAATTAAGAGTTAAGACTAAGGGATCGGGAACATTTTCTGATTTTTCAAGGCAGGAAGCTAAACACACAGTGTAGGCTCCAAAAATCCATTCTCTCTCTCTCCCCCCACTCCCTGTCACACTACACCACCCCCACCCCCCTCTTTTGAAAAGCACATTGCTGCCACTTGAACACTGGGATAGCTGCCCATAATGCATCACTCCCAACAGTGCTGCAAATGCGGCCACATACCAGCGCTGGTAGCTGTGAGTGTGGCCACACACCAGCGCTGTCCCTACACAGCTGCACGACCAGCGCTGCAACTCCCAGCGCTGCAACTTTCAAGTGTAGCCAAGCCCTAAGGCTCAGGTTGTTTAGTCCAGTGTGTAAAATCCCCCCAAGTGGCACACACAGACTCCTTCCAGCAATGATGGAGAGGCACATTAGCTTGATACTTTTGCTAAAAAGAGGCTGTAAAATAGCCAATGTGATTGAAAGAGTCACCTTCTAGCTTCAGTGTTAAAACCCTATAGAAATGAATGGGACTATTCCCACCTCTCATTTAAGGTTATCCACAAACTCTAGGAGATAGCTGTGTGTTAGTGTAACACATGTATGGTTTTGTCAATATATGGAGATATACCTATCTCATAGAGCTGGAAGGGACCTTGAAAGGTCATTGACTCCAGTCCCCTGCCTTCACTAGCAGGACCAAGTACTGATTTTGCCCCAGATCCCTAAGTGGCCCCCTCAAGGATTGAGCTCACAACTCTGGGTTTAGAAGGCCAATGCTCAAATCACTGAGCTATCCCTCCTCCCTGCTCCTGTTGCAAGCAGATAAACTGGAAATGCTATTTGCTGGTTCCTCCCTCCCATTAGATGTTTAAATTCTACAGAAATGATGGGCTTGCTCCTAGGTTACAGGGTGGGCCCGACTGCCATGAACCACCGCTGTACCCTGCCCATCTTCTCCCCCAATGGTAGTGTTTTGTTTGCCCTTGTGCCTGCAGCTGGGCCCTGGGCTGACAGCTCACTCCCCCTCCTCCCCCAATGCACCCCAGACACTGTTCCCGAACCAGGTGCTGCACAGCTCCATGCAGCCCAGCTTACTGTGTTATTTATAGTAATACACCAGATGCTTGACAGTGCTATGTGTGAGCCAGGGATATTTCCACACAACTGGAAATACCATGTCACTTGGCTTCGGACCCAGCTGGAGTGATTTTTTGGGCGGGTGTTAAAAGCAAGTTCCTAGCCTTTATGGTTGCGCTGATGGGGCATGTACCCCACACTCTCCCTGAAAGGGTTAATGAAGGCATGAAAGGTCACTTATCTGGCTGCACCTGGAGGTGGCCCAGGCTCACACAAGCAGGAAGGTGAGAGTGGAAAGGGGCTGTGGCAGTAGAGAGTGAGGAACTCTGCACTCACTCCATGGGGCCAGTGGGGTGACCTTGGGTTCCTCCCGAGCGGGCAAATCCTGGCAGGAGGCCAGGAGAGAGAAAGCAGCCCCTGAGAGTAGAGCAGCCCCAGTAGCAGGATTTGGACAACCAGGGAGAGAGCCTGGGAGGTGCCCAGTGGAGGAACAGTGCAGCAAAGAGGGAGACGAGGCCCAGGCCGAGGAGGGCTGAAATTGGTTTGTGTCTGTATGCTTAGTTTGGGATTTTCATTAGGGGACCCAGAGGAGAGCCTTGGGAGTCCTGAGGAGGGATAAACCATGGTGAAGGTTGTGAGCACCACACAACCCAGAGCAAAGACCCTTTGGTGAGGACATTAGACTGTTGGACTTTCTGTTACCCTAGAAGGAGAGATCTGAATTGTGACCTGGCCGGAGAGTTGAGTGGCAGGAAGAGGCAGATTACCAGAGGACCAGGGCGACTGTCGGCAGGGGGGTGTTAGGCAGAGAGAGAGCTGCTACACAATGCCCTGCCATGAGGAGGCACTGTAGTGGTGAGGGGTCTGAAACCCACAGCCTCCAGGCTGTCTTCACTACCTCCCTGGAGGAGCAAAGTACAGAGAGAACTCCTGGATATGCTGAGTGGGCTGAGCAAACCCAGGGGTTACAGCACAGCTGTCAGCCAGGAGGCTCACTATACAGCCAGGATCATCACTCCTGGCTCACCTCCAGCCCCTCATACAAGCTGGCAAAGTCTTATTTTCTGGTATGTACACATTACGGAAGGGAAAAAGGACCTTTGCTCACACCTGCCAGGGACCAAAGACCTTTATTGCCAGCATTGTGGGGCTTTTTGATTACAGCAGCCAGCCATTGCAGAGGATAGCCCGGCGGTGTGGCTTTCCCAGGTGCTCCCAAGCAGGCAGGATCTTGGAACATCAGGACAGATCAGGCAGTTTTGGGTGTTGTTAGATCACCAGTGCAGAGACTGTCCAAGGGGTGAGACCAGCAGGTGCGGGCTTACAGCAACTGACTGACTGCGCTGGCACCACACGAACCTGTGCTTTGTGAAGGCAACCACCCTGTGGCCAGGATTTCCATGGGGTCCCATCAATGCCTGCAGAAGTGACAGCAAGTGGGAGGGGCCTAAGGCAGCTGCTGTTGCACCAGCCTCTTTGGAAGTGCTTGCGTTTGTGACCAGCCCTCTCCCTGCGCTGATTCTGAACAAAATCACTGTGTTTCCCTGCGGACAGTTTTCCATACTGTGTGGTTGTGCAGAGACATGGCCTGTCACCTGAGTCAGCCCAACCCTCCCTTTATGCCCAGGGGTGCGCCTTCCCCTACCATTCCCACAGCCTGTTCTGCCAAGTGGGTTCAGTACAGCGTGGGACACACGTGCAGTGCACTAGAGAACAAAAACTCCCTTGACAATCCAGTGTCACTTTGCAGGTATAGCCGTTGCAGTGCTGCCAAATCAGGGGGCAAGACCCCAAAATCCTGAGATAGGCTTAAAAATCCTGAGACTTTTAAAACCTAATAACATGTGTGTCTGTGTTTTTCCCCTTCTGGTTTTTGGGCCTTTGGGAATCATGTTCTCAAGCTTTTCTCTTTAACCAAGAAGGCTAATGGAGCATATGGGAATAGGGTCATAGCCCTTTAAATAGTTTTTGCTCTCTATTGGTGCCGTCTGTGTTCTTAAAACTGCCAGCCACCAGCCAGAGCAGCAGGGTATGTGTAAGGAGGCCTGGCATGGTGTGGCCATTTGGAGCCCACCATGCCCAGTTGGCTCGTTCATATGACCAATGTTGTATAAAGAGCACAACCCACAATGACTGGTGGTGAGGATGGGACCCTGATCCAGGAACACAGGGCACTAGGGGCTGAGTGACAGTGAAATTGCAGCTACTGTGACTGTGAGTGACAGGCTCATGTAGCAGTTAAAGGCTGTTTGGAGAAATTTGACTTGTTTGGGAGCTCAGCAAAGGCCTGGCCCACCTATAATGAGAGACTGGAACAGCCTAGCATAGCTAATAGGATAACTGATGAAACAAGGTGGAGGTTTTACTGAGTGCAATGCGGCCAAAACATATCGCATGCTGCATAGCCTAACAGCTCCGCTTAAGCCTGCAGCCAAAGCAGTGGTTGAGATTCTACAAGATCCCCTGTTCCTCAAAGCCACTGGGCATTGCAGAGCCTCTGCTTTTATTAACAGAATCAAAAGGGGAAGGAAATGATTCCAGATTCTGTGGCTGAATTAAGGCCATTAACAACATTGCTGCTTTGGAGCAAGTTTCAATGATGCATTAAGGGGCTGGCTAGTGTGTGGGATGCACAATGAAGCCATCTGAGAACAGCTATTGACTGAGACTGAGTTGACCTTAAAACCTGCAGTAGAAGTTACTGTATCAATGGGCACAGCTACAAGGATGCCAAGGAGCTGCGACAGCCTCATACAGGGCCGGTGCAAGGATGTTTCGTGCCCTAGGCGAAACTTCCACCTTGCGCGCACCCTCGCCCTGAGGCGCCCCCCTTGCGGCTGATTGGCACCGCAAGCCTGGGAGGCGGGAGAAGTGAAGCAGCCACGGCATGCTCAGGGAGGAGGCGGGGTAGGGGAGAGCTGGGGCGGGGAGTTCCCCTGCATGCCGCCTCCCCCCTTACTTGCTGCAGGCGGCCCTCCCCACGCTCCCCTGGCCCAGTTCCCTCCACCTAAATGCCGGCAGCAACCGAGGAGGCTGAAGATCCAGCTGCCGCGGTCGCTGTAGAAGAAAATGGTGCCCCCCCAAATCCTAGTGCCCTAGGCAACCGCCTAGGTCGCCTAAATGGTTGCACTGGCCCTGGCCTCATATCATCTATGCAGCAACTAAAGTGGGGGACAAGGAGGAAGTACAACCTGAAGAGCACCCAGACCCTATTATTTCTTTGTGTGAAAGAGTCTTTTAGTGACTGTTGGGTCAAGAACAAAAACTGCAACAAATTGGGCTCTGCAGAGAAAATGTGCAGGTCAACACAACAGCCCCCTCCTGAGGGCAATGCCAGAGATTTGAACATTCATCAGTTTGCAAATGACAGCCTGGAGTCCAGTGAAGATGTTACAGCACCACTACAACTGTTAAATATGGAAGACCATAGCGGATGGATTTCTTTACAAGTGGAAGGAGTAGGAAATGGATCTTGGTACAGGGGTCCGTGGTGTCTAATTTTAGAGTAGGATTATTAGAGACAATTTAAAGTGGTGAAGTTGTAGAAAATCTCGGTGCTACTAAAAACACACAGGGGGAAATCCTCATTTCCTGGGCGTTATTAAAGTGAAGGTAACAGCTAACTGTAAACAGCATCTGCTAAACTGCCGAGTTGTAAAGAGAGGAGGTCCTGCATTGTATGCCTGACAGCAGACAGCCCCTACGTGCACTCTGACACAATGGACAGACAGAGAGGGTGCTGGTCTCCAGACTAACCCACGGCTTTTGATGAGGCTATAAAGCTTTTGATATCCAAAGGGGCCCTTCTATGCTGTGGTGCAGCTTTGCCTGTAAAATCAGCTGGTGACATTTCCCTACCTGAAACAGGAGAAGTGATTTCTCATGTGAGAGAAGATCAGAGGGGACAGACCAGGGGCGGGAAGAGGCAGAGCGAGGGCAGGGCCTCAGTGGAGGGGGTGGAGCGGGGCCTTGGGTTGGAGAGGGGGTGCAGCAGCCCCTGGTGAAAAAAAAGTCAGCACCTGTGGTTCACACTGGCCATTGGAAGTTGCAGGTAGGGATATTGAACTGAACCAGACAGTTGATATGTTCTACATAGCACAAAGTGAAACCTTGCCTGCAACAAATGCCAGAGTACAGCAGGAAAGTGTCTGACATTACAAGGGGTAGATGGACTCATGCACAAAAACAGCTGTGTCCCGCTTTCTTTGCTCACAGGGAACAGTTAAGCATATCTCAAGGTTGCCTAATATGTGGCACCCGAGTGTTATTCCTACAAAGCCCAGGGCCTGTGTATTCCAAGAATTACACGAGGCCATTTGGGACTGTAAAAGAGAGTCTTGGCCAGGAGTGTGTGGTGACTGGAGATTAATGCACAGAAAGAGGAAATGGCAACACGGTGAGATGTCTAAACATGCTCCACTGCATCCTTGGAAGTCATCAGCTATGCCATGGCAGTGACTCCATGTTGACTATGCTGGATCACTTATAGGGCATACGTTTGTGATTGCAGTAAATCACTTCATCTTCTAACCTTAGTTCTTTCTATATCAGGTCAGCTCTTCGATCCTTCTTCTCTATTCCAGCCTGCCTTGAAGCAGTTCTTCGGAAATTCCACCATTAATCAAATAATTTTGTAGAATGTTCATCCATCTAGTCTTGGGTTTTTCAACCCTTCTCCCACCTCCACTTCTCAGTTTAATACCCTGTTTCCTACAGATAGATGTTCCTAAGGAATAGGGTGATCAAATGGGCACACATAGTCACACCCTACTGCTCAGTTTTCACATGGGAGAAAAAAATCTCTGTAAAGAAACACCTATAATAATTGATGGAGACGTGAAGTGTCCTCTGCCTTGTCTGGTAAATGTGACTCTGAGCATGCCCTGGAGTTGACATGTAAACCAGCTCTTGAGCACACATTCTGCAGGACATACTACACCAGTGATGCCTGTTGAAAACACAGAGCTACAACAAAGCCTCAGTAACTTGTGACTGCCCCAGTGTGTAAGGGACCAGGTGTAGGCAGTCTGGCCTAGCGGTCACAGCTGGGCTGTGGTCTACTCATCAGGGATGGGCGTCACCGGGCTGTAGTTGGAGGAATCACAAGGCCAGGTCAAATAAGAGTCAGGGTCAGTCAGGCCGGGGTTGGAGACCGGAGACCAGAGATCAGAGGCGGTACCAGATTAGAATCGAAAGGCAAGAATCGGTGTCGAAGTCTGCCTGGAATCGGAGGTCACTCTAGCAGGGAGCAACAGACTAGGCATGTTTGATGATGATATTTGCACCCCTCCATATCTATGTGTTCCCTTCGTATTATTATTGCCGTGTGAAGAGGAAAAGACCAAACATCTGGACACATATTCTGTGTCAAGGCGAGCAGAGAGTTGCCCAGAGTCGCCTGTTGCCCAGCGCTGGGGTGTCAGGAAACCACCACTGACTGCAACCCTTGCTAGAGCATTGTGGGAGTTGGGCAGCGCTGCCATTGGGCTTTGGGCCTGCTGCCAGAGAAGCTCTCTGGGCACCATCCTACCAGATGATTACCCTGCACTGGGTGGCAGGGTGGTTCCACAGGCTGGGAGAGACCTGTGTGTGGGGCTGTACCCCTCCCCCCACAGGATGATTGGCCTGGAGAGGGAGCACACCCTGCCCACACAGTGCCAGGCCACGGATGCTGCAGCTATCCTGGAGCCAGCAATGGATGGGGCTGCTGGAGGGACAGATCCCGATAGCTCCTCCTCTTTGGGCCTGATGCTCCCCTCAAATCCTCTGGTTTTACACCACCGACTACAAACGTACCCAGGCGTGAGAGGGGGCCCAGGTCCTGGGTTTAGATTACAAACTCCCTGGAGCAGTGTGGGTCGTGCAGACTCAGCAGCCACTTCTTGGCAGCAGCAGGAAGGGGCTGGCTAAGGGTCAGAGCCCAGCAAGCTGCAGCCTGTTGCAGCCTGTTCCAGCCTCAGAGCGTGACCCTGGGAATGGGCCGCATGTTTTCTCTGTCTAAAGTGCAGCCATTGAGCATGGGTTCAGGCTAGTTAAAAAGCACTTGGTGTGTCTCCAAGCAAAGGGCAGAGGGTCTGTGGCTGTGTGTTTAGCTAGCTAAAGGGAGCAGGGCCTGGGGCACGTCCTCTCCCACACCAGTGTGGCAGTCGATGGGCCTTGGTCCAAGGGAAACAGCGATCAAGGGCAGGGGAGAGCGGATGAGGCAGGAGGGACAGCGGAATGGACATTAACTGTAGTGTACAGCACAGCTGCGAGGTGGCACTATGGTGCGTGCTGTATCTGAGCACACCGCCGCTGCACCTGGCTGCGCCTTGCGGGCTGTCCTGGAAGACAGTGCCTCTGCCCTCCAATAAAGGGAGCGCTGAGGGCAGCCTATATCTGGTACCAGTCTGACCTGCCAATCATGGCCCTGCTACCCCCATGTCTGAGCAGTTCCTGCAGGATGGGAGAGCCCTCCAGCCAGGGTGGGGCCGGGGAGGGGCAGGGCGACATGCAGAGGTAGGAAAGGGCTTTGCGTGATGGGGACAGATCTGCTGAGCCCTGGTCTGTTCCTGGCCTGTGCCGGGGGCCAGGCTCCAGGGAAGGGGCAGAGTGTAATGCTGCAGAATGGGGAGGCCCCTCCTGAGTGTCATGTCAGGGTGGGGCAGCAGGCGGCTCTTAGAGGGAGGGGGCAGGCCCGGGGCAGCAGGCTGCTCTCAGTGGGAGGGGGCAGGCCCGGGGCGGGAGGGGGCTCTCAGCGGGAGGGAGCAGGCCCGGGGCGGGAGGGGGCTCTCAGCGGGAGGGGGCAGGCCCGGGGCGGGAGGGGGCTCTCAGCGGGAGGGGGCTTGCTGGCTCATGCTGTCCCCTGCTCCCTCACAGCTCTCCCTGCAGCGCTCTAGCAGCTTCAAGGATTTTGGCAAGGCCAAGCCCAGCTCCCCCGTGGTGAGCGAGAAGGAGTTTAACCTGGAGGAGAACGTGAGTATCTGTGCCACAGGGAGAAACCGACTGCACTCACGGGCTGCCAGGCCCCATGGGCATCCCATCCTAGCCCACTCCGTGCCCTCAGGGAAACCCCTCCAGCCCCACTCACACAGGGGGACTGGCTCCTGCCCAGTCCCTGCTTGCCCCAGGCCCATATAACCCCAGCCCTGCCCCACCCACTGCCCTCTTGTGCCCATATATTCCATCCAGCCCTGCCCCACTCACTGCCTGCTCCAACCTCGGGCCCATATAGCCCCAGCCTGGCCTCACTCCACCCACAACCCACTCGCCCCTTGGGCTCCTACAGCCCCAACTCCACCCACCACTCCACGCCCAGACACATATGGTACATACACTGCACCCGTCCTAGGTAGACAGCTTCTCAGAAGAGTCAGAGGTGCCCACGACACTGACTGCTCTGTGTGGCACTGCTCCCCAAGCTGGCTCTCACCTGCTGGGCGCACCCCCATCGTCTCTCAGCACAGGGACAGCGTGTGGCAAAGGTGGACTCTCGGTGCTCACTGAAGATGTGCCTCTTCCCCACAGTCAAGTGCCTGGGCTCAGCTGTGTGGGGCACTGGGTTTCCCTGTGGAGAGTTCTGCTCAGGGCATCCTCCCAACCCTCAGGCGGCAGCCCAGCTGGCTCATCCTTCCTTAGTTTGAGGGGCAGAGGGAAGAGCAGGGCACTCGCTTCTCTGGCTCTGTCCCCCGTCCCTCACTGCCAGCTGTGACGGTCCCTGCAGATTCCTGAGGATGACCTGGCCAATGCACCTCCTGATGACACTGGGAAGAGCAGTGGCATGAAGCTGGGTAAGAAGTGGAGAGCTGTCATTTCCCGTACCATGAACAGGAAGATGGGCAAGATGGTGGTGAAGGCACTGGCTGAGGGGAAGGTAAGGAGCAGGGTGCCAGGTCTCTGTGCTCAGATCCCAGGGTGTCAGCCCAGGACAAAGACCTGGAACTCAGAGAACCCACAGAAAAGAAAGGACCAGTGCCCAAAGTGGGGCACTGGGCGAGCTGAGACGAGCTGGTGCCAGCTTGGCTGCCAGCCTGGCTCGTCTCTGGTGGTTCCTGTACAATCAAGGTTTTCATTTCCCAAAGTAGAGTTCCCAGTCCTTCTGATTGCAAAGAAAACCTTGTGAACATGACCTGGTGCATTGGGGCCTGCCTGAGCCTGCAGGGGGCAGCCCGCCCAGCAACTCCCTCCCCAAAGGTAGTTAACTCTGGGGCCTACTGATGACAATGTGACAGCAACTCTTTCACTGCTGTTCCTTTTAGGAATTGTGGGATCCTGAGCAAGACTCGAGTATGAACGTTCTTGCCTGTCTGACCTCTAAACCCCTGTGAGGGAGAGGGGGTCCTTTCTTAGTTATGCCTCCAGTGCAGGCATGTGGAAACAACGCCTGCCCTGCCCCAGTGCATAAGAACAGATACCACCAACATGCAGGTAGTGGTGGGCGGGGGACTCCCCGGCTGGCTTAGGCTACATAGTTATCCTGCAGTTGGGGCAGAGGGTGCTCCAACCAGCCTGTATCTCACTATTCCTGAACCACTGTCCCATTCATTCGCCTCACCAGCTCCCAAGACAGGGTACGGGCTAGTGGCTGCCTGGCGACCAGGGTAGTTGTGCCTGGGGTCTGACTCCCCTCATCCAGAGAGTGCAACACGGTTTATTTGATCACTCAGGCTCTGCTGCTTTCCACCCTTCACTGGACAAGCACCCATCACATGAGCTGGCTTGTCCCCTCCCCTCCTCAGGCTCGCTTGACTGGCCCAAGGTCAGGAGCGGCACCAGGGTTTTTGGTGCCCTAGGCGGGCATCCTTCCGCACTCCCGGTCGTTGGCGGCAATTCTGTGGCGGGGGGGTCCTTCTGCGCTCCCAGTCTTCGGGGCACTTCCCGGAGCGAGTGAAGGACCCGCCGCAGAATTGCCGCTGAAGACCCGGAGCGCGGAAGGACCCCCCGCCGCCGAATTGCTGCTAAGGGCGGCAAAAAGCCACCCCCCCAAATCCTGGTGTCCTAGGCGACTGCCTAGGTCGCCTAAATGGAAGCGCCGGCCCTGCCCAAGGTTCCCTATGGGCTGGGCACCTTTGCCCCCACCTCCGTAGCTTGTTTTGTGCCAGCCCCTTTTCACCTTTGTCCTCTGCCCCAGGCTGGCTTCCCATAGCTCTGTGCCCAGCTTTGGATCAGGTTGGGTTTCTGCTTGCTAAGCCATTCTTCGAACTCTGAGAGCGGTGCCTACATCCTGGAGTGTGCACTCCCCCTACCAGCCATCCCCTCCCTGATATACTCGCCCAGCTCATTGCAACTTTAGACTAGTTCTTATCAGGCCTTCTCTGAGCCCCGCACGGTCCCTTTCTGTAAGCAACAAGGGTCATCTCAAACTTCTGTAGCAAAGTGATTTTAAACTTACTCCAGCACTCTTCATCGGCCCCGTGAATGGCCCATGTCCGCTGAAGGCTGGGTGGACAGCGTGAAGCTGTCGGGCCACAGCAATCTGAACAAAGGCAGAGGAAACTGAATGACTAGATTGGGGCGGGGGAGGGGGAAGGGCACTGACAGCTCTAGATGGACACTTCCCATCCACTAACCTAGACCCCCCCCCCCCCCAAGCAAGTGAAACAGGAAAGTGAACAGTTTACACCCCTGGCCCCTCTTTACTCCACCTCTCAGCATCACTTGCTGCCAGGAGAACCCCCCTCTGAAATACCTGGACCCAGTTTTCAAGCCCCAGGAGGCCCAGGTCTGGGGATTCCAGATGGTGATCGCATTGCTCCTTTCTGTAGCAGTTAGCCCGTGTGCTCAAGGCGTCTGGATGCAGAAAGCCAAGCCGGGGCCTGTTACATTGCTTTTGTGACTGAGTACCAGCCCCTCTGGCACAGCCTGCACTAATTGCCTTGGCCTCTACCTGCAGGGAGAAGTGGGGGAGGAAGGATCTATGTCCCCCATGTCGCTGGACGGCAGCCTGGAGGAGCCAAGCCTCGAGAAGATGCCCTTGTCGTACGTGGAGCTGGAAGAGGACATGCACACACCACTCAGCCGCCAGACATCCAGTGGTGAGCGCAGGTGCCATGCTGCTCCCCTGGGCTCAGTGGGAGGGGGCATTTTCACATGCCACCAGCTCCCCTCCCATGGCCAGCTCTCCCCAGGCACCTCTGGAGGCAGAAGAGGGCCCACCCCCAGCAGGAAGGGCGGAGGCCAGAGCAGTCTCAGCCTAGCCCACATGGACACAGCACCCTGTCACCTTTTGGCCCCTGCTGCCTGCCCCAGGGACAGTGTGGCATGAGGGCCAACAGGGCTTCGGTGATTGCCAACACCACCACCACCCTTAGGCCTCAGCCTGCTTGGGGCAGAGCCCTGGCCAGGGAGCTGCCCCAGGCAAAGGTGGGAGAAGCCCCACCCGTCTAGTGCAGCCAGAGATGGCTGGGACACACACACTACCATGGATGCAGGGGCTCGGGGCTGGCTCAGTTCACCTACAGTGCATGTCCCCTGCCTTTAACCTGCATAACCAGGCTCAGAGCCGAGCACTCGGGCTCATGGGTAGACCTTGCGGCTCCCCCACCCCCAGACTGCAGAGCCCTTGCTGCAGGTGGCACCTAACCATGAACACAGGTGGCCTTAGAGCTGTGTGCAGAGCCAGGCTCAGACTTATTGGCGCGGGTTTGTAATTGCAGCGCGCGTATATGTGCCCTTTGGGTTGCCAGGTGTCAGGTTTCAACCAAAACGCCCGGTCGAAAAGGGACTCTGGCAGCTCCGGTTGGAGCTGTGGGGGATGGCGCCTGCGGGAGCAAAGGCAGCACGCACCCCACAGATCTACATGGCTGCCCATGCACCTAGAGGCCGCAGGGACCTGGTGACTGTTTCAAACCCCTCATCCCTGGCCCCACCCCAAGGCAAAGCCCTCACTCTCCCCCAAACTCCAGTCCCAACCTGGAGCGCCCTCCTAAACCCCAAGCCCCTCATCCCAAGCCCCACCCCAGAGCCCACTCACCCAGCCCAAAGCCCATACTCCTTCCTGAACCCCAACCTGCTACCCCAGCCTGGTGAAAGTGAGGGTGGGGAACAGCGAGCGACAGGAGGGGGATGGAGCGAGCGAGGGGCAGGGTGTTCGGTTTTATGTGATTAGAAAATTGGCTACCCTACGTGCCCTACACACTGCTCATGGAGTTGTGGGGGTGATGTCGGGTGGCAGAATTTCACGTCAGGCCCTCGTCCTGCCTCCTTACCCCATGCCGCGAGAAGCAGCTGCGCTTTCCTTTACTGTGCAGAGAACAGGCAGTAGCAGCGCCCAGGCGGTGACGGTCCCTTGCAGAGCAGGGGGAACCAGCTCTGCCCACCATGGGGGAGGGGCACCCCTGTGTTACGTGTAGGTCTCACACGTGGCACTGGGGCTCTTGCTCATTGGCAGCTGGAGGGTTGTGGCAGGCGCAGTGGAAAAAAACTCCTAAGCCCAGTGCAAATGACAGCGGCACAGTCACTTACCCCAGTCAGAGGCTGCCCTTGGGTGGGGCCAGCTCCCAGGGAAGGGAAGCAAAACTCCTGGCCAGGCTGGCTCAGCAGGAGAGGCTGACATCTTGCCCCCACTGCAGGGAGTGAACTGGGCTGCACCAGTCCCTGCACCACAGGCAGCAATCGCAACAGTGTGAGGCTGGAGGAGCCCAGCCTGCCCTACAGTGGCCCTTTCTGCGGGAGAGCCCGGGTCCATACAGACTTCACGCCCAGCCCCTACGACAAGGACTCGTTGAAGCTGCGGGTGAGTAAGGCCTGGCCGGCTGGAGCAGGAGGAAGATGGGTGCAGAGAGAAAGAGCTATTATTGAACACACACCACCACCGGTCCCTGCTCGCTTGGCCTCAGCAGGCTCAAGTCATGGAGCCAGCTCTCCCTGGCTCAACTGGAGGAGCTTCTGGGGCTGGGCCTTTACCGTAGCTGTCCTTTCTCCAAGTGCAAATGGAAACAGAACAGGAAGGGCCCCGGTCTCCTTTGACAGCACTTCGTGTGTCATTCTCATGAGTCACAACCTCCATGCGACTCCCATGCCACAAGGCGCCAGGCAGCATGAACTGGGACTAACACCCCCTTCCCGGCTCAGCTGCTCATAGACACCCTGCAGCTGAGGGGCTGGACAGGCTCAGCTGCTAGGAGGGCCTTCTCCAGCCTCGCCAGGGCCTGCATTGCAGCAAGCAGGATCACCCCCGTAACCATCACAAAGGCACAAGCCCAGGCTGTCCCCCATGGCAGGCCCCTCCTGGCGACTCGCAGGGCAGCACAGAGCTCTGCTGCTGGTAGGCTAGCTCTGGTGCTGGCTCTGCTGCCCCCACCATTGGCTAACAGGCCATAGATAGCTCAGCCTTGTAGCCCAGCTAGGCTGGGGCCAGCAGCCAGCCCAGTGCCCTGCAGTCAATCCTGCAGCACAACCGAGTCGGAGAACAGCTGGCTCCCCAGGCACAGTCCCAGAGCAGCACAGAGCTGCTGAAATGACCCTAGCCTCTTCCTCGTCCTCCCAGGACAAGGGGGCAGGGGCTGGGTCAGGGGCACACCCTACTCTGCCCCCCCCTCATCACAGCACCTGAGCATCGTGCAACTGGACTGCATGGGTTTCTCCTCCCACCTTCCAGGCAGCAGGGCCATAGTCCCAGTGTACATGGGGGAATCAAGGCCCAGAGAGGCTAATGGGCCTGTCCAAGGTCCCACGGGGCCTCTGTGGCAGAGCAGGGAATTGAACCAGGGGCTCCCAGTTCCTAGGCTACTGCTCTAACCCCTGGACCAGCCTTCCCCAGGCTAGGCCAGGGTGCTACACTGGGCTCTTGGGAACACTGTAGCCTTGGCATCAGGGCAAGCAGCCCCAAACCAGGCTCTCACTCCCAGAGGCAGAGAGGAGGCTTAGAGCCACCTTCCACCTGCAGATACCGGGCCTCGGCCCAGCTCTTCTGCCCCAACCTCTGCTGCATGCTCCCAGTGGCTTAGCTCCTCAGGTCTCCCCTGGTGCTCCCACCCCTGAGCAGCTGGCTGGCAATGTACTAACACACCAGCACCTGGCGGAGCCCCATCTGGCACCAGAGGAGCTGACCAGTGATGCCAGTAGGGAAAATGTGGGGCAAAAAAGCCTGGCAGAGGCAGCCCCGACCCTCGCCTTCCTCACTGCAAGGGTAGGAGAGAGGACGACACCTGCTCCCAACTGTGGGAACCCTCCCTGTGGCTCGCGACCACAGGCGGGCTCCAGGGAACAAATGCCAGCACCTTTGCCTGGCTGTCCCCCACAGCATGTCAGCGGTACTGTGGGGGGGCCAGGCCTCCACCCAGCTCCTACCTGTGCCGCTGCTAGGGGAGCCCGTGGGCACAGACCCAGCAACCACAGCGCAGGTGGGACAAGCCCAGCCCCGTCCCACCTGCCCAGTGGGTAGAGGTTCTCAAAGGGATTCCTCTTCATGTTTGGCCCAGAAAGGGGACATCATCGGGATCATAGAGAAGCCCCCCGTGGGCACCTGGACAGGGGTGCTAAACAACAGAGTGGGCTCCTTCAAGTTCATCTATGTGGACATCATCCCTGAGGAGCCGGTGCCAGCCCGCAAGAGCCGGGTGCAGAGCAAGAGCAAGCGGCCCAAGCCCAAGACCTTACACGAGCTGCTGGAGCGCATAAACCTGGAGGTGAGAGCCTGGCCGCGGGCTCTGGGGAAGGGGAGGACAGGTGACCTGCACACAGGCACCAGCAGTAGGGTGACCATACGTCCTGTTTTGGCCGGGACAGTCCCTTTCTTAAGCCCTGTCCCGGCCATCCTGACTTTTTTCGCAAAAGCGAGGTGCGCAGGAATGTGGGGAGTGAGTGGGGATGCCAGCCCTGCCCAGAGAGGAAGGCAGGGCTTGAGGGAGCAGCGATGCTGACACCAGCCCCAGCCTTGCTCATCTCTCATATCAGTGACAATTCTGCCAACCTGCTCCATCTGATCCCTGCACCATTCAGTGCAGCCACACCAAACACAGGGAATGTGACTGCAGTGCATGGCATCAAAATGCTGCAATTCTCATCTATAGACCACAACACAAACTATAGCATGTCCACTTAACCATTCATTCCTCATTATTACCACACAGACCCCTTACTGAACCCTTTACAGTGGCTATTGCCAGCTCCAGGGGGCAGAGTTAAGGTGGCCTGTGGGGGGCATACCTTTAACTTTGTATTTCCTGATTTTCAGAGGTTTAAGTTTGTGTTACCTGAACTTTTCGTTTGCTGGTTTATAGAGGTTTCAGTTTAAACATTCTTGGTATACTGTGGGGGGCACTAGGCAGCCTCACCTCTGCATTAACTGATTAGGTAGTTAATTTAGTGTTTAGATTAAATTCAGTTTTCACCTTCCCTCACATTTTCAGCTCAAGGTACCATCAGAGATTAGACTGATAGTGAGTAACAATGCAGTAGAAACTGCTAGGAGGTAGCTGGAGGTTTTGGCAGCCAGGCAGGGACAGCTGGAAATTCTGGCACCTGAGAAAAAAAAATGTGTTTATTCCACAATCCCAAGGGCCACCCATCAGCTTGATCTATAATATATAACTAATGGAAGAAAGGGGAAGTTGATAGAAATGAATTTAAATAATAAGTTAGGAATTGTAGAAAACTGATAAGGGAAGCAAAGGGACAGAAGGAGAAATAAATTGCCTTCAGAATTAAGGACAATAAGGAGTTTTTCAAATATATTTGGAACAAAAAGAATCCTGATAGTAGTATTGGTCCATACTAGATGGAAATGGTAGAATTATCAATAATAATGTGTGAAAGGCAGAAGGTTTCAGTATCTGAGGATAAAAAATGATATAGTCTCATCATATGGTAACAGTAGCACTCTTTCCATTCCACTAGTATCTCGAGAGGATGTTAAACAGAAACTATTAAAGTCAGACATTTTTAAATGAGCACTTACAGTAACTTGCATCCAAGAGTTTTAAAAGAACTGGCTGAGGAGCTAGCTGGGTGTTAATGTTGATTGTAATAAGTCTTAGAGCACTGGGGACGTTCTAGAAGACTGGAAGAAAGCTAATGTGCCAATTTTTAAAAAGAGAAAATGGAATGACCTGGGTAATTATAGACCTGTCAGCCTGACATTGATCCTACCCAGATAATGGAGTGGCCGATACAGAACTTGAATAATAGAAATGTAAAGTAGGGTAATGTAATAAATACAAATCAACAAGGCTTTATGGAAAACAGATCTTGTCAAACTAACCTGATATCTTTATTTGATGAGATTACAAGTTTGTTGATCAAGATAATAGTGACTTCTGTACGGGATTTGACTTGGTACCGCACATTTTGATTTAAAAAAAACCCTAGAATGGTATCAAATTAACATGGCACACATTAAATGGATTAAAAACTGGCTGATAGGCCTCAAAATGTAACTGTAAACAGGTGTTTTTTCTATCTGACCCTTTTATCAATGACATGGAAAAAAGTATAAAAATCACTGAAAAAGTTTCAGATGACACAAAAATAGGGCTAGTGGTAAATAATGAAGAGGACAGGTCACTGATTCAAAGTGACCTGGATTGCTTGGTAAACTGGGCACAAGCAAACAATAATTGTTGTATTCATCTGGGAACAGAGAGTGTCAGCCATACTTACAGGATGGGGGACTCTGGCCTGGGAAGCAGAGAGACTGAAGATTTGGGGCTGTGGCAGCTAATCAGCTAAACACAAGCTCCCATGACGATGCTGTGGCCAAAGGAGCTAATGTGATCCTGGGAGGTATGAACAGGGAATCTCAAGTAGGAGCAGAGAGGTGATTTTTCCTCTGTTTTTGGCACTAGTGTGACCGCTGCTAGAATCTTGTCTCCATTTTAGCGTCCACAGTTCAGGAAGGATGTTGGAAAACTGGAGAAGGTTTAGAGAAGAGCCACGAGAATGACTAAGGATATAGCTACACTGCACTAAAAGACCCATGGCACCATGTCTCAGAGCCTGGCCAAGTAGCTGTGGGGCTAAAAAGAGCAATGTAGATGCCTCCCTCCCAAAGTCTACTCTGCTATTTTTAGCCGTACACCTGAGTCAGTTGAGCCAGGCTCTGGGATTCAGTACCATGGGATATTTTACTGCAGTGTAGACATACCCTAAAAGCTTAGAAAACATGCCTTAGAACAGGCCTGCACAACATGCGGCCCGCGGAGCCTCACTGTGCGGCCCGCCGGAGGATTCTAAATCCCCCACACACGGCGCTCTGCGGGCAGTCCAGAGCCCTTTAAATCTCAGCCGGGGCCGGGATTCAAAGGGCTCTGCACTGCCCGCAGGGGCAGGGAGACCAGAGCCCTTTAAATCCCAGCCACGGCCGGGAATCAGAGGGCTCTGGGCTACCTGCAGCCGTGGGGAGCCCAGAGCTCTTTAAATCTCAGCCGCGGACGGGAATCAGAGGGCTCTGGGCTGCCAGCAGCAGCAGGGAGCCCAGAGCCCTTTAAATCTCAGCCGGGGCCGGGAATCAGAGGGCTCTGGGCTGCCCGCGGCTGCCAGCAGCCCAGAGCCCTTTGAATCCCAGCCCCTGGCCGCTGATTGCCCCCTCCCCAGACCCCTGCCCCAACTGCCCCTTGGGACCCCAGCCCCTATCTAAGCCTCCCTTCCCCTTGTCCCCAACTGCCCCCTCCTGAGACCCCACCCCCTACCTGTCCCCTGATAAACCTCCTGGACTCCTATGCCTATCCAATTTCTGCCTGTCCCGACTGCCCCTCCGAACCTCTGCCCCATCCAACCCCTCCTGCTCCCTGTCCCTTGACTGCCCCACAGATCCCCCTACCCCTTCTCCAACCCCCAAACCGCTTACTATGCCACTCAGACCAGCGTGTCTGGCTCCTGCAGCTCCAGACAGTTGCTGCCATGCTCCCCCATGGAGCCCACAGCCCTCTCCCACCCCCAGCACCTGCCTTCCAGATTTGAACACCTCATAATTCAGGAGTGCTCAAGCTCGGTTTGGGCAGCTTTTACTTCATTTCTCCCAAATCAAATATACTGATCCACTGTAACTTGCTGTAGAAAAAGTAGGATAAAATTGAGCAAGAAATGCTTATTAGGACTGGAATTGCTATTTTCAACAACCATTGCCTTTTTTGTTTGTTTGTTTGTTTGTTTAAAAGGAAGACAGTGATATTGCATTGGCAAATTCCCCATAGAAAGAAAGAGTGGAACAAAAGAATAATAAAGGCACCTCAACTTTTCCTCATTTATGGAGGACAGTCTTATAATATGCATCCAGATATCCTCCAATCACACAAGCTGAAAATTGTTCCTCTTTACTGCAGCTCTGTAACCATATGGGAACCAATCCTGTCTGTGTTTTGTGCACATCCAAAATTCCGGCTGAATGACCCGCCCTGGGAGCAAGTTACCAGTGACCCAGGGCTGGGGCGGCAGGAGGTGGGGGGGGGGGAACACTGGTGGGGGGAGCCCAGGGCTGGGGCAGCAGCAGGGTGGAGGGAGGGCACTGGTGGGGAGGAAAGGGGGAAGTCCAGCGCTGGGGTGTGGGTCGGGGAAGAGCCCAGGACTGGGGCAGCAGGAGGGTACGGGGGGAGGCCAGGGCTGGGAAGGGGGTCAGCCAAATTTTTTTTTACTTGGGGCAGCAAAAAACCTAGAGCCAGCCCTGCCGGGTTCCCCCAGCCGCTGGAGCCCCGGGCCCTTTAATTTGAGCCTGAGGGCTCCCAGCCACCTCTTTAGCTGGGAGCCCCTGGTTGATTTAAAATAAAGTATCACCTCCCCACCCCCAACCTTCCTTTTTGGCCCACAGCTGTTTTGGTGGGGCGGCGCTGGGGAAGGAGGGTTTGTTTCTGCAGGGCTGGGCGGCCCTGGGGCGGGGTGTTTCCTCAGGCTGGGAGGTTTCGGCCCTCAGCTGTTTTCTTTGGAGGAATGTGGCCCTCGCTGCTTTACGAGTTGTGCAGGCCTGCCTTAGAATCACAGACTCAGAGAGCTCAATCTGTTTAGCTTAACAAAGAGAAGGTTAAGGGGTGACTTGATCCCAGTCTGAGTATCTACATGGGGAACAAATCTCTTGCAGAGACACAATCCAATGGCTGGAGGTTGAAGCTAAACGAATTCAAGCTACAAATAAGGCGTAAATTTTAAGTTAGAGTAATTAACCATTGGAACAGTTTAGCAATGGTCCTGGTGGATTCTCCATCACTGAACATTTTTAAATTAAGACTGGATGTTTTTCTAAAAGATCTGCCCTAGGAATTATCCTGGGGCAGTTCTCTGGCCTGTGCTGTACAGGAATGCAGACTAGATGATCACAGTGGGACCTTCTGACCTTGGAACCTACAAATGTTCCTGTTAATCAAATTGGCAATACTGACAAGGGTGAAAGGCCATGATAAAACCAGCATCAGCCCTTGGAGTAAGAGGGCCATTCAGTATCCACTCACTGCAGTGGTCACACTGTTCCCTCTTTGCATGGGGATTTCTGCAACCCCATGTGCTAGGAACAGGGTTTTTAAATGAAAGCCGAGATCCTGGAGCCCGAGCCTGCCCAGGGTGAAGCTCTCAGCTGAGGCATACAAAGACTAGATGAGTGTCCCCAGGGATACACGTTCTACAGGCGTATCTGTTGTGTGAGTTTGATTGTGTCTGTCCCCAGGAGCACATCTCCACCTTGCTACTGAATGGCTACCAGACCCTGGAGGACTTCAAGGAGCTGCGGGAGACCCACCTGAATGAGCTAAACATCATGGACCCCCAGCATCGCGCCAAGTTGCTCACAGCTGCTGACCTGCTGCTAGACTATGACAGTAAGAGGCAGACACCCGCTCTGCTACCTTCCTGCACCCAGAGACCCCCTCCCCTGCAGACAATTGCTCTAAAACAGCCTGTAAGCTCCAAGACAGGTCTGGCCCTTCCCTGGAATCCATCTGCTGCTTTGGGCAGACATCCACCATTCAAGGGTGTGGGAAGCAGAGGAGCCTGCAGGTGGGCTGTATTCACTGACTCTTAGCCACTAGGACAGACTTCCCCTACAGAGCCCCAGCTGGCAGCCAGAGCCAGGAGTGCCCTGCACTTTACCACAGCCAGTATTCAAATTACATCCCACATGGTAACTGCTCTGCCAAGGAGCCACCCCAGTGCCAAGCAAGGGCGAGCCACCAGGAGACATCCCAGCTGCAAGCTGCTCTGTGCACCTGGGGGAGAAGCAGCACAGGTGACAGAATAAGCAAAGGGGCCTCACCCAGTGCAGCTGGCTAGACTTGGAGCAAGTCACATTTCATTACCCAGAATGCCTCTGCACAGCCCCTGAGCATGCAGGGAACAGCCTCACCCTCCCACCCCCAGCTTAGCCCAGCCAAGGGTTAGGCTGGGCCCTGCTCAGAGTTCCCTGGGAAGCAGCCCATGCCCTCCAGCCTCTAACGCTTTGGCTTCTCTCCCCCCTGCAGCAGCCAGTGAGGCTGAGGAAGGAGAGAGCTTGGAGCCGCACCCTTCCCCCTCGGACCCCAAAGGAGACATTCCCCGCGACTCAGGCTGCTTCGAAGGATCTGAGACACTGGAGAGTGGCCGGGACGAGGCGGAGCTGAACAGCACAAAGGAGCAACTTCAGGCCTTCTCTCTAGAAGAGTCCTCCTGAGCTTGCCCCCTCCTTGCCCCAACCCTCCCAGCACTACCCCACATCAGGGACTTAGCCTGCAGAGCAGGGAGGACAGGACACCCCAAGGGCACTCTCTACCCCCTGACCAACATCTTGGGAGATTCCTGGACCACAGGTGACCACTCCTCTGCTGGGGACAGTCATGTGAGCCCTGCAGGGGAAGACACTGGGGCTGTTTTATGGTTCCTTGGGGCAGCTGCCGAGGTCCCCACCCCAGGATACATCTCCCCTTGGGAACTGCATAGGACCCCTCTTTGCGTTCCTGTCAAAGACAAAGGACCTGCTTCTGCAAATAGCTGAGTCTTCATTCTCCAGCCTCTCCATTAGAAACTCCAATCTCAGAGCCTGTGCATTAGCCATGAATGGGTGTTTGCCTGCCCCTCTGCCTGGCACCCACCGTCGTCTGCCCACACTCTCTGCCTGGCCTTACCAAATGGCCGAGGCCTTAGTCAGCAGGACACCCTTTGAATGGGACGGATCCAGGAAGCTCCTGGGCAATGCAAAGCCAAGCAGTTTAGCCAAGAGGGTGTCTGGGGCTGTGCAATGGGAGATGTCCACTTGCAGCTGAAGCTCCCCAACATCAAAGGCTCTTTGCGAGGGAGGCTACAGGTAACCTAGGAGCTGGTACTAACAGGTCAAGGGAGCCAGGCACCGAACAAGAACTGAGACTCTTGTGTTTCTAAGGCAAGTCTGGGGGCGGGGGGGAACAGGCAGCAGAGCAGGGCGACGGGTGCCACACAGGATCCTCGCCACTCAAGACTCAGCAAGCGCTGAGAGCAGGAGCCTGTAGCCTCCCAAGCTGGCATTTCTCAGCATGGGGCGAGTCCCTTTCAGGGCAAAACCTAGCCATGTGGGGACCAGCTTGGCCAGAAAGCATAGGGTTTACTTCCAGGGGCTTTGCCGCTCCTTGTCACAGAGCATTGAGTTATTAGAAATAAGGCCAGGCTGCAGCAGCTTCCCCCTGCCAAAGGCCTGGGCCAGCTCACTGCAGCAACCGACCAGGCCATCACTCCAGCCTGCCACACGCCCACTGGGGCCAACCTGGCTCAGGCCAGCGGTGACTTGTTTGGGAAGGTGGAAGGAAAGGAAGCACCCTGTGTCGGAAAGGCCATGCATTGTGCTCACAGTGTTCCCCAGTGTCAGTCCATTCTGCCTTCATGTGGACAGAGTCCTCGCTTTGCAGCAGGTGCTGTGCGTCGGAAGGAGTGTGCCCAGAGGAAGTCGATACTGACTTGGTTTGTTTGAAACAATCCTTGCTGCTCAGTCCCCGATCCCACAACTGCTGATGAGCCCCCTGTGCAGCAGAGAACGGGGACATCCCCAACAAGAATTCATGTGTTCCCTACAGAGCTCACACCCCTGTTCAGGGCTGTCCTTGACAGACTAACACTGCAGCATTGGGGCACATGGATTATGGAAGCAGCCGACAGAGGCAAGAGGGTGCTGCGTTAAGAGCAGCAAGAGCCCACCTGGCTTTAAAAAGCTAGCAGGTTGGGTTCTAGTTGGGGCTTGTCCCAGGGCAAAAGGGCTGAGCCAGCTTTGGCACAATGGCACTGCACCAAGAGTTCTTCGGTTAGCTTATGTTAAAAGGCCAGGAAATGGTCTTGCACTGGAGCTGCACCCATATGCTGTTACCCACAGAATATGCTGAGTGACTGGGTAACGGGCCAATTCCAGTCCTGGAGTAAAGGGCTACAACACCCACTAATGCTGATAGGAGATACATCTGCTTACAGCAGTCACCTTTGGCCCCGTGTCTGCGGCAAGCTTAGCCCTGAATTTCAGGACTCCTGTGCCTGTAAAATCTCTGCCTTTCTGTTGCAGTAATGTAGGTTTGGGTGTTGAATTCACTCCCTTGTGCTTGACCCCAATAAAATGTGATCTAACCTGTAACTCTGTGTGTCGGCCTCCTGCCTGCACCACAAGCTTAGTGAAAGGGCTCGGGAACCTGGGGATCTCCCCTCTCTCAGGGGGAGGTTAGTACAAGGTCATTTTAACTTGGGCTTCAGCCAGTTGGATGACAGACCCCAGGTGGAGAGGATGCTGCCTTCCTCCCACCCTCCAGCATGCAAGTTTTTCTTGGCAAAAGGGCTCCCCACTTCTACAGCAGGTCCAGGAGCCTTTGTTCTTCCTCTCTTCAGAACGGGTTTTTTTTAAATCTGCTCCATTTTCTCCTCCACAATCCCACAGGTGCAGCTAGCACAAGATCATTCTCAACCCCACCCCACAAGTTCAGCTCAACCAGCTGACTTTCCCTTCAGCCAGGTATTGCCAAGGGCTCCCCACAAGGGTCCTGAGCTGCCCCAGTGACATTAAAACACACTGAAAAAAATCTGAAAATATGGTTCTTTACAAACAGGGCCCAGCCCCTCTGGTTTTCCAGAGTAAGGGATGCCTCAGGAAAGAGAGTTGACAGACAGACATACACAGGAAGAGACCACATCTCAGAGGCTTTCAAACTGATTAGGATTCCTTCATTTGTTTAAAAAATCCAAAACACAAAAAAACTTCCTTCATTGAGAAACTTAACGGATCCGAAAAGGAGCCACGGTGCAAGAGGCACCAGAGGGGCCCCCCCACAGTGGGCAGAGTTTGACACGGTACATTAGAAAATAGATTAGTAAAAACAAAAATACATTTTTTGCAACAACTTTGAGATTTGGTCGGTAGCATGTTGGGGGCAGGTGGAAGAGTTTGGCTGTAGCCTCCAACACAGTCCCCAGCAGGCAGGGGGCGCTAGCATGGGCAGGGAGTGGAGCACCACTGGAGTGGCAGAGAGCTGAGCCTATGCAGTGGGGACAAGTCCCACCCACAGGACTAAGTCTTCCAGGGGGAGGGGTGTGGAGAGCCCAGAACCTAGCACAGCCTCGGTGATCTCAGAGGGGCCAGCCAGACTCAAGGCTCCTCCTCTGTGCTCTCCCAGCAGGGGAAGAGGAGACAGTTCTCCAAGGGACAACACAATCCAGCTGGAGCTAAAGGAGGCAGCAATTTTTAACTGTGCTCAATTGTAGAGATGGGGGGGGGGGAGAGTGGGAATGCCTTTGTGCCTTCTACCCTGGCCATCCCACTTGCATCAAGCCAGCATAGAGCGGGAGCTTTAAGGCTGAATGGGTCAAGAGGCTGGGCCACACAGCCAAGGGAGTAACAGGAAGGACCCTGCCCCCAGATCTCAACAGAGCTGCCCTCGAGCCAGAGAGGTAGGGCAGCTCCAACCTCCCCCACTACTCTGCAGAGCACTGCCCTTCAGGACTCTCAGCACACATCTGCTGTAAGGGGAGTGCTGGGAGACAGGGCACAGTGCAGGTCTCACATGCTAGGATCACCTCCAGTGCCAGATGAGACAGACAGTTCTGAGAACTAGTTACTAACAGGCCAGTAAATGTGGGACAAGATGCGGGGGGTGGGGGGGCTCCTGCCTCAAGCTTGTGGGGGGGAAGCAGGTCAGACACCTCAGTAACCCCAATTCCTCCCTCCCTCCACACCAGGATCTCACCCTAGGACATACCACAAGTGGAGGGGAATAAGAGTGCCCTCTTGAACAGAATCAGGCATTCCCCCTACGTAGAGACTGGGAATTCCAACAGACAGGCAGGCAGGGGACACCCCTCCCCAGGGGGCGCAAGGGGTTGCCACAGAAGGGCTCCTTCTTTTAGCCCCACTCAACATCTCTTGGTGGGAGACAGGGAGTGAAGATGGCACAAAGAAGATGGCTGAGCTGCCTCAAAGCAGCCCTTGAGTTGAGACTGGGAGCCCCCAGGAGCCTGGCTCATGCAGACAGGAGGAGCAAGGAGTCAGGCTCCAAAGAGCTCCTTCTCCCAAGGCAACAGCCCCTGTGAACGGGCCACCCATCCCTTGTCCCAGCTAGCGGAACCCCTCGCAGCCAGAGCTGCTCCAGGTGGAAAAGCACATGGGGGGCCCTGGAATAATGTAGCAAGGCCTAGGCACCCCTGACAAAGGGAATTCAGAGCCAACCGGGGCAGAGAGAGGGAAAGAGCTTTTTATCATTTACTTAAATGGGGGCACAGCCTCCCCAGGGAAGGGGTGGAAGCCCCATTGCTTGGGGCAGCAAACACAGGAGTCGACAAGGCACTAGGGAACAAATCCTGCCCTGGCCCCAGGAACAGAGTGCATGACCCAAGAGGGCTCTTCCCTCACGATTCCCTGGTGCAACTGCTCTGCAGCTGATGCAGGGTCAAGAGAGTAGCGAGCTCTGCACTTGGCATTGCTCTCCCCCCACACTCCTGCAGTGAAAGGTGCACTCCCCAAAGGGCAAAGGAGGCTGCCCACTCCATGACTGTTCAAGGACCTCTAATGCCTGCTAGTCACTAATGGGGAAGTTTGGGAAGGAAGCTACAGAAAACCATCCCCAGGGGGAATGCCTGCCCAGGGGTTTCTGGCCCTCCTGGCACCCAAGACAGTATTTCCTGGCCACCCCACCACCTTAAACAATAAAATAATGCCACAGACAGAGGGAGAAGGGGGAGGGAGAGAGACAAACACTGCCACGGTCACAGTCACCTTCCCATCATGATTCCTCAATCCTGTCACTCCATTGCAGGGCAGCTGCCGATGTCAGACACGACTGCTGGGGCAGAAAGAGAGGGCCACGGCCAGGCTAGCATTTAGCACTAAGGACCAACTGCAGAGCGAGAAGTCCTACCTCAGCCTGTTCCGAGACCAGCTGCAAGGGTAAAGGTCTCTACCAATGACTGACATGCTCTGCTCGCTCTTAGAATCCATTGGCAATGACCTGAGCCAGACGCACTCCTGTCCACAATCGAGGTGAATAAAGACTAAAGCAAAATGGCCATGAAGAATCACCTGCCAGCCAGCCCATCTGCTCCCCTCAGTGAGGGGTGGTCTGCTCGTCTGCCAGCCAGCCGGCCTTCTCCGCCTGGTAATCACTTCTGGCATTGATTGGACAGAACAAACAATGTTCTCCTTTCGAGCAGAGGTTAGTGCTCGGTTGGCCCATCATCCCGGGGCTGTGCTGGGAGCGCCACAGCAGAAGGCTGAGCCTCCTCTGGCATCCCAGTGGGGCTCAGCGGCAGCATGGGGACCTGGGAAGAGGAGAGAGAGTAATGGGATGGAGCAGACACTCCCAAACCCAGCGTTTTTTTCCTTCCAAAACCACAGCCCCGCCCACTGAGGTCAAGCAGGGATGGGAACAAAGGACAGGAAGGGCCCTCCTGCATCACTCAGTTCAGACCCAGCTCTTGCAGGCCACCCTGTCATGTAATCCTGTTTGACTGATCAAGCTCTGTCGTAAAACTAGCTGGGCTGTTCGCCCCACTGCTCCGACTAATAGGCTGTTCCAGAGCCACCTTCCTCTGCTCATTAAACTCAGTTTGTTCACGGACAGTTTGTCCCTACTTGTTCTTGCCCCAATATTGTCCTGTAGCTTCAACACCCTTCTCTCTCCCTGCTGCTTCCCCCATGGCCAGCAATGGCTTCAGGCTCCTGTTTGCTTTTCTTCACCTGCAGGCCAAGGTTAGAGGGGCTGGGTGAAGAGTGGAAAAGGGAACTAACTCTCTAATTGCCCCTGCCTACCCCCTCCTTCCAACGAGCCCAGCAGCCCCCTTGGCCACTGTTCTCTCTCATGAGGTTACACTCCCAGTTATGGTTTGGCACCACCGAGTGCTGCTGCAGGGCGAGTGGAGGAGCCGCGTTAGAGAGGAGGAAAGGGGCCCAGGGAACCAGGAGCGAGTGGACTACTCAGGTGCTGCCATAACACCCTCACCCAGAGATGGAAACGTGGGGAGGAAAAAAGGCTGCAGAGCGAGTGATAAATCAGGCCATGCCCAGGCTTCTGGGCCCCCTGCTCACTACACCATGGCTTCCTCCTACTGCAGTGAGTGCCCAGTGCCAACACTGGCAGGGTGTGATTCCCAGTGATTCCCCCAGCTGACCACACCTGCCTTCAGGGTGCCACAAGAGAGTGCAAAGGAGCCCAGCTGCTTGGAAGCTTCTTTTTAGCCACCCTGCTCTACCCCCACCACAGACATCCCTGCTGCCAGCATCATCTCTGCTGAAAGACTCCTTCCAGGAGGTCCCTCAGCTCAGGACCTAGCTTTACTCTAAGAACAGTTGCCTCACTCCCCCTATTGAAGGTTGTTCTCAGCCCCTTTCTGTCCTCCTGGCTAGAGTTGGAGCTTATGGCTACCATCACCAGCAGGAGAGGAGTGCAGGGCATCTGGCTGCATGGAGGAAGAGGGTCACTTACTGCACTTTGATGCGTGGGGCTGCTGCTGCCCTCCCGAACGCTGCCCACTACCTGCGCACCAAGTACCTGAGCAGCACTGGGCTCCTGAGTGCTGCTCTTCTCCGGCGCGCTGGGCTCCTGAGTGCTGCTCTTCTCCGGCGCGCTGGGCTCCTGAGTGCTGCTCTTCTCCGGCGCGCTGGGCTCCTGAGTGCTGGGCCCCTGAGTGCTCTCCCCCTGCGCACTGCTCTCCTCTTGCTGCAAGATACCCCGTCTGTCCAGCACACTGCAAGGAACAGAGTGGGGAGGCTGAGGGCACAGCCCTGCCTTGCCCAAGGCAGGACAGGGGGAGGGGGTGGGCTGAGGGAACAGCCATGCCTCACCCAAGGCAGGACCGGAGAGGAGCTGCCCCTTGGCTGAGGAAGGATGAAGTGCAGCACAAACTTGCCTCACTACCGGCACATACAGAAGGACCCTCTCCCTCAGGTTTTGGGTACAGACACCACCCCCGTCTCTCCTAGAGAAAGCCAGGCTCTTACCTGGGGGGTAGGGGCCCACACAGCACTTCACAGCAGTTCTTCACAATGTTCCCATGGCTATAGGGATTCTGCACCCGGTTCTTCCCAGTCCACGCCCCCTTAATCTGCAAGCAGAGAACATCCCAAAGGGACGGGGTGTGAGCTCCCTGCCAGACCAGGGCTCTCGAGCATTCAGCTCCACTGACTGATGCACTGGGGCATTGCACAGGTGCCCCTTGTTCATTGCGGTTACACGCCACCTGGGCTCTGGCTGCCTCTCAGAGCAGGACTTGGACCCTGTTATTTCCATTGCTGACACATGGAGACCATCAGCACGAGCACGAACCTACGCCCCTGGGGACTGAAGAGTGGGGGCCCAGACTCCTTGTGCATCTAGTGGCCAGGCAGGGGCTGAAGAGAGGGGATTTGGGCCCTCCCCATTCATGAGCAGCAGGCCCAAGGAGGCCTCAGAATAAGCTTGAGTTGACCTAAACTGCATTTCTGGGGCCTGTGGCAGCAGTGGACCCGTGTGCTGGCCTGGATGTATGCCCTCCCTCCACCCCCAGCCTGTGCCTGGGGTTTGGCCTTGCTGCGTGCGAGGGGAATTCACCCAGTGATGAACTGATTTGGGGGGGGCGGGGAGATGGCTCTGAAGAGAAGCTGGGGAGCGGCAAGCAGACAGACAGGAACATCACTCACGTCTTCGTTGGTCGTCTGGTTCAGAGCCACCAGGAAGGTGTGGAATCCGGTTAACCCCACCACTGACCAGAGGGTGAAGAAACAGATAAGCACCTCCAGTACCGTGAGCAGCTGGTTAAGGATTCACAACCCCACAGCACAGCATCTATCTTCCACTGACCCTGCTCCATGACACTCTGTGTAGCTCCCCTCTGCTCCCCCTAAACACATAGACCTGCTCCTCTCCCATCGCCCCATGGCCTATAGCCACCCCCACCCCCCAATTAAAAAGAAAGCCTCCAGAAAGCCCCTCGGAAGACGCTGCACACAAGGGCTGTGGCTGCTTTTCAGATACACACCTCCCTCCCTCACCAGGGCAGAGGGGTGGGAGAGGCAGGTATACTCCTTGCGACGGGGAAAGATATGTTCCAGGGGTCTCTTTCAACGTGTTCAGGAAGCCAATCTTCATGGACTCTGGACAACACAAATGAGAGAAGTTAATACCCAGAAAGACAGGCCTCATGCCTCCTCCAATCTATTGATTTCTGTGCTGATCTTGACCCAACTCCCCACCCTGACAGCACAGCTCCCCACTCTGATCCCACCGCTGGCAGGACTCACTGAGCGCCACGTAGACGATGTTGAAGGTGAAGATGTAGATGGTGAGGAGCGAGAGCGAGAGGATGAAGAGGTAGAAGTAGCGGTAGTTCCTCTTCCCCACGCAGTTCCCAACCCAGGGGCAGTGATGGTCAAAGCGCTCTGGGGGAGCAAGAGAAGAATGTCAGTGCACCTGCAGTGTGGGGCGAGGCAGGGGCACTCAAGCCCTGCCGACACATCCCACCAGCACAGCTGGGGAAGCCATAGCCCAAGCCCAAGCCCAAGCCAAGGGGCTTCCATTTCCTGTGCCTCCATCAGCAGAAAGCGCTCTCAGGTTGTACCAAGCTGTCTCCAGGGGGAAGGATCCTGAGGGAAGAACACCTCCTAACCCGCTCCTCTGCACAGAAAACACTCCCCCCATACTGCAAACCTGGAAGAGGACGGCCTCTAGTGTGGGGATACCTGGCCTTTTCCAGACCCGCCATGCCACAACTGAAGAGTTTCAGGACCCCCTCTATCTACCACAAAGAGAGAGCATGGTCGATACACGGGCCTGAGCGTGGCCCCAGGTAGAGACCCCATCCTCCAACAAAACCAGGCAAATGGGCTAGCAAAGCTCCTCCACTGAGCAGAGTGCTCCTGAAGCAGAGAGGTCACTTCTAGTTGGGTATTCAGCTCTATGGGAAGTCTACTGAGCACTGCTGTTCCTGCTCCCAGAGTGCACTGCTGTTTGTTTCCAGTATTAGATATAACACACGCAGCCCCATTAACCTAGTGTCTATTTCAGTTACAAAAATCAGCAACTGCTCCCCTTCATCCTCTTAGCTTCCCACAGTGTGCAGATCACAACTGTTGCAGATAAAAGGTGGAGGATATATTTATTAATTACACACACACACACTCTTAACTTTAAAAGAACATTATTAAGGTTGCAAAGTCAAACACTCACAAGTTAGGAAATGCCAGAATTAAGCTTGTCTGTGCAACCTTAATTTGCCTCCTGCATGCCGATGTATTATGACAGTATTTAATTCCATGATCATACTATTTTTTCCCCAAGAGAACAGCTGCTTCATTTTAAAGAGTCATTATTAAGGGCACAAGAGCAAACCATCTCAATCCATAGGAAAGATGGGAAGTATGTGGGGATGACCTTGGCTTAACCAGGAGATCTTCAACAACCTGAAACCCAATAAAGAGTGATACGAGAAGCGGAAACTAAGTCAAATTATTAAGGATGAATATAAAAAAAAGTATCAGAGGGGTAGCCATGTTTGTCGCTTTTTACAGATCCAGACTAAGAGTTCTGTGGCACCTTACAGACTAACAGAAGTATTGAAGCATAAGCAGCATCTGACGAAGTGGGTATTCACCCACGAAAGCTTATGCTCCAATACTTCTGTTAGTCTATAAGGTGCCACAGGACTCTTTGTCGCTTTATATTAAAAAAAAAAAAAAAGCATGTTGGGCAAAATTAGAAAGGCCAAGATAAAACCAGGTAGGGACACAAAAGGTAACAAGAAAACATTTTACAAATATGTGAGAAGCAAGAGGCAGACCAAAGACAGGGTGGGCCCATTACTCAATGAGGAAAGAAAGACAGTAATGGTTTAAGCATTAAATCCCTTTTTTGTTTCAGTTTTCATCAAAAAAGTTAGCAGTGACTGATGACTAACACAGTGAACATAAGTGTAAATGGGGTAGGATCTGAGGCAGATCGAATCTACCTGGATTTCAGTAAGGCATTTGATACGGTTCCACATGGGAAATAATTAGTTAAATTGGAGAAGATGGGGATTAATATGAGAACTGAAATGCGGACAAGGAATTGGTTAGTGGGGAGAATGCAACAGGTTATACTAAAAGGTGAACTGTCAGGGCAGAGGGAGGTTACTACTGGATTCCTCAGGGATTGGTCAGACCAATCGTATTTAACATTTTTATTAATGGCCTTCACACAAAAAGTGGGAGTGTGCTAATAAAATAAAATAAAATAAAAGTTGGGAGGTGTTGCTAACAGAGAGGAGGACCAGAATATCACACAAGAAGATCTGGATGACCTTGAAAACTGGAGTAATAGAAATGAGATGGAATTTAATAGTGAAAGGTCATGCACTTAGGGATTAAGAACAAGAATTTGTGTTACAAACTGGGGACTTATCAGTTGGAAGTAACAGAGGAGGAGGAAAAAGACATGGTATATTGATTGATCACAGAATAACTATGAGTTGCCAGTGTGATGTAGCCATTAAAAAGGCTAATGCAGTCCTAGGATGCATCAGGCGAGGTACTTCCATTAGAGGACAGGGATGTGTTAGTACCATTATAAAAGGCACTGGTGAGACCTCATCTGGAATACTATTTGCAATTCTGGTCTCCCATGATTAAGATGAATTCAAACTGGAACAAGTTCAGAAAAGGGCTACCAAGATGATCCGAGGAATGGAGAACCTACCTTATGAGAGGAGACTCAAAGAGCTTGGCTTGTTTAGCCTAACCAAAAGAAGGCTGACGGGAGATACGATTGCTCTCTACAAATACATCAGAGGAATATATACCATGGAGGGAGAGGCGTTAAGTGCCAATGTGGACACAAGAACAAATGGATATAAACTGGTCATCAAGTTTAGGCTTGAAATTAGACGAAGGTTTCTAACCATCAGAGGAGTGAAGTTCTGCAACAGCCTTCCAAGGGGAGCAAAAAAAACCCAAAACAACTTCAGGACTGAGCATGATAAGTTTATGAAGGGGATGGTAGGACTAAACTACGTACATTGGCATGTAGCCCATCTGCGACTGCCAGCAGCAAATATCTCCAACAGCTGGTGATGGACACTAGATGGGGTGGGCTGAGTTACTGCAGAGAATTCTTTCCCAGGTGTCTGGCTGGTGAGTCTTGCCCACATGCTCAGGGTCTAACTGATTTCCACATTTGGGGTTGGGAAGGAATTCCCCCTGGGTCAGACTGGCAGAGACCCTGGGGGCTTTTCATCTTCCTTTGCAGCATGACTCAGGGGTCACTTGCAGCTTTAAACTAGTATAAATGGTGGATTCTCTGTAACTTGAAGTCTTTAAATAAAGGTTTGAGGACTTCAGTAAATCAGCCAGAAATTCTGGGTCTATTACAGGAGCGGGTGGGTAAGGTTCTGTGGCCTGCAATGTGCACAAGGTCAGACTAGATGAACATGATGGTCCCTTTCAGCCTTCAAGTCTATCAATCTATGAGACTTTATGCATAATCTTTGTAAATAAACAAGATTTTCCCTCCTAGTGGGAAACACCCACAGGGCCCCAAAGTTTGACTAGCCACTCCGGTCAAAAGGGGATAACAATACAAAGTGTAGTGCTAAATACTTGGAAAAAATCAGGCCTGGGGGTCTCAAAATTGGGTACCCAAAATTAGTGGACACGTTTGACCTTAATCTTTCTGTGCCTCAGCCACATCTGTAATATGAGGATAATCCCACCCCTTCACCTCATGGGGCGTGGGGAAGTCAAATCAGTGGCTGTGAAACACTCCGATATTGTAGTGATGAGTGCTACAGAAAATACCGCACAAAAATTAGTAATTCTGTCTCCAAAGCAGAGTTTGAATAGCATGCAGTAAAAAAGACAGGGAACATTGCCTGAGCAATGAGAAAAACTACTGAATAGCTGCCCATTAAGTGAGCACCATCCATCCTGTGCACTGAATGAGGTAGGGATCCTGCACCCAAAATAGTATTAAAAACTACCATAATGCATACACACAGCTGATCTTAATTGTGGCATTTCCTATCTTTCAACTGTTTGAATTTGCAACCTTAATGTTCTTTTAACAGATGTTGTGTGTATAATTTCCTAGGTTTTTTAAAAAGCAATCTGAAAATAAGTTCCATCATCTTGATACCTACATGGGTTTTCAGCAGGGTTGGAACCTTTAGTTCCACCCCCCAGACCTCTGCTGCTTGAGCTAATGGAGTAACTGATAGCAATAATAGATTGTTATCCTGTATTTGGCCCACCACTAGATGGAAAAGGAAACAAACAAGCACTTTGCAAGTGAGTTTCACAGATATTTTCTGACAGTAGCAGAATGGTGAGACTCAGGAATGTTGGGTTCTACTCTAGACGCAGGAGGAGAGCGCACTCTAGTGGGCACGGAATCTTCTGCCCACTCTTGCCACCTTCTGCCCTGTCCCCCACAACCTGTCTCTGTCACAGTCCTGTCTCTTCCCCTCCCTGGCACCTTGTTCCAGTCCCATTCTCCACTCCTCAGGCTTCTCGGCCGAGTCCCAGTCTCCTTGCCCAGCCACCAGTCCCATTTCCCCTTCCTGCTCCTCATCTGATCTGTCCCACCCCACCCCCCCCGACATACACATACAAAATAGCTCCCAGTCCTAGCCTCCATCACTGGGCTCCACATCCAATCTCAAATTCAAAACTGATAGAAGGAAATACTTTATGCAACGCAAACTGTGGAACTCATTGCCACAAAAAGTTGTTGGCCAAGAATTTAGCAAGACTCAAAGAGGTACTGAGCAATTACATGGATAACAAGAATATCTAGAGTTAGAATAGTTAATGCTAAAAAAAAAAATGTATTTGAAGGGAGAGAAAGCCTCCAGCTTTCAGATTTTAAACCAATGTCTGACTATCTGGGATTAGAATCAGGCCTTCATAGGAGGTAGATTATCCCCCATCTGCTATTGTGTGGTTTTCCTTCAAAGCAGTTGGGATTGGCCACTGGATTGGCCATTAGTGGAGACAGGATTTACAGGGCTAAATATACCCTCGATCTGATCCCATCTGGTAGTTCCTATGTCCCAGATGCTACCATGTGAGGCATGAGAGCTGGATTGAGGTCTGCCCCATTGCAAGGGCACTGTGCTCTCTTAACTCACCCACACAATTGTCGCAGATGCTGCAGTGCGAGGCACGGGGGGGCCGGAAGATCTTGCACGTATAACAGTACTTCAGCTTCACTATCTGGTTGTTGATCTGGAAGTTTTTGATACGCGGGGGTGGGCGCTGGCCCTGAGGCACAGTTCCATTGGTGGCCTCTGAAAGTAAAAGACAATCAGACACCAGAATTGTTAATCCAAGTCCACTGCACTTCAGCAGTAACTGCTTGTCCCATCTCATTAACACCAAGACCAGGAGAGCCTGCAGTGCCCAGAGCCATCGGCAGCAGCTCTGTTCACAGCTCTAAGAACTTGGGGCCTGGTGAAGAGATGCCAAGGACTCTGCTGAGTGAAGGAACAGTGGCAAACCATTGCTAGGATGTACCTGCGCCTGACATCACCCTCCAGAAGGAGAGAGAACGACCTAGATTTGATCTCCCTGCTCCCATTCCCAATCATGGGAGTGAGTGGGATGTTGGGGAGGGAGAGAGGAATTCCCTGGGCAAACCCAGCACAGCAGGAGGAGAGAATACGCATGTGAACTGATGGATAGGTACTTGGGGGCTTCCAGGGCTGAGAGACATGTAGGGCACCACAGCCACTCTCCGGGCACACTCACTCCTCTCATAGAGTCAGTAGGGAAGATATGCCCCCCCCCCCAGCAAACTCCCCACACCAACCCAGGCTCTAGCGCACACTCACAGTCCTTCACAAAGGCCTCGGGGAAGGTACTCTGGCATAGATTCTGTTGACACTCACCAATCTCCATTTCAATGAAGGCTGCCTCATCAGGCAGGGCTCTGGGGATCACACCGGGATCACTGAAACTTGTCCGCAGGAGCATGGCCATCGCAAATAGGAAAAGAACTACTGCAAAGACAGGGATGGCAGGAGACAGCTGAACTGCCAGGTAGCGACACCTACAGAGGGAGAGAAGCAAGGAGGTACTGAATCAAACCAAACAACAGCCTGGGCAAAACTCTCTCTCCAAAGCCTGGGAAGGTATCAGAGCCCAGACGCAGCCATGCAGGAGTTCTCCAATGGATCACTGTGAGGATCACGTCTGGAGAGACTGCCCGGTGTCCATGTTCCATCCCAGTCACCAGGGCATAACACTTTTGGGATTTCTACTTGCACCACTGCTCCTAAGGCTCAAAAAAAAAAAAAAAAAAAAAAAGGCTGGTGAGCCCCTAATGCAGGGGTCAGCAACCTTTGAGAAGTGGTGTGCAGAGTCTTCATTTATTCACTCTAATTTAAGGTTTCACGTGCCAGTAATACATTTTAACGTTTTTAGAAGGTCTCTTTCTATAAGTCTGTAATATATAAACAAACTATTGTTGTATGTAAAGTAAATAAGGTTTTTCAAATGTTTAAGAAGCTTCATTTAAAATTAAATTATAATGCAGAGCACCCCCCCCCCCGGACTGGTGGCCAGGACCCAGGCAGTGTGAGTGCCACTGAAAATCAGCTTGCATGCCGCCTTTGGCACGCTTGCCATAGGTTGCCTACCCCTGCCCTAATGAGTGCAAGGCTGGAGGGTTGGGGTGGCCCCCAATGGCTGACAAAAGGGGTCAATGAAACTGGGTACCTATATGGCCCCCCTCAGCACAGTATTGGAGTGCTTCACAAATATTAGTGAACTTACACCACTTGTGAGGTGGAACATATGATCCATTTTTACAGATGGGGAAACTGAGGCACAGAATAAATAAGGAAAAATTAGCAGCCACCTCCACGTATTCTAGTGTCACTGACCTGGCACCATAGCATAGGAAGCCTGTGGCAGGAGTCAGTACAGAACCTAGCTCTGAATCTTAGCCCAATGTCTTGACCATCCTTTTTCTTCCTGCAGTTCCCCTCTTTCCCTATTCACAAATGTCATCACATGCAACTCTTTGTTAGGCAGCCTCACCTGTGTGTCTCAGAGTGCTTTGCAGACTAGGGTGAGCAGATGTTCCGATTTTATAGGGACAGTCCCGACATTTGAGGCTTTTTCTTATATAGAAGCCTATTGCCCCCCACCACTGTCCCGATTTTTCACACTTGCTGTTTGGTCACCCTATTGCCGACGCAGGAGTAGCTCATTTGTAGCAGCTTAGCTGAACACACACATTTGGCCTAAGCAATGCTGCCTCTCCGAAAGCTAAGTGGACAATAGTTTGTTCTGATATGAGGGACCTGGACTCTATTTGTAGCTCTGCCTGAAGGGATACTGTGTCAAGCCCCTGACCTAGCAATGTTAAGATTAATCTGACTTTTGGGGGAAGACTTTAAATAGAAATTTCATTGCAACTTTAACTGAACTGACAATATGGAAATTATTTGGAATATGGAAGCACAATGTTCCCAACATGGTTTGATAGCAGGATTTGACACGGACGTTCAGATCTACACCACAGCTTCTCTTACCACTTGGGCTAAATCAAGGGTTCTCAAACTGGGGGTCAGGACCCCTCAGGGGGTCGCAAGGTTATTACATGAGGGGTCACGAGCTGTCAACCTCCACCCCAAACCTTGCTTTGCCTCCCGCATTTATAATGGTGTTTAATATATAAAAAAAGAGTTTTTAATTTAGAAGGGGGACGGGGTTGCAATCAGAGACTTGCTATGTAAAAGGGGTCACCAGTTTAAAAAGTTTGAGAGCCACTGAGCTAAACGTACTTTGCAAGGGCATTACATAACTATTTGCTAGACCGCAGTGGAAGGTTGAGATTCCAGACCCCTGCACCTGGCTTTGGAAGGAAAGGGTGGTCTGCTGGTTACAGACAGACTAGCCAAGCACAGCTTTGGCACATTCAGTCCAAAAGGCAGTGTGGCTGAGTGAGTGTCTTCAGTCTGCCGCACGAGACCTGGGTCCTTGCACCAAACCGATTACATAGAGCATGCCTGAACAGAGGGGCCATCAGGGTTTGTAGTCTTGAACATTTCACACCAACTAGATGGGTCAAGGGGATAAGCAGCAGTCCTTCGAACCTGACCCACACATCAAGTGTCAATTCAAGCCCCAAGTTGGGCAAAAGGCTCGAGAACATATTAAAAACTCTCTGGCAAGGTTTTTGTTTGTTTTTTGGGGCTTGTAATCAAAGTGTTTTTGTGAAAAGAATTAAACGTGAATGCTTGCTGGGAAGGGAGTGACATTTTAGGGGGTGGAGGAGTGGGAGGGAATGGGGTGAGAGGCAATGGGGCTGCAATGAGGGGAATAAATAAGGACAGGTAAGTAAGGGAAGTAAAGGGTTGGGGAGGGACATGGGAAGGGGACAAGGGAGTGAGTGGCAGGGGAACTGGGGGAGAATAGGGGCAAGGCGTGCCTCAGCCCCACATTCTCTACAGTGTGCATGCCAAAATCTGGGGGGTCCTAATCCTTTGTGTATATGCCAGGATATGGGGTGGCCCTGCCCATCTATGGGTTCTGACCCACTCCCTTGCCCGCCCTTCATGTGTGCTGGTTCTGGAGGGGCTTGCCTTTCTGCATTGGAACTCTCTCCATGCCCCCATGTGAGCTGGGATCTGGGGAAGCCCTACCCTATTGGGTGAGGAGCTGAGGTCAGGCATATCTGGAGCATGCACAAGCACAGGGTTTCTCAACCTGTGAGTTGGGATACATAATTGGGTCACCAAAATGTTTCAAAGGGTGCCCCATGGGGCTGGCTGGGCTTGCCTCCCTGCTCCAGACACTGCAACCTCTGGGGTCTCAGCACCACTCAGGTTTGGCCCTGCCACTATGAGGACAGGAGTCCGGGTAGAACTGCAATCCTATGGGCCAGGTCACAACTCCACTCTCACAAATTTAGTCCAGTTAGTGGGGACAGGGGGAACCTAGCAATGCAGCAACCCGGGAGGTTGCAACACCCGGAGCGCAGAGACAAGTCCAGCCAGGAGCTGCCAATGTGGGGGTGAGTGCCAGCCAGGAACCAAGCGAAACCACTCCAGGACCTTCACCCCCAGACTATTTACTGGGTCAAGACAAGCCATAAACATTTAAAAATGGTCCTGACCCCTAAAAGTTTGAGAATCACTGCTGGGGTGAAGAGCTGAGAATAGAGCCATTCACACATCTCAGAGCTTTTGTTACAGGCTATAGGGAGTGTTCTCATTCAGCTGAGACCATCACATTTAGGTGAATGGGCCATTTCACACCTGTGAGCCTCCCATGCTTTCAGGGTTATCCTGGGCTGGGGCTTTGACTATAGCAAAGCAGTTGCTGATAAATTTCATAAATATTATAGCAGAACAGCCTCTCTGCTTCAGTTAAGACGGTGCGATTTTTCTGTTTAAAGGACAATTTTTCTAAGTGTTCTAAAATCTGCCTGCCTACCTGGCTAATTTTGAAATTTGCTGTGCTTTGTGGTGGTGCAGGGTAGGCTTAGTGATCCAAATTGGAGGTCATTTGAGCAAGAGGTTCCTATGATACAGCCTCCCCTCCCAAACCTGCACCCCCCAAAAGTAGCTTTTCTTGAAGTTCACAGATTCCACCAACCTTTTTGTGCACAATTAGCTTCTAAAATGCTAATGGCTTAATGGGCTGGGAAGGAGAGGGTGACCTGGACAAGAGACTTCTCTCACATGCTTAAAAGTTACTGTAACCACCAGTATGAAACTGTCAAGTTCTTGGGACACACAGGCCATGCCTGAGATTTCCTACAGACTCAGTTATCAATTACACACTCCAAAAGCATGACCACTGTCCCCATCCCACTACAACTAGGGCATGATATCTACAATTAAAAGCTATATTGTGCAGCTTTTAATAGCTATATTGTGCAGGGGTGGGACACACCACACTCCTCGCCGTGACACACAAAGTCCATGCCAGACGCTAGGTCTGCATAGCTGCTTCCATCAACCTAGATAACTTAATTCAACACTGTTGGAAAAACCCCTTCCAGCAGTATAGGCTACATCTATGCCAGAGGTGGGCGAACTACGGTCCGCCGGCCACATCCAGCCCGCGGGACCATCCTGCCAGGCCCCTGAGCTCCCGGCCAGGGAGCCTAGCTCCCGGCCCCTTCCCTGCTGTCCCCTCACCCCCGGAGCCTCAGCGCACCACACCGCCAGTGCTCTGGCCTGCCACTCCTGTTGGGCAGCATGGGTGGCATGGCTGGCTCCGACTGGCTGCAAGTTCTTGCTGCTCTGAGCAGCATGGTAAGGGGGCGGGGAAGTTGGATAAGGGGCAGGGGGTCCTGGGGGCAGTCAGAGGACAGGCAGCCTGCCTGCCATGCTTGGGGCGGCACAAAAGCTAGAGCCGCCCCTGCTCCTAAAACCTGGGCTCTATTCCCAGCTTTGACACTGACTGTCAGGAAGCAGGGCCTGCAGCAGAGCCAGTCACCAGGCAACTCAAAGAGGACAACTGGCCTGCAGTAGGCTGACTGATTGGTGGAAAGAGTCAGCAGACCAGATCTTAAACCCCAGCAGCAACAGCAGTTTGGCGGGTGCTCAAAGCATTCCTCCACAACTGCAAAAGCTCCTGTGCCAGCTTGTTCCCAGTCCAGCTCCTGCCTAGTTCCAGCCTTGTTCCTGCCCCACTCCAGGTAACCTGGCTCTGACATCTGGCATCCACCAGTGATCCGGCACAGTATACTTTGACTCCCCGTCTTGCTGACAATCCTGTTTGCCGAGAGCGGAGCTGGAACCAGCAACCCTTTGTAGCTTACACAATCCTCCAGAGACACAAAGACAATCCAAAGGTGCCCCCAGAAACCCTGTTAAATATCAACATTATGTTGACAGGTTTGACCAAAAAAAAAAAAAAAAAAAAAAAAGGCTGACACCCTACCACCCCATTGCAGCTACATCTACCCCATTGACCTCTAGCCAGGAACAGAGGTTCCCTGGGGCGCATTCACTCCCTCTCCAAACTCACTGTCACTCATGGAGCTATCTGCATGAAAACCTGCAAAAGGGATTCATTTACCTTTCCACAACCCCAGCAAGGGCCTCAAACTTCTTTGTGGTGAAGATGCCTCCCTCTAGCTTTGTGTGGTTTACAGAGCTCTGAACAAGATTACAATCCCAAAACCAATACTCCTGACTGCTTATTAATGAACTGTTCTAAAGACTCTGTCCTTCACAAAGATGAACCTCCATGCAGGGCCAGCTTTACTAACTGCAGGGCCCGATTTAAATACTGGCGGCAGTCCGGGGCTTCAGCGGTGGGGGGTCCACTCCGGGTCTTCTGCAGCACCAAAGACCCCCGGAGTGGACCCCCCATCGCCAAAATGCCGCCAAAGACCCCTGGAGCGGACCCCCCACCGCCGAAATGCCACTGAAGCCGCGGACCGCCACCGGGTAAGTAACAAAAAATTTTTTTTACAGGTGTCTAAGGCGCGGGGCCCGATTCAAGGGAATCGGGCGAATCGGCCTAAAGCCGGCCCTGCCTCTGTGGAGCTTATAACCTAGTGAAGGAGAAGATGATGAATGAACCAGGTATGAGCACCTGGAATATTTAGTTATGCCATTTAGGTTGTACAATGCCCTGGCGATCTTCAAGCATTTCCTAAATGACATCTTTTGGGACATGCTGGACCAATTTGTCATCATTTAACTGGATGACATCCTCATTTTCTCTGAATCTCCACAATCATCATGTTTGCACAGTCTTAGAAAGACTTTGCCAAAACCATACCTATGTGAAGCTTAAGAAATACAAGTCTGATAAGGACACAGTGGAATTCATGGGCTATCTCATCATGCCTGAGGGACTCACCATGGACCCGCATAAGGTGGCTGCAATATCTGACTGGACCTCATCCAAGGATGTACACGGGGTGCAGCAATTCCTGGGATTTGCCAATTTCTACAGGCGAGTCTCTAGCCTGGTTGCAACCCATAATGACACCCCTGCAAAAGGGGAACCAGTTCACCAGGTCCACAGTATCTCAGTCAGCCTTTGACTGGCTGAAGAGGATGTTCACCTCAGCATCCATCCTGATTCTCCCAGATCCCACTAAACCATTTAGGATCGAAGCAGAAGCCTTGAATTTTGCCACTGGTGCAGTTTTATCTATCATCCCACAACCAACTCCACCCCTGAGCCTTTTATTCTTGGAAGCTAACCCCAGGAGGAAAAAATATATATATTTGGGACCAGGAGCTACTGGTTATCAAGGTGGCTTTCAAGGAGTGGAATTACATACTAGAGGGAGCCCAATTCCCAGTCCAAACACCTGACAGCTCACAAGAACCTGGAATACCTACAGACTACAAACACCTTAACCAACACCAGACCTGCAAGCTTTGACTTTGCGGTAGCCTTTCGCCCAGGGACAAGAAACAGGAAGGCAGATGCTCTATCCCGCAAAGACAAATATCTCAAACCCAGTGAAGAGCTCTCTTCCACTATGCTCATGGTGTCCAACTTTGTCAGTGGAATGACCGACAACAGTCTGCCATCCTCCTTCCATTCCCTGATGACCCATTCGCAACCCAGATCTGCCAGATCCTGAATTATGCAGGTATCAGGCTAATGCCAAGTTCCAACAACAGAACTCTGTCGCAACGGTTGTATTTATGTTCTGGAGGGACAACCTAGGCTTCAGGTAGGAAAGCCATGCTATGATTTGCCACTTGTGGGCCATTTTGGCCAATTCTAGACCTGGAATCTGATCTCAAGTTGCTTCTAGTGGCCAGGCCAACGATCTTACATCAAGGATTACATAAAAGGTCTGCAACCTCTGTGCCTGTACCAAGACTGCACCTTCAAAACCCCTAGGTCTCCTCCAGCCTCTGCCGAGGCCTCCATAGCCTGTCTACTATATCAGTGGACTTCCAGACTTCACTATAGAACTGCCACACTCTCAGGGACACACAGTAATCTGGTTGCCACTCACCTCCTACCAAAGATGGCACACTTCATTCCATACCATTACTGTTCCTACCACATAGGAGATAGCTCAGCTTGTCCTGGACAATGTCTTCTGCAACCACAAGTTACTAGCAGATATTGTATAGGACTGGGAACCACAGTTCATTTCCTGATTCTGGTGGCATTCTGACTCCTTGGCATTGAATCCCTGGCCTCATCCAGCTATCACCCACAGACTCATGGGCAAACAGAGAGAGTCAAATCTTGGCACAGTATCCTTGCTGCTTTCTGAGTTACCACCAGGACAACTGGTTCCCCCTACCGTGCCACACCAAATTTGAGTGTTAACAATGAAATCCACACCTCAGTCCAACATAGCCCATTCTTTGAAAACTATAGCTTTCACCCCCACTTCCACTAAGACTTACTGGTAAGTTCCCCAGTCCAGCTGCTGTGAACTAGCCTCCATCCTATACCAAGTGACTATACCGGGAGATCAAGGAATACTTTCAGTACACCAATGAAGCCTATAAACACCAGGCAGACCAAAATTGTTAGGGTGGCCCCAATCTGGCCATAGGGGACAAGGTATGGCTCTCTGCCCATCTGCCAAACTAGACTACCAATACCTGGGCCCTTTAATATTTTAAAGAATGGGTAAACCCAAAGGCCTTCAGGTTATAGCTGCCAGAGTCCTTGAAAATCCACCCATCTTTCACATCTCACCTTTTAAAGCTGTAAAACGGGATCCTATACCCAAATTGATCAACTCACCACACACAGGTCTGCAGACAGCAGGAGTACTTGGTCCACCAAATCCTTGACTCTTGGCGAGTTAGGGGAAGCCTCCAATAACTGGTAGACTGAGGAGATTATGGTCCAGGAAAGCAGTCTCGGGAATTGGGAGAGAATATCCATGCCCTGGACATATTTGAGAGTTCCACTGGCAGTACCCCGAGAAACCGGGCCATGAGGCTCCTAGCAGGCGCCCTTCGGTGGGGGGAGTACTGTCAGGAATCAGGTCCTGCAGCAGAGCCAGTCTCTGGGCAACCTAATGAGTGCAGCTAGCCTGTAGTAGGCTGCCTGACTGTCTACACCGCCTGATTGGGTGGAAGTCAGCAAACCACCTCTCCACTTCGGAAGCAGTTTGGCAGCTGCTCAAAGCACTCACCCACGGCTGTGACAGTTCCTGTGCCTGCTTGTTCCCAGACTTGCTCCCACCTTGTTCCAGCCCTCTTCCTGCACCCAACACAGCCCTGCTCCCAGCCTTGCCTCACTCCAGGTTACCGGCTCTAACCCTGGGCTCAGATTCCTGACTTCATCTCTGACCCCAGCTGCGATCTTGGGCTCCAATTCCTGGCTACCAACTCCTGATCCAACCCCTAGGCACAACCACCCATGTTCCAGTCTCAGACACTGGCCTGCTGGATGACTTTGGCCAAGTGACTTCATCTCTCTGTGCCTCAGTTCACACATTTCTACAATGAAAATAATGATGTTTCCTTCCTTAAGGCTACTAGCCCTAAGAAAGATCTAGGTATTATCATCACCTGGTCACAAAAACATCTGGGCTGCACTCCTACATGATAACTACAACTGCTTACATGACCACTACGTCCTACCAACCCTTCTCTTTGTTAAAAAAATTAGGAAATTAAACAACAAAGAAGAGTTTGTTAATGCAGAGTGAAAGTTGTCCAGTGATAGCTCATGCCCTTCCAGAATGTCTAGGTCAGTAAAACTCAAACTTATGAAAATCAGGAAGTACAGAGTCAAGGTGCACTCCCACGCAACCTTAACTCTACCATCTTTGAGCAATGTCCCAATAAGCCCAGAACACACACACACACAGTCTGCCTTTGCCCTGTACTGAACAAGAGCTCCCTACACTCATACTCTTAGTAGACGCGGGGGTCTTTTCGTGGAGTAGCCTAAATTATACAACTCCTTCAAATCCTTTACCCTTATGTACATACCATCACACACACAATTTTCACTTACTATAATTAAACCCACAGGCCACACATGTTCCAACTAACTGCTGATACCCCCATGGCAAGAAGGCCCGTGCCCTGCTATTGACACAGTGCTGATATGAGACATCCTGGATCTCTCATGGTACAGATGCACCTCTTTCCTTCTGTCACACACACAGGGGGTCAAAGAGAGGGGCTCAAATATACCGACATAGGGCCACAGACATTCAGATCACCTCATATCACAATCACACCTCTTCCAAGCTGCTCCAACTAATTTCTCTACCATTCAAATACAGCTACACCGTGAATGCCTCTGGAATTCATGCAGCTAGTGGCTATCGCCAATTCCAGGAGGGTGGAGTTAAGATTGCATAGACCTTTACCTTAACTCTGCATTTCCTCATTTTCACAAAGCTTTTCTCAAGTTTGAATAACTAGTCACTAAACTGAACTAGTTGAATAAACTGAAATGAAGAAAAGCATTCTCTGCACCTGCAGAAGAAACTACTCCTGTCAAAAGCTGGTGTAGCACTTCAGCAAACCCTAGTTTTCAGGTGCTCAGCCAGTAACTTCTACTAATTCAGTGCTTTGACTTTCTTTAAAACTTCAGCAGTAAACATGTACTGCTTGATTTATTAAAATTTTATTTAAGTTATTTTAATAGTTTATAGTAAGCTTGACTTAACATAGGCTATAACTTTTTTAAATGTATATAAATTTAAAAATAGGATTTAAATAAAAACATTGTTTTAAACAATGGTATCTACCCTCTCTCTATAAACATCCAGTCCCTCGCTGAATCTTACTAAGCTCTTGGCCTCAATGAATTCCTGTAGCAATGAGTGTCCAGTCTAATCACACAACGTGGGACAAAGTCTTTCCTTTTATCAGTTTTAAGCTTGCCAACTTTCAGTTATTTAACATCCCTTTGTTCTTGTGCTATGAGACAGGGAGAGCAAACGTTCCCGATATGTCTTCTCTAGACCAGTGGTTCTCAAACTTATTTGATCAGGCCGGCCCCCATTCTTTGTGTGTTTATTTGTTTACACTCCCCTGCCAAAACAAGTAAATATACTGCTGCCCAGGCAGAATAGAGAGCAGCTAGGTGCCCAGCTCTGAAGACAGTGATGCGCCAGCAGCAGTGAAGTAGTAAGGGTGGAGTGGCAATGTTAAACATTAAATGGGAAAAGCCCCATTGCCACCCTTACGTCTGTGCTGCTGCTGCCACCCTAGGGCTGACAGCTGGAGCCCCACCGCCTAGGGCCTACAAGTGGCGCCCTGCCACGTCCTCCAGGTGAGGGACTAGTGGGGGAAGGGGGGGGCGTGCAGGAAGGAGAGCCTGAGCCCAAGCCATCTCCTGGTGAGTGATGTGGGGGGAGAGAGAAGGAGAGCCCAAGCCAGAGCTCTCTCCTCCCCCCCAAAAGGAGGGCACACAGCTCATGACTCCCTTGGAACATTCCTGCACCTCCCTTGGGAGACCCGACCCATAGTTTGAGAACCGCTGCTCTAGACCATTACTTTATGTTTTGTATCATGACACTTCATCATCTTTCTAAGGAAAACAACCCCAATATTTTCAATCTCTTTGTGACAGTGCACCCCATAAGGCTTTATGGGGAGGTGCTCATAAATGTATGTATGATATAACTGGATTAGGGTTTTGCTACATATGCCATGTAACATATCTGTGTAAAGGTTATGATCTACTGGTTATGTTCATCCTAGTTGTATGCAGGCACCATTTGTGTGTTCAAAGTTATGAACATGGGCTGTATAATTGCTTGATTTCTAAGTAGCCTTAATTAGAACATTTGGTCACTTCTTAGGAAAGGAATGTGCAAGTTAAGTGCTCAATCAGGAAGCACTTAACAGACAAAAGAGCTTGGAAGACACCAATCCACATAAGAAGTCTACCTGAGGATGTTCAAGGTAGCATGTGGGTAATAGCAGCTACCTGCAAGCCCTGAGTCATGAATGGACATGTGACTTGCCCATGTGACTTGCCCATGTGATTCCGAATCTCTATTTTGTGACTGGATTCTACACAGGGTGAGGAGGGGGTCTCCACCCACAAGAAAAAGTCTATTTAAACCCGTGGGAGACCCCCTCCATTTTGTCTTCAGCTGGCTAAAGAAAGAGCCTCTCCACCCACCAGGATACTTGAAGGAAACTAGAACAAAGAACAGTAACTACAGGGGGTGTGCGTGATTGCTGGACCCAGGCTACAAGGAGATTAGTCTGTAAAAGGGAGCATTCTGGAACTGGTGTGGAACTTATCTGTATTTAGTTTGTTTAGACATAGATTTGCGCATTTTATTTTATTTTGCTTGGTAACTTACTTTGTTCTGTCTGTTAATACTTGGAACCACTTAAATCCTACTTTCTGTATTTAATAAAATCACCTTACTTATTAACTAATTCAGAGTATGTATTAATACCAAGGGAGCAAACAACTGTGCATCTCTATCAGTGTTATAGAGGGCGAACAATTTATGAGTTTACCCTGCATAAGCTTTATACAGGGTAAAATGGATTTATTTGGGTTTAGACCCCATTGGGAGTTGAGCATCTAAGTACTAAAGACAAGCACACTTCTGTGAGCTGTTTTCAGTAAACCTGCAGCTTTGGGGCAGGTAATTCAGACCCTGGGGTCTGTGTTGGCGCTCCTGAGCTGGCAGGGAAAACAAGAGCAGAGGTAGTCTTGACACATCAGTTGACAGCTCCCAGGGGGGTTACTGTGATCCAACCCATCACACTCTTCTCCTGCGTTTTTCCAGACACCTACTCATTCTCATCACTCTTCTCTGAACCCCTTCTAGTTCTGCAGTCTCCTTGTTGAGATGGGGTGAACAGCACTGCTTATAGTAATCCAGATGAGGTTCCACCATTAATTTAGATAACCGCTCTATAATACTCTGTGTTACTTTTCATCCCATACCTTGTGCCTCCTAACAGCTTGTTTGTTGTTTTGACCACAGCTACACATTCAACAGAAGTCTTCACAGTGATGGCCAGATCCCTTTCCAATGTCAATACAGTTAATTTAGAACCATGTAAGATGTGAGTTCAAAACCACCAAGCAGAGTTTTGAACTTGAGAAGGGAGAAGTGCTAGAGATTCCATGAAGTCCTTTAGGGACGTTGCTTCTGATTTTACATGGAAGGAGCTCAGATACTACAGCGATGCATGGAAGTATAAAACAGACATTCTTCCCTCCCGTATGGTGAATTTCACTTGCCGTCATGTTGCTCTTTCCCCTACCTTGATTAGGTCCCTCTGAAGTTCCTCATAGTCCTCTCTGGACTTGACTAACCTAAGGAACTTTGTGTCATTTGCAAATTTTGCTACCTCACCACTCACCCCCTGCTTTCCAGATCGTAAATATATTAAACATTGGCTGTAGCATGGAAACTTGAGGCCCCGCAGCTAACCTTTTGCCCTGATGAAAGTTGACCATTTATTCCTACTCTTTACTTCCTGTCTCCTAGATTGTTTTTGATCCATGACAATAGGTGATGTGTCTCCCAGCGTGACCTGTGCCTTTACATGGGCTACCAGCTCCAAATAGCCTACACTGTTGCCATCTAGTGGTTTATTGCTTGAACTGCTTTCCCTAATAATAATAAAGGCAGAGAAGGTCTTTGGTATTTGTGTGCTACTATCTGTTCCTACTGTCAGAGTTCCTTGCAAAGCACTGGAGGGATTCCTAGCTGGTCTGCTAGGACACCTAGCTGGACACGTGTTTACTGGCTAGTTGCTGGATTTATATTTTCTCTATGTAGCCAAGCCACTGTCTCATTTGGGATTCCCAAAAGGTGACAGCTTGCACAGATGATAGGCTGGTTTCTGCCTAATAAATTCATATCAAGGTTTCTATTGAGAACATGGTTCTCATCCCTTGTTGATGCGTGAGCTCTAGAATCACTAATTCCCCTGCATGATTTCAGTATAGGAGTCATAGGTATGTCTAGAGTGCAATTCAAGGTGATTGGCAGCATGAGTTGACATACATATCCAAACTAGCTTTAGTCTGTCTAGCTCGGGGTACTGGTAGATTTGTAGCTGTGGCAGCATAGACTTCAGGACAGGCTAGCCACTCAAGTAAGAGCCCAGGGTCCCAGGCCGCATTGCGCAGCTCACATTAAAGCCCATACTGCTGCAGCATCACAGCTAGTGGTACTTGTGCTGAGTGGAAATGCAGTCAGAGCAACAACTGATAGATAAACTACCACAGAAAGGAGATATGATGGAAGAAGCCAAAAGGTAACTATGACGAATTTGGAGCATGCCCTTCAAAGGCTCTAAAACACCACCTACATAAAAATGCCAAATGAAATCATTCAGGCACATGAAGAAGTGACATGCAGAAAGACAGCTACATTCAGAAACAGCTTATTTTAGACCAGATTTTTGTTTGTTGCTTTATAATACTGGTATGATTTCACTTATATCTCATTGATAGGGGCAGGGGAGAATGGAGACAAGTTATATAGACCTGGCCTCAGCAGGATATGAAATTCACTTTGAAATGTACCTTATCCACTCAGCTACGCAATCTAATTACTTCACTGGGGAAAGTCAGTGGGATTATTTTGGCCATAGGAGGAAGGCCATAGGTTCCCCCCTCCCCCCAATAATGCCTTACACATGGAGAATTAAACCAAAACCACAGTAGAAGGGCCACAAAGCTGAAAGTATGATCCATAAAGTGATCCACATGCAAACTCCACTTATTGAGGCCTTCTGCTACAAAAGTGAGAAGCAATTCATCACATTTTGGTTCACCACAAGCCAAGCTTCTATCTATACGCACTTTGAGCATGAACCAAATCTCCCCATTGGAGACAGGCCTGTATATCTGCTCTGGGTGTATGGTCAGATGGTTACAGGAAGAACAAGTGTGTTTGGTAATGTCAGGGTCATTCCCCACTCAGGTTTGAAGCAGTACACAGAGCAATAGGAGAGCTCATCCTCTCATGCAGCCCAGTCACTGTTGCTTCTAAATTACACAGGGCAGAGAACATGCAAGATTCAGAGCATCATAAAGCAAGAGTGCACTGAGCATTTCCTTTTAACACAGAGTCGTCAGAGACTCTCAGCCAGGTCACCTGAGGAGCAATAAAAGGGAGCATGTGTAATGAAAGGCATCAGTACCCACATTACCAACCTCCCCTCGGAGTGAGTGGCAATATGAACTAGCCTTGTTAGGGTTCTGGTCCTTCAACAGCACTCGCTTGGAGTGTTGATGGGGGTGGTACAGTTGCTCAAGTGGGGGTGCCCAGTAGCACTCTAAAAGGGATGCAGCCTCAGCCCTCTAGCCGCTTCCCTCTGGGTGTTCCCCCCCTCTTGAGTCATAGGGGGAAAGCAACTGAGTAGGAGGAAAACAAACAAAAACATGCAGCCAGTTCAAGCTGGGCTGCTGGCCTCTCTTCCTTCAGAGGGGACACGGATGGGCTGCACACTGGGTCAAAGGCCACTGGGTCAGCAGCAGGGGAATATGATACAGCCCCCTTCACCTCAGAGGACTTGGGCCTCCTTTTAGGCAGGGGTAGGCTCTGTTTTCCGCCAGGCTTCTCCCTGAGAGCAGGGAGGCCCAGCACTCTGACCTACTCTCAGGCTACATTTACATTAGGAGATAGGGGCGTGTATGCATATGTTAGCACACATTGAGCTAGCACTAGTATAAATAGCAGTGTAGCCATGGTAGCACAGGCAGCTGGAAGCACAGGTCAGCTGTGCTGAGTACAAACCAGCCTGAAACTGGTGGGTATGTACTCAGCTCGGCTCAGCCATGCCTTTGCTGCCGCTACCTTTGCTACCGTGGTTACACTACTATTTATACTCAGGCTAGTTCAAGCAGCATTAATGTACATGTACACAAGCAGAGGAATCACATCCCTAGCTCACAGCTTAGACATACACTCAGAGCTGCCCACTGCTCAGTTGAGCTTCCCCACTCTTGAACGCCTCCATTCTTGACATGACTTGCAGATGCAGTGGGGTGGGGCCACTCCAGAGCACCTTCTTAAATCTTTCCTATCTGTTGTGGAGTTTATCCATCTCATCACACACCTTTGGGGTGGGGGGGAGGGGAGAAGAGGAGGGGGGCCAGGGTGCTGTTAGCTGGTGTTTGGATTTTCACCATCATATTAAAAAAATTCAGCATTTCGATTCATCTCACCAGCCCAATGGAATATTTGGAAGCTATAGGGTTGTAGGGACAGGTATCAGATTGGTGTTTTTCATGGTATTCAGCCACCTAAATGGTTTATGATCAGAGAAAAAGGGTCCCCAGCGGACGATACCTTGGAGTTCATGGCCCATTTCACTGCCAGGGCCTTTTTCTCAATGACAGAATAGGTTCTCTCTGGAGTACAGCATTCGACGTAAGTAGAGTATGGATGTTCTCCCTCAACCTCTTGAGAAAGAGCTGGCCTCCGCTCTATCTCTGAGGCCTGTGTTTGTAGTATAAAACTTTTTGAGAAGTCTAGATTATAAAGAACTGGTTTCTGAGCCATATAATCCTTTAGTGTCTTAAAGACCTCGTCACAGGCCTCAGACCACTGAACCTTTTTTGAACATCCAACCTTTACAACATGCATGAGCAGAGCTATAACAGTGACTAACACTGATTATACCAGGCCAGTCCCAAGAAGCACCATACTTGTTTGTTTGTCAGGGGGCTGGGACATGCTGCCAAAGCTTGAACCTTGTTGACCAGTGTTTGTACTCGGCCTTCTCCAATAGTATAGCCTAGATATGTGGCCTTGCGGTTCCCCACTTTACATTTTGCTGGGTTTGCCATCAGGCCTGCAACTGTGAAGGACAAAAGGACTGCTGAGACCTGTTTTACGTGGCTAACCCAATCTTGGCTGTAAAATCATCCAAGCATGTATTGTCTATATGGCTGTAGAATGTGGTCCATTGGCCTCTGGAAAGTTACTGCTACTCCACAAAGGTCAAAGGGCAGTGCTCTTAACTGATATAAGCCAAAGGGCGTGGAAAAAGCAGGTCCCTCACACACACGCCTCCAGGATCCTGGCATCCAGGGTATTTACTAATATCCTTTTGTGAAATCTTCGGCACTTATATATCTGGCAGCTCCCAGACTTTCCAACAGCTCATCTATCCTTGGCATTGTATGTGTGTTGAATTTTGATACTGCACTGATCTTTCAAAAATCAATGCAGAAATGTACTGTGCCTTCTGGCTTTGGCACAAGCACAATGGGGCTTCTCCATTCACTGTGCAACTCTTCCCAGGGTAAGCATAGCCTGTGGTTCATCCCAATTGTGTCCCGCATTATACAGGGGAGAGCCCAGGGAGTCTCCCGGGCACACTGACACGGTGCCATCTCGATATGGTGGTATGCCAAGTTGGCTGGTCCTAGTAAGGATGAGAACTCAGTGGGGAATGAGTCAACTAGCTGCTGTACCTCAGCTTTTTATTTGGGTTGAAGCATCTCTCCCACCTGTACAGGGTTGGTTGTTTGGGTCAAGGGTGCCTGGGGTCCTAATTCAGGAGCCAAAGGAAAAGGGGCTACGAAGCACCTTGAAGACTTTCCAGGCTTTTAAAAAGATTCTGGTGGTATATATGTGGGTTTTTTCCTTTCTTTTCTTTGGCTGCTGGACCTCGGGGCCAACTTGTCTCACCACCTCAAATGACCATTGCCATAGGCCAGTAATTTGGATTCTGAGCTAGGCAGCAATAATAGTACCCAATCACTTGGTTTGAACACTGCAATCAGGCCCCTCAATTGTAGGCTTTTTTGAGCCCCCTGGGCATTTAGCGGATTTTCTTTGGTGAATGCCCCTAAAACAGTGGTGGGCAACCTGCGACCCGTCAGGGTAATCTGCTGGCGGGCCGCGAGACAGTCTGTTTACAGTAACCGTCTGCAGACAGTAACCATCTGCTCAAGGCCCGCCAGCAGATTACCCTGACGGGCCGCAGCCCATGGGCCACAGGTTGCACACCACTGTCCTAAAGTCTTAAATTTCTCCTAGCTGGTGAACATACTGTACTATGTTCGTAGTCTGTGGTCCTTGCTCTTCCCAGGTTTTGCAAAGCAGAGCTAGGATACACCGTGACAGCCAGCCATAATAGGAGCTTGAAAGATAGCATATGAAAGGGGGAGGATAGCTCAGTGGTTTGAGCATTGGCCTGCTAAACCCAGGGGTGTGAGTTCAATCCTTGAGGGGGCCATTTAGGGATCTGGGGCAAAAATCTGTCTGGGGATTGGTCCTGCTTTGAGCAGGGGGTTGGACTAGATAACCTCCTGAGGCCCCTTCCAAAGCTGACATTCTATGATATTAGTTCCCTGATTGGTCAGGATCTCCTATGGTATTGCTATCTGGACAAAGAGCTTTATGAGTTCCACCACAATGGTAGCTGCATTTGTAGAGTGCAAGGGGGTGGCTTTGGGATACTAGGTCACGTAGTTGAGGATGACCAGAATATGCCAGTACCCCCACAGCATTCTTTTTCAGGGGTCCCATGAAGTCCATCCCTATTATCTCAAAAGGGTCCTCAACTAAGGGGTGCTTTGGAAGAATTCTTTAGGTGCTTTGGGAGAATGGCTAATTGGCACGAGGCACAGTAGTCAGACATCTCTGCATACACTGGGCCAGCAGATGTGGCCCACTACCCAACTTATGGTTTTTTCCCTCCCCAAGCATCCTGTAAAGGAAATTGAATGGGCTAGTTGTAAGACTTCCTGTCTTTAACTCCCAGGGCTAGGAGTTGAGTTCTTACTTCCCATCTGCCCATTTCATTCAAGGCTGTAAATCCATTCATCCCTGACCTCAAAGTACAGCCACTGCCTTAGCCACTGGGGATCTACCACTACTCCATTCATCACAGCCCAACTTAGCATCTGATCAGCTCACTGCTCTTGGACAAAACCGGTGTTTTGGGCTAGAACATTAGCCTCCTGAGGCTCGGGGAGTTGAAGGTCCCCTCACTAGAGTCCCCTTCCTCTGCTATCCCCACCAGTTTTGATGGTTCCAAAAATGCTTCTATCTGTGAAAGTGAGCTGTTCCATCAGGTAGCCAGCCAGCCAGCCACCCCATTCTTTCAGGATGTCGCCAAACCAACTAATTGGTCCCTCACTAGGATCTGGCTATACCCCAAGTCCAACAGCCCAGTGACTGCCTTCCCATCAATCCATACTGGTTCAAACAGGTTGGCAGGGGCCCTTTTCTGCATCTGGATTTCTGCTCTCCAGACTTGACTATAGCTACAGTTGATAAAGGGGCAATCTCAGTATAGTTGTCCTGGTTGCGCACATGAAAAACAGACCACAGGGACTAGACAAGAGGTATATCCCAAGTTGTGGGTAAGGCTTTTCCCAATGGGGTGGCCCCTTTTTGATGTCCAGGTGCCCCCAATCTTGATCTGCCCATACAGGTTTGGCCCTAAGTTGTACTAGCTTCTTGGGCACCTCCATTCAAGACTTCACTCCTTTACCTATACCCCTCACAGCCCTTGAGGTAAGCCTGGAGTGCCTTACTGGAGGGTTATTGCACCTTGGCTGTCATTCAGTTCAGACTGCACTGGACCTCGGTCTTCTGGCTAGGTACCTGCCTGCATCCCTGGAGGGCTATCAGCAGACATATAGTTCTTAACTGTGTTAGCTAACATGGTAATTAATGAGGTAAAATCCTAGTGAAGATAAGGTAGTTTATAGTTTGAATTTACCTCAAGTTAGTTAACGCCTTTTTTCCCCCTAACGAAGACAATGCCCTAGTGTTTCCCAAGGCTTTGACCTCCCTGTGTAACCACAGGAATTGCCAGACTAGAGAGCCATAGAAGCCAGTATCCCATCTCTGAGAAAGGCTATTAACAGATCCTCCAGAGGTAGCTTCAAGGAACCTACACATGCAATAAAAAAAGATGGACAACTCCAGAGGTCGTAAAGAAAAAAAATTCAGCACTCAGATCATGTGAGACCAAGACCAACAATGGAGCGTCCAGCAGAAACTGTCAACAGCTACAGAATGTCCCTCAGAAAGAACAATCAACAGAGCAAACTCTACGGAACAAGAACTCTCAAGGACTCGAAACCTACCACTGCCAGTTGTTGCAACTAATGGACAGACCGATGACTAAGTTGTTATGCATTCAGGTAATGTAATTAGAAAACCAGTACAATTCAGAGACACTTAACAGATTGATCCATACTGAATTTCAAAGATAGTGCAATAGTGCAAATTTTGTAAATGTCAGGAATGTAGAACTTAAAGGGGGAGATGTAATGGAATGTTAAGATGCATTATATTGTTCAGACAGAAGGTGGCCATGTGTGTAACACCTTATTAAGCTTGCCTCAGCCATACCTCACAGAACATTGAAGGACCTTAGTGTCTCTCTCTGGGAAGGAAGCTCTGTGACTAGTCCATAGTTGGTACAGAAGCCTGACCTGCTAGTAGCAGCCCTGCAACCTACCGTGTACAAAAAAAACACACGACAGTCATCAAGACCAGCCTCTGAAGCAGGAAAGTTTGCATTCCTTCTACATTTTCCCTAATGTAACTGGGAATATTCTCAATCTATGACAGCAAAATTAATAGAAGAATCTGACTAAATGCTTGGCCTCAATCAGGTCCACAGGCTAACAATGTATTGTGTAAAAATCTACATCCTTAACAGTTTTTAAATTACTGCCTATCAATTAAATGGGGTGTCTTTTTATTTCTATATTATGAAAAAGGATAAATACAAGTGCACAATTTACCTTCTCTATACTATTCATGCATTTGTATGTGTCTCATTTCCCCTTTTATTTCTCTCTCTTCTTTATTAAACTGCTCTCTTTGTTCAGAAGGATTCCCATCTCTGGACCCCAATTTCTGAATATATTACAGTGCCATATCACTCAAAGAGATGGCCTCCAGTACTATTTTCAGGATATCAATCTATTTCTTTCAGCCTAACATTGCTTTTTTTGCCATCCCTATATGGTGAATGGAGATTTTCACGAGCTGTCTGCAATGACAACTCCTGAGGAAAAAACCAGGAGTACTTGTGGCACCTTAAAGACTAACAAATTTATTTAAGCATGAGCTTTCGTGAGCTACAGCTCACTTCTTCGGATGCATCCGAAGAAGTGAGCTGTAGCTCACGAAAGCTCATGCTTAAATAAATTTGTTAGTCTTTAAGGTGCCACAAGTACTCCTGGTTTTTTTGCGGATACAGACTAACACGGCTGCTACTCTGAACTCCTGAGGAGTTACTGTGAACACTTACATTGCTTCAACACAATTTCAAAAGGACACTTTGGGTAGCCCAAATGCCAGTCTCCTATGCCATTCCAGAGACGCTCGGATCCTCAGAGTGGAAGAATGCAAAGAATATTTGCAAACGAGGGTGATCTGTCCCCAAGTCATTTGACCAGAGACACAGCAAGACAGCAGCATTTGGGATGTAACCCTTTTTTTTTGGGGGGGGGGGGGCAGGGGCGGGAAGACACTAAAAGAGGGAAGTGTTGAAAACATTAACCCACAAGTCAGAGGCATTAATCAGAGCCAAGCTGCGGGGTTCTGATTTTGCCCAGGGACAGCCTGCACAGGACAAAGTTCACAAGGCACTGCTGACTCAAAAACTACATCTGACGCTTCCCCATTCCAGGCATTCCAAAGGCTTGTTTACCTCTCAACTTAGGTGTGACCATACAAATGCTTTGGCTGAATTAAATACGCATTCACACCCCTCATTAGTGTGGGTCTGGTCAGGAGATACTAGAAAAGCCACTTCCACCCATGACATTCATTCCCCTCTCTTCAAAACAATCAGTTGTAACAGATGGAATTTTCTTCAGAATCTATGGCATTAAAAGAGAAACTCCGAACTACTGCAGAAAGAGAAAGACGCCCCAGCATCTCCCCAGAGCACAGGAAAATTTAACACTACTAGACTGCCCTAAGCCCCGCCCCTCCCCCCTCACACACACACTCTCACACAGGATCAGGGCAGACAGCCCTTGAGAAGTGTGTCTCATGGATTCTCTTTTCATGTTCTCTCTATGTATAAATATCCCCTGTCTGTGTGTTCCATTCTATGCATCCGAAGAAGTGAGCTGTAGCTCACGAAAGCTCATGCTTAAATAAATTTGTTAGTCTTTAAGGTGCCACAAGTACTCCTGTTTTTTTTTTTTATGGATTCTCTTGACAGGAATGGATTGAAGGGAGCCCGCCAGAGGCCTCTGGCTCACCTGAGTGTGTGGAGGGGAGGTAACCACACATCTTACACATTTAAAAGTCAAATGCAATCTTGGTTCAGTAGGCCTCAATACACCATCACCAATAATAGTGACTGCCTGCAGAGTGTGCGAGGCAGAGTAACATGGCTTGCTCTTCCACTGCTGGCCAGACTCCGCAGGGATCCATCATAATAAGCACTTACACAACAGCAGCACTTTATACACATTCATTCATCCTCACAACATCTTGCGAGGCAGGAAGTCTTAGCCCATTTTACAGGGGAGGAAATGAATAAAGAGAGGCAAGTATCGTTGCCTAGGGGCACAGACTAAGTCAGTGACAGAGCCAAGATTAGAACTCAGAAGTCCGGATTCCCAATGTCATGCTTACATTACACCCATTGTACAGAAACAGACAGTGTCAATGAAGCAGAAAAGCCAGTTTCATATAGGGTGACTAGATAGCAAGTGTGAAAAATTGGGATGGGGTGAGGGGTAATGGACGCCTATATAAGACAAAGCCCCAAATATCAGCACTATCCCTACAAAAATCAGGACATCTGGTCACCCTAGTTTCACAGGTCCAAGCTTGTCTATGACCTGACAGTCCCTTCATTGCTACTGCTAAGACACGAGACCTGGCAAATCTCTCTATAGCAGGGGTTCTCAAACTGAGGGTCAGGACCCCTCAGGGGGTCTCAAGGTTATTATATGGGGGGTCATGAACTGTTAGGCTCCACCCCAACCCATTTTGCCTCCAGCATTTATAATGGTATTAAATATATTTAAAAGTGTTTTTAATTTATAAAGGGGAGGGGTTGCACTCAGAGGCTTGCTGTGTGAAAGGGGTCACCAGTACAAAAGTTTGAGAACCACTGCTCTATAGGATGTTCCAGAAAGGCCATCAACACTGAAGGGGTTTCAGCCATATCCGTTATCTAGAGGAGCGAGCCAGGTTCAGGTAAAGTTTTGAGGAAGAAGTCAAGAAAAGATACCTAACTGGGGTGACATATCTAGGCTAGTGAATGAGCAATCCATAAACGCCTGGGTTACCAGAGTGGAAATTTTGTTTGCCAAACACTGTACATCATCTCCAGCAAACAGCAGGTTTTAGAAGTGGCAACGTTGGTTTAGTTTGCAGAAAATGATCTCAAGAGAGGTCCCCTTCCTCTGCTTTCTAAAGCATGCCCTGGCCCATCAGCTCAGAGACATCTGGCTAACATGATGGGCTTTACAGAGTACCATTCAGGACAATCAGATACCTGCCAGCATCACAAATACCCTGAAGGAGGCAAGGCTCAGCAGAGCTGGTCCCCCGGAAAGCAGCTGTAAATGAGCCCTCAAGAGACAGCAGAGAGTTGCAACAATCTTGAGACAATCACAAGCCATTCACAAACTGAGTCCTCTTCCATTAAGTCTCCTTTCCCAATGCAGGCCACATAAGATCAACTAACTTTCACTCCATTCACAGTAACTGTAACACACTACACCACACTGGCCAATGAGGTGGCACCTCCAGCAACCCTCTTCACATCAGACTGGACTGACAGCCCACTCCCACCTTGGGAGAGGAGGGAGAAATACAATGACAATGAATCAAGACCTTGTCTACACACGAAAGTTACACTGGTTTAACCAAGAGAAATTTTTAAACCAGCAAAACTTTTGTGCCTATACTAATTGTAAGAGGAGTACCACAGTAATACAGTGTCATGCACGATCAAAGACACAACCCTGATGAGCCCAAAACCTCACATAATTACTGGTTCTATCTTTCCAATAAATGGTCACATGTCACAAATTGAGACTCCCTAGGAGATTTCTAGCTTTCAGAAAGGATTGAGCGGAACCCAGCAGGTTCCCTGCAAAAACTGGATTTTAATCTGGTGAGCTACACCAAAAATCCCAATATACTAGCTAGCCCTAATAAGAACCTGAGGCTGGCAGGAAATTCCTTCTTTCCTTAACCCAAATCCCAACCCACAGGCCCCCAGGATAGGGGGCAAATTCCTTCCCTCACCCTCAAGTTATGGCAATTAGTTCAGCCCCATAAACCCTCCAAAAGCAGGGATCTCAGACCACCATGAACTCACTCAAAAGCAAAGAAGAGGGCACAGGTGCCAAGAATTAAGAAGAGCGTCAGGTAGAAGATGCCCTTCTGCCGAGCCATCATGATGCGACCATCGCAACAGAAGGTGTTCCTGCCTGGCAGCTTCTCCCATTTCCGCATCGCCTTCTTCCTCACCACCATCACCGACATGACTGCTTCTTCACAGGGCGTAGGGCAACCAACCAAAGCCCAGCTTCTGCTTCACTCTCGTTGAAAAACACGACATCATCAAAAGTCCAGCCACGGCCACTAAAGAGATGAGAGACAAGGACATCACCATGGGCTTGGATGCTATGCAGCAGTGCCCTCGAACAGCACATGGATCAAGGGAGCTGCCCAATTTACAATTAGAGGCACAACATTCTTCCCACCACCTCAGATCCAGCTCCTCCACACACAACCAGCTCTCACAGCTTGAGTCATTCTATGCAGGATATCTGCAGCTGACAGGAATTGTCAGCCTTGCCTAACGGGGAGAGGACAGCCTTTGTAGCTCCAGAGTTCCGCCTTTATATCTACCCTCATGAGGTCATGGCACACAGCATATCTTTGTAGAGAAATCTTAATATCTTGCACTTTGTCTAGGTACTTATATTGCCCCATCACTAAAATACACGTGTGTCACACAAACATTAGTGAAGTTATATCCAGGTAGGGATGCATTATCCCCATTTTGCAAACAGGGAACTGAGTCACAGACTAATTAAGTGACTTGCCCATGGACATGCAGGGAAATTTGTGACAGAGCCAGGAACAGAACCCAGGTCTCCCAAGTCCAAGTCCCAAGCCCCTAAACATCACACCATCCCTTCTCTCTCATCCTTCTTTCAGCCATGGAACTCACACTACTTAAAGATCATACATATAGTTAGGCAGTTGCAGAGGCAGGATTAGAACCCAGGTCTCCTGACTCCCACCTTCTGGACCTTAGACAGCAGACCACTACTTACACTTTATAGTCTGGAATGGGGTTTCCTGGTAACATGGGTCCATTATAGTCCCTCTAAGATGATTCAGACCTTGTACCCCCATGCAACATGTTAGACCTAAATTATGTGTTGCATGAATCATTCATTCGCTGATTCATGCAGCAAAGACCCTCCCCAAGTTCTCTTCCCATCACAATTATCCTTAACTAGCTAAAAATGCAGGGTGCATAGAGGGAATAAAGACAGGTGTGCACCACATAGCTAAAGCTACTTTAGTCGCAAAGATTTACACACTGAACTCATAAGGGGTGGAACTGTGGGATTTTCTTTGGTCTATCCATTCTTCCCTCATTCTACTGCTTTTCTAATTCTCTGCCAACCACAGCACCCCTGCTACTGCAGACCTCCTAAAGTTTGCAGGAGAGGAGCCTCTCACCCAACCACCTTAGGAACATGGCCTCCTGGTTTGCAGGGCACACTGGTGTTACACCCTGGACACTTTGAGGCAGATTCATATAAATGTAGAACTGAGGTTTATAGTTAATTAAATATGAAAATACAATCCTCCTCCTGGTTCTTAAAAATATATTATATTACTGTTTTACATCACCATCAAGTTTTTAGTTTGCAGCATTATTTTGATATTACCAATAAAAACTGCTTTGTAAAAGATGTTTGGGGGAGGCCTTTAGCATGTGGGAGAAGATGCAGCCCTTCATTCCCTGCCTCCTGTGAGACTACCTTCAGACCTTTAACTCTCAGGAGTTAGAACTTCTAGTTTCTCATCTCAATAATAAGCAGTTTGAGGTTTTTAAGGTCAGGCTTGACAAAGCCCTGGCTGGGATGATTTAGTTGGGTTTGATCCTGCTTTGAGCAGGGGGTTGGACTAGATGACCTCCTGAGGTCCCTTCCAACCCTGAGATTCTATGATTCACTAGACTCTTCCCTACCCAAATATCTTTCACTGCAGTGGACAATCTGGCTAAGTACATTAAGTGGCAGAGAAACAGTTAATGTCTACATTTAAGCTGCCATCATTAGGTTTCAGGTCCATCCCCCACTCAGATAAGGGAAGAGAGCACTTCACACACTCATCTTGGGTGGAGAATTTGTTTTTAAATGAAAGCTAAAGATATGGAGCACAATTATAAAGCCATTTGTGTAGCTACATTACACATGGACTCTGACAAGTGCAAATCCAGAATCTGCACAAAGCCTCTTCAGCAGAGAAAAACAGAGAAAGGGGGCAAACAAAACCAGCAAAACAAAAACCACAGATTTGGTGGGTGAGACAACAGAGATAGAAACTAAGAACATAAGAAAGGCCGTACTGGGTCAGACCAAAGGTCCATCTAGCCCAGTATCTGTCTACCGACAGTGGCCAATGCCAGGTGCCCCTGAGGGAGTGAACCTAACAGGCAATGATCAAGTGATCTCTCTCCTGCCATCCATCTCCATCCTCTGACGAACAGAGGCTAGGGACACCATTCTTACCCATCCTGGCTAATAGCCATTTATGGACTTAGCCACCATGAATTTATCCAGTCCCCTTTTAAACACTGTTATAGTCCTAGCCTTCACAACCTCCTCAGGTAAGGAGTTCCACAAGTTGACTGTGCGTTGTGTGAAGAAGAACTTACTTTTATTTGTTTTAAACCTGCTGCCTATTAATTTCATTTGGTGACCCCTAGTTCTTGTATTATGGGAATAAGTAAATAACTTTTCCTTATCCACTTTCTCAACATCACTCATGATTTTATATACCTCTATCATGTCCCCCCTTAGTCTTCTCTTTTCCAAACTGAAGAGTCCTAGCCTCTTTAATCTTTCCTCATATGGGACCTTCTCTAAACCCCTAATCATTTTAGTTGCTCTTTTCTGAACCTTTTCTAGTGCTAAAATATCTTTTTTGAGGTGAGGAGACCACATCTGTACACAGTATTCGAGATGTGGGCATACCATGGATTTATATAAGAGCAATAATATATTCTCAGTCTTATTCTCTATCCCCTTTTTAATGATTCCTAACATCCTGTTTGCTTTTTTGACCGCCTCTGCACACTGCGTGGACATCTTCAGAGAACTATCCACGATAACTCCAAGATCTTTTTCCTGACTCGTTGTAGCTAAATTAGCTCCCATCATGTTGTATGTATAGTTGGGGTTATTTTTTCCAATGTGCATTACTTTACATTTATCCACATTAAATTTCATTTGCCATTTTGTTGCCCAATCACTTAGTTTTGTGAGATCTTTTTGAAGTTCTTCACAATCTGCTTTGGTCTTAACTATCTTGAGTAGTTTAGTATCATCTGCAAACTTTGCCACCTCACTGTTTACCCCTTTCTCCAGATCATTTATGAATAAATTGAATAGGATTGGTCCTAGGACTGACCCTTGGGGAACACCACTAGTTACCCCTCTCCATTCTGAGAATTTACCATTAATTCCTACCCTTTGTTCCCTGTCCTTTAACCAGTTCTCAATCCATGAAAAGACCTTCCCTTTTATCCCATGACAGCTTAATTTACGTAAGAGCCTTTGGTGAGGGACCTTGTCAAAGGCTTTCTGGAAATCTAAGTACACTATGTCCACCGGATCACCCTTGTCCACATGTTTGTTGACCCCTTCAAAGAACTCTAATAGATTAGTAAGACACGATTTCCCTTTACAGAAACCATGTTGACTATTGCTCAAGAGTTTATGTTTTTCTATGTGTCTGACAATTTTATTCTTTACTATTGTTTCAACTAATTTGCCCGGTACCGACGTTAGACTTACCTGTCTGTAATTGCCGGGATCACCCCTAGAGCCCTTTTTAAATATTGGCGTTACATTAGCTAACTTCCAGTCATTGGGTACCGAAGCCGATTTAAAGGACCGGTTACAAACCTTAGTTAATAGTTCCATAACTTCACATTTGAGTTCTTTCAGAACTCTTGGGTGAATGCCATCTGGTCAGTGACTTGTTAATGTTGAGTTTATCAATTAATTCCAAAACCTCCTCTAGTGATACTTCAATCTGTGACAGTTCCTCAGATTTGTCACCTACAAAAGCCAGATCAGGTTTGGGAATCTCCCTAACATCCTCAGCCGTGAAGACTGAAGCAAAGAATCCATTTAGTTTCTCCGCAATGACTTTATCATCTTTAAGCGCTCCTTTTGTATTTTCATCGTCAAGGGACCCCACTGGTTGTTTAGCAGGCTTCCTGCTTCTGATGTACTTAAAAAAACATTTTGTTATTACCTTTGGAGTTTTTGGCTAGCTGTTCTTCAAACTCCTCTTTGGCTTTTCTTATTACACTCTTGCACTTAAGTTGGCAGTGTTTGTGCTCCTTTCTATTTGCCTCACTAGGATTTGACTTCCACTTTTTAAAGGAAGTCTTTATCTCTCACTGCTTCTTTTACATGGTTGTTAAGCCACGGTGGCTCTTTTTTAGTTCTTTTACTGTTTTTCTTAATTTGGGGTATACATTGAAGTTGGGCCTCTATTATGGTGTCTTTAAAAAGGGCCCACGCAACTTGCAGGGATTTCACTTTAGTCACTGTACCTTTTAACTTTTGTCTAACTAACCCCCTCATTTTTGTATAATTCCCCCTTTTGAAATTAAAGGCCACAGTGTTAGGCAGTTGAGATGTTCTTCCCACCACAGGGATGTTGAATGCTATTGTATTATGGTCACTATTTCCAAGCGGTCCTGCTATAGTTACCTCTTGGACCAGCTCCTGCGCTCCACTCAGGATTAAATCTAGAGTCGCCTCTCCCCTTGTGGGTTCCCGTACCAGCTGCTCCATGAAGCAGTCATTTAAAGTATCAAGAAATTTTATCTCTGCATTTCGTCCTGAAGTGAAATGTTCCCAGTCAATATGGGGATAATTGAAATCCCCCACTATTATTGGGCTCTTAATTTTGATAGCCTCTCTAATTTCCCTTAGCATTTCATCATCACTATTACTGTCCTGGTCAGGTGGTCGATAATAGATCCCTACTGTTATATTTTTACTAGAGCATGAAATTTCTATCCATAGAGACTCTATGGAACCTGTGGATTTGCTTAAGATTTTTACTTCATTTGAATCTACACTTTCTTTAACATATAGTGCCACTCCTCCCCCTGCACGGCCTGTTCTGTCTAACTAATGAACAGAGGAGAAGAATGTCTTCCCCAGCTCACAAGGAGAGACAACCCATCATCCCACACAGGGCTCTCTGGACTTTTCTGCACAGCCAGACAGGGCAGTACAGAGGCATCTACAGATACCGCACGCCAGGCAAGCTGGATCCAAAGGAGAGCAGGGAGAGTGGCAGCACACACCTCGGCCCCTGCAGAGCCCATCACCTGAGGAAAGGAGCACAATGAGTGGAGAGCAGAGAGTGGGGGTGGGAGCTAAATGCCTGCTCCGCTGGAACGGGGAACTCCAGGCCTCACACTAATGGCCTCTAAGCCCTGAGCCAAGGACTCCGTGGACTGGAGCTCTGCGGCACCCCGGGCGAGGCTGCTCCGTCTCAGGAGACAAATCACAATCCCCAGACTCAGCCACCCCCCACCCCCCACACACCCAACTGGGTACACTTGGCTGTGACACCTCTCCCCTCACCCCAACCGTGACCCGCCGACTCCTGAGCGGTAACCCCACGTCGCTCCCCCCCCACCCCTCCTCCGCTCCCCCAGCCGTGACGCCCCTACTCCGCTCCCCCCCCCAGCCGTGACGCCCCTCTCCGCTCCCCAGCCGTGACGCCCCCGCCTCTTCCCCCCGAGCTGTGACACCTCCCCAGGCACCAGGAGCCACCCCACCCCGCTGCCGTCCTTCCGACCTGCTCGGCCCCAGGGTCCCCTCACCTGGCGGCCGGTCACGCTGCCGGCTCCGCAGGCCAGGCCGAGCTGAGCCTGGCCGGGCCGCTCGCTCGCTCCCTCCCTCCAGCGTCCGGACTCGGGAGAGGCCACCCCGAAGAGGTGGGGCGCGGCAGCAGCTACCATTGGCCCGTCTCGACCTGACTCTCCGCCCCCAACACCTGGAACGCATTCCTATTGGCTGAGACGTGTGTCACTCTCACCTCCACCCCGATCCTACGTCACCGGGTCCTAGAGAGAGAAATGACCAGAGACGGGGGTGCGGCTCAGGGGCTAGGAGATGAGGGGCCCGTGGGCGCGGCCTAAGGTATGTGGGAGCCCAGGATGGGTCCGGGGGTGCGACCCAAGGACTAGGAAATGGAGGGCACGGCCCTGGGCCTGCAGCCCAGGCGGTGCAGCACACAGGTGGGGCCACGGGCCCAGGGATGGGGGCCATGGGGCTGGGGGCACAGGGCCAGAGCATAGTCAAGGGGCTAGGGGGCACAGGGCCAGGGGGGCACAGCCTAGGGGATGGGGGGCACAGGCCCAGGCAGCATAGCATAGGGGCTGGGGGGTAGGGGCCTGGGTATAGGGGCAGGAGTCTGGGGGTGGGGCACAGGGTCTAAGGACTGTGGGAGGTCTGGGGGGCAGAGATCTTGGTCTGCATCTTCAAGGTGTCCAAGAGCCTGGACCCAAGTTACCTAGCAGGCCCCCAAAGCTCTGAGCTGAGCACCATGCCATGCCTCAGGCCCCACACAGTTCAGAGCTGTCAGCTCAGGGGTCTGCAGGGAACCCCTGTCTGATAGGCTGCCTTTCCCCATTGCCCTGCCTGATGAAAACAGGCGGCCAATCAGAGCTGCTGCCCAGGCTGACAGACAGTCCATTCCCCCAGCAGTTGTAGCAGGCAGTTCCCATCCCTTTCTGTTTCCTTCCCTTTCCCCATCCCCATGTCTGAGGGATGGAGATGCTGCCATTCTGTCCCTTCACCAGAGTGGTCAGGGCCTGGCCACTGAGGCTTACACAACCCAGCTCCCTGGGATGGCTGATGTCCCCATCCTCACATGTGCCCCTGCCCAATATACTGCTCCCTTTCCCACCTCCTTCCCTTTAGGTGTGGTTGCCACCCTGCCCCTCATCAAACCCCCTGTTTCCAGCTATGTCTTACCCTAGGAATCTTCTGGTGGAGCTGGTGGGCTCCTCTCTCCCATCCCACTGTCTTCAGCACACAGTGAGATTGGAAAGGCTAAGATATGGGACCCCCGCCCTCTGTGGAAAGGACCAAACACCAAGACCACTCTCCTGTATAAGACTGGTATGGGGGCAAGGATTCTACTACCCAGCTGGAGTCATACCCTGGTACCTGTGAAAACTTGGCCATAGGGCCTGCAGCTTGGTGACCATCACGAAAAGGGTGCTGCCAAGCAGTCCTTCCCCAGCACATTCAGGACATCCATCAGTAAGCCTGAGTGACACAAACAAAAAAAGAAGGCCCTTTTTCCCCTTTCTGCTTCAGAATTGTCCCCAGTGCCACAGAGAATGTCATAGATCTGAGCTAGCTTATCTGTAAATCAGACAGAAATAAAACCTCACTCTGAGCTGCACTCACTCAACTGCTCACCACTTGGCATAGGTCACTGGTCCAGATTTTTCAGGAAATTAAGTAACTTTTGTTCTCTGCAAGATGAAATATTGCAGTTCATTCTGCTTACAGCTTCCTTGGCAGAAAACTCAGAAGCTGCAACTAGTGCCAAATGGCCACGTAGGGTTAAAATGAATGAGATGGCCATGAGCACACAATTCCTGGGCTCTTTCCTCTGGCTTCCCATCTAGTTCCAGGTGCAGCTCCAGGAGCTGATAATTATCTAGAAAGCCCAAAATGGCTTTTTGAGACCCTGCTACCTCAGAGACTGCCTCACTCTCTGTGCATGAATTCCACTCAGCTCATAGACTTTAAGGCCAGAAGGAACCATCATGATCATTGAGTCTGACCTCCTGCACAGAACCTCACTCAGCCACTCCCATAATAACCCCCTAACCCCTGGCTGAGTTACTTTGAAGTCCTCAAATCACAATTTAAAGACTTCAAGTTACAGAGAATCCACCATTTACTCTAGTTCAAGCCAGCAAGTGACCCCTGCCCCATGCTGCAGAGGAAGACACAAACTCCAGGGTCTCTGCCAATCTGACCTGGGGGAAAATTCCTTCATGACCCCAAATATGGTGATCAGTTAGACCCTGAGCATGTGGGCAAGACTCACCAGCCAGCACCCAGGAAAGAATTCTCTGTAGTAACTCAGAGCCTTCCCCATCTAGTATCCCATCAGCAGCTGCTGGAGATCTTTGCTGCTACCTGTTGCAGATCAGCTGGCTACACACCATTGTAGGCAGTCTAGTCATACCAATCCCTCCATAAACTTATCATGCTCAGTCCTGAAGGCAATTAGGGTATTTGTCGCCACTGCTTTCCAGATGCAGTGCTCTTCCCGTCTGTGCCCCAGCTAGATGTCATGGGGTGGGCAGCAGAGAATTCTTTGTGGCAGCTCCTCAAGTGTGGGATTCTGATCTGCTAGGATCCACTTTGGCAGATTTTTCAAATGTGAGAAGTATTTGTTCCCTTTGACATTGTCATAAATTCAGTCTGCACCAACAGTACCCCTACCTTCCGGCTAGGGGGAGGTTTAGCACTGAGGTGAGCTTCAGGGTGGGGGGAATGCTAAACTTTAGGGTAGGGTTAGCAATAGCTGGTAGGGAACATGGGCGAGGGTTAGTTTAGGAAATTAGAGTCGGGTTAAGGAGTATGGTGAAGGGGAGTGTCGGGGTTACTGTCAGAGTCTGAGTTATGGGATAGAGTCAGATTAAATTTAGGGTTAGATTTAAGCCTAGGGCAAGGTGTAATGACAGGGTGAGAGTTAGGCTACAGTTTAGGGTTAGCATCAAGGGTACAGTGAGGATTAGAATTAGCATCAATATTTAGGGTTAAGGCAATTGGCGAGGCAAGAGGCAACAGGTGTGCCATGGACTGCTGTACAGAGCTTCTGGACTCGGTCAGGAGAGAGAGCCGCTGAGCTCAGGACTAACCCAAATGAACTTTGCTGTAACTTCCTGCGCTAACAAAGAATTTTCTACACTGTGTTCCAAAGAACTCACAAACCCTTTTATTTTTACAATGCTGGCCGAGAGTCGCTGCTGACTGAGGAAGGGGGGTGCATTGTTCAGATCGACTCACTGCGGGGAGCTCCCAGTGTGAAACAAGGATGCTGAAGACTCCGAGGTTGTTCCCAGGAGGTGCTGAAGTCAAGGAGACTTGTCCCATTGAGAGTGAACTCTGAGGGGGTTGTCACGCTGAAGAGGTTCCTGCCAGGGATTACCTCTATGCCAGCTTCACTGTTGGCTATGGTGTCAATGATGTATCGTGATCAGTGGAACTGCTGCTGGAGGGCTAGGATTCCCTGAAAGGACTGTTATTGAGGGGCACCCATGGAACAGGGAACATGGGGAGTTAGGCTGGGAGCAGCTCAGCCACATTAATAGAGCAAAAAGAACAAGGAGTACTTGTGGCACCTTAGAGACTAACAAATTTATCTGGGCATTTGGGTTTTAGCCCACAAAAGCTTATGCCCAAATAAATTTGTTAGTCTCTAAGGTGCCACAAGTACTCCTCGTTCTTTTTGCTGATACAGACTAACATGGCTACCACTCTGAAACATGAACAGAGCAGTGCATTGGCAGTTATCTCTTGTGTACTTCCCTGTTACCCTCAGAAGCAAAGTGATCATGGAATGACTTCCTGTTCCTTGTCCTTTCTTGTTAATGTGGGCAAACACAAAATTGCTATGTGGATTGTTAGCTAGTTTTAATCTGCTGCTTCTAAAAGTGGGGGAAGGAAGAAAAACAGAGTAAAAATAGAGATGTACAGAGGCACAAATGCAGGGGAGGGATAGCTCAGTGGTTTGAGCATTGGCCTACTAAACCTAGAGTTGTGAGTTCAATCCTTGAAAGGGTCACTTAGGGATTCATTCATTCATTCATGCCCGTCACCCCAACCGGGGTATGGGCCGCCAACCACAGATCTCCATAGTCTTCTATCCTGGGCCATTCGCTCTAGCTGGTTCCAGGTATAGCCCATTTTTTTGCTATCAACCTGAAGGTCGCGTCGCCAGGTATTTCTTGGGCGGCCTCTTTTCCACTTGCCTTGGGGGTTCCACTGCAGTGCCTGTCTGGTGATGTTGGTTGGCTGCTTGCGTAGTGTATGTCCTATCCAGCCCCACCTTCTCCTTCTAATTTCTTCCTCTGCTGGAGTTGATGGGTCCTCTCCAAGAGGTGGATGTTACTGATGGTGTCTGGCCAGCGGATCTGGAGAATCCTTCTGAGGCAGCTATTAATGAAGGTCTGGATCTTCCTGGTGGTTGTTTTGGTTGTCCTCCAGGTTTCAGCTCCATACAGTAAGACTGATTTCACGTTGGAGTTGAACAGTCGAATCTTTATTGCCAAAGACAGCTCTCTGGAGCTCCAGATGTTCTTGAGCTGTAAGAAGGCTGCTCTTGCCTTACCAATCCTTACTTTGATGTCTGCGTCTGTGCCACCCTGCTGGTCGATGATGCTACCTAGGTAGGTGAAGGACTGCACTTCTTCCAGGGGGCTTCCATTCAGTGTGACTGGGTCGTTGCTGATGGAATTGATCCTAAGGATCTTGGTCTTGTCCTTGTGGATGTTGAGGCCAACCTGTGATGACGTGGCTGCCACTACGTTGGTCTTCTCTTGCATCTGCTGTTTGCTGTGCGAAAGGAGTGCAGGGTCGTCGGCAAAGTCCAGGTCATCAAGCTGGGTCCACAATGACCATTGGATTCCATTCCTATGCTTGTAAGTGGATGTCTTCATAATCCAATCGATGACGAGAAGAAAGAGAAGTGGTGACAACAAGCATCCTTGTCTGACTCCGGTTCGCACCTGGAAGCTGTTTGTGAGCTGCCCTCCATGGATCACTCTACAGTGTATGCCGTCATATGAATTCTTGATCAGGTTGACCACCTTTGCTGGGATGCCATAGTGCCGAAGGAGCTTCCAGAGGGTCTCTCGATCCACGCTATCGAATGCTTTCTCATAGTCAACAAAGTTGATGTACAACGAGGAGTTCCACTCCATAGACTGCTCGACTATGATGCGGAGCGTTGCTATCTGGTCCGTGCATGATCTGTTCTGCCGGAAACCTGCCTGTTCATCTCGTAGCTGTGGATCGACGGCATCCTTCATTCTCTCTAAGAGGACTCGGTTGAAGACCTTCCCTGGCACCGACAGGAGTGTGATTCCTCTATAGTTGGCACAGTTGCTGAGGTCTCCTTTCTTGGGGATTTTGATGAGATATCCCTCTTTCCAGTCAGCCGGAATCACTTCTTCCCATATTTTCTCAAAGAGGGGGTACAGCATTTCCACTGAAGCATCCAGGTCTGCTTTCAGGGCCTCTGCTGGGATATCGTCAGGTCCAGCTGCCTTCCTGTTCTTCATCATGGTGATGGCTTTTCTGATCTCGTCTCTGGTTGGTTTATCGCAATTGATTGGGAGGTCCTCGTTGGCTGGGTCGATGTCTGGTGGATTTGGTGGTGCTGGTCTGTTCAGGAGTTCCTCAAAGTGCTCCGCCCATCTGTTCATCTGTAGTTCTATTCCTGTTATAGACTTTCCCTGCTTGTCTTTAACGGGACGTTCTGGCTTGCTGAACTTTCCAGACAGTCGCTTGGTAGTATTGTACAGCTGTTTCATGTTACCGCTGTATGCTGCCTGCTCTGCTTCTGCTGCCAGTCCATCCACATAATCTCTCTTGTCCTTCCTAATATTCCTCTTCACTGCTCTGTGGGCTTCAGCATACTCTTTTTGAGCTTTGGCCTTTGCTGCTCTAGTCCTGCTGTTGTTGACTGCTGCCTTCTTCTTCTTTCTGTCTTCTATCTTTGTCAAGGACTCTGCTGTGATCCACTCTTTCTGCTGGTGTTTCTTAATTCCAAGCACTTCCTGGCATGCTGACCTAAGTGTGTCTCTCACTTTCTGCCATCTGTTGAGTACACTGTCTTCCTCTTCCTCAGACCGATCCTGTAGTACTGAAAACTTATTCTTCAGCGTCAATCCAAAATCTTCCTTGGTCTTATGGTCCTTCAGAAGGTTGACGTTGTACTTCGCTCTTCTGTCTGACGCCTATCCAGTTCTTCTTCAGCTTCAGCTTCAATCTGGCCACCACTAAGTGATGGTCGGACGCCACGCCTGCTCCTCTTCTAACTCTAACGTCCTGCAAGGATCTTCTGAACTTCTTGCTAATGCAGACATGGTCGATCTGGTTTTCTGTCATGCCTGCTGGCGATACCCAGGTACTCTTGTGGATCCGCTTGTGAGGAAAGATGCTGCCTTCTATGACCAGGTTGTTAAGTGCACACAGATCCACAAATCTCTCTCCATTCTCACTCATCTCTCCCAGAGCATGGGTCCCCATGACTTGTTCGTATCCTGTGTTATCAGGTCCAATTTTGGCATTAAAGTCTCCCATAAGGATGGTAATGTCTTTGTCTGGGAGAGTCTCTAATATTTTCTGGAGTCTGTTGTAAAAGTAGTCTTTGTCCTCCTCTTCACTGTCATTGGTTGGAGCGTAGCACTGAACAACATTCATCTTAATCCTCTTCATTTTAGTTCTGAAGGATGCTGTGATGATCCTGGGACCATGTGCCTCCCAACCAATCAGTGCTCTCTGTGCCTGCTTGGACAACATGAAGCCTACTTCCTGTGTGTGGTGTGCGTCGCTCTCTTCATGTCCTGAATACAGCAACAGCTCTCCTGTCAACAGTCGTCTCTGTCCAGCTTGCGTCCATCTTGTCTCGCTAATGCCTAGTAGGGTCAGGTTGTTGCTCCTCATCTCTGCTGCAACCTGCGCCGTCTTTCCTGACTCGTACATGGTCCTCACGTTCCATGTGCCGATGGTAATCCTCCTGGCTGCAAGAAGGGTGATCGGCTTAGTGGCTTCCTTGCGGCTTTCACCACCCAGCGTCATGCATCTTCAAGTTGAAGACCCTTCTTTTTCTAGGCTAAAAGTCTCTGTTAACTCTATTGTTGGCGTTTCTGTAGCAAGCTGATTTTTACAGGGTGGAGTTGCTAGCCCCACGCCCAACCCTCCTCCTTTACCCTGACTTGGGACAGGCAGATGGCCCCAAAGGACCTCTCTGGTGGAGTTTCACTTAGGGATCTGGGGCAAAAATCAGTACTTGGTCCTGCTAGTGAAGGTAGAGGGCTGGACTCTATGACCTTTTGGGGTCCCTTCCAGCTCTATGAGATAGGTATATCTCCATTTAAAAAAAAAAAAGTCCTAACATCATTGGCCAAGGTGCTTCTGTGCCTTCATGCTTTAGGCTTGAGAGTGTGTTTAGGAGATGGGAATGAATACACATTGGGATGTTAGATGGGGTGGGATCTAAGTTACTACAGAGAATTCTTTCCTAGGTGCTGGCTGGTGAGTCTTGCCCACATGCTCAGGGTTTAACCGATCACCATATTTGGGGTCAGGAAGGAATTTTCCTCCAGGGCAGATTGGCAGAGGCCCTGGAGGTTTTTCACCTTCCTCTGCAGCATGGGGCACGGGTCACTTGCTGGAGGATTCTCTGCAGCTTGAGGTCTTCAAACCACAATTTGAGGACTTCAATAACTCAAACATAGGTTAGGGGTTTGTTACAGGAGTGGGTGGGTGAGATTCTGTGGCCTGCATTGTGCAGGAGGTCAAACTAGATAATCATAATGGTCCCTTCTGACCTTAAAGTCTACGAGTCCTTGATAGAAAGTTGCCAATCATGTGATGACTGCCAGCAGAAAGAGATCCTGTTACCACATGAGCTGCCCACCCAGCCATGGGAAAATGTGGTAGTGGATTCAATTACTTTCAGTGGAAAGTAGTATTTGATTACAGTGCACTACTATTGAGATTTCTGGGAGGTCAATGCCTTGCCTGATACAAGAAGCAAGTCAGTGACTGGCAACCCAGAAATTTTGGCAGTCCAGACACTATATTTGCTGACAACAGACCCCAATTTGCCTCAGAACAATTCAAGGAAATTGCATATAAATGGGAGTTTGACCCCTATACCTCTTCCCCAGCTTACCTACAGAGTAATGGTAAAGTGAAATCAGCTGTGAAAACTGCTGAGAGACTGTTACACAAGACTGTTTTTTTCTGGTTCAGACCCCTTGTCAGTATTTTTGGCACATGGGAATCCTGCATCATAGGGGTGCCAAGCAGTGCAGTGCAGGCAGTGATGGGATGAAGGACCAAAACTGTGCTACCAATGAGGAGAGGCCTATAGCTGCCAGAAGGACAGAAAAGTTGCCAACAGTCACATATGAAGAGAGGCTGAGGGAACTTGGATTATTTAGTCTGCAGAAGAGAAGAATGGGGGGGGGGGAGGGATTTGATAGCTGCTTTCAACTACCTGAAAGGGGGTTCCAAAGAGGATGGATCTAGACTGTTCTCAGTGGTACCAGATGACAGAACAAGGAGTAATGGTCTCAAGTTGCAATGGAGGAGGTTTAGGTTGGATATTAAGGGGGGAAAAATTCACTAGGAGGGCGGTGAAGCCCTGGAATGGGTTACCTAGGGAGGTGGTGGAATCTCCTTCCTTAGAGGTTTTTCAGGTCAAGCTTGACAAAGTCCTGGCTGGTATGATTTAGTTGGAGATTGGTCCTGCTTTGAGCAGGGGGTTGGACTAGATGACCTCCTGAGGTCCCTTCCAACTGATATTCTATGATTCTGTGATCACCAGAAGATACCTAGAACTACTAAATTTGAAACCCCAGATATGTAAGTAGACCAGAAAATGTCTAGAAAGATGTGATTAGGTTTCTTTAATTTCTGTAAGGCTTGTGGACTCCTCTGTGCTAACCTACAAATGCTTTTGTTTTGCTGGTAACCTTTAAGCTGGACCTCAAGAAAGTTATTTTGATGCTTAATCCTTATACGTGGTTCTTTTAAGATCTAGCAAAAAGCCTAAGTTCCAGATGTATTTTCTTTCTTTTTGTTTTTAATAAAATTTACCTTTTTTAAGAACAAGATTGGGGGGTTTGTGTCCCTAAGAGGTTTGTGCACATGTTGTTTAATTAGCTGGTGGGAACAGCTGATTTCCTTTTGTTTTCTTTCTCAGCTCTTCCCTAGACGGGGGGGGTGAAAGAGCTTGAGGTTACCCCACAGGAAGGAATTGCCAAGTGTTCCTTCCTGGGTTCTCAAAAGGGGGAGGAGGGAATTTGCACTTCGATGGTGGCAGCATCTACCCATCCAAGGTCAGAGAAAAACTGCTACCGTGGGAGTTTAATACCAGCCTGGAGTGGCCAGTATTAATTTTTAGAATCCTTGTGGGTCCCCATCTTCTGCAGTCCAAGTGCCAGAGTGGGGAATCAGCCTTGACATGGTGGCAGTGGTGGGATACCAGAAGGGGCAATCCAAGCAGACCCCACACTATCGGGGTCAGTCCAAGGCCCCACCTTGCAAAGAGGAACCCTCCAAACAGCCAGGGAGACTCCAGATGCCTTCTCATCCCACCACCCTACTCTCCAACTACCCACCTCACCCCAGCTCTCAGTTAGTTAGCTGGGCGCTGCTTCAAATGTAATGATCTGGGGCATGTGAAGGCCAACTGCCCCTAGAGCACCAGCCGACTGCAACTCATCACCCCGGGATCCCAACAAAAGCCTTCAGGCCCAGATGCCTCACAAATACCCCCAGAGTGAAGGGAAACTGTGACTGGGTGGGAGGAAGATTACTGCATGGCAAGACACTGGAGCACAGGTGTCAGCTATCCACTCATCCCTGGTGCACCCCAAATTCATCAACCCAGAGGCTCAAGTGACGGTGCAACCCTTTAAGACCAACTCTTTTAACTTACCCACAGCCAAGTTGCCTGTCCAGTACAAGGGCTGGTCAGGAATATGGACTTTTGCTAGTCTGATGATTATCCCATTCCCATGCTGCTGGGAGAAGACTTAACCAAACACGTGAGGCTAACAAAATGGGTGGGGAGAGTGACCTGCATCCAGGCTTAACAGGCCTCCACACTTAACTCCATTCCTGAGCCTCCTACAGGGACCCAGCCAGAACCAGCCCAAGGACTGGAACTAGCAGAGCAGTCAGCACCAGAGCCCATGCTTGTAACCCTACCAGAGTAGAGCCAGCACCAAAGGGCACCACAGAGCCTGCACCGGCAGCAGCAGTTAAACCAGTATAAGAAGCTCAACCAGAGCCTGAAATACAACCTAGTGCACCAGTGGAAAGCAGGTCACAATCAGAAACAACTGCATCACTTCTAGTGGGACTGTAACAGGGTTCTGGCCAAAAAGGTCCTGGCCAGGCCCCTGTTAGCCCAGCTCTAATTAAGGGGGTTTTAATTGGTACTAGCTGGGTGTGGCTCGCCAAAGGGCTTAAGGAAAAACACCTGCGGGCCTTGTTAGCAAGGAGGCTATATAAAGCTGGCAGGCAGGAAGGAGCCTGTGGCTGTATTTCCCAGCTGGCTGAAGACGCTAGCTATCCCCAAGGGAGTTGGCTAGAATGGCCTGTATATAAATGGTGGTGGGAACTGACACAAGGAATAAAAGGGTACTGGTGCTTGCACATTCAGTAGTCTCTGGCTGATTTTTGGTATGAGCAGTGAAGCACTCTGTTACAGGGACCAAGCCCAAGTCCACAACCCAGCGAGGAACTAAGGGAGCAGTTCCAGGCAGAGCAGGAAGTGGATGAAAGCCTCAAGGGAGCTTGGACAGTGGCACAGAGCAACCCACTGCCTCTCAGCTCTTCTAACAGGTCCAGGTTTGTTGTAGAAGGGACTTATACAAGGAAACTCTTTCTGGTGGGCACAAGGAGGACTGGCATCCTCAGACAGTTGGTAGTTCCAACTAAGTATAGGGAAAAGCTCTTGAGTTTAGCCCACGATCATCCTAGTGGTCATGCTGGGGTGAACAGGACCAAGGACCATTTGGGGAAGTAATTTCACTGGGAGGGAATGGGCAAGGACATTTCTACCTATGTCTGGTCTTGTGAGGTGTGCCAGAGGGTGGGAAAGTCCCAAGACCAGGTCAGTGCCCCTCTCCAGCCACTCCCCATAATTGAGGTTCCATTTCAGTGTGTAGCTGTGGATATTCTGGGTCCTTTCCCTAAGAAGACACCCAGAGGAAAGCAGTACATACTGACCTTCATGGATTTTGCCACCTGATGGCCAGAAGGAGTAGCTCTAAGCAACACCAGGGCAAAAAGCGTGAGCCAGGCACTGGCAGACATTTTTTTCCAGGGTAGCTTGGCTGCCAGACATCCTTACAGATTCGGGAACTAATTTCCTGACAGGGACCAGGAAACATCTTTGGGAAGCTCATGGGGGTGAACCACTTGGTTGCCACCCCTTACCACCATCAAACAAAGGCCCTCGTGGAGAAGTTTAATGGGACTTTGGGGGCCATGATACGTAAATTCATGAATAAATACTCCAATAATTGGGACCTAGTGTTGCAGCAGTTGCTTTTTGCCTACAGGGCTGTACCACATCCCAGTTTAGGATTTTCATCCTTTGAACTCATTTGTGGCTGCAAAGTTAAGGGGCCATTACAGTTGGTGAAGCAGCAATGGGAGGGGGTTACATCTTCTCCAGGAACTAACATTTTGGACTTTGTAACCAACCTGCAAAACACCCTCAAGAACTCTCTTGCCCTTGCTCGAGAAAACCTACAGGATGCCCAACAAGAGCAAAAGGCCTGGTATGATAAACGATGAAAGCAGAGGAAGAAAAATTCGCTGTCACCCACAGAGCAATGGAAAGGCGAATGTGTAAGATATCACTCAGTGATCACATACTGAATGAGGAGATCAGAAGGCGTACATGGGTGACTGATGTAGTGCACACGATGTATGACACAAAGCAGAGATGGGCAGGTCATGTAGTCCACAGGTAAGACAATAAGTGGACAAACCACATCAGTGACTGGATCCCCAGAGACCACAAGCGACTGCTGAGCAGACCAAAAATGTTCTGGGCTGAACCCATTACAAAACTCTTTGGACAGAAATGGAAAGAATGTGTTGCAACAAAACGGAATGATGTGGCATTGACTTGCATTTGTGGAGGGATGGACAAGGACAAGCCGGACAAAGGTATCCATAAGTGGTCACCATGTTCCATACAGGGTCACACAATCATTGTGTGTTGTATCAACAGGCACTGTGGGGTGAGATCTTCCCCTTTATGCCAAGAAGCAGACTATGGAATTGGTGAATTATGCATCAGTTCTCCCCCTCAGTGGTATACACTTACCTGGTCTGCAGAACAGCCTAGCAGACAAACTGAGCATGCACTTCTCTTCAAATCACAAGTGAGAAACCAAAGACTTGGTCCTTTGGAACATCATTACAGATTGGAGCCATCCTCATGCAGACCTATTTGCAACATACAAGTATCGGGTCTTCTGTTTTTGGGGGAAAGGGGGTTCTTTTTCTGGCAGCTTGTTTATCTCATGGTTGAGGACTTTAATGTACATATACCTACTAGTCCTGCTGATTTCATGGCTTGTGCAAGGTCAGGCAGGGATCCACCAAACTGATATTAATAGCACCAGCATGGCCATGGCAGTTCTGGTTCCCCAACATTGTGAACCTGTCCATCTCCCAACAAAAGACATTGCCTCAGATTCCAGACCTGCTTTCACAGAGTGACTGGAAGATCCTTCACCCAGATCTGAAGTCCCTTCATCTCACGGCTTGGCTATTGGATGGATTTCAAACTCCTCTCCTGCACAAAATATCCTGTTAAACTGTGATGACACTACAAGACAAACTTACTTAGTGAGATTCACATTTTTTCTTCTTGCTGCCTTCAGAAGTCTTTAACTTCAAAGTACTTGGTACCAGGTAGAAATTCTGGAATACTTACTTGGAATGAAACATCTGGATGGGTCACGTAACTCAATCAGGTTCCCCTTATTGTGATTTCTGCACACAGCTCTCTGGTGGATGGATATACAGTTGTTTCTCACCCAAGAGTGGTAAAGTTTTTGAAAGATCTAATCAAGGGGTTTCCACCAATCCCCTCATGGGACCACAATCTAGTTGTCTTTACTTGAATGGGCCCACCCTCTGAGCCAGTGGTAACATGTTCATCACTACATTTTGTCTGTGAAAACATTGCTTTCAACACTGCTACAGTCACCTCGGTGACAAGGGTTAGGATGTGATCTGAGAGACTCCTTGTCTGGATATGACATGGTATAAGGCAGGTCTGCCATCAAAGCCTGAATCTATCTAAGTTTTTACCAAAGATCATTACAGACTTCCATTTAAGCCAGCAGATTCATCTGCCTATATTTTTCCCTAAGCCACTCACTTGTAAAGTGGAGGCTATGCTCTAGATCAGGGGTGGACAAACTTTTTGGCCTGTGGGCTACATCTGGGTGGGGAAATTGCATGCAGGGCCATGAATGTAGGGCTGGGGCAGGAGGTTGGGGTGTGGGAGGGAGTGTGGGGCATGGGAGGGGGTGCAGTGTGCAAGGGTTTGGGGTGCAGGGTGAGGCAGGGGGCTCAGGGCAGAGGGTTGAGGTGCAGGAGGGGTGAGCAGGGGGCTCAGGGCAGGAGGTTGGGGTGCAGGCTCCGGCCCGATGCTACGTACCTTGAGCGGCTCCAGGGTAGCAGAGGCGCACAGCGGGGCTAAGGCATGTTCCCTGCCTGCCCTGGCCCCGCACCGCTCCCGGAAGCGGCCGGCACCATGTTCCTGCAGCCCCTCGGGGAACGGGGGCAGAGGCTCTGCACGCTTCCCTCACCTTTGGGTACCTCCCCCGAAGCTCCCATTGGTTGCAGTTACCCGTTCCCAGCCAGGGGGGCAATGCCTGCAGGTGAAGGTAGTGTGCGGTACCCTCTGCTCCCTCTCTCCCCCAGGGGTCACAGGGATGTGGTGCCGGCCACTGCTGGGAGCAGCGCAGGGCTAAGGTAGGCCCGGAGCCTGCCTTAGCCCCGCGGCACCACGGGGGTGGCAATCCCGTGGGCTGGATCCAAAGCCCCAACAGGCCAGATCCAGCCTGCAGTTTGCCCATCCCTGCTCTATATGTTGAATGTCAGATGGGCTTTAGCATTTTATTTGCAGAGTACAAAATCTTTTAACTCTTCACCTAGACTTATCACCTGCATGGTGGAGAGAATGAAAGGGAAACCCATCTCATCTAAGAGATTAGACAGCTGACTGGGTGGTCAGCTGATGGTTAGTAACTGGCCAGAGTGACTGTTCTGCTTCTCTCCGGGCTTGTCTACACAGGCAATTTACAGTGCTACAACTTTCTCACTTGGGGGTGTGAAAAAGCACCCCCCTGACTGCAGCAAGTTTCAGCGCTGTAAAGCGCCAGTGTAGACAATGCACCAGCACTGGGAGCCATTGCTGGTTACTACACCCCTCGTGGAGGTGGTGTTATTAGAGCACTCTCTCCCAGTGCAGCACTTTAGTGTTGCCAGTGTAGACTAGTCCTCAGAGCTCACGCCACCAGAGCTCAGGAAGTCTCGAGTCACAGCACATCTTTGAGGAATGTTTCTATTATGCACCCATGCAAACCAGCCCCTGAAGATCTAGTCACACATTTAGGAAGCATTATGCTATCACTGAAGTCTCCAAATCAGATGCTGCTTTCAGGAAAGCAGTGTTACAATCCCTGTTCTCCTAAGACCCTTGCTTTGGTCCACAGGTTGGGAGCCACTAGAAGTGAAATGGGCATGTGGACGATTACTAAAGGGGGAAAAAAAAGTTACTTACCTGTACAGTGGGTGGAGTTCTTTGAGATGTGTTGCCCATATTCACATTCCACTACCCACCCTCCATCCCCTCTACCTCAGAGTCCTTTACCACCAGATTTCTGAAGTGGAAACTGTGGCAGTTGGCCCTGTAAGAAGTACAGACATTAAAATATGCCTTGAAATTATGTTGTTGACAACTTCTTTCTTCGCCTGTAACCAAATCTACTCACTGTTAGGTACCCCCTCATGGCCAGGCATGGCCTCACAGATCTCTTGCTGGGCTAGCTCCCCGCACCAACAGTCACTCCAGCAGTGTCTGTGCCTGGGAACTCAGCCCTCTGGCCAGGTGATTATTTGTAGTCCACCCTTGCTGGACTCCCACCTCTCCCAAATTAAAAGTCCAAAAATGTCATCAACAGAAACAAAAATCCTTCCACCCTCTCTGGGGCTCTTCCTCAGCCAACCTTCACCTCTACCTGCTTCCCCCTTGCTGGGCTCAATAACCCTTGTGCACCCCCTTCCTGGGGTCAGCAAGGGACCCTAGTACCACCCTGGACCCCAGATTTTACCCCAGGGCTCTGTACTGCACAGCTAGGGCGACTCCTTTACCCATGTAACCCTGAAGCCAAGTGGAAGCTCATGCAGACCCGGCTTATACCCATATTTCAGTTTTCCCTGGGCCACGTCCTACCTCACCTTTCCTTCCCTGTGGGTCTCCCATGCTCTTCCCCATTTTATCAGGGCTTCTCCTAATTCTCCCTGCCTGGAGAGCTTTCCTTTCTCACTCTCTTCCCTGCCAGCTTCCTTTCCTCTCTGAGCTTCTCCCGATAGACTCAGGGCCCTACATAAGCCGCCTTGCTCCCTGCCTAGTGTGACGGGTTCGGACACAGAGACCCCCTTGGGACTGTCATCTGATGTGCTGAAACTACCTCTGAGCACATTTTCTTTGATGGCTTGGGACTCCAGAACCCTGTCTTGTTGAGCCAGACAGGCTAGCCCGCTGCAACACAGACCCAGGGTCTGAACCATGCTCCCAAAGCTGCAGACTAAACTGAAAACAGCTCAGCAAGTACTCCTATCTCCAGCACCCAGACACCCAGCTCCCAATGGGATCCAAACCCCAAATAAATCCATTTTACTCTGTATAAAGCTTATACAGGGTAAACTCATAAATTGTCCGCCCTCTATAACGCTATGCCCAGCTGTTTGCTCCCCCGGGTATTAATAACTTACTTTGGGTTAATTCATAAAAAAAAGTGACTTTATTAAGTATAAAAAGTAGGATTTAAGTGGTTTCAAGTAATAACAGACAGAACAAAGTAAGTAAACAAGCAAAATAAAACACACAAGTCTAAGCCTAATACATTTAAGAAACTGAATACAGGTAAATCTCACCCTCAGAGATGTTCCAATAAGCTTCTTTCACAGACTAGACTCCTTAGTCTGGGCCCAATCCTTTCCCCTGGTACAGTGCTTGTTAGTTCCAGCTCAGGTGGTAACTAGGGGATTTCTCATGACTGGCAACCCACTTTGTTCTATTCCACCCCCTTTTATAGCTTTGTCACAAGGAGGGAATCTTTTGTCTCTATGGATCCCCACCCCGCCTTCTAATTGGAAAAACATCAGGTTTAAGATGGATTCCAGTTAGGGTAACCAGATGTCCTGATTTTTCGGTCTTTTTCTTATATAGGCTCCTATTACCCCCCACCTCCTGTCCCGATTTTTCACATTTGCTGTGTGGTCACCCTAATTCCAGCTCAGGTGACATGATCACATGTCACTGTAAGACCTCCTTCTTCATTATCTAGTAGCTGGAAGACATATACATAGGAAGGCTTACAGGTAAACAAACCCATTCACAGTTCATTGATTCTGAAGCACCCTTAATGGGTTCTACTTAACATGTTTACATCAGTAACATAAGTTTATATCTTATTCTCCTAACTCCAGACATAGAAATAACATATGCAAACAAATGGGGATGAACACACTCAGTAGATAATAAGCTTTGTAATGATACCTTACAAGACACTTTTTGCATAAAGCATATTTCAGTTACATTATATTCACTCTCATAAGCATATTTCCATAAAGCATTATGGAGTGCAGCATCACACCTAGCTCTTTCTGCAGCTGGACAGTGGGCCTTACCAGCAGTTGACTTAAGCCTGGCTCCTTGTATGCAGCAATCACCTGCTTCCTCTCAGGTGAGGCTTATCCTGTCATCAGGGTTGGTTTAGCCCCAGGTTCACCAGCCCACAGGGCACGCCACCCTGTTACACCGCCCTTTGAACTACCTGGTGGGAATCACCCTGAGGCAAATTCCAAACCTTAGCTTCCTTTTCAAGCTAAGTGAGCTGTAGCTCACGAAAGCTCATGCTTAAATAAATGTGTTAGTCTTTAAGGTGCCACAAGTACTCCTGTTTTTTTTGCGGATACAGACTAACACGACTGCTACTCTGAAACCTGCCAACAGGTGAAACATCTCCTCTGAAAAGCATTAATGAAGGGAAAGCCAAACTATCCAATTCCCAGGAAAGGAAAGCTCTGATGCCTGATAAGAAGTTTCCCAACTATTGTTAGTTCTCAAACCAAAGATGTCCATAATTTTCTTAATTTGGGTTTGAATAGGGATTGGGAGTGGCTGGCTCACTACAAAAGCAATTTTCCCTCTCGTGGTATTGACACCTCATCAATTATTGGGAGTGGACCACATCCACCCTGACTGAATTGGCCTTGTCATCACTGGTTCTCCACTTGTAAGGTAACTCCCTTCTCTTCATGTGCCAGTATATTTATGCTTGTATCTGTAATTTTCACTCAGTGCATCTGAAGAAGTGTTTTTTTTACCCATGAAAGCTTATGTTTAAATAAATCTGTTAGTCTTCAAGGTGCCACCGGACTCCTTGTTATTTTTGTGGATACAGACTAACATGGCTACCCCCTGATACCTGTATTTTATATGTTCAGAATAAGAAGAGAGAAAAACAAAATGTAGGTTTAAATAGCTTGGTCAGTGCCACAAAAAACGGAAAGTTCCAGAGGTCAAATTTCCTGCTACCGCAAGAAGAATATATATTATTTACCGCGATTTAGAAATTGTGCATTTGTTTGGGTTATGAACCAGATATATATCTCTCTATGTAAATACTCCATCTTGTTCCTAATTTATTGTCTCATATCCTATGATAAGCCTTGAAAGGTATGAAATTAAAATTATTAGATATAATCAAAGAAGGTGTGGGTCGTGTCCACTAGATTTAGAAGACTCTAAGGGAGTTTGTTTTCTTGGGAAATGGTGTTGTATCCTAGAAGTTAGATATTGTATTGTATATTGTATTCCTAGAAGGAATGTCAAAAGATATAATAATCTAACTACGGGATTGTGATGGAGTGGGAATTTTCTGTAAATATTTTGTATGAATACTGTGTGTGCCTCAGTTTCTCCCATATGCTGTGTTGTTAATTTGGTGGTTGAGAAAAGCTGTTTATTCTCAGGCAGGCTCTGACACAGGTGTGAATGGCACCTCACTGTCTTGGTCTGGCCCCCATGTAAATGGAGAATCCATTAAGACAATGGCAAATCCAATCACCAGGACTCTGGTACCTAGCAACCAAGGACCATGAATGGCCCACCCCTCCTCAGGAAGCCAGCCGTGTTGGACCAGCTGGACAACATGGGCCTGAGATATGGGCCTGAGGAGGGGCCAGGTGGGACTGGCCCCCGGATCCTGAATGAAGAGGACACAGAGGGACAGAGCAGGAGCCAAGGGGGGCGCAGCGCTTGGCTGGGGCTCTGGACTAACCAGAATGGACCATGCTGTAACTTTCTTTTCTCCCTGCTAAGCAAGGATTTTCTATGCTGTGTTAATAAACCCGACTGTCTTTACAATGCTGGCTGAGAGTTGCTGTGAATGCTGAAGTAGGAGAAGCTGCCCCCTAGCTCCCATCCCCACTGGACTCACTGAACAGAGCTCACGGTAGGATAGGGTAACCAGATGTCCCATTTTTATAGGGACAGTCCTGATTTTTGGGTCTTTTTCTTGTATAGGCTCCTATTACCCCCCACCTCCATTACGATTTTTCACACTTGCTGTCTGGTATCAGAGGGGTAGCTGTGTTAGTCTGGATCTGTAAAAGCAGCAGAGTCCTGTGGTACCTTATAGACTAATAGACGTATTAGAGCATGAGCTTTCGTGGGTGAATACCCACTTCGTCGGATGCATGTAGTGGAAATTTCCAGGGGCAGATATATATATGCAAGCAAGAAGCAGGCTAGAGATAAGGAGGTTAGTTCAATCAGGGAGGATGAGGTCCTCTTCTAGCAGTTGAGGTGTGAAAACCAAGGGAGGAGAAACTGCTTTTGTAGTTGGCAAGCCATTCACAGTCTTTGTTTAATCCTGAGCTGATGGTGTCAAATTTGCAGATGAACTGGAGCTCAGCAGTTTCTCTTTGAAGTCTGGTCCTGAAGTTTTTTTGCTGCAGGATGGCCACCTTTAGATCTGCTATTGTGTGTCCAGGGAGATTGAAGTGTTCTCCTACAGGTTTTTGTATATTGCCATTCCTAATATCTGATTTGTGTCCATTTATCCTTTTCCGTAGGGACTGTCCAGTTTGGCCGATGCACATAGCAGAGGGGCATTGCTGGCATATAATGGCATATATTACATTGGTGGACGTGCAGGTGAATGAACCGGTGATGGTGTGGCTGATCTGGTTAGGTCCTGTGATGGTGTCGCTGGAGTAGATATGTGGGCAGAGTTGGCATCGAGGTTTGTTGCATGGATTGGTTCCTGAGTTAGAGTTACTATCGTGCGGTGTGCAGTTACTGGTGAGAATATGCTTCAGGTTGGCAGGTTGTCTGTGGGCGAGGACTGGCCTGCCACCCAAGGCCTGTGAAAGTGAGGGATCATTGTCCAGGATGGGTTGCAGATCCCTGATGATGCATTGGAGGGGTTTTAGCTGGGGACTGTATGTGATGGCCAGTGGGGTCCTGTTGGTTTCTTTTTTGGGTTTGTCTTGCAGTAGGAGGCTTCTGGGTACACGTCTGGCTCTGTTGATCTGTTTCCTTATTTCCTCGTGCGGGTATTGTAGTTTTGAGAATGCTTGGTGAAGATTTTGTAGGTGTTGGTCTCTGTCTGAGGGGTTGGAGCAGATGCGGTTGTACCTCAGTGCTTGGCTGTAGACAATAGATTGTGTCCATGCTGTCTGGTCACCCTACGGTAGGAAGCAGGGGTGCTGAAGGCTCTGAGGTTCAGTCAAAGGAGGCGGGGAAGTCGAGTGGCTTACTGTGGAGGAAGAGCAAGACCCCTATGGGGTCTGACACTCCCAGAGACTGTTCCAAGGCTGGAGTCCAAGCACTAGTCCTGTGGCTCTGTGACTGGTATGAGTTTGGAATAATAAATAAAATTACTTTAAAAAGGCAATCCCAAATTAATAGGGCAAATTATTAAATACAGTCTATTAAACAAATTAAACCCTCCGACTAAAGGAAGCATTGAAGAAATTCCTTACACACTGACGTCATCTACTGGCTATCGATGGAAGCAGCAGAAACACAGAGATGGATGAAAGCTGAGAGCAATTTGGCAAATGGCCACTAGAAATCAGAGGGTTATCCCTTCCAACAAGCCCTGAAATATATAAAGCTGAAGTCACCATGTGGGACCCCAGAGTTGACTCCACCCACAAAGAAGCTGCAGAATTCTCAGTGCACAGGTGCCTGGAGCAGCCCTGTAGAAAGGACTTTCCTCCATTCCAGGGTTAAGAGGATAAGAAGTGGTGAGATTTAATCTCAAAGATCGTATTTCCCCTTCTATTCTTTAACATCAGTAAATGAAGGTTCTCTTGAGTAAGTTGACACTCCCTACTGAGACCTTTCGGGACTACCCCAAGGGTACAGGGGGAATCACTACCGCCTACTTATAGTGCAAGGGAGCTTTGTCTGTGCTCACTGGGGGAACTTTCCCAAAACTACAGGTTGCTGGCATGGCAAGTGCCCCCTCCAGGCTCTGCAAGCCGCACTCCTTCCCTCTGCAGGAGGCCAATTTGCACACCCCAGCCCTGAGTGAGTCCTTGGGGCAGAGCAGAGAGAATCTATGGAGATAGCTCCCCAACGGTAGCTCTGCTCTGAACTGAGCACGGGTCCCTTCCACCTGCCTGTACACCCCACTTCGTTACACACAAGTGCCCAGTCTCATGAGTTCTGGTCACCCACAATGCACACAGATTACTGCCTCCATGGAAGCAGTGCCCCCCCACAGCTCACTAGCTTCCCTTCAGCACTCTCCTCAACACAGAGCACTGAGTTGTGTCTATAGTAAAACCAAATCCCTGTTTATTTGACAGAGCTCACGATAAAGATTCAAAGAGAAGCCAGTAAAAGGATTGGACGCATGGCTGCTGATAAAAGAAAAATATAAAATACAATCTAAAGCCTGCACCTATTAACAAGGCCCTTTTCAGTCTAACAAGGTATTTCTTACCCACTTTTCATGAGACACTCCCACTGGCAGAGGGTTGCCTCTGTAATGGATGCCATCTTATCCCCTCCTTTCTCCAGTTATATTGTTCTAGACCCTTTGTCTATTTTCACAACTTGGGCATTTTGTTAACTTCTGCTTGTCCCTGATGGTTTCCTTATTCAAGGTCTTTTTTTGGACTCTTTTGTGCTTTGTAAAGGACCAAGCCTGCTGTGACACTAACATCCCTAAGCAGGTATATTACGCCTGTGTCTGATGATCTTCTTAATATTTTACTGAAGGGGGCCGTGTGTGATCTGTGCCAAAAGCTAAGACCTAGCTGATTGTCCTGGTTGTTGCAAGATGTTTGTGAAGAAAACAAATGTAGATCCATGCGATGTGAAGGATATTATGTTCCAAACTTTTGGAAGTGAATCTTGTCACCTGAGGCGGTAGAGTCTCAGGGCATGTGTACACAAAAGACTACCCATGTTAGGTCAATTTACAGCTACTGCAGTAATTACTGCGGTGGTTCATGTCCAGACTGCCCTTCTTCTGTCTGTGGTTGGGCTTCCACCAACTTAAGAGCAGCAGTGTGGGCGGCTGAGAGTAGGGGCACCAGAATAGGGGGGACTTTTTGAAAGTGGACAGGCCTGGCCCATCCACTTCTCTCCACGGACCATGCCCTCTGCCTCTACTCTTCCCTCTGCTCCGGCCTCCAGTCAGTCCTGCAGCTGGAGGCTCTAGAGCCCAGCTGGGGAGCCTGGGCAGCTGTAGGAAGCTGTGGATCCTCCACCTGCCCGGGGTGGGAGGCCCAAGAGCAGCCCCCGCTCATGTCCCCCCACCCAGGGCAGATGGAGGGCCCATGGCTCCCCACAGCTTCCCAGGATCCCCATCCGGGCTTCAACTGCTGGCCTGGCTGTAGGGTGAGGCCTCAGGGGAAGGAGGAGGGAGGGGGGCCACAGAGGGGGAAAGGGGGCCTGGGCTCCCCACTTTTGGGAAGGTTCCACCATCCCTGCCTGAGAGCCCAGGCTCTCAGCTGCATGCACAGCTTCCCAACGGTAGCTCTGCAGCTGCCCAGGCTCCTGGTGGGGAGCTCTAAACCCAGAGCCCAGGCTGCTGCCAGGCTCCCAGCAGGGAGCCAGGTTTCTGGCGGGGAGTGGGGAGCTGAAGCTTCAGTGCAGCCGGGCTTCCAACGTGCAACAGGCTCCCTTCCTGGCTCCACGCTGCTCCCTGGAAATGGCGAGATGTCCCTTGGTGCCTAGGCAGAGGGACGGCCATGGGGGCTCTGTGCGCAGCCCCTGCCCTTCCCCGATGGCTGGCTCCGCAGCTCCCATTGGCCAGGAACTGCAGCCAATGGGAGCTGTGGCGTGGTGCCTGCAGGCGGAGGCAAACCACATCGCGCAGAGCTGCCTGGCAACGCCTCCACCTAGTAGCAAAGGGACATGTTGCCACTTGCAGGGAGCTGCCTGAGGTGAGTGCTGCTCGGACCTGGCACCCTGAAACTCCTCCTGTGCCCCCTGCCCCAGCCCTGATCCCCGTCCTGCACCCAAATTCCCTCCTGGAGCCCGCAACCCGAACCCCTTCTGTGCCCCAACCCAGTGCCCCAGCTAGGAACCCTGTCCCGCACTATGAACCCCTTGGCCCCAGCCTGGAGCCCCCTCCTGAACCCCAAACCTCGTATCCCTGGCCCAGAGCCCACACCCCCAGCCAGAGCCCTCACCCATCCTGCACCCCAACCCCCTGCCCCAGGTCACTGAAAATGAGTGAGTGAGTGAGGGTGGGGGAGAACAAGCCACGGAGGGAGGGGAGATGGAGTGAGTGGGGGTGGAGCCTCAGGGAAGGGGCAGGGCCTTGGGGAAGGGACAGGGTAGGGGGTGGGACAAGGGTGTTCAGTTTTGTGCAATTAGAATGTTGGCAACTCTACTTGGAGCCTGGGTGGCAGCCCAGCTCAGAGCAGGGAGCCTGGAGCCCGGGGAGCAACCTGAGTTGCCAGCCAGGGCTTTCTTGTCAGTTTCACAGCTCCATCATATTGGACAACTGGGGAAGCGTAGGCCAGTGAAAGAGGGGAACGTGTACATGTGGCATCAGTTGGTATGAAAATAGCTTCTGGAAAATGTAGTGGGATGAACGGACCATCAGTTAGCAGTGATGCGGAAAAATGTTTTAAAAACTAAACTGACTTGGGCAGGTGTTTGGGTAGCTCAGGGCCCACAGTGTGAAGTTTTGAGTAAAACCAATCCCCCAAAATTCAGTTAAGATTGCAGAAAAATATACAGTTCTGCTTGTCCCGTGGATGCTGTGATTTTGGTCTGTACCCTAGAGAAATGCTTGAATAATATTGTTTGTTGGATGTGTTGCCATTATCTTGTCTTCAGACATGTTGCTACTGGGTAGACCAGCAGTAGAAAATAGCTTATGGCTAGGGCTGTCAATTAATTGCAGTTAACTCATGTGATTAACTCAAAAAAATTCATCACGATTTAAAAAATTAATTGTGATTAATTGCACTGTTAAACAATAGGAAACCAATTGAAATGTATTAAATATTTTTGGATGTATTTCTACATTTTCAAATGTATTGATTTTGATTTCAGTAAGGCGTTTGATACGGTACCGCATGAGGAATTACTGGTTAAATTGGAAAAGATGGGGATCGAAATGAAAATCCAGAGGTGGATAAGGAGCTGGTTAAAGGGGAGACTGCAGAGGGTCGTATTGAAGGGGGAACTGTCGGGTTGGAGGGGGGTTACCAGTGGAGTTCCTCAAGGTTCGGTTTTAGGTCCGATTTTATTCAATCTATTTATCGCTGACCTGGGAACCAAGAGTAGGAGTGGGCTGATAAAGTTTGCGGATGACACCAAGTTGGGAGGTATTGCAAATTCGGAAAAGGATAGGGATATCCTCCAGGGAGATTTGGATGACCTTGTAAACTGGAGTATTAGTAACAGGATGAAATTCAATAGTGAGAAGTATAAGGTTATGCATTTAGGGATGACTAACAAGAACTTTAGTTATAAGCTGGGGACCCACCAGTTGGAAGTAACGGAGGAGGAGAAGGACCTAGGAGTCCTGGTTGATCGTAGGATGACTATGAGTAGGCAATGTGATGTGGCCGTTAAAAAAGCTAATGCGGTCTTGGGATGCATTAGGCGAGGTATTTCTAGTAGGGATAAGGAGGTACTAGTCCCGTTATATAAGGCGTTGGTGAGACCTCATTTGAGTATTGTGTGCAGTTTTGGTCTCCCATGTTTAAGAAGGATGAATTCAAACTGGAACGGGTACAAAGAAGGGCTACTAGAATGATCCGAGGAATGGAAAGCCTGTCGTATGAAAGGAGACTTGAGGAGCTCGGTTTGTTTTCCTTAACCAAAAGAAGGATAAGAGGAGATATGATTGCACTCTTTAAATATATCAGAGGGATAAACACCAGGGAAGGAGAGGAATTATTTCAGCTCAGTGCTAATGTGGACACGAGGACAAATGGATATAAATTGTCAGTCAGGAAATTTAGGCTTGAAATTAGACGAAGGTTTCTAACCATCAGAGGAGTGCAATTCTGGAACAGCCTACCGAAGGAAACAGTGGGGGCGAAGGACCTCCATGACTTTAAGATTAAGCTAGATAAGTTTATGGAGGAGATGGTATGATAGGATAACGGGCTTAGTCAATAGGTCAATTAAGTGCCACACTGGTAATTAGTACAATGGGTCAATGATAGGATATTGTTAGCCTTTTTCCAGAGGGTATGGTTGGAGAGTCTTGCCTGCATGCTCGGGGTTCAGCTGACTGCCATATTTGGGGTCAGGAAGGAATTTTCCTCCAGGGTAGATTGGCAGTGGCCCTGGAGGTTTTTCACCTTCCTCCGAAGCATGGGGCAGGGGTCGCTTGCTTAAGGAGTGGGTGGATCGGCTTATGTGGCCTGCACCTTGCAGGAGGTCAGACTAGATGATCATAATGGTCCCTTCTGATCTCGAATTCCATGATTCTATGATTACAACGCAGAATACGAAGTGTACACTGCTCACTTTATAGTAATAATAATAGGGCTCAGATTTTCCTAGGTGCGATAGCTGATGGATTCCTTCACCAAGTAGTTGCTGAACCAACAAGATGGGATGCCATTTTAGATTTGGTTTTGGTGAGTAGTGAGGGCCTCATAGAAGAAATGGTTGTAGGGGACAACCTTGGTTCGAGTGATCATGAGCTAATTCACTTTAAACTAAATGGAAGGATAAACAAAAATAGATCTGTGACTAGGATTTTTGATTTCAAAAGGGCTAACTTTAAAAAAGTAAGGAAATTAGTTAGGGAAGTGGATTGGACTGAAGAACTTGGGGATCTAAAGGTGGAGGAGGCCTGGAATTACTTCAAGTCAAAGTTGCAGAAACTATCAGAAGCCTGCATCCCAAGAAAGGGGAAAAAATTCATAGTCAGGAATTGTAGACCAAGCTGGATGAGCAAGCATCTTAGAAAGGTGATTAAGAAAAAGCCTACAAGGAGTGGAAGAAGGGAGTGATCAGCAAGGAAAGCTACCTTACTAAGGTCAGAACATGTAGGGATAAAGTGAGAGAGGCCAAAAGCCATGCAGAGTTGGACCTTGCAAAGGGAATTAAAAGGTTCTATAGCCATATGAATAAGAAGAAAACAAAGAAAGAAGTGGGACCGCTAAACACTGGGGATGGAGTGGAGGTTAAGGATAATCTAGGCATGGCCCAATATCTAAACAAATAGTTTGCCTCAGTCTTTAATGAGGCTAATGAGGAGCTTAGGGATAATGGTAGGATGACAAATGGGAATAAGAATATGGAGGTAGATATTACTGCATCCGAGGTAGAAGCCAAACTCGAACAGCTTAATGGGACTAAATTGGGGGGCCCAGATAATCTTCATCCAAGAATATTAAAGGAACTGGCACATGAAATTTCAAGCCCATTAGCAAGAATTTTTAATGAATCTGTAAACTCAGGGGTTGTACCGTATACTGGAGAATTGCTAACATAGTTCCTATCTTTAAGAAAAGGAAAAAATGTGATCCGGGCAACCACAGGCCTGTTAGTTTGACATCTGTAGTATGCAAGGTTTTGGAAAAAAATTTGAAGGAGAAAGTAGTTAAGGACCTTGAGGTCAACGGGAATTGGGACAAATTACAATATGGTTTTACAAAAGGTAGATCGTGCCAAACCAACTGGATCTCCTTCTTTGAGAAGGTAACAGATTTTTTAGAGAAAGGAAACGCAGTGGATCTAATTTACCTCGATTTCAGTAAGGCATTTGATATGGTTCCACATGGGGAATTGTTAGCTAAATTGGAAAAGATGGGGATCAATATAAAAATTGAAAGGTGAATAAGGAACTGGTTAAAGAGGAGACTACAATGAGTCATACTGAAAGGTGAATTGTCAGGTTGAAAGGAGGTTACTAGTGGAGTTCCTCAGGAATCGGTTTGGGGACCAATCTTATTTAATCTTTTTATTACTGACCTTGGCACAAAAAGTGGGAATGTGCTAATAAAGTTTGCGGATGACACAAAGCTGGGAGGTATTGCCAATACAGAGAAGGACCGGGATATCCTACAGGAAGTTCTGGATGACCTCGTAAACTGGAGTAATAGTAATAGGATGAAATTTAATAGTGAAAAGTGCAAAGTCATTTATTTAGGGATTAATAACAAGAATTTTTGTTATAAGCTGGGGACTCATCACTTGGAAGTAACAGAGGAGGAGAAGGACCTCGGAGTATTGGTTGATCACAGGATGACTATGAGCTGTCAATGTGATATGGCTGTGAAAAAAGCTAATGCGGTCTTGGGATGCATCAGGCGAGATATTTCCAGTAGAGATAAGGAGGTATTAGTACCGTTATACAAGGCACTGGTGAGCCTTCAACTGGACTACTGTGTGCAGTTCTGGTCTCCCATGTTTAAGAAGGATGAATTCAAACTGGAACAGGTGCAGAGAAGGGCTGCTAGGATGATCCGAGGAATGGAAAACCTGTCTTATGAAAGGAGACTCAAAAAGCTTGGCTTGTTTAGCCTAATCAAAAGAAGGCTGAGGGGAGATATGATTACTCTCTACAAATATATCAGAGGAAAAAATACCAGGGAGGGAGAGGAATTATTTAAGCTCTGTACCAATGTGGACACAAGAACAAATGGATATAAACTGGCCATCAGGAAGTTTAGACTTGAAATTAGACTAAGGTTTCTAACCATCGGAGGGGTGGAGTTCTGGAACAGCCTTCCAAGGGGGAGTAGTGGAGGCAAAAGACATATCTGGCTTCAAGACTAAGCTTGATAAGCTTATGGAGGGGATTGTATAATGAGGTTGGTCTTTGACTATTAGCAGTAAATATGCCCAATGGCTTGTGATGGGGTGTTAGATGGGATGTGGGATCTGAGTTACTACAGAGAATTCTTTCACCAGCCAGACACCTAGGAGTCTTGCCCACATGCTCAGGGTTTTAGCTGATTGCCATATTTGGGGTTGGGAAGGAATTTTCCTCCAGGGCAGATTCTATGATCATTGACAAGAATGACAGCCAACAACCCTCTGTGTACACAGACAATGTGTCACCGTAACTACACTGACATAAGCCCTACACCTCTCATGGAAGTAGATTTATTATGTTGGTGTACTAGGGCACCTACTTTGGTGGGAGCAAGGCTGTATCATGTACACTGACATAATTGGGTCAACATAAGCTGCCTTATGTTGACATAACGCTGTAGTGTAGACCAGGGCTCAGAGATGACTCAATCAACACTAAAAACAATAAACATCCATGGAGTGGCTGTTTGCAGGTATGAATATTTACAAAGACAAAGGATCCCAGGAAAAGTCTCTGATTAGGGGAATCCCTGGGCTAAGAGACAATAGTCTGTAACTAGATGAAGGAAGAAGAAAGGGTACAAGATGTTATCCATTCCAGAGGAAAGACTCTGCCAGATGGAGTATCTCATGAAAAGTGGATCCCAGCTCTCTGGACTGGACAAAAGCTGTAGGAACTGACCATTGGATGAAAAATACCTGATTAGACAGGCAAGTAACTTGTTAATAAGTATAGGCTATATATTACATTTTGTTTTCTTTTACCTGTAACCTTGTGTTTCAAATCCTTATACTGGCTTTTATTTTTAACTTTTATCGCAAGCTCTGTTAAATGCATTTCAGTTTGATTTGGATATGTTTAAGTGCCTTGTGCTAGGATGGGTGTTGAACTGAGTTGAAACCCATAAGTTGGGGTGCACCGCTTCCATAGGGGACAGCGGACAGTGTACTCTCCTGGCATCCAGAAACAAGGAGCTGGGCACTCAAGTGTAACAAAGTGGGGTTTGTAAATTGCTGACCTGCAGAGAGGAAGAGTGGGGCTAGCAGAGCCCAGAGCAGAGTTGGGATTTCCATTGGTGTACACAGACAAGGCTCTCTTGTGCTGTAAGCAGTTAGTAGTAATTCACCCTGGACACCGGCTCGGATAACCCCCAAAAGTGCCACACCCACACCTGGCCTAGACTGTAATCACTTGTCTAGGCTGGGTCAGATGTCAATTGTTCTCACTCTTGATTGAGTTAGCTCTGAGAAGCACCCACCCCCGGTAACCAATTTAATATCCAGCAGCTTCAGAACACAATATTGTACATATCACAGAACTCTTAAAGTATGTTCTGTGCATACATCCCACAATATCCATGACAACCAGCCAGTTCTTAGCTTTCTGTGGACGCCACGCATAGCCCCTTTGGTGAAGTATTATGAAGATGGCGATCACAGGGTAAATATGCCCATCTGGGCATGTCTAGGCAAGTCCTTGGGTATAGATTGCAACTGTGTACCCTCACCTACTGCCAACACAGCGTGCTTGGTTCACACCCTCCTTTATAAGGCTAAACAAATTGGCTTAAGAGAGACCTGAACCATAACTTTAATCAATTGCTTTTGATTACTAAACTAGTCCATTTTGGACCAATCTCTTCTCTTCTAATATTTGAATGTGGGCTATAACAATACTAATCTCATTGGCAAATCTAGTTTGTTAGACTTCAGCTGTAAATTTAACTGGCAACTCTGCAAATCTGTACAATTAACCCCCTTTCATGCTTACAGCCTGCTCTACCCTTGTACGCACGTGGTGGAGGGCATGAGGACGCTCAGGGCATATGTGCAGCCACAGTGGACACTGCTGTGAAAAATACCCTGGACTCAGGTGCCTAGGGCACGTAACTGGAATGTGCATATGGATAACGCATGCTGAAGAACTCCAGTCACTGTCCAGGTAAGGAACCTTCCTTTCTGAAAACCAAGAAATACAGAGTTAAGGTAAATACCCACATAACCTTAACTTTTCCCCCTGGAGCTGGCAATAGTGACTGGGAATTATCTGCCTGCACTCCAGCTGCATTCAGTGTTAGGTGTAGCTGTACTGAATGTGGGAGGGATTAGTTTGGAGCATTTTGTCAGAGCTGTGATTGTGACCTGAGGTGATCTTTGAGGGGCTGTGCCCCTCTGGGGGGAGGAGGGGGTGACAGAAGGAAAGAGGTGCACATATACCTTGGGAGATCCAGGATGCCTCATGTCAGTGCTGAGTTATGTAGGTTGTGTCAGTAGCAGGACACTGGGGATGGTCCCTAGTTAAGTGGGAGATGAGTGTGGTCTATGGGTTTAATGATAGGTTAATGAAAATACAGTGTTTGGCATCATATGCATAAGGGTGAAGAGGTTGTAAATTTTAGCAGATGTGGTGTTTTTTATTGTGGAGGGTGCTAAGAGTAGGGCAGGAGTAGATTGCTCCTGTTCAGTACAATACAAAGGCAGAATGTGAGTATGTGTGATGCGTGTAGTGGGGCATCACCCAAAGGGCGCAGAGTTACAGTTGTGTGGGTATGTACCTTAAGTCTATTTTTCCTAGTATTCATAAGTTTGAGATTTACTGAACTTGAATTCTGGAAGGGCACGAGATACAACCAAACAGACAGCCTGGTTAATGGTTTTTTTTTCCATTGAATTTTCTAGTTTTTTTTTAAATGAAAGAGGAATGTTGTTTGTAGGAGTTAGCGTTTAGGCAGTTGTAATTATCAGGTAGGCTTGCAGTTCAGGCAGTACTCTGGCTAGGTCTGAGGATCCCTGGGGGCTGGAATCTGGGTCTGCTGGTCTCTGATAGACTGCTGCATCCATGCCACCACCCAATAGCTTTGGCACTGCAGCAATCTGCAGGCTGTGAGCCTTGTGTGGCCAAGCACCATAGGATGTGCCACCTACAGAGGGCCTGATTGGTGGTGCTCCCAGGATCCCTAATTGGTCCAGGTGAACTATTTAAGCCTAGCAGAGACACCAGGAAGCTGTCTGTGCAACTAGGTGGATTCTCAACCATGACAATAAAGGTTACTTACCTATAACCAAGGCTCTTTGAGATCGATGCTGTGGATGCACACTCATGGGATGCTCTGAATGGTAGTGAATGGTAGAATTCTAATTAGCAGTAGCCATTGGAGCACTCACCCAGCTCCCTGGCCCCTCTCTTCAGTGAATGTCAAACATTCCACAGTGAGGGTATAAAAGAGGCGTGGAGTTCCAGCTTTCTCAGGTCCTTTCCCGGTAAGGAGGATGCTGAGGTTATGGGGAGAGGCAGGCTGGGAGTGTAACTATGCAGAGTCCATCTCAAAGAGCCTCCGTTACAGGTAAATAACCTTCATTTCTCCTTTGAGTGTCCTTTGCACACTCCCACTCATTAATAAGGAGCACTCTGGCCCAGGATGGTGGGATCACAGAGTCCTAATTAAACAAGGACTGCAGGACTGCCTTGTCAAATTTTGCATCAGATCTAGCTTCCAAATCTAAGGAATAATGTTTAGAAAGTGTGAACAGAACTCCATGGTGCTAGTCTACACGTCTCTACCAGAAGAACGGTCTATAGAAAGCCATAAAGACTGCCTTTGATCTAGTCAAATGCATTCTCATCCTTTGAGGAATGAGTACCATACCACCTTTGATTTATAAGCTTCATAAATAGCTAATCTAATCCACTGAGAAAGTGTTTGTACAAAAATAGCTTTCCCCTTGTTCTTCGTTCCATAAGCTATAAACAATTTTGGGGAGTGCCTTAATTGTTTAGTCTTGTCTGAATAAAGGGATAGAGTTTTTCTCACATCTAGACTATGTAATTTAGTTTCCCTATCATGAGTATGCGGTTTGGGGAAAAAACGGGTAAAATTATAGACTGATTTATATGAAAATTGGAAACCACTTTTGGTAAAAACTTAGGGTGGCAGCTGGGCTGGTGTACACAAGCAAAGGACAGCCAGAAGGCAGTAGCCAGTAAGCAGGAATTGGAGTAATTACTAGAACCGGGCTTGATAAGCAAGAGTCAGGGTCAGAGTTAGGCTGCGTCAGAGACCAGAGATAGCACCAGGCTGGAACCAGACATTGAAAATCAGAAAGCAAGGTGTGGTCTAGTGTTGCAGCAGGCCAGAAATCTGGGTGGTTGCCCAGACAACTTCCTGGGGCACCCTCCAGTGTTAAATAGTGCACATGGTCAATCAGAGGGCTGCAAGGTGCTATCACTCTGGACCCTTTGGATGGTATTTCCTGCAATGAGTGCCTAATCTCCCCAGCGCTCATTGGAAGTGGCTCTGCATGCCCTAGGGTGACCAGATGTCCCGATTTTATAGGGACAGTCCCGATTTTGGGGTCTTTTTCTTATATAGGTTCCTATTACCCCCCACCTCTGTCCCGATTTTTCACATTTGCTGTCTGGTCACCCTAGCATGCCCCCATAATGGTGATGTGGGAACAGCTGCTGTGCTGGCCCCTCTGCAGGGCTGGGTTCTGGTCCCATAGATCCTTACAACCCATCTGTCTTTATGAAAAATAGTGAATGGTGGATAGCCATTCATGTCTGTAATTCACTTATACCCCTTGCAGACATGATCACTATCACAAATACTCTTTTGAGAGAGAGACTGAATAAAGAACAGCTCCCCAAAGGTACAAAAGGAGGATTCATTAAATGGGACAGAACTAATTCAGATCCCAAGAGGGCAAAGGGTTTCTTATGGAGGGGTGCGGGTATAAGTTATTAAAGCTTTTAAAAAATGCCTTAACTGTACTATTAGTAAAAGTTGATTTACTCTCCACAGGTACATGGCATGCTGATAAGGCTGAGAGAGTAACCTTAACTGAAGAGAAAGAAAGATGCATTCTCAAGATACAACAAATACTCTACAATTAAGTGGTGCTGTAAATGGATCTTGATCACACATAGAAATCCACAGCAAAACCCTTTTCCATTTATGGCTATCGCATTTACTTGTGGACTCTTTTCTAGAATGTAACAGTACATTCTGCACCTCTAATAAACAACTTTTCTCTAGCCCCCCCACAGTTAAATGAAGGGATTGAAGATCTGGACGATAGACCATCCTTGTCTGTTGCAACAAGTGTGGTGGCAGTTGCAGAGGCTCCATTAATCCTTTTGGCAGGTGAATCAAGTCCAGATACCATAGTTTTCTCGGTCATACTGGCACTATTAAAATCACTCAGGCCTTACCCTGTTGTTTATCACTCTCTGAATTAAGAAATTAGAGACAAATTAGAGGATTGGGCCAAAAGAAATATGATGAGGTTCAACAAGGACAAGTGCAGAGTCCTGCACTTAGGACGGAAGAATCCCATTCACTGCTACAGACTAGGGACCAAATGGCTGGGCAGTAGTTCTGCAGAAAAGGACCTAGGGGTTACGGTGGACGAAAAGCTGAATATGAGTCAACAGTGTGCCCTTGTTGAAGGCTAATGGCATTTTGGGTTGTATAAGTAGGGGCATTTCCAGCAGATTGAGGGATGTGATCATTCCCCTCTATTCAGCACTGGTGAGGCCTCATTTGGAGTACTGTGTCCAGTTTTGGGCCCCACACTACAAGAAGGATGTGGATAAATTGGAGAGAGTCCAGCGGAGGGCAACAAAAATGATTAGGGGGCTGGAGCACATGACTTATGAGGAGAGGCTGAGGGAACTGGGATTGTTTAGCCTGCAGAAGAGAAGAATGAGGGGGGATTTGATAGCTGCTTTCAACTACCTGAAAGGGGGTTCCAAAGAGGATGGATCTAGACTGTTCTCAGTGATAGAAGATGACAGAACAAGGAGTAATGGTCTCAAGTTGCACAGGGGGAGGTTTAGGTTGGACATTAGGAAAAACTTTTTCACTAGTAGGGTGGTGAAGAACTGGAATGGGTTACCTAGGGAGGTGGTGGAATCTCCTTCCTTAGAGGTTTTTAAGGTCAGGCTTGACAAAGCCCTGGATGGGATGATTTAGTTGGGTTTGGTCCTGCTTTGAGCAGGGGGTTGGACTAGATGACCTCCTGAGGTCCCTTCCAACCTTGAGATTCTATGATTCTATGAATGAGGGGAAATGGTTACATTAAGCCCTAACACCAGTGTATCAGAAATGCCTCTGATATCGATTCCTTGTCTCTGCCTGCTCTGGAGCAAAATTTTTGACCTTTCTTTCCTGTTGCTGCTGGAGGCAAACAAGTATATTATCAGATTCCCCCATAAACTGGAGAGGTGTGTTATTACTTCTTCCTTCACAGACCATTTGTGCATATGACATATTAATCTGCAAGCATGTTTTGTTCCCCCATGTAACAGAGTGTAAAACCCTCCTTTGGACAGCAGAGGATTAAAGAGCAACTCTGGGCACAGGAGGCTCCACCCCTCCTCCCTTGCAGAGAATGCTCCAACTGGAGGTGGAGTTGAAAAGGGAGGCAACCAGCCAGGTGGCTCAGTTGGGCCAGACAGGGTAGGGAGAAGGACCTGGTCTGGGAGCTGTGGACCAGGACGTAGCCAGTCCCAGGCTGGGAGAAGAAATGTTTGTTCAGCAGCAGCTCCTACAGGTTGGAGACGGCTAGGCAACCTGCAAACTGGTGCTTATGTGGACACCTTGCAACCCCCAGTGCAAGAAAAGGGGAAGTAGGAAGTGACCCAGGGAGGCTGACTTGCAGCCCCTCAGGGTGCAAGGCACCAGACAAGTCTCACAGGGCCCTGGGTCGGAACCCGGTGAAGCAGAAGGGTCCAGGTTCCCCTACCTCCCCTTTGGCTGCAACCAGTGGACGGAGCGACTGCCAGAGACTGTGACCATTAGGGAGCGGACGACAAACCCATTCACACACCCCTACACCAACTGATACTGGGTGAATGTTGTGTTCTGTACACCATTTCCAAAGCCTCTTTGCCTCCAGGCATAATTTTATAGAATAAGTTTCCCCTCCCTTGCTTGTTCAGATAATGTAGCGCCATCACATTGTCTGTTACTACCTGAAGTACTTTGTATTAGACTTGAGATGGGAAGCACTTTAGAGCTAGTCTCATGGCTCTCAGTTCTACAATACTGATATGTACATTTTGGGGGGGGCGGGTGGGGTGACCAATAAGCCCTAACATTGCTTTTCAGATGAGCTCCCCAACATAGTGTAGCTGCATCTGAGGTTTGTATCAGGGGGTAGCTGTGTTAGTCTGTTTCCACAAAAACAACGAGGAGTCCAGTGGCACCATAAAGACTAACACATTTATTGGGGCATAATCTTTCGTGGGTAAACCCCACCCCCCTTCTTCAGATGCATGGAGTGAAAATTACAGATACAGGCATAAATATACTGGCACATGAAGAGAAGGGAGTTACCTTAAGGTAGGAGCGATAGGGGAAGGCTTACCTTAAGGTAACTCCCTTCTCTTCATGTGCCAGTATATTTATGCCTGTATCTGTAATTTTCACTCCATGCATCTCAAGAAGTGGGATTTTTTACCCATGAAAGCTTATGCCCAAATAAATCTGTTAGTTCTTAAGGTGCCATCAGACTCCTCCGTTGTTTTTCTGAGGTTTGTGATGGTGGAGAATTGAAAAGTGTACCTTTCATTGCATTTTTTGAGTGTCTGTCCCCCACATGAGTGACATTAACACTTGCTGTGGAATTACTATTTTGTGATGCATGCTACGCAAACCTAGTCTGTAACTTGTTCCTAACCAGTGCTGAAGATATCTCAGCTGAAGATGAGCATATGGTGGCACTGCTGTGTTTGACAGACCCAGGAATTGAAGAAAAAGGAGAACTGACTGCTATAGAAACTGGAGGACTTGCCAGCAAGTTAAAGAAGTATGGGCTGGATGAATGGACGGTAAGGTGGATAGAAAACTGGCTAGATGGTCGGGCTCAACGGGTAGTGATCAATGGTTCCATGTCTAGTTGGCAGCCGGTATCAAGTGGAGTGCCCCAAGGGTCGGTGCTGGGGCCGCTTTTATTCAATATCTTCATTAACGATCTGGAGGATGGTGTGGACTGCACCCTTAGCAAGTTTGCAGATGACACTAAACTGGGAGGAGTGGTTGATACGCTGGAGGGTAGGGATAGGATACAGAGGGACCTAGACAAATTAGAGGATTGGGCCAAAAGAAATATGATGAGGTTCAACAAGGACAAGTGCAGAGTCCTGCACTTAGGACGGAAGAATCCCATGCACTGTTACAGACTAGGGACCGAATGGCTGGGCAGCAGTTCTGCAGAAAAGGACCTAGGGGTTACGGTGGACGAAAAGCTGAATATGAGTCAACAGTGTGCCCTTGTTGAAGGCTAATGGCATTTTGGGTTGTATAAGTAGGGGCATTTCCAGCAGATCGAGGGATGTGATCATTCCCCTCTACTCAGCACTGGTGAGGCCTCATTTGGAGTACTGTGTCCAGTTTTGGGCCCCACACTACAAGAAGGATGTGGATAAATTGGAGGAGAGTCCAGCGGAGGGCAACAAAAATGATTAGGGGCTGGAGCACATGACTTATGAGGAGAGGCTGAGGGAACTGGGATTGTTTAGCCTGCAGAAGAGAAGAATGAGGGGGGATTTGATAGCTGCTTTCAACTACCTGAAAGGGGGTTCCAAAGAGGATGGATCTAGACTGTTCTCAGTGGTAGAAGATGACAGAACAAGGAGTAATGGTCTCAAGTTGCAGAGGTGGAGGTTTAGGTTGGACATTAGGAAAAACTTTTTCACTAGTAGGGTGGTGAAGCACTGGAATGGGTTACCTAGGGAGGTAGTGGAATCTCCTTCCTTAGAGGTTTTTAAGGTCAGGCTTGACAAAGCCCTTACTGGGATGATTTAGTTGGGTTTGGTCCTGCTTTGAGTAAGGGGTTGGACTAGATGACCTCCTGAGGTCCCTTCCAACCCTGAGATTCTATGATTCTATGACATATATATTTTATATACTTCTCCTGTGGGAGAAAAGCTCTTTCTGCAGTAGAATCTACTATGGCCCCTATAAAGCAGATCCTTTGAAAAGGGTTTAAACACAACTTTTTCCATTTTATTTCTAATCCCAGACTGGCAAAGAGAGAACATATTTGATTTACATGTATTAGAATGTCTTCCCTGGATGATGCTTTTATTACCCAGTCATCTAGGAATGGGTATGCATACATACCCTGCCTTTTAGATACACTGCCACTGCCAACAGGCATTTTGTAAACAGCTGAGGAGCTATGGATAAAGAAAAAAGGGGGACCTTGTACTGAAAATGGACCTCTCATACCATGAAAAGCAGGTATTTCAGATGATACTGTCTTATGGAAACACTCATCTTTTAAATCCAAAGCAGCAACCCCATCCTCAAGACAAAGTGAAAGGATTATAGAAGTTATCTCTAACATGCAGAAACAAAATTTCTTTATCTAAGTGTTTCATTTCCTTACATCCAAAATAGGGCAAAGCCCCATTTTTTTAAATTAAAAAACGTGAGTATAAGCCCTCCCTCTGATCTTGCAGAACTATCTCTATTGCTCCTAACTGCAGCAAAGATCAAACCTTGTTCTTTAACAAAATGAGATGACTTTGATCTCTGCCCAGAGATGAAATGGGTGAGTTGTTGGGGGCAAGGGTCTTGATTTGAATTGTGTAACCACATGCAATAACTTCCAGGCTCCACCTGTCTGCTATTAACTCCTAGTGTAAAAACAGGACAAACAGTCACCAAATATCTGTATGCTTTGGATCAGACAACTGAATGTCCTCCTGGTACAGAACTGGTGAAGGTCTAGTCCCATGCATAGACCCTTCTTGATAAGGTGCAGGAGATGGCCACTGTGGGGGTAACATGCGGTGGTTCAGGCCAAAAAAACATTGATGGATTTGGCTGGAAATATGTTTGTGCATCTGGATCCAGTAGGTATGAATGAAACTGTCTAACATTTTTTCTCTGATTCCATCAGCATCTTGCTTGTAGCCAGTTCTCCAAGTCGGATGGGGCCTTCTGACCGCCAGTGTTTTCTCCTAGATGGGTGCAGCCTGAATGGGATGCCTGTGACCCAAGAGATACAAAATAAAATGGAGACCCCCCTGCCTGGGCCCAGAGAGGTTCCCCCAGCCGAGTGACCGATGCACAGATGGTTTATCCTTTTCCAAAGGGTTCGCGGGTCCGGGGCTTGAGCCCGGGGCTTCCTGGTCAACACTCCCCGGCCGCATCAGCAGCACCGCCGCCAGCTCGGCCAGCGCCAAGCCCACCGCCGTGCCGTTAGCAGCCCGTCCCGCGGGGCTGGGCGCTCCCCGGGCTGGGACTGGCTGCCCACACGGGGCGCAACGTGCGGAGCCGGCCGAGTCCCAGAGGCGGCGAGGCTGGGAGAGGAGGGGTCACCCCGGGCGGGGGTGGCACAGCGCCGGCCGGAGGAAGTACCAGGCCTCCCATGCCCCGCCCCCCGCCATGGCAACAGCCAGAGCCAGCGTGCGCAGCGCGGGGCGGAAGTGCCGGCCGGCTCTGTGCAGGGCGGAAGTGCGGCGCTTTGCGACCTGCGCCCCGCAGTTCTCGTTCCTACCCACGTGTGCTGGCCGGGCGGGGAGCCGGCTTGGGCGCGCGGCGGAGGTGAGGGGTCCGGGGGGCTGGTTTCTCCTCCGGCTTGTGGGTGGTGTCTGGGGCCAGCCCGTCCCCGCCGGGCTCTGCCGCGGGTAGGATGAAGTAGCCTTGGGCTACTGTGGGGAGCCGGACTTCCCGGTCCCCGCCGCGGGGGAGTCGGGGTCTGGCCCCGGCCCCGGCCCCGGCCCCATCTCTGACTAAAGCATCCTTGGTAGGCTTGTGCCTTCTATTAAGTGCCCGTTTCCCAGGTAGCTCGTCCCGCAGGACCTGGCTGGGCCCGTAGCCTGTGCGATCCTGTGCCAAGGGGCCCAAGCCTGAGCCTGGTTCGTGTCTCCCCTGCAGCAGCTTCCTGGGGCGGCCAATGGCAGAGGAGGATTTGTTCCGGAGCGACCACCCTGTGAGCGCCAGCGAGGATGAGGTAGGAAAGGCTCTTGCGGCCCCAGCGCTGGGGCAGTGACCTCAGGGCATGGCTGAGTTTAGTAGTGAGCGTATGCCAGGCTGCTGCAGACAGGAGGGCTCAGGCCTCCCACGGGCGGGGGGGTTGTCCTGCCCTGGGGGGTAAATACAACGAGCTCTATTGTTTTCTTTTGTGTTGTAGTAACATTAGTGAGGTGGAATGGGGCAGGAAGTGAGACAGCCTTGGGGGGGCAGGTCATGGTGGGTGCATGAAGGTGGCAGTGTAGTGGAGGGAGGTCCCGGGAGGGACTTGAGAGGCAGTGGAAGCAAGGCATGTGGTGATGGTGGGGCCTCAGGCTGAGCTGACATTTGTGTTTGATGATATGGGCACTGTGCCAGAGGTGGGCACTGTGAGCACTCCGCTCCAGGAGTCAGGCCTGTAACTGAAGGCCAGCCTGCTGCCCCCCTGGCAGACCTGCAGTAGGAGCAGGGCAGAGCCCCTTTTGTGACTGAAGCGACTCCTCATGGCCAGGTGCTGAAGGACTGTGCCAGTGCGGGCTGCATTAATTTTGTCTCCTGTGTGCCAGGGGGACGGCAATGAGGAGAGACGGCATCGTCAGCTCTTGGAGGCTGTCAGCTCCCTCGCTGGAAGGAAGCGGTGAGTGTTGGGGTCACGCTTGCTCATCACTTGTGTCCAGGCTGCTATGGCTCCCACGCTATGCTCAGGGCAAGTGTGGCAGCAGCGAAGGCCCCTGGGGTGGCTGGGAGGCAGCTTGCCCCACATGCCCCCATCACAACCATAGACCAAGAGGGTCAGAAGGGACCGCAAGAGTCATAAAGTCTAACCCCCTGCCAAGACACAGGAATGGGCTCCTCTCAGTGGTGCAGGAGCCGGTGGGATCGCCACAGTGCTAGGGCCCTCCCACTTTTTGAAAGTGGAGGGGTCTGGCATGTCCACTTTTCACTGAGGCAGAACCCCCCCACTCACTCCCCCGCCCAAGCCCCACTCCCCCAGCCAGGCCAGCATGGAGCCAGGCCAAGGAGTCCCGGCAGTTGAGGGGAGCTGTGGTGGACCCTCCACCTGCCTGGGTTGCAGGAGGCCTGACAGCAGCTCCTGGCCCATGTCCCTGCCCGGCCCAGGGCAGATGGAGAGTCCGCATCTATGCACCGGCTCCCCACAGCTGCCTTCGTGGCTCTCGTTGACCCGGCTCTGGCTGGAGGCCTCAGAGCCGCAGCCCACCCATGGTAAGAGCTGTGCAGGCAGCTATGAGGAGTCACGGGCTGGGCGGGGACACAGGCCAGGGGCTCCCTGTACCACAGGAGGGTCTACTGCGGCTCCCCACAGCTGCCTGCCTGGCTCTTATGGGCAGGCTGCGGCTCCGAGGCATGCCCCCCGGCCAGAGGGCAGATGTGGGGAGCCTGGGTCCCTCCACCTGCCCTGGGCAGGGGGCCCAGAACACAGGAAGAGGGCTTCTTTTGTCCCCCCCCCCCCCCGGCAGTAGGAGGGGGCTCCCCGGCCCATTCAGGCTTCCAGCTTGGCCAGGGGTGGGGCTACAGGGGGGCCCCTGGGCTAAATTCCCTCTAAGCTGCACGGCTGCACAGCAGACTATTGAGGGCCACTCCACGGAGAGAGGTGCCCCTCCCCGGGCTGCTATGGCGGGAGAGGGCTGAGGGGAGTCCTCTCTTCCTTGGGGCAGCCTGCACCCCAAACTCCTCATCCTCAGCCCCACCCTAGAGCCTGCACCCCCAGCCAGAGCTCTCACCTCCCCACATCTCAACCCTCTGCCACAGCCCTGAGCCCCCTCCCACACTCCGAACCCCCCGGCCCCACCCCAGAGCCTTCATCCTCAGCTGGAGTTCTCACCCCCAAGATCCCAATTCTCTGTCCGAGCCCTGAGCCCCTTCCCGCACTCTGAGTCCCTCGGGCCCACCCCTGCCACACATCACCTCCATATTGGTGCACATAACAAAGTTAAATCTGCACATGGATGTAAAAAATTAGAGGGAACATTGCCCCCCCACACACAAACACACTCTCACACTTTTGGGAGGGCTGTGGCGCACTTGGCTCCTCTGCGTTTGGACTGCTTGTCACGACCAGCAGTGGGGGGCATTGCATGGGCAGGGGTGCTGGTGGATTGCACACAAGGGGTCCCCATGTATTCTGCCTCCTCTCTTCTAGGCGGAAGCTGGCTGAACGCACAGAAGCGAGCTTGCAGGTGTCCGAGTTCAACCTCAGCTGCGAAGGTGAGCTCCTTTTTGGGAGGGGAGAAGATGGGATGGGATGAACCTTTCTCCAAACTGTTTCTGCAGCTTTTAGGCAGGGGTCCCCCTGCATAACTGGGTCACTTCCATCTTACTCCAAGGTGGTAGTGTGGGAAGCTGCAATGGACTGGTAGGGGGAGGGCGCAGGAACCCAGCAGATGGTTCCCTGTTGGTGCCCTCTGGTGGGAGCTGTGTGACATCCTGCCTGCGTTGACTGCACTGGTTCCTGCAGGTGCCAGGGAGAAGCTGGTCCTGCCTGAGCTGCTGGGGTCCGTCCGAGCCTCATCCTCCTTGGGCATTGTGAAGAAGCAATTGAATAGAGTCAAGCAGAAAAAGTCTGTGGAGCTGCCACTCAGCAAAGAGGAGTCAGAGCGGGTAAGAGTCTGTCTGTCCGTCCATCCCGGCTGAGCTGGTAGTGCCTGAGGTGATGGGGGTAGGTGAAGGGCAGAGCAGGGTGGGAGCGGGTTGGGAGTGGAGCAGGGGGCAGCCATGGAGATGAGCAGTAATGGTTGGTCTTAGTCCTGTGTGGCTGAGCTGAGTGCCTCTCCCCATCTGGGTTACTTGCTGGGTTTCCTTGCTATCCAGACCTTGGGGCCTGGTGTCGTCACAGACCTGGGGCCTATTCTGTCCTCACAGATTCTCTCTTGGGACTGCAGATTGTGAGGGAAGCTGCCTACAATAAGACCTCGAAGGCCGTTGCCAAGTGGGAGCAGGTGGTTCTGCAGAACCGACGAGCAGAGCAGTTGGTTTTCCCCCTGAAGCAGGAGCAGATGGGGGTTGCACCTATCGAGGAGGTGTTGACCGGCTGGAAGGTGGGTGCTGTTGCATGGCGTTGGGGCAGGGGATGGGGTCAGCACTGGCACAGATGTCTATGCCTCTTTGGGTATGGTTTGTGCCTGATCCCAACCCCGAGGGCGCTGGCAGAGCAGGAGTGCATCAGGCCTCTGAGCACTGGGCAAGCCCAGGCACAGCCTTGCTGTGGCAGACAGGCCTGAGCTTCACACGAGCCAACTGAGAGCCACGGTGAGAACAAGGGGCAGTGCCAGCTCCGGCATGCGGGGTGTGTGTGTCTGTGCTCTCATGCTAGCCCAGTGGGGCCATGGCAAGCCATTCAGCTTCTGGGGGAAGGTTCAGTGTGAGGCTGGGCACGCACACAGCCGGGCCACTTCGCGCTGACCTCCCCATGTCCTGCCCTGAGTTCCACACTGGTAGCTGATGCACAGCGCTTTGCAGTGCGGACAGGCGCGCACGGTGAAGGTTGGGGGGCAGTGGTGTGTGGCCATCTCAAGCTCTGCTGGCTTACTCTCTGCCCCCCAAATCTGAGTAGTCTCCTTCTCAACCTTTCCAGGGCCAAATAAATTCCAAACCGTCCAGGGGACTCACTCAGGAAGGAGGGAGCAGGTCAGCGCTGTCCTTTCTCTCTGCAGCTCCCTTCTCTTCCTGCTAAGTTCCTGACCTCAGCCCAGGGTCCTGACACCACAGTCTCAGTTGAATACTGCTGCTGGGATGGGACAGGGAAGTGGGAGGGGACTGCCTTGTTAAAGTCCCCAGCTCTGCCTCCTTCCCACCCCAGCAAGACCCTCTCGTAGCCAGATTTCCACTCTTTCCCTCAAGCTCTACAGTGCTGGAGCTGTCCAGTGACAAGAGACCCTTCCACTGGGGAGGGGTCCTCTTCCCCCAAACTGTGAGACCATTGCAGCCCTTCCACAAACATTCCCCCTGTGCAGAGTGCAAGTTGGGGCAGCACTGGCCCCCGGTGAGGCAGGAGACTGCTCCAGCAGTCCCAGTCCCTAGCGAGGTAAATGCATGGGGAACACATAGCCAGCTGTGTGTAGGGCTCAGCACCGGGGCCTAACGGTCTCCAGTCCAGAGGGAAGCACGTGCTGTGACTGGCCTGCCAGCAGTGCAAGGGTTGGAGGGGTTCTCTCGGCCTGGCCTCGCTGAACAGTCCAAGGGAAATGCAAAGGCTTTGCTGACCACTGCACGCTTGTCAAATTCTCCCCCCAAAGAAGGATGCTTGAGACTGTAAAAGTGAGAGCTGAGAGATGGGTCTGCGCTGTGCACAGAGAGTCTGGCTCTCTGGGGGCACCCACAGCAGGAGGCCCAGGTAGGTCCCAGTGATGTGACGGGCTCTGAGGAGCCTCTTTCAGATGAGGTGGAAAATCAGCCTTTTGCTCCCACAGGGTCCCAGGGCTTTCTCTCAGGGGGGGTCACCCGGGAGTCCTCTCTAGACACTGCCACGGGGAATCCCTCCCATTCAGTCCCCACATTTCCCCTGTGGTTTTGGTTGGCTTTGGCCGCTTCTTGTCCTGAGCAGCTGTGCATGTTGCTGTGCTGGTTAGGCAGTGGCTGCGTAGTGCCACAGAGATGGCTGTGTTCTGGTGCTGACTGTTGGCTGAGATGAAAGGTGTCCTCTGGATTCTGAGCATATGTGCCTGGGTGACTGACAAAGCGCTGTCAGACAGTCATTCTGCATCCCATCTCCCCTCTGTGATCCCTGGGACGCAGGGGCTCCCTCTGGGGCACTGGCTGGGGAGTGTTGGGGTGGGGGTGGGGTTTGGATTGGGGACTGAGCCAGGGTTGCTGGGTTTTATCATTCACCTCTACCTCTCTGACCATGGCCAAGTCTAGCCTTCAGGGCGCTGCTGGGCAGTGCCCTGTGTTGATAGTGGAGGCTTTCTAGCTGTGCCTGGTATTCTGGGGGTGCCCACCCCATATGCTGGCTGAGGGTGGCTGGTCCAGGCCTGGCTTGGTTTCAGCCCCAGGCTGATGTTGAATTTTCACCAAAAGCCTTGTGAAAGCAGCAGGTTCTTGCCATTGTGCCCCCTTTGCCCCAGCAGACTGGCCTCAGGAAGTCCCCAGACCCAAGTCCCCACCCACCTAACCCCCACCACCTGGGGGTCCTGATCCTGCACCCTGAAATCCCCACAGTAGTGGGAACCAGATGGGGCAAAAGGATCGGGGGCAGTTAATGGGGATGTCTCCCTGACCCTTCTGTGGAAATTGCCCAGTGACCCATAGTACACTGGTCTTGGTGTCCCCCCCTCTCTCCCCCAGCCTGGGTTTGATTGGTGTCCCCACCCCATCCCCTCCCAGGAGCCATGGTGAAATGGCCCCCACTCCTTTGGGTTATTTTGAGGGTGAGGAGCTGGATGAGGCTGGGGGCTCCCATGTGACTAGCAGCCCTCACTGAGGTGGGGCGTCACCTGAGCCCTCACTGAGGTGGGGCTGCTAATACTGGCTGGTGGCTCCTCTTGCTAACCTTGGGGCCCGCAGGAAGAGGGGAATCCCTCCCTCCCTCTGGGCCTGCTAGGGGGAGTGGGTGGGATGGCCAGAGCCCATGGCCAGGGAGATCCCAATGAGGTTGCCCCTGCATGCCTAGTATGTGCTCACTTGCTGCCCTCCTTGTCCCGAAGGCCCGAACACCGCTGGAGCAGGAGATCTTCAGTCTTCTCCATAAGACGCAGCAGCCGGTGACGGACCCGCTGCTGACACCTCTCGAAGAGGCCTCACTGCGGGCGATGAGCCTGGAGGAGGTGAGTGAACCGTGCCATCCCTGTCCGTGCCCCCATGGGGTGCAGGCCCCTCTTGAAGCTGGCTGTCACCCCGTGCTGTGTGTTTCAGGCTCAGCTGCGCCGGGCAGAACTGCAGAAGGCCCGTGCTCTGCAGTCCTACTATGAGGCCAAGGCCCGACGAGAGAAGAAGATCAAGAGCAAGAAGTAAGGAACCGTTCACGCAGGTGTTAGTGTGTGGGGAGGTTGGGGGGCCTGCTAGGAGCCCTGGGTTCCACTTGCCCTGGAGCCCAGGTGCGGGGCAGGTTAGCAATGAGCTAGTGTGAGCTCTCTCACTTTCTGCTGTGGGAGGGCAGCTCGGCTGGCGCCTTCACCTTCTGGCTGCTCTGCTCTCACTGCGCAGGTACCACCGAGTGCTCCAGAAGGGCAGGAGTCACAAGGCCCTGAAGGAGTTTGAGGTGCTGCGGAAGCTAGACCCTGAGGCTGCCCTGACAAAGCTGGAAGAGATAGAGAAAAGCAGGATTGAGGTGATGCCTCGGGGACCCTCTGCACCCTGAGATCTCCCAGCTGCCCAGAGAAGCTCTTGCTGATGCCTCTCTTTGCTTTCTCCCTCCCCAGGAGAGGATGAGCCTCAAGCACCAGAACAAGGGGAAATGGGCCCGCTCTAGGGCCATTATGGCCAAGTACAACTTGGAGGTGAGGAGCTGTTGGGGGAAGGGTGGCTCTGAGTTGGGGCAGTGTGGGGACTTTTCTGGGCCTGGCTGTGAACGTGTTCCCATCTCTCCACAGGCCCGCAAGGCCATGCAGGAGCAGCTGGCCAGGAACAAGGAGCTGACCCAGAAAGTGCCTATGGAGCCAGAGGGCGAAGAGGAGGGCGACATGGCTGGGGAAGGCCTCCTCCCAGACTCCATCAATGAAGTGCAGCCCAGCACGGACGGAGCCAACCCTTGGATGTTGGGGAAACCCAGCAGTGAAGCAAAGGACTCTGGGATACAGGAGGATCCCAAGGACCCTAGAGAGTCTGTTGCCCAAGAGGATGCTGGGAATGAGGGAGAGGAGGTGTCAGAGGAGGAGATCTTGTTACAAGACTTTGAGCAAAGACGATTTACACGGCAACAGGCGGGGAGCCCAGAGCCTGAGGGTGAGCAGGCTGAGGCCAAATGTCGGGAGCCCGGAGCCCCATTGTGGGCACGCCGGGGCCTGGTGTTGGGAGAGTGGGCAGACCCAGGGCTGGGGTGAGGAGGCAGAGTCCCTGGGGTGGGCAGGCCCTGGGCCTGATGTGGTGGGAGGACAGGAGTCAGGTTTGGAGCCTCCTACCACCATCTGTCAGGAGCTGGTTGGGCTGGAAGAGAGGCTGTGTGAATCCCTTGCCACCCTGCTGCTCTTGGGGGAGCAGCATCTCTCACCCATCAGCCCAGTGGGCCCCCCCATGCCATCCTTGGGGCCTGTTATACTCACAGCGGGTAGCAGTGCCTTCACTCAGTGCTCTGTGCAGGTGCTGGTGAAGTGGAGGAGGCACACTTGTTTGTGGAGCTGCTGTCAAATGTGCAGACGGGTCCTGGAGTGGAACAACCTGCCCAGGGGCCAGAGGAGCCGCTGCTGTCCGAGCAGCTGGGCAGGCGGTGCACACTGGAGGAGATAGATGCTTTGGGCCAGGAGGAGGGGGCAGAAGAGCAGGAGCGGCCCTGGCCCACCAGGACACTGCAGAAGTCCGAGGAAGAGGGCAGTGCTGGGGGTGGCCAAGTGGCCAAGAAGGCACCTAAGCAGAAGATGATCAATCTGCAGGCGGTCCTGGCTGGGGAGTCCCACGTGATCCAGTGTCCTGCCCAGCCAGTTTCTGTGCAGGACGAGGTGAGCTGGGCTCTGTGCTGTCTACTGCTATAAGGAGTGGGGAGGGGGCAACCTGATCTCCTTCTTTGAGAAAGTAACAGATTTTTTAGACAAAGGAAACGCAGTGGATCTAATTTACCTCGATTTCAGTAAGGCATTTGACACGGTTCCACATGGGGAATTATTAGTTAAATTGGAAAAGATGGGGATAAATATGAAAATTGAAAGGTGGATAAGGAACTGGTTAAAGGGGAGACTACAACGGGTCATACTGAAAGGTGAACTGTCAGGCTGGAAGGAGGTTACTAGTGGAGTTCCTCAGGGATCGGTTTTGGGACCAATTTTATTTAACCTTTTTATTACTGACCTTGGCACAAAAAGCGGGAATGTGCTAATAAAGTTTGCGGATGACACAAAGCTGGGAGGTATTGCTAACACAGAGAAGGACTGGGATATCATACAGGAAGTTCTGGATGACCTTGTAAACTGGAGTAATAGTAATAGAATGAAATTTAATAGTGAAAAGTGCAAGGTCATGCATTTAGGGATTAATAACAAGAATTTTAGTTATAAATTGGGGACGCATCAGTTGGAAGTAACAGAGGAGGAGAAGGACCTCGGAGTATTGGTTGATCATAGGATGACTATGAGCCGCCAATGTGATATGGCCGTTAAAAAAGCTAATGCGGTTTTAGGATGTATCGGGCGAGGTATTTCCAGCAAAGATAAGGAGGTGTTAGTACTGTTATATAAGGCACTGGTGAGACCTCATCTGGAATACTGTGTGCAGTTCTGGTCTCCCATGTTTAAGAAGGATGAATTCAAACTGGAACAGGTTCAGAGACGGGCTGCTAGGATGATCCGAGGAATGGAAAACCTGTCTTATGAAAGGAGACTGAAAGAGCTTGGCTTGTTTAGCCTAACCAAAAGAAGGTTGAGGGGGGGATATGATTGCTCTTTATAAATATATCAGAGGGATTAATATTGGGGAGGGAGAGGAATTATTTAAGCTTAGTAACAATGTGGACACAAGAACAAATGGATATAAACTGGACACTAGGAAGTTTAGACTTGAAATTAGACGAAGGTTTCTAACCATTAGAGGAGTGAAGTTCTGGAACAGCCTTCCAAGGGGAGTAGTGGGGGCAAAAGACATATCTGGCTTTAAGACTAAGCTTGATAAATTTATGGAGGGGATGGTATGATGGGATAGCCTAATTTTGGCAATTAATTTGGCAATTGATCTTTGATTATCAGCAGGTAAATATGCCCAGTGGTCTGTGATGGGATATTAGATGGGATGGGATCTGAGTTACTACAGGAAATTCTTTCCTGGGTGCTGGCTGGTGAGTCTTGCCCACATGCTCAGGGTTTAACTGATCGCCATATTTGGGGTCGGGAAGGAATTTTCCTCCAGGGCAGATTGGCAGAGGCCCTGGAGGTTTTTCGCCTTCCTCTGCAGCATGGGGCACGAGTCACTTGCTGGAGTATTCTCTGCAGCTTGAGGTCTTCAAACCGCAATTTGGGGACTTCAATAACTCAGACATAGGCTAGGGGTTTGTTATAGAAGTGGATGGGTGAGTTTCTGTGGCCTGCATTGTGCAGGAGGTCAGACTAGATGATCATGATGGTCCCTTCTGACCTTAAAGTCTATGAGGAGGTGCCATGGGTGCTGATCTCTGTTTTAGGGAGAGGGCAGGCGGGTGCCCTGGGTCTGATCTCTGTCTCAGGCAGGGGGAGGGGGGCAGGCAGATGCCATGGGTGCTGGTCTCTGTCTTGGGAAGGGAGGTAGGTGGGTGCCATGGGTCCTTATCTCTCTCTGGCAGGAGGAGGAGGCTGCAGACCAGAGGCTGGTGATCAAGGAGGCCTTTGCGGGGGACGACGTCATTGCTGACTTCCTGCGGGAGAAGCGCAAGGTGGAGCAGGCGGGGAAGCCGCAGGCCATAAACCTGGTTCTACCCGGATGGGGCGAGTGGGGTGGCACAGGGCTGCAGCCTAGCGCCAGGAAGAGGAAGCGGTATGTACAGGCAAGATCAGGGCATGGGGTGTCTCGCCCCTTGCTGGAGCCGTGCAGCCTAATCTGTCTCATTGTCTCTCAGGTTCCTCATCAAGCCGGTGCTGGGGTCACCCAGGAGAGATCAGCACCTGCCCCATGTCATCATCAGCCAGCAGCGCAACATCCTGGCTGCAGCACACCAGGTGAGGGGAACCCCGCCTGCCCTGGTGACAGGTCCTGCCCCGTGGGGCCCCACCCACTCAAAGGCTAGCTTCCCCCCAATGAGTCCCTGGATAGGAAGGAGTTGTTCAGCCCTCAGGCAGACCAAAGGGCACTGTGGGGACAACTAGAACCACAGTGGCTCCAGTGCACAGGCTTAGAGGAGGCTGGGCAGGCGTTCTAGCCGGCAAGGAGGCTGTTTCAGGAATCACTTCCCTCCCAGGACCAGTGGCACCAAACCTCCATGAGCCGTGGCCTCAGCTGACTGTGTTGGGGGTGCCAGGGTTCCAGCTGCAGCAGGCAGGAGCAGCACTGATACCACGGCTTCCCTGCAGCAGCCAGCATCACAGCTGGGCTCTCCTCTGCTTCAGGGCGGAATCCTCACCAGCCCTGAATACTGGGGTAGTGGGAGCCTGGAGCAAGGATCCAGCCTATGCGGAGCCCAGTGCTGGCAGCTCTCCCTCTAGTGTGGGTCTCTAGTGACCCCCTTACCGTGCCCTGGCTGCCCTAGCAGGACCATCCATGCCCAGTCTGGTGCCAGGACAGGGTGCTGACCCAGTCTGTATCTCCCTCTCTGGCAGGTCAACGAGGTCCCGTTCCCCTTCGAGCGCCGCCAGCAGTTTGAGCGGAGCATCCGGGCGCCGGTGGGGCCCACGTGGAACACACAGCGAGCCTTCCAGAAGCTGACAGCGCCCCGCATCCTCACCCAGCCAGGCCACATCATCCAGCCCATATCTGCTGAGGACGCTAGCCCCCAGAGCACTGTGCCCACCCGTGGAGGCAGCGCTACCCTGGCCCCCACGCCTCAGCATTCCAGGCACCACCAGCGGCCCCGCAAGAAGGCTCACTAGGCCAGAGGGGCCATGCTGCCCGTGGCAGCACAGAGACTGAGGGTGGCTGTGAAGTGTGTGGCCAGGCCCTGGCGGGGCTAGGAGCTGCTGGGTGAGCAAGTGGGCCAGGCTGGCCCTAGGTAAGGGCAGAGGACACTGTGCCATGCTCCTGCCCTAGAGGCAGGGGCACTGTCCTGCACCCACACAGTGGGTTGCATACATCTGGAACCAGAGCTCCTTCCTCAATAAATGCCCTGGCTGTAGGCTCCTCTGTGCAGTTTCTGTGCCTCGCCCCCATCCCCAGGCCCTTTCAGGCAGGCTGCAGGGGGGCAGGAGTGGAACTAGTCTGTTGTAGGAAAGCAGCGCTTGGCTGCTAGCAGCAAGGGTGTGCCACCCAATGCTGCTCCCTCCTTCCCCAAGCGAGGGTCAGGTCTGGCTGGGCTCAGCTGCTCTAGCTGATGCTGTGTTACACCCCACCCCTGCAGATAGGACAGTTGGATCTTCCTGGGGGAGCAGAGCAGGAGTACTAGGGGAAAGGTGGGAAGTCCCTCCTGGTATGGAGGCAGGCTAGGATTTGGGAATGGAGACAGGGTGCTCTGGCTCATTTGGTAACCCGGGTGAAAGCAAACAATATGCATGTGAATACAGCTAAATGTAAATGTGCAGAGCTGGGAACAGAGAATGTCGGCCATATGCACAAAGGTGGGCCACTCTGTCCTGGGGAGCAGAGACTGAAAAAGATTTGGGAATCATGGTGGATAATCAGCTGAACATGAGCTCCCCATATGTGGCCAAAAAAGCGAATGTGATCCTGGGATGCATGGACTGGGAGCAGAGAGGTGATTTTACCTCTGTCTTTGGCACTGGTGCACCGGCTACTGGAATCCTGTGTCCAGTTCTAGTCCCCACAACTCCAGCAGGACTGCGATCAATTGGAGAGGGGTCAGAGAAGAGCCACGAGAATGATTAAAGGATTAGAAAACCTGCTGTGGAGTGACAAGCTCCAAGAGCTCAGTCTGTTTAGCTTCATGAAGAGAAGGTAAAGGTGTGACTTGGTCATAGCCAATAAGTACCTACGCAGGGAACAGATCTTTGATAGTGGGCTCTCCAGGTTAGCACACCAGTATAGCACGATGCAGTGGCTAGAAGCTGAAGCTGGACCAGAGGTGGGCAAGCTGGCCCGCGGGACCACCATCCTGCCCAGCCCTTGTGCTCCTGCCCCCGCTTTCCGCCCTCCCCTGCAGCTATGCCGTCGTGCGGGCAGTGTGCTGGGTGGCGTGGTTGTACGCTCCTGCTGAGCAGCATGACAGCATGTCTGGCTCCAGCCAGGCAGCACGGCTGCCAGATATGCTGCTCTGAGCAGCATGGTAAGGAGGCCAGGGGTTGGATAAGGGGTGGGGAGTCCCGGGGGGGCAGTTGGGACAGGGACCAGGGGGTGGTTGGATGGGGCGGAGGTTCTGAGGGGCGGTCAGGGGATGTGGAACATGGAGGGGGTTTGGATAAGTGTGGGAGTCTCAGGGCAGGGGTGTGGATAGGGGTCGGGGCAGTCAGGAGACTGGGAGCAGGGGGGTTGGATACGGCGTGGGGTCCCGGAAGGGGGCAGTTAGGGGACAAGGAGTGAGGGAGGTTGTATGGATCGGGGGTTCTGAGGGGGGCAGTCAGGGGATGGGAAGTGAGAGGGGGCGGGGGCCAGGCTGTTTGAGGAGGCACAACCTTCACTACCCGGCCCTCCATACAGTTTTGCAACCCCAATGTAGCCCTCGGGCCTAAAAGTTTGCCCACCCCTGAGCTAGACCAATTTTGCCTGGAACTAAGGTGTAAATTTTTACTGGTGAGAGTAATTAACCCTTGGAACAATTTACCCAGGGCTGTGGTGGATCCTTCCTCAGTGACCATTTTTAAATCCAGACTGGCTGTGTTTCTAACAGATCTGCTATGGGAATTATATGGGGGCAGTTTGCTGAATGATCACCCTGGACCTTTCTGGCCTTAGCCTATGACTTGGGGCGGGAGAGGGGACCTCCCCTCTATGCAGCCCAGCCTCCCTGCTCTAACCTTCCCCAGTGCCATGCTTACGGCTCCTGTTCAGCCTAGCACTGTCCTACCCCATACTTTCCCATCACAGCACTGCATGTATCCGGCTGCCCTGCACTCCTGCATTCCTTGCTGGGGGACTGGAGTGGGTAAAGTGCAGAGCAGGCAGCATTCACACACCCCCATCCCCTCTTCTCCATCAGAGCTCTGGGCTTTTCCCCACACGTGAGTGTTCTGTGAGCTGAAATACCTTCATAGAATCATAGAAGATTAGGGTTGGAAGAGACCTCAGGAGGTCATCTAGTCCAACCCCCTGCTCAAAGCAGGACCAAACCCAACTAAATCATCCCAGCCAGGGCTTTGTCAAGCACGATGTTAAAAACCTGTAAGGATGAAGATTCCACCACCTCCCTAGGTAACCCATTCCAGTTCTTCACCACCCTCCTAGTGAAATAGTGTTTTCTAATATCCAATCTAGACCTCCCCCACTGCAAGTTGAGACCATTGCTACTTGTTCTGTCATCTCCCACCACTGAGAACAGACTAGCTCCATCCTCTTTGGAACCCCCCTTCAGGTAGTTGAAGGCTGCTGTCAAATTCCCTCACTCTTCACTTCTGCAAACTAAATAACCCCAGTTTCCTCAGCCTCTCCTCATAAGTCATGTGCCCCAGCCTTCAGCATAGCCACTGGCTGGGGCAGCACAGACCTGTGGGGGAGTCAGAGCCCCGTGCCCTGCTGTCCCCTGTGACTGGGTAGCCTTTGATTCTAGCGAACTCTTTCAGCATGAGGCAAGACCCTTGGTGTGAGGAGCAGGCCAGGTGCACTCCATGGGGCCCACCTCTCCAGCCCCCTTGACTGGGTGTGGCCCCTTGTGCTCTCCCCCTGCCCTTGCCTTGTGCCTCTTCCCCAGCTGGGGCTGTGGGCACCCAGTGACTCTCTTGGTGCTGCTGGGGGGGAAACTGATCAGAGCAACCTTCCAAAGGCCTTGGACCCATATGTCCTGGCTGGGAGGGGGAGCTGACTCTGAGGTGGGCTGGGCTGTGCTAGTCATGCATGCCACATGGGTGGCTGGGGAGCAAGTTTGTTACCCTGTTCCTCTCCACTGAGGAAATGTGGCTCTACAGCATGGGGGACCCACTCCCCAGCATCAAACCACTGGGAGCATCCCTCTGTTTAAAAAGTATTGGAATGGCAGGGGAGGTGGTGGTGCTGGGCAGGGGGGAGGCAGTCGTGGGTTGCATGCATGTTACACTTTGCCCCCTGCCCCTCCACATGCAACACAGGGGCAGAGGAGAGTCTTGGTTTTTAAGGATGGGGTCACTAGGAGCCCTTGCTTGAGAGTAGGGATTAGGAAATGCATGAAAATATGAACAGCCATCAGTGTGGAGGATGCAAGCTTAGAGCCCTTGACTGGCCGGCTCCCACCCCGAGCCCGTTTCCTGAAGCCAAAAGGGAAGCTGTGCAAGCATCTGTCTGTGGAATATGGCCCATCGTGGTAAGGCTGTGGGATAGGGAAGCTAAACCATCCCCAATGTGGGGTGTAGCACAGAGGTTGGGGTGCTGGAGAAGGGCACCTCTATCAGCAGCACTCATCTCTTTTGCCTGGCTTCTCTTGTCAGTACCAATGTACCAGAAGAACAGCCAACCCCACTGGCCTTAGGGCAATCAGAGCCCAGCTCTGCAGATACAGTGCCAAGGTCTGCACTGCCTGGAGCCTTCTTCCAGAGCAGTGTCCCAAGAGATGCCACAGGCTGATCCCACCTGCCCCTTGTCTGCCCTCAGGCACAGGATGAGATACCACTGGGAGCACCCCTAAGCCTCGCCAGGCCCAGCTTCAGGGCAGCAGGCAGGGAGCGCACTGCCACCATGCAACCAGGGGCCCTCTGCACAGCCTCCTTAGGGGGCATTGAGGGCAGACTCTGCTGATTGCCAGCCTTGCCCTGGGGGCTTTGCAGTGTGTGTGCTCTGCCTGTCCTCTCCCTGTAGCCAGGCCCTGGCCATCCCTGCACACTGGCTGCATGCTTTGGCTGGTGCAGAGTGCTAGCCCACTGCCACGCACAGGTGGGCCGCTTTGCATGCTAGCTCTTACCCCTGCACTGCTGAAGACAAAGGCTTAGCTGCAACTTTAAGGGTGGGGCTAGGAGGGAAGGTCATTTATCCAGTGCCCTGCAGCAAGGTGGCCCGGCCTCCCAGATGCCACTATACCCCTCGCCCAGCCTGGGTCTGCCCTGCTCATGCCATGGACCCTTCCTCAGTGCCCTATGCTTGCCAGGCTATTGCCCATGCTTTCTGCTCCCTTCTCAAGCACCGCAGGCACCCTCGTGTGCTTCTCTGACAGACACCCCCCAGAGCACCACACACACAGAGAGAGCACTCACAGCGCACCCCCCCCCCCCCACACACACACACAGCGCGACTCCCTCTCACAGAGAGCACCTCCCCCCACCCCCACCCCATAGCTCGCTCGCTCTCTAACACACACAAGCAGCCCCGCCCTCCCCTCCCCTCTCCTTCCTTCCGAGCCCCGCGCGGCTGCTCCCTGCACTCTGCCTGCTGGGTTGTGCCGGCGGAGCTTCGTGGGCTGGTCTCTCACCTTCTGCTCTTCCTGGTACGTCCCTTAGCTGGCCCCAGCCCTGCAAAGCCTCGCTCGCCTGGGGCCAGAAGCTGCTGCCCCTGCAGTGGGCCGCTGGCTCCCCTCCTCCTCCTTTCTCCCTGCCTGGCTCTGATGCCTCCTCCTTGCCCAGCCCCTGCCCTTAGCGGTAGGCACAGGCTGCGTGAGGAGTGTCGCGTGTACTATACAGAGAGGGCAGGTAGCCACCGCTGCACCCCCCAGAATCAAACCTTGTTTGCATTAGACGAGCGCATAGGGACTCTATTGTGCCAGGTGCTACAGAGACCTGGGCAGTGCCTGCCCAGCCTAGATCAGAGCCCTGTTCTGCCGAGCACGGCCCAGACACAGGGAGAGCCGGCCCCTGGCCCAGCCTAGATCAGAGTCCTGTTCTGCCGAGCACGGCCCAGACACAGGGAGAGCCGGCCCCTGGCCCAGCCTAGATCAGAGCCCTGTTCTGCCGAGCACGGCCCAGACACAGGGAGAGCCGGCCCCTGGCCCAGCCTAGATCAGAGTCCTGTTCTGCCGAGCACGGCCCAGACACAGGGAGAGCCGGCCCCTGGCCCAGCCTAGATCAGAGCCCTGTTCTGCCGAGCACGGCCCAGACACAGGGAGAGACGGCCCCCCTACCCCTAGATCAGAGCCCTGTTCTGCCAGTGGCTACAAGGGCAATCACAAGAGCTCACTATCTACAGACTAGGCAGAGGGGAAACTTGACCAAGGTCACAGGCAGAACCACAAACAGAACTCAGGAGTCCTGACTGCAAACCCGATGTGCATCCCACTGGACCATGCTGCCTTCCGCCACCATGGGATGGGAACCCTCCTACTTCGTAGCGCAAGCCAGTGGCTAGCTGAGGGGTCAGGGAAGAAACATCCCAGAGGGGTAGGTTATCCCATAACCACCCGCATCAGGGCATTTTGCACCTTCCTCGCAAGTAACTAGTCCTGGCCACTGTTAGAAACGGGACTGGGCTTGGAAGAGTCTGCTCTGCTCCTGCTCAGCAACCCCCATCTTCCTAACAGACGGCACCATTAATTCTCCACCTTGGGAAATTGGCAGGAGAGGGACCCCGCTGCGGTTACCTGCCCTGCCCTCCCCCCACCCCAAAGCACTATGCAGGGACAAGATGCTGGGCATGTGTCCTGACCAGGTGCATATGTTGGTGGGGGAAGAGTCCGCTAGCAGGGAACCTGGGCTGAGAGAAGGGTCTGACTTCCCAGCTTGTCACCACAGAGCTGTGTGGCGACATGTGGCACTGCGTGTAGCACAGCACCATTAGCAATAAGCTTCACGCTAGCTTAGGTGGAGCTCAGGGGGCTGGAGGATTGGTGGCATTGGCCGGACTGGCCCTGGCAAGCAGCTCCGTGGCCCACTGGCTGCACCTTTCAAACACTTCCCCTAGTTCACCAGCTGCACCTGCCCATGATTAAGGGAGGCCCGTTGGCTCCTGGCTTTAACTGTGCAACAAGACTGCCTGCCTCCCTGACACAATGCCCCAGCCCAGATTTAGAGTAGTCATCTCTCCCCCCTCCCCATGGTAACATTTCTTTGGCTCAGTGAGCTCCAGGTATCCCCCGCCACCAAGACACGTCCCTGCTCCCACCATCAGGCTGCTCACTTCCTCTGAAGCTTTTCTGGCTCTTTTGTAAATTGAGGTTTCCTGAGCAACCTCCCCACACTGGGCAACACGCCCCTCTGTCCTCTGAGTCTGGCCTGGCCTGGCCCGGCCCAGAATGGGCTTTCCTCACAGCAGCCTCACCCCTTCATCTTAGGCTCCTTTTCTGCCACTGACACACCTCCCTTAGCAGGGCTGTCTATAAAGACTCAGCCTTTGGAGGAGACACTAACCCAGGTCTGGAGGTGGCCAGAGAGGCAACAATTCCAGAGCAATTGTTGAGACTGGGAAGGTGAGAGCCCCGGTATCCTGGCCCCTGTATTCCCTGCCAAGACCTTCTTCTCTGAGTGTTGTGTATGTGAACCCCACTGATGGGGTGTGCACCCCATACGAGACCTTCTGGCCAGCAGTGTCTGTGGGGGAGCAACCCCAGCAAGTAAGAATCCAGTGTTGCCTGCCCCCTTCCAGGAGCAGACCCTTCTGTCGGAAGCATCCCTATCTCATTTACCAAGCATACCACACAGCTTGGCAGCTGGTCTGCCCTCTTGGCAACATGCACTCACTTTAGCCATGTACCAGCTGCAGGGTGCTGAGGTCCCTCTTTCTCATCTCCTGGCTGAGCACAGGACCTCAGGCACCAAGCCCTGCTCTGCATGTGAGGGCCTCACACTAGCTACCGACAGATGCTCCAGATGCCTCTTCTGCTTGGGAGCAGGCTATATCCCACAGAGCTGCTGCATCTGCCGAGTCATCTCTAGCACCCACTAGCAGGCCCTAGTGCACCAGGAACAGCCGCCTGACTCTACTTTTGCTGGGCAATCAGTGATGGGCTGTTGGACTCAGGGCACAAGGAGGCCACCAAGCAAGACTACCCCTCAGCTGGAGTGCTCCAGTCCCTTTGTGTACTGGAGAGACAGGGCTCCAGCCCACATGCTGAGCCTCTGGTCTTCTGCAGGCAGGAAGCCTGACCCCCATCTAAAGGCTGGTCAATGTCCCGTGGACCTAGCACTGCAGCCTCATTGCTGACTGCACCCCCTCAGTGCTGACTTCCTACCACCGGCAGGAACCTTGTTCCCAAGCACAACCTCTGGCACCAGTTTCCCCCTCAGAGCCAGGCAGGAAGGATAGAAAGGAGCCATAAGGCCCATACCTCCCCTTGCTGCTAAGGCCCCAGCAGGGCAGTGCCCACCCCTGTTCAGCTTCTGGATGCACTAATGCTCACCACCTCAGTGTAGTTGCCTTTGGCACAATCAACATCACAAGCCCAGGCCCTTAGCAAGGGCCCCAATGTCACAGCCCCAGGATGGGAGGCTGATGGCCTCCAGGGCTGCCTATGGCAGTGTTCCTGGCATAGCTGAGGTGCCCACTTCCTGCCATCAAGTGCCAGGCCCAGGTTTGGTGCCATAGGATCAGTACCTGCTGAAGTCCCTGCAACACTCAGGTGAAAGTTAATTCTACCATGGGATGTCTTACTCTCTGCGGACATCTCAGAGCTGAGCTAGGGACCCTCCACAATACCACCCCAGCACTCCCACATGTGACTATGGAGACCTACGACCCTGCCCTCTCCCATCCACCTTCCCCATCCCTCTGCAATAGCCCTTCTCATGAGATGTTGCTGAGGGCAGAGGTAGCCTCCCTCCTCCAGCCAAGAGACATCAAAGAGTTAATGCAGGAATCTAGGGGCAAGGGTTTCTATTCATGTTGTTTCTTCATCCCCAAGGGAAGGAGGGCTGTGCCCTCAATGGACTTGAGGTTTCTACACAGACCCATCCAGTGTAATTCAGGACAGTGATGCCCCTCCATCATCCCTTTCCTAGCCCCCATGATTGGTTCCAGCTGTTGGCCTCCAGGTTTCCAGGCTGGAACATAGGCAGCTGGGTCTAGTGGTTGGAGCTGAAGTCAGAGAGTCAAGCCAAGGGTCAGAGTCCAGAGACAAGGATCAAGAACATGACAGGAGCCAAGTTCCAAGAGAGCAGCCAAGAAGAGCCCAGTTGTACAGACAACTTCCTGTGCTGCTCTTTCAGTTTAAATAGGAAGCCCTGACCAATCAGCAGTTGTGGTGTTCCTCCGATCAGGGCACAAGGAAGGCTTCCATGAGGTAGCTTCAGGTTTCATGTCTCCCCCCTCAGTCAGTTAGCAGCAAGCTGGTTGGTGGGAGCAGGGTGGTGCTAGCAAACAGCAACCCCTGTGGCCCCCCAGGTTTGAGATGTGGGGCCAGGACTCTGGGTTCCTGTTTTCACATATGCACCCATCCAGCTCCTACAAAGTGCCTACACCAACAGAGCCAACACAGAGCATGGCCCTTTTGTCTCCATATGTCTTCAGAGCCTCTAGCACTGCCTGGCAGTGGTGGCAGCCTGCTTCAGACTTCTGGGGGTGCACAGCTAACCACTCCCAGAGGACTGGTTTTCTCAGGGGAGATCCCTTCTGGATGCCTCATCAGCTTTAACCACCATCCCTGACCTGTTTCAGACCCTAGGCCTGCAAGTCAATGATAAGAAATCCACCCTGGTATTTTCCAGAACTCTGGGGATCATAGTGCCCATCCTGGAGTCCAAACAACAAGAGTTTACCATGATGGGGCAGCTGTCGTACACTGGGAGAGAAGGGGTTAAAAGCAGCAGAGAGAGGCTGCATGAAAAGCAGCCAATAGGGAAGGGGCTGTGGAGAAGTGGCCAATCAGGGCCCTGTAGGCCCACATAAGAAGAACCTCAGGGCAGAGCAGCATCAATAGCTACCTGGTGCTGCTGTTGAGGGAGAGAGCTGGGGGGAGTCCTCTCCCCCCATTGTAGCCCAAGGGTAGCCTGCACTCTAAACCCCTCATCCCTGGCCCCACTCCAGAGCCTGTACCTCCTGCTGGAGCCCTTACCCCCCTGCACCCCAACTCTCTGCCCCAGTCCTGACCCCCTCATCCCTAGCCTCACCCCAGAGCACCCTAACCCTGAGCCCCCTTCTACACTCTGAACCCCTCAGCCCCACTCCTGCCACATCACCTCCATATTGGTGCACATAACAAAATTAATTCTGCACGTGGGTGGGAAACATAGGTACTGACTCCTAGCCAAGTTTCCCCTCACCCCCCGCTTCCGTCTTCTCCCCTGAGCATGCTGTGTCCCAGCTCCTCCTACCTCCCAGCGCTTGTCACCGCCAAACAGCTGTAGCAAGCTCTGGGAGGGAGAGGAGGAGGAGGAGTGGGAACATGGTGCGCTCAGGGAAGGAGGTGGGGAAGGGGTGAGGGCAGGGTGGGGATTTGGGGAAGGAGTCCAATAGCGGTAGGGAGGGGGGCCAGTGGTGAGCTGGAGCTGGTTTGCACTGGTTCACGCAAACCGGTTGTTAAATTTTGAAGCAGTTTTAGAACCAGTTGTTAACCCGCTTCTCTGCAAGGGGGCGCCGCGGCTTTGATGGGCTCCAGCCAGGAAGTGATGTAATTCCTCCTCCGGCCACCGAGTTGGGGCAGGGACTTTGGGGAAAGGGTTGGAATGGGGGCGAGAGGGGGCGGAGTTGGGGGGGACTTTGAGGAAGGGGTTGGAATAGGGGTGGGAGGGGGCAGAGCAGGGGTGGAGTCAGGGCGGGGCCATTAGAAGTTGGCGCCTATAGTGGGAAAAATTAGAGGGAACACTGCTAGGGAAATGTCAGGACTATGAGCTAAACACAGCCAGTGACATGACTGGAGGGCCGAGCCACAAAGAGTATGCTGCAGTTCCTGACGCTGCGAGAGGGGGTGCAGGCAGACTGCGGAGAAGGCATGATAAGGTGTAGGCCATGGATGGGAGTGTCAGCCTTGAGCTACTCCCCAGAACCATAGGTGCTGACTTCCACTGCTCCTGGTGGGTGCTCGACCCCCCCATCCCTGCACTGCCCCTGCCCTGCCTCCATTTCACCCCTTCCCCAAAGTCCCTGCCCCCTTCCACCACCCATTCCACCTCCTTCCCCCAAGTTCCCAACTCTTCTCCACCTCCTCCCCTGAACGTGCGTGTCTCCTCTCCTCCCCCCTCCCCCTTGGAAAGTCCTAAGCACTGCCAAACAGCTGTTTGATGGCAGGAAGCCTGGGCGATAGGTGGAGGAGCAGGGACAGTGACCAGGAGGCGGCACCAGTCTGGTGGTAAGTGATGTGCTCTGTGACACTTACCTTTCCCAAGACAGGGTCCAGACACCTGTCATCGCCAGAGGCCTCAAGAAGGGCAGATAAGACACAGCCATAGTGTTGTGTAGTCCCTTCTGGGGTGAAGCTGTTCTGGTTCACAGAACTGCTATGGCTGTCTGTAGTCTCCTATTCCACTCCCCAGCATCCTGGCCCAATATCCTGCAGATCCTTCACCCTGACCCCAACTCCCTGCCCCTGACAGCATGAATACTAGCTGGCAATCATGAGTGTGTTCAACTCCATTATGAACTGGCATGCCTGTCCCTTCCCTAGGTACCAGGATCCCCTCTACTAGGCCCCTGATCTGCCCAGGGGTGTACCTCTGACGGAAATCTACAGAGCTGCAACATGGAGCTCCGTCCACACCTTCACCCAGCACTAGTCTCTGGATGTGGCCTCTAAGTGAGACCACAGTTCAGGACAGCTGTTCTACAGACTCTCTTTGGCTAGGACTCTTTGGCCACTCCACCACCTGGTCTGGGAACTTCTAGTTAAGCACCACGAGTGGAGTTCACATGGACAGTATGTGCCAAAAAGTGAGCGTTAACTTACCTTCACTAATGATGGTTCTCTGAGATGTTTGGATCCTATGTCTTGCCTTCCTCTTCTGCTCCTTCAGAGTTCAGCTCTTTCTCTATTGGCTTTTGAGTTTGTGAGCAAATAGAGTGGTCACTGGTGCTTGGAGCTTCTCTCCCTTCGTCTCCTGGGGCAAGGATGTGAGGACAGGTGGGCGCATGGACAGCCCAGAAGCAACTGCTGGCCAAAATGTTCCAAACCCATGTGCACAAGTGGGATGCACCTGGGCAAACATCATGAGGACCTGCAATTTCTGTGAGTCAGGACCTGCTGTTCCTGCCCCAAGGGGACTTGTGGGTCCTGTGCAGCTCATGTGCCTGTGCGGACATGACAAGGCCTGTATCTGGGCACTTGTAGGAGACTGCAGAGAATCCTGCCCTTCAGTCTCCACTGTAGTGGAGCTCCCTGCCCTAGCTGAGCTAAACAAAAGTGAAGGACAGCAGAGATGCTGTTTTGGATCAAAAACTTGTCAGACTCCAAAGGAAGTCTGCAGCTGCCGGTCAGCAAGAACCCCCAGCCAGTATTGCACAGGCCCCCCAAATGGCAGCTTGTGACAGTTTGTTCTTCAGACCCCTTCAGCAATTACATGTGTACAAAACTAAAGTCACTCAGACAAGGGAAAGCTCAGAACTCCCACCCGGAGAGCGGCAGCCTTCAGAGAAATGAGAACCCTCCTCCGCTTAGCAAACCAGGTTCCACTTCCCTTCTCAGAGCCTCAGCCTCCTGGCAGACAGGAATATAAAAACTAGTTTGCTGTAGAATGGCATTGCAGCCTCTGGGGAGCAGTGCTGGCTGGGATTCCCACTTGGTATCTGGCATGGGTAGAGCCCAGCTGGTATCCTAGCAGCAGGATGGAGACCCTCTCCGTAGACATGCCAGCAAGCTCTGTTCCAAACCAAGTCAGGATGTGGATGGAGACATAGGTTCTGGACTATCCCACCATCTCCCTGACCTGAATGCCAGCTCTAGATCCTGTTATGTTGCCTTGGCAAGAGAGCTGAGAAGTTCATCTGCATTTGGGAAGGCTCCTCAGGCCACATGGATCCAAGCCCCCTCCACCACCCTACAAAAAGCCTTCCAGCATTCCTGGAGTTTTGTTTATTTACACCAGTGAGTGTACTGGACACTGAAAGAGACCTGACCTGTGAATCTGCTTTCTGGCTGATTTAAGAGTCCTGAGCAAGTGGTGCCCCTCCTCTCCTCGCTAAGACAGCCAACTCCTCATTCAGGAGAGGAAGAGACTTCCTTCTCTCCCACCTCCCCCTGCCCCGCCTTCAAACATCCAATTGCCTGACCAGTGCTGAAAACCCCCCGCTCCTGGATGCATAGAAGTCTAGGGGAATGCACTGAACTGGTGCAAGCCCTTCTGGGGGGATACACTGAAAGGGCAGTGATGGGGAAATTGCACCTTTGCACCCAGACTGCTCACTGAGGGAGTCCTATAAGGGTCAATTCTCCTTCCAGGCCTATTTAGCATTTACAGGCAGCTCCATCTGTCCTTCACCATCCGTGCCAGTAAATATTGCCCAGCAGTCATGCGGCCCCCCAGGATGTAGGCTGCTTCCTCTTTTAACCTATTTTTGTCATCGTTGGAGGAACTGGCAGCAGTGTCGTCTCCTCTGGCTAAAGGTGTATGTCCACCACTGTATCACATCGTCCATCCTCACTTTAGGAGTGCTCTAGATTACTCACTTATGCTAGGTGCTCATCTAGGAGCGTCTGCAAGTAACATTCTGCCATCTCTGGCTAGCGAAGTGCTCCTGTCCCATCCTAGTGGATGAGGATCTGGCCTTAGTAATGTCTTTGCTACCTCCCAGATGGCTGTAGCAATGTGATATACCTGGATGTGAAGCCACAAGCTGTCAGGAAACTCCAGCTTGTGTAGAATGCTGCAATGTGTCTGCTCAGCAACACAGGTTTCTGCAAGCGCATCAGACTTGCTCTTCACTCTCTACACTGGCTTCCCATCAGGCATCATGTCAAAATCAAGATAAAGGTCCCGCTTCTCAAGGTGCTCCACAGCCTGTGCCCAGGTTACCTAGCAGATCCCCTAAAGCTCTAGACAGAGCACCACAGTCGCAGCACTGCTCCTCAGGCCCCACGCACCTCAAGGCAAGACTTGTCTGAGTAGGGGACAGAGGTTTCTCTGGAACTGGTTACACACTGGAATGAATTCCCCCTGCAAACCTTCCATTGCAAGTGCAGGTCACACTCCTTCCACCTGCCTTCTATAATCACATCACAAAGGACAGGGATTAATATTTGTTTAATAACAAAATAAAATCCACAGGTAACTTTCCCCTGCAGAGAGAAAGAATAAGGAGAGAACCACATCTGACAGCTGTTAGTTGCATCCCTTAATGCACAGCTGGAAGTCGCTCAGACACCATGGTGATGGGCATGATATAAGAACCTGATTAGACTAGAAGCTGTACACACCTCCTTGGGAGGAAATCTGCCATGTCAGCACTATTGTGACGGGGTCTTCTGTGCAAGAACATACTTTCTCTGCTGGAAATTGGCTGTCCTAACACCTCTCTATTTTCCCACTGGGCAAACACCTGTTTTAGGTGTCCCCTCAGCAGGGAATTCCCTGCTCTAGAGCACTGTCCTTACTGTGGCACGGTCAGGCCTTGTTCATCTCTTGTGCCAGCCAGCACTGACAGGCTCTTCCTGCCAGGCTGGCTGGCTGCAAAGAAGATTGCAGCAGCAGTGTTGGGTGCTGTATGATAAGTCAGATTTTTCTGTTGTGAAATTCGGAGGGTAAAGGAGCTTCTGTAATTAGAGAGCAAACGAAAAACAACCCTTTGCACCATTACATAAGTCTCCTCTTGCATGTGGTAACCCCCAGAGAGAAGTGTATCTATTAATGCACATGCCTTCCTCTAGATGCACAAGCACAGAGCGTCCCCTGAGAGTGCTGCAATCGGCTGCAGTTCGCTCTTACTGGCCTACTTTCCAGGCTACGTCAAAACCAGGTTTACAGAGCAGAGGAGCCTCAGTGAAGGAGACTAGTACTTCCCATACCAGCAAGGAGCATGTGCTAATGCCAGGCATGGTGATGCACACACAGCCAAGCACTGAGACCTAGCCAGCCGGCAGTCCAGGTGAAGGATGAAGAGGCTAGTGAAGTTTGGCTGCTGTGAAGTGAGCGAGAGAATCACAATGGCAGGTCTGTCGCATCTGACCGATCTCAAGTGACCATGAGCTCAGGGGAGGACTCAAAGTTTGGTCTGAGCAGGAGATTGGCCTGGCATCCACTGGAGGAACCTGTGCTTAGAGAGAGGACTGGTGTGTGTGTGTGTCTGTGTGTGAGAGTCCTACAGGAAGAGCCTCTCAAATTAGTCAGGAATAAAGAAGCCATTGCAGCTTGAGTGGTTCTTGTGCTACAGGTCTGGGAGCAGATGTTTTCCTCTGACTTTGGCTGGGGATGAAAACTGGGACAACCAATTTAGCAATGGAATTCCCTCCACTGCAGCTGTGTACCTGCACCTCTGGCTGGCGATAGATTTCAGTTTGATCTAAAAATTGCAGGGTAGATTCTCCGGCTTGCATCAGAGTAGATGGCCCCTCCAGGCCTTCAAATCTCAAAATCTGTAAACCTCAGAGTCAGAAAGTTCAGAGAAAGGAAGCAAAAGTAATGAGGCATCAGGAGGGATGGTCATGACAGGACAAGGCCCCTGCGTACGAAGATTTAAAAACTATAATTTCTTCATCTGTGAGGAAGAGTGAGGGAGCTGTGCAGAGGCCTGTGCAATAAAGGAGGGTCCAGAGAAGGCCTATTTGACCTGTCTCACAAGACAAGAAAGCTTTGGATGGAATGAAAAGGCAGCACATTTAAAACTGACAAAAGGAAATGTTTTATTTATTTATTTTTTGCATGGACTATAAATAACCTGTAAAATATGCTGCCACCACGTGTTACTGAGGCAAACATCTCAGTAAGAGTGAGAAGAAGCCCAAGCATTTATGTGACTTCCCAAACAATAACAGGGCGAGCCCATGAGAGGGATGCTCTCTGGGGCAGTGGCTCCCCCTGGGTGGAATGTGGAGAAAGCAGATGGGGATTTCAGTATTTAAGGTTACTATATAGGGAAAAGAATCTGCCTTGCTTAGTCCCCCCTCTATGCCTGCCCTGGTCTCCTATGCCCCCAATCAGCCTATCCTCATCCCCTGGAAAAGATTGCACGTTAGGGCTGCCCCTGGATCACCTTCTTGACCTTAATCCCATCCCTCCATGGCCTGGCAGTCTCCTGCCTCCCCAGAGCCTCCCTCTTCTAGGTTTTCCTCCTCTCATTGTGGCCCATTAATTTTTTTAAATTATGTGTTTTTGGCTGACAGGCAGGGGTATCGCTTCACAATAGTCCTTGGGACCCTCTCCTCGGCAGGGCCACTCTTCTCCCCAGATCCCTCTCTGCTGCAGGGTCACCCCCTTCTCCCCTCCCCCAGTGCTCTTCTCAGCAGAGCGACCACTCTGTCCTTTTCATCCTTTACCACGTCCCCAAATTTTATCTCATCTACAACCTTTATCAGTGATGATTTTGTTTTTGTTCCATGTCACTGATGAAAATGTTAAATATCGTTGGGTCAAGAACTGATCCCTGTGGGATCCCACTGACAACAGACACGTTTGATGACTTTTCCCCATTCACAGTTAAATTTTGACACCTATCAGTTAGCCAGTTTTAATCCATTTAATATGTGCATGTGAATTTTATATCCTTCCTAGTATTTTAATCAAAATATTAAATATGTGTGGTATCAAGTCAAACGCCTTACAGCAGTCTAAGTCTATTACATCAACACTATTACCTTTATCAACCAAACTTGCAATCTCATAAAAAAATGATATCAAGTTGGTTTGATAGTATCTGTTTTCCATAAAATCATGTTGATTTCCATTAACTACATTACCCTCATTTTGTTCATTATTAATCGAGTTCCATATCAGCCGCTTCATTATCTTGCCTGTTATCAATGTTAGGCTGACAGGCTTAGAACTACCTGGGTCATCCTGTTTACCCTATTTAAATATTGGCAGGACATTAGTTTTCTTCCTGTCTTCTGGAACTTCCTCAGTGTTCCAAGACTTACTGAAAATCAACATTAATGGTCCAGTGAGCTCCTCAGCCAGATCTTTTAAAATGCTTGGATGCAAGTTATATGGATCTGTTGATTTAAAAATGTGTACTATTAATAGCTTCTGTTTAACATCCTCCAGAGATACTAGTGGAAAGAAAAGAGTGTAATGTCATTGCCATATAAAACTGCCATGTTTATTTCCCCCAAATACAAAACAGAAATATTTAATGAACACCTCTACTTTTTCTTCCTTATAATTGCTAATTCTACCATTTCCATCTAGTAATGGACCAATACCATTATCAGGATTCTTGTTTTTCCTAATGTCCTTAACTCTACTGGCTATAGGTTTCTCCTTGTGTCCCCTTGGCTTCCCTTTTCAATTTTTTACAATTCCTATCAACGTCCCCTTTCTTGCATTTGAGACAGGGGAGGCATGTTGGGGCATAGAATAGGTGGGAAGACAGGGTGGGGCAAGGAGGGAAGCAGGCTGTGGTGTGTGTTGGGGCAGGGACAGAAGCAGGCCACTGGAAAACAAAGGGGGCAGAGTAGGCTGGGAGATAGCAGGCTGGGGGCAGCATCACCAATCCCAACCATTAAAAAACAATGAGTTAAGCTACAAAAATCAGGTGCTGGGCTTAAAAAAAATCTAGAGATTTAAAAAGAAAACAATACATACGGGTTCTTTTTCTTTGCCTTCTGGCTTCTGAGCCTTTAGGTTTTCAACCACTTCTTCACACCCAGGAAGGCTAGAAATGTATTAGTTTTTTAACTAAAAGCTGAGATTCTCATGTAATCCCATGACTCCGAGAGCTGGGGCTTAAAATCACCAAATATTGCAAGATTTGTGATTATAATCATGGGAGCGGGCAACATTGGTAATGGTGGGTTGCATTATGCGATAGCAGAGGGGCCAGATCAGGGGTCAGCAACCTTTCAGAAATGGTGTGCTGAGTCTTCATTTATTCACTCTAATTTAAGGTTTTGTGTGCCAGTAATACATTTTAATGTTTTTAGAAGCTCTCTTTCTATAAGTGTATAATATATAACTAAACTATTGTTGTATGTAAAGTAAATAACGTTTTTAAAATGTTTAAGAAGCTTCATTTTAAATTAAAATGCAGAGCCCCCTGGACTGGTGGCCAGGACCCGGGCAGTGTGAGTGCCACTGAAAATCAGCTCGTGTGCCACCTTTGGCACGCATGCCATAGGTTGCCTACCCCTGGGCCAGATGATGCTCAAGACTACGAGAAGCGGAACAGATAGTAGCAGGCTGCAGAATTCATCAGTCTCTGCTTTCTAGGTCATAGAATACTTGAATAAAAATAGTTAACTGCAAGCTCTCATCACTGTAATACAAAGAACAACATGTGATACCAGGAGCAGAGGGATTTGACATGTACACAACCAGGCTGGCTGGCTGGCTGAATAAATGGAGGGAGGGAGGGATAGCTCAGCGGTTTGAGCATTGGCCTGCTAAACCCAGGGTTGTAAATTCAATCCTTGAGGAGACTATTTAGGGATCTGGGACAAAAATCTGCTTTGAGCAGGGGGTTGGACCAGATGACCTCCTGAGGTCCCTTCCAACCCTGATATTCTATGGGTGGCTGAAACCAACCCCAGAATTAAGGTTTGGAGCCAAAAAAGTGGGGGACTTTTGGAAGCATTTCAAAAATAGGTGGTTCTTTTATCTGACTACAGTAGATGGAAACACAATAAGGAGTGCTAGGTAAGAGGCCTTATTATTAACTGTAGCTGGTGCAAAGGCCCTAGATATTTATTACACACACACAAAAAGAATGTTAAAGTTGCAAAGTCAAGCACTCAAGTCAGGAAATGCCAAAATGAAGGTTGCTCATGCAGCCTTAATCTCCTCCTCCCCCCACCCCCTTGTACCTAAGCATTGTGATACAGTCTTTAAATGAACTATTTATCCACCCTGTTCTCTGAATGAGGCAAGGCTTCTGTGGAAAAAATAGTATGTGACCACTTATTTAATGAGGAGCTATTCAATATTTTGTTGTATCCTTGTTATTCAGTGCATGGTCCCTTGCCTTATTTACTGCATACTACTCAAACCCTGCTCATGGGCTTTTCTGTGGCTCTAATCACTATAGTATCTGAGTGCTTCACAAGCATATTAATTTATCTTCACCTGTAAACATATTAATTTATCTTCACGTGTGCGAGGTGAAGGAATAGTATCCCATTTTACAGATTGCCCAAAAACTACAATCCCACAGTTGAGGAAGCAGACTGTATTGGTTAAAAAAAAACAACCTGGCTCCGAGGGAAGTGAAGGCAGCTATAAAAAATTATATATAACAAATAGAACAAAGGGGAAGTTGGTAATGATGATAAACCAAAAGGTAGGAATTATCAAATTTTTTATAATGGAAGCAAAGGCAAAATCTATGCACAGCAGAGGTAAGGACAATAAGAAGGAGTTAAATGGCCCTACACTATTTAACATTTTTATTAATGACCTGGAAGAAATCATCACTGAAAGTTTGATACAGAGTGATCTGGATCATTTGGAAACCTAGGGACAAGCAAATAATAGGCATTCTAATATGGCCAAATGTATACACTAGGAGCATAGAATGTAGGTGATACTTACAGGGGAACTCTAGTCTATCCAAGGAAGCAGTGACTCTGGAAAAGATTTGGGGCTCTGATGGATAATCAGCTGAATGTGAGCTCCCAGTGTAACGCTGTGGCCAAAAGGACTAATGGAATCCTGGGGTGCATAAACAGGGAAATCCTGAGTAGGAGTAGAGTTTTTTTTTTTATTTAAGAACATAAGAATGGCCACACTGTGTCAAACCAATGGTCCAATATCCTGTCTGCTGACAGTGGCCAATGCCAGATGCTTCAAAGGGAATGAACAGAATAGGGCAATTATCAAGGGGTCCATCCTGTCATTTGGGCCCAGCATCTGGCAGTTATACTTCTGGCTTTCATGACGTCCCCTGGCAATGAGTTCCACAGGTTGACTGTGCATTGTATGAAGTACTTTACTTCCTTATGTTTTAAACCTGCTGCTTACTAATTTCATTGAGTGACCCCTGGTTCTTGTTATGTGAAGGGGTAAATAACTTTCTTATTCCCTCTCTCCACTCCATTCATGATTACATAGACCTCTATCATATTCCCCTCCCTTAGTCATCTCTTTTCTGAGATGAACAGTCCCAGTCTTTTAATCTCTCCTCATATGGAAGCTGCTCCAAACCTATAATCATTTTTGTTGCCCTTCTCTGTACCTTTTCCATTTCTAATGTATCTGATTTGAGATGGGGTGACCAGAACTGCATGCAGTATTCAAGGTGTGGGTATATCATGAATTTATAGAGAGGCATTATGATATTTACTGTTTTTATTACCCATCTCTTTCCTAATGGTTCCTACTAGGGCTGTCAATTAATCGCAGTTAACTCACATGATTAACTGAAAAAAATTAATTGTGATTAAAAAAATTAATGGCAATCGCCGTTTTAATTGAACTGTTAAACAATAGAATACCAATTGAAATTTATTAACTATTTTGGATGTTTTTCTACATTTTCAAATATATTAATTTCAGTTGCAACACAGAATACAAAATGTATAGTACTTAAATTATTTTTATTATAAATATTTGTACTGTAAAAATGATAAACAAAAGAAATAGTATTTTTCAATTCATCTCATAGGAGTACTGTAGTGCAATCTCTTTATCATGAAAGCGCAACTTACAAATGTAGATTTTTTTAACATAATTGCACTCAAAAACAAAACAAAGTAAAACTTTAGAGCCTACAAGTCCACTCAGTCCTACTTCTTGTTCAGCCAGTTGCTAAGAGAAACAAGTTTGTTTACATTTACAGGAGATAATGCTGCCTGCTTTTTATTTACAATGTCACTTGAAAGTGAGAACAGATGTTCACATGGCACTTTTGTAACCAGCATTGCAAGGTATTTGTGTGCCAGATATGGTAAACATTTGTATGCCCCTTCATGCTTTGGCCACCATTCCAAAGCACATGCTTCTGTGCTGATGACGCTCATTAAAAAAAATGTGTTAATTAAATTTGTGACTGAACTCCATGGGGGAAAATTGTATGTCTCCTGCTCTGTGTTTGACCTGTATTCTGCCATATATTTCATGTTATAGCAGTCTCAGAGGATGACCCAGCACATGTTCGTTTTAAGAACATTTTCACTGCAAAGTTGACAAAACGCAAAGAAGGTAGCAAGATTTCTAAAAATAGCTACAGCACTCAACCCAAGATTTAAGAATCTGAAGTGCCTTCCAAAATCTGATCGGGACAGGGTGTGTAACATGCTTTCAAAGTCTTAAAAGAGCAACATGCCAATGCAGAAACTACAGAACTCAAACCACCAAAAAATAAAATCAACCTGCTGCTGGCATCTGATTCAAATAATGAAAATGAACATGCGTTGGTCTGCACTGCTTTGGATTGTTATCAAGCAGAACCCATCATCAGCGTGGGTGCATGTCATCTGGAATGATGGTTGAAGCATGAAGGTACATATGAATCTTTAGCACGTCTGGCACGTATCTTGCAATACCAGCTACAACAGTGCCATGCAAATGCCTATTCTCACTTGCAGGTGACATTGTACATAAGAAGCAGGCAGCATTATCTCCTGCATATGTAAACAAACTTGTTTGTCTGGGCGATTGGCTGAACAGGAAGTAGGACTAAGTGGACTTATAGGCTCTAAAGTTTTACATTGTTTGTTTTGTTTTTAATGCATTTTTTGTACATAATTCTACATTTGTAAATTCAACTTTCATAGAAAGAGATTGCACTACAGTACTTAAGTGAATTTAAAAATACAATTTATTTTTACAGTGTAAATATTTATAATAAAAATAAAGTGAGCACTGTACACTTTGTATTCTGTTGAAATTGAAATCAATATATTTGAAAATGTGGAAAACACTCAAATATATATATATAGTATAGTATTCTATTATTATTTAACAGCACGATTAACTGCGATTAATTTTTTTAATCTCTTTTAATCCTACCATTGTTAGCTTTTTTGACTGCCGCAGTACATTGAATGGATGTTTTCAGCGAATTACCCACAATAACTCCAAGATCTTTCTTGAGTGGTAACAGCTAATTTAGACCCCATCATTTTATGTTTTAGTTGGGATTATGTTTTCCCATGTGCATTACTTTGCACTTATTAACCACCACATTTCATTTGCCATTTTGTTGCCCAGTCAGAGGCGGCTCCAGACCCCAGCACGCCAAGCGCACGCTTGGGGCGGCACGCCGCGGGGGGGGCACTCTGCCAGTCCCGGGAGGGCAGCAGGCGGCTCCGGTGGACCTCCCACAGGCGTGCCTGCGGAGGGTCTGCTGGTCCCGCGGCTCCAGTGGAGCATCCACAGGCACACCTGCGGGAGGTCCACCGGAGCTGCGGGACCAGCGGACCCTCCGCAGGCACGTCCACGGGTCCGGCGACCGACAGAGCGCCCCCCGTGGTGTGCCGCTGTGCTTGGGGCGGCGAAATGGCTAGAGCCACCCCTGTCCCCAGTCACCCAGTTTTGTGAGAATGCTTTTTAAACTCTTCACAGTCTGCTATGAATTTAACTGTCTGGAGTAATTTTGCATCATCTGCAAACTTTGCCACCTCATTGTTTACCCCTTTTTCAGATCATTTGAGTATGTTGAACAGACCAGGTTCCAGTACAGATCCCTGGGCAACACTACTATTTCCCTCTCTCCAATGTGAAAACTAACCATTCATTCCTACCCTTTGTTTCCTATTTCTTAACCAGTTACTGATCCAGGAGAGATCCTTCCCTCTTATCCCATGACTGCTTACTTTGCTTAAGCACCTTGGGTGAGGGACCTTGTCAAGAATTTTTGAAAGTCCAAGTACACTATATCCACTGGATCACTCTTGTCCACATGGTAGACCTCCTCAAAGAATTCTAATAGATTAGTGAGGCATGATTTCCATTTACAAAAGCCATTTTGACTCTTCCCCTAACAAATCATGTTCATCTATGTATCTGATAATTCAGTCCTTTACTATAGTTTCAGTCATTTTGCCTGGTACTGAAGCTAAGCTTACTGGCCTGTAATTGCAGTGATTTCCTCTGGAGTCTTTTTAAAAAATTGGTGTCACATTAGCTATCCTCCAGTCATCTGATACAGAAGCTGATTTAAGTGCTAGGTTACATATGGCAGTTAATAGTTCTGCAATTTCATATTTGAGTTCCTTAAGAACTCTTGGGTGAATCCCATTTGGTCCTGGTGACTTATTACTATTTAATGCAGTGTTTCTCAAATGCTGCCACCAGGGGTTTTTCTTGTGGCCACAGCCTACTGGGCAGAGATGAGGAGAGGTGGGGATGTCGCAAAGCATTGGCCCCTCCTCCAAGGCCATCAGTAGTGTTTGGGCCCTGCCCCCCTCTGAAGACACACAAGCTGGAGGAGCAGGCAGCCAGTGAGTTCCTCACCTTCCTGGGGGCAGTAGGGTCACCTTCAGCCCATGGTTGGTCGGGGGCAGGCTCCAGCTTTGGGGCTTTAGGCTCTGTTCCCTGGCCCTGAGGTAGTGGGCTTGGGCCCAGCTGCTTCCCCCATTGCCACTGGCCCCTGCTGCCTCAGTACCCACCTCCCCATGCAGGGCTTAATTTGTCCCCAGGTTTGCTGGGACTGAGTAAATCTGCTGTGAAAAGTTATATTTGTATGTTTGTTAATAGCACTTTTCACAACAGACTTACTTTCTAGCAACTCTTATATTAAAAAAAGGAAAAGGACAAGAATGCGCAAAGCACCTTATTTGTGTTTCTATTCTGTTTATGTTCAGTAAAGAATAGAGACAACTGTACATTATTTTTAATATGGAGTCTGAAAAACATCCTACATCAATAAATGACAAGGATTTGGAAATGTCTATGTGCATATTTCTTGTTTTTCCTAAAGTTAATTACTGGTAAATATTTTAGGAAAAATTGTGAGAGTGGTCCCGAGCAAGAGTTGGTGGCTGCACTCTGAGACCACCAAAAAATGTGTTGTCCCTGGTTTAATCTATTAATTTGTTCCAAACCCTCCTGTAATGACACCTCAATCTGGGACAGTTCCTCAGATTTGTCACTAAAAAGAATGGCTGAGGTGTGGGAATCTCCCTCACATCCTCCGTCGTGAAGATGGAGGCAAAGAACTCATTTTGCTTCTCCACGATGGCTTTGTCTTCCTTGACTGCTCCTTTTAGTACCTCGATTGTCCAGTGGCCTCACTGTTTGGCAGCCTTCCTGCTTCTGATATATATGCGTGTGTGTGTGCATGCGCTTTTTTGGCCTGCCTAATTCTGCTTGACTTGCCAGAGTTTATGCTCTGTTCTAGTTTCCTCAGAATTTAATGTCCACTTTTTAAAGGATGTCTTTTTGCCTCTAACTGCCTCTTTAATTCTGTTTAGCCATGGTGGAATTTTTTATTTATTTATTTTTTTGGTCCTCTACCTTTTTTTTATTTGGGGCATACATTTAATTTGAGCCTCTGTTATGGTGTTTCTAATAATGTTTCCATGCAGCTTGCAGGCATTTCTCTCTTGCGACTGGTCCCTTTAATTTGCTTAATTAGCTTCCTCATTTTTGGGTAGTTCCTCTTTCTGAAGTTAAATGCTACTGTGGTAGGTGTCTTGGTATTCCCCCCGCTCCCGATGTTAAATTTAATTATGTTATGGTTACTATTACAGAGCAGTTTAGCTATATTCACCTCTTGGACCAGGTCCTGTGCCCCACTAAGGACTAAATCAGGAATTGCCTATTTATGTAGAGTGCATCCGATTGCAGCCCCTCTTGTGGCTCCTCCAGAACCTGCTAATAAGGTTCTGACTGCATTTCTCCCTGCACCTACTGATGCACTCACACCTCATCCATGGCCCCACAAAGTTGTGAGACATCATCATCAACTCCTCCTGGTACTGGCCAAGATAGCAATCCATCACTCCAGGAGGAGGAAGCTGGATTGGGGGGAGGGGCATGCTCTGCGACTGTGGGGCCTATTTCCAGTCTGTTACCTGATCATGGTTCCAGCAGCATTCCTCTCGATGGTATCCACTGCTTCCTCAGATGCCTTTGAGGAGAAGTAGACACTGTCGGTGCGCGGTCCTACTCTGGATTCCTCATTATTCACTTTGATCCCACACCTGATCCTGTTTTTACTTTTGTTGTCTCCAGAAATCAATAGTACCCATGTCTCAGTGGTTCCGCCTCCTGAACTGAGGAGCTCCATCCCAAACCCTGCTTTGCCTCCAGCATTTATAATGGTGTTAAATATATAAAAAAATGTTTTTAATTTATAAGGGGGGGGGGTCGCACTCAGAGGCTTGCTATGTGAAAGGGCTCACCAGTACAAAACGTTGAGAATCACTGATCTAGAAGCTAGTTTCCACAACCAGGTCTGCAGAGATACTCACACACAACCCCCATCTACGTGTGCAGGTAGTCAGGGGCGGCTCTAGGCACCAGCGGGCCAAGCGGGATACCCTGGGGAGGGCGTCATTTGGCTCCGGTGGAGCTCCCGCGCGCCGGCGGCGGCCGGCACACCCGCCGAGCCGACAGACCTGCCTGCGCCCGCCTGCCGCCGGCGGCGTCCCCCGCCCCTGCTCGGCTGAGCTGCAGCGCCTGCAGCACTGCGGGCGCCGCGCCGCTCCGCGGTCCGCCCGGCGCGGCGGCCGGCGGGGGCCCGCTCCCCCCGCCCCCCCCGCGCCCCCCCCCCCGGAGGAGACGACCCGGGAGGGGGGGGCGGGCGCGGGCGGCGGGGCGGGGGCGCGCGGCGCGGGCGCTGCAGCCCCGCCCCCTAGCCGCCCCTGCAGGTAGTGGTGTCCCCCATGATATGCTGGAGGTTGGTCTTGGCTGATACCACGAGAGTCATAGACCTCCTGGACTTTGATCAGAAGGGTTCAGTGGACCCTTCTGTGCTTGGCCAGTGCATGGTGGGCTTGTCCTCCCCGTGTGTCTCCATAATGTCCTCCAAAGATGAGGGCAGCCTTGCCTCCTGCTTCTCTTTTCTTAAGCAGGCCCTGTTGGACGGAGCTCCCCATCCACCTCTCACCCTGGCCCTCCTGAAACTATCAACCCTGTGTCCCACAAGCCTCCCCAGCCACATAACCTTAGTCGGATGCACAATATCCAGTTGGTCCATCTTTGAACTGCATCCAGGAAATATCTGTATATATCATGCTTCACACCATCCACTCTCTTGCCCTCACATCCATTCCTGACACCAAGAGGCAGGACCTACTGCCACCCAAAGCGGACAAGGAACCCTGGTGGGGTCAGTCTGCACTCTACGCTGGTCCCATAGCCTGCCGGGGATACCCTTAGCAGGTCCTCCATGGAGCCATGAGCATGGGTGTGTACCCAGCACAGTTCATGAACTCCCCTGACACCTGTCCTTTATGCAGTGAGAGGGAGACCTTTGTGCACATCTACATGGGATGCATCAGATAGCAGCCCCTTTTCTGGTTCCTCTAGGAGGTCTTAGTGAAGTTCTGGCCACAATTCTCCCTGTATATCCTGATTTATGCATAAACCATCCATGATCCCACAAAATTGCAAGACTTTCTCATCAACCTCCTCCTGGTGCTGACCAAGTCAGCCATCCATCACTCCAGGAGGAGGAAGCTGGATGGATGGGTGCTCTGCAACTGTGGGGCCTATTTCTGTTCCCTTGTGAAGTCATGCCTCTGAGCAGAGTTCTTCTTGGCAGTGTCCAATGATTCCTTAGACACCTTTTGAGGAGCAGTGGGGAATGTTGGGGGTTTTCTGCTCTGTGTCCCCTTCTAGTTTCCAGATTTTTCCCCTTTGACCTTCACTCCTACCCCCCACTTTTTTTTTCATTTGTTGTTCATGGTATCCACTTGGGGCCTGGATTCAATGTCTCCTCCCCCTCAGTTGAGGGAGAGAGCCTTTAGTATTGGGCAGGCTTAAGCCCACCATCTCCAGGTAACCACAATGGGTATGCACCTTCCATGCATGTAGTCCAGCATGGAGTGTGCTGGCACATGTCTTCCTCCACGTTGTCCAATACGGCTATCAGCTCTTCTTTTCCACATGGGTAGGGCCTACCAAATTCACGGCCATGAAAAACGCATCACCAACTGTAAAATCTGGTCTTTTGTGTGCTTTTACTCTATACTATACAGATTTCAGGGGGGAGGCTAGTATTTCTCAAATTGGGGGTCCTGACCCAAAAGAGAGTTGCAGGGGATCGCAAGATAATTTTAGTGGGGTCACCCTTACTTCTGCGCTGCCTTCAGAGCTGGGCAACTGGAGAGCAGTGGCTATTGGCCAGGTGCCCAGCTCTGAAGGCAGCACCGCCAGCAGCAGTGCAGAAGTACGGGTGGCAGTACCATACCATGTCATCCTTACTTCTGTGCTGCCACTGGCAGCTGCTCTGCCTTCAGAGCTGGGCTCCCAGCCAGCAGCTACTGGTTGCCAGATGCCCAGCTCTGGAGGCAGCATCGCCATCAGCAGCAGTGCAGAAGTAAGGGTAGTAGTACCACAACTCCCCCTACAATAATCTCACGACCCCCCACAACTCCTTTTTGAGTCAGGACTTCTACAATTACAACACCGTGACATTTCAGATGTAAATAGCTGAAGTAATAAAATGACCAAAATGGACCATGAATTTGCTTGGGGAGATGTTTCATGTATAACACCCTGAGAGCTTTCTGAGCTGCTGGTCATTTATCAGGATGCCCTCAGGACCTGGAAGCTAGATCCTAGACCCCTGCCACCTGCCTAGAAGAGCCCCCAACTGGCTGAAGCCCCGAGCTTCCCTGCCCGGAGTCCTGGGCCAGCTGCAGCCTCCTCTCCCCAAAAGCGTGTGTCTCTTCTCCAGAAGAAGCTTTTGCTATGCCCCATGCAGGTTCCTGGGTGGTTGAAGAGGTGGTAGCACATACTGCCACCTCAGCTGCCCCAGAACCTGCATGGGGCATAATACATCAAAAACTCCCCCACCAAAACCCTGCAACTGGGGTCTGGTGGCCGTAGCAGCGTCTGGGAAGGCTGAGCCTCCCCTGGCCTATACCAGCTGCCCATGGTTGGTAGGCAACTGAGCCTGGAGGCAGCTGATTTCCTAACAGCCCCCCACTGAAGGACTTGGTTTTCAGTTGCTTATAACTTTGCCAAACTTTAGTTTTACATGCTGGGTATCTGCCTCAAGATGAATTGTTTTGGAAAGTTTCAACCAGAATAGTTCAGCCATTTCCAAGAATGAAGTTAAGGAAATAGATGGAGCCAGAGAATGGTTCTGGCTATTGTCACCACAATTGGAAGCCACTTGGACTCTGGCCAGAGGAAGTGGGTGGACTGCTTGGCCAGAGCATGGGTCTGCGCACCCTGCATGTTCTGTGCTCTAGGAAGTGAGGGCAGCCTTGCCTCCTGCTTCTCTCAAGTGGGCTCTATGAAGGGTGCTCCATGGCCCTCTGGAACTCATCATTGGGCCCCTCCCCATAAGCCTCCCCAACCCCCCCCCCCCCATGCCACATGAGCAGGTGGAACAACTTCCAGCCAATCTGCCTCCAAATCGTACCTAGGGAACATGTGTACATGCTCGTGCTTCACACCTTCCATTTCCTCACTCTCATGTCCCATGCGCCCTGGGGGCGGGGGGGCCTTTAGTTATGGAGGGGCATGTCCCTACTATGTCAAATACCCATACCTGTCGGCACCTGTGGAGGATGAGGAAGCCTGGTGGGCCAGTCTGTGCTCCACTCTAGTTCCACAGCCTGCCAGAGATATTAGTTGGCAGCTCCACGGAGCCAGGAGCACAGGCATGTGGGCGGAGATAGAACTGCTGGTTGCAGTGGAGCCCTTGGCTGTAGCAGAGGAACACATGTGGCATGCACCATGCCACACTATGTGCATGGAAGGCATGTACTATTTGAATTACTGGGGTCAGGGATGTGCCAAATGAACAAACAGCAGAAGGAATGGGGTCAAAGTTTGAAAGGGATACAATGGGGGATGTTGAGCAGAGAACCCTGACAGCACCCACTGTTCATAGAATATCAGGGTTGGAAGGGACCTCAGGAGGTCATCTAGTCCAACCCCTGCTCAAAGCAGGACCAATTCCCAACTAACTGTTCCTCAGTGGATGTAGCCTGGAGGAACCCTGCCCGGAGGCATTATCATAGGAGGGAATAGAAATAGTTGCAGAACACCCACTCATCCAGCTTCCTTCTCCTGGAATGGCAGATGGCCATCTTGACCAGCCCCGGGAAGAAGTTGATGAGGCAGTCTCACAGCTTTGTAGGGGCATGGATGGGGTTCTCATTGATCAGGAGGTGCAGGGAAAAGTACAGGCAGAATATCAGTGAGAGAGAACCTTACTGGGGCTGCAGCCTGATGCCCCCTACATAGATGTGTGCAAGGGTCTTCTTCTCTCTGCTAAAGGGACAGGTATCAGGGGAATTCATGAACTGCATCAGGTAACATGCCCATGCTTACAGCACCTGGAGGATTCACCAGCTAATGCCCATTGTGGGCCATGGAACCAGAGTTCTTTGCCGTCCTTTAGTGGCAACAGGTCCTGCCACTTGCTGTTGAGGTGGGACATGGGGATGAGGAAGTGGATGGTGTGAAGCATGAGCACAGATAGATGTTCTCTAGGTGCAGTTTGGAGGTGGCTTGGCTGGATGGCAAACAGCCAGCTCAGGTGGCATGTTGGGTGGGCAGCTGGAGAGGCTTGCAGGGCAAGGTCCCAATGGTGAATTCTGAAAGACGAAGGGTGCAGATAGGTGGGAAGCCTCCTGCCTCATGATCCAATCAAGTGAATCAGGAGGCAAGCTTGCCCCCACCTCCTGGAGCACATAACAGGGGACACGCAGGATGGACAACCTCATGTGTTGGCCAAGCATCATGGGGTTCACCTGGTCCCTCTGGCCATAGTCTAGAAGGTTTCAAATTCTGGCGGCACCAGCCAGGACCATCCTCCAGTGCACCGGGGAGACTCCATCACCTGCACACAGAGATGGCAGTTGTGTAGCAGCGGTTCCATTAGGAGGTCTTCCCCCTTGGTGGCCAATATGGACCTAGTCATAGGATCTAGTGGCAGGGGTGTCACAGGATTAGGCCATTTCCTCTGGCCGAGGAGGGAGTGTCTCGGGCCTTTGGTTGGCACAGGGCTCCTCTGGCCGAGGGGGGGGGGAAATGTCTTGGGGCTCTTCTGGCCGAGGTGGGGGAGGGGGGCAGAAAGGGCAGAGCTGGGGCTGGCCACCCCAAAGGGGAGCTCCACCTGCCACCCATGCTAGCAACCCAACAAGCTTGGCTGGGCCCAATGAACCCTCAACAAACAACTGTGGTTCTTGATTCATCAAAAAAGCCATCAGATTCCCATGTAAACCCTGAAGCAACAGCAGTACAGTGGCTGATCAATGTATTCCACACCCACAGCTACCCCAGACCTGCTTCCTGTTCAGCCCCTGCTCCACCCTTCTGCTCTGCTCCAAGCCCTAGTTGGTGACTACCTCTGAACTCCTGATTCCTAACTCCTGGCTCTGACCACTGGCTTGTCTCCTGACCACAACTGCTCTTTGGTTCTGTTCTGGTTCCTTTCTCCAACCATTGGCTAGTTTTCTGATCATGCCTCTAGGTCTGCCCTCTGATTCTGCTCCGACCACTAGGCAAGACTGCTGCTCCAACCACTAGGTCGCACTGCCTACATCTCAGTGTGGGACAGGGAAGGTCAGACAACCTTAACAGGCAGTACTACCAGCTCTGCCTGTCGTAATAGTTTTCATGGAAAGCATTTGAAAAGGTCCTAGCACAGTCTGAAACTTATCTTCTGTCCAGAAAAAAATAAACAATTGAAAGATTCCTCTTTCACTCAACCCTGCAAAAGGTACAAGAAAGTACCAATGAGCATGTTACAGATTTGAAGCTCAAGAGACATTCTTGCAATTTTGGCCTGGAAGAGATACCCAGATTATAGAGGGGCTGGTGGTGGGCTGCAGAGCTGAGAAGGGACATGAGCGTTTTTGCACAGAGACTTTCAAAAAGTCATAATAATCTGCAAAGCAGCAGGACAGGCAAAATCACAAGGGCAGGTGTCAAGTGAAACAGCGAGTCAATAAACCATAGATGAGGGCTCACACACAGTGCAATATAAGGGATGGGAGTGAGAATGCAAGAAAGAGCACTAAACCCTTGTAACAAACAGTCCAGGTGACAATGTGGGAGATGTGGAAGTGAACATTGTCCAGCATTAAGGAAAAGGTGCTGAGTTGCCACAAATACAACCATTTTGCTAGGCAATGCAGCCAAGGCATCCAGTGATACTCCCAGTGATGATTCTCTACACCAGGGGTGACCAACCTGAGCCTGGGAAGGAGACAGAATTTACCAATGTACATTGCCAAAGAGCCACAGTAATACGTCAGCAGCCCCCACATCAGCTGCCCCCGCCCCCCACTCCCAGGGCCTCCCACCCACTGGCAGCCCTGCCGATCAGCACCTCACCCTCCCTCCCCACACCTGCTGTTTCATGGTGTGCAGGAGGCTCTGGGGCGGAGGCGTGAGGGAGGAGCGAGGGCACAGCAGGTCAGGGGAGGAGGTGGAGTGGGGGCAGGGCCTGTGGCAGAGCCAGGAGTTGAGCAGTGAGCACCTCCCGGCACATTGGAAAGTTGGCGCCTGTAGCTCCAGCCCCGGAGTCGGTACCTATACAAGGAGCCACATATTAACTTCTGAAGAGCCGCATGTGGCTCGGGAGCCACAGGTTGGCCACCCCTGCCCTACACTAACAGTCACAGGTGCTGGTAAACGGGGAGGCGCACACCACTGCCAACTAAACAGAACTGGAAGAGTGGCTGCCCAAAGTCCAGTGAGCTAAGTGCCACTGAATCCACAAATGAGACCAAGTGAAAGTCTGAATTTCAACCTAAAGGAGATGCACAGAATTCGGAAGCAGCTTTTTGGCATGAAGCCTTTTCCAAGAGATACACTTCTCCCCTTCTCACCCAGGGAGACAAAAAGGAGCAGCAAGAACAGGAGCAACATCCTGAATGCAGTCCCACTGCTCCGGAGGCACCTAGACCCAGAGGAACTAGAACTCCTCCACCAGACAGCTAGGAACAGGTTCGAGCTTTGCAGAAGTTGCTTCCAGAAGAACAATAATGACCAGTAAAGAATTCTCCAAAGCAGTCAGAACAGAGAGCCAGACTTGCAGCAAACATCTTTGACCACACATGGCCCGGCCTACAGTGAAATACAGTTCCAGAAAGAATGATCTTAGGTATGACTTTCTTGGGAAAATTCATAGAAAATCTGTCTGCTAAAACTAAAGATATGAAATAACTGCTCCAGGGTTGGAATGGAAAAGGGCAAGAACACAGCCACACTGCAAATTTGACATTTCCTGCCCTACAAAAATGTCTCCAGAGACCACAAAAGATGGACTAGACACAGCACTACTTCAAAGGGAAGGTTGTGATGGGAGACCTGTAGCTCACCCATCCAGAGCTTCACAAACATTTTAATTTTGGAGAAGGGGAGGAAGTGTAGAGCAGCTGTCATGCAATGATGTTGGGTGAGACCAAAGATCCTCCTCCATTTTAGAAGATGGGGCTCTTGATTGCAAGGGGCAGATCAGAGAGAGGTAGGCTGCATCTTCTGGTTTCTGTGTTATGGAATGTTTGAATAAAAATAATATAATTGTTAAATCCACACTCTCATTGATGTGATACAAAGATAACATAGGGGAGGTGGTGGGCTGCAGATTGGCAGAGGGATTGGGGCAATCCAAGGGACACTAGAGGGGTGAGGCAGGTTATGAGATAGCAAAAGCAGTGGGGCAGGCTAGGGGAAGAGAAAGCAGTTGGGCAGGTCACATGATAGCATAGGCCCAGCTCCTGAAAGTTCTGTCTCCTACACTCAATTCCCCAGTCCCAAAGGCTGTCTTGGGGATCACAGTTGAGAAGGAGAGTCAGTCTCCCAGGTAGGAAGGGCCAGCCCCATGGAGGAGTTTGAAACCCAGGAGAGAGTCCCTTAACCAGACAGTGCATTCATAAGAACCCAGGAATTGTCAGACCATGACTCCATCTAGCTCAATATTGTCTCCCCCACAGTTGCTTCAGAGGAAGGGGTATGAAAACCCAGAAATGGACAATTATAGAATAAATTGCCCATAGGGTAAACTTCCTCTTAATCTCCTGCATTAGGCAGTGTTTTATGCCTTGAATTAGAAGCATCACAACACATGACTGAACAGTTTTCCTACCCCTAACCCTGCATAAACTCGTGTGTGTTGCAAGTAATCCCTCAAGGTAAAAAGGGGTCGAGAGGGACAGCATCAAGGGATCCAATGCAGTGTATAAGAATGGACCACAATATCTGGGAGCCCTCTCCAGCAATCCCTCGCCCCAAAATACTATTAATCAAATCAGAAACAAAGTAACAGCAATGTTGGTTCTGTGGGGAGCCTTTCTCTGGCACCCTATGTACATTTTGTTATTCTCCATAGTAGTTCAGCCCCCTTTCCCTGTCACTGTCAGAGACAGGGACTTTAGTGCTGAAATCTTTGGTCATTTTGACCTAGGAGAAGAGGCCTGCCTTGACAGAGGGCAGCATGGTCAAGATAACAATGGACTAGTAGTCAAGACACCCATTTCTGCCACTGATCGGCTGTGAGACCGGACAAGTCCCTTCCCCTCTCTGGGCCTGCTTCCCCCTCACCCTTTGTCTGTCTGGGCTATTTAGATTGTAAGCTCTTTGGGCCAGAGTCACTGCACATTTGTATAGTGCCTATCTCAGTCTTGACTGGGATCTTTAGACACTACTGTGACACCAATGAGTATGAAGAATAATTTTCCCCAGAGGTGTGGACTCTGGGTATCAGTCTCCCCTGCCCAGGAATCCTGGCCTGGAACTGTCTTCAGTTCTTATGAGAAGGTGCCTAGATGAATGGGCACCAGCCTCTTTCAACAGTTGGCTCCTGCAGCAACATTGGTTGGAACTGAGGAGACTCTGGCATTGCTGTTCTCCCCAGGCAGATGGCCATTAATCTGACTCTACTTCCTACAGCACCTACCTCCACAGAAGTCAAAAGTTCAAAGTTCTTCCAAGCCCAACAGCTCATCGGGCTGATGTGGTAAAGGCATGTCGGTTTCGTTGCCAGCAGTACACAAGGGAGGGATATGGCCAGCATCACATCTGACCGCCTTTGACTGCCTCAGCCAGATGGGTTAGGCACTCATTTTACAGCTGGGTGAATGAGAGGTGGCCTTTCAGTGCAGTGGCTGAGTGGTTAAGGTGCTCAACTGCAGAGAAGGAAGCCCTAGAAAATCACAGAAATCACACAAATTGCTAGCAACAGACCAAACTCTACCAACTAAGGGTCACCTGGCAACATGCCAGGAACCTGAGGGCAGCAACTAACTGGCAAAATTCACTTCCCCTTAGAGATAATATGGGGCTCCCATCAGAAGCACACAGGACTCTTGCCTCTCCCCATCCTCATCCAGCTACTCTCTGGAGCAAGTCAGTCTCTGCCTGCCCCCTCCCCACAGTTCCCCTTTGGTGGATGCCTCCCCCACTTCCTCTGTGGAATAGGAAATGGGCTTCTCTTTGCAGCTCCTTTGGTCCTTTACCACCATGCAGCTGAATACCCAGGGGCGGCTCCAGGCCCCAGCACGCCAAGTGCATGCTTGGGGCGGCATGCCGCGGGGGGCGCTCTGCCGGTCGCCAGGAGGGCGGCAGGAAGGCAGCCTTTGGCTGCATGCCTGCGGAGGGTCCGCCGGTCCCGCGGCTTTGGTGGAGCCGCGGGACCAGCGGACCCTCCGCAGGCACGCCTGCGGGAGGTCCACCAGAGCCACGGGACCGGCGACCAGCAGAGCGCCCCCAGCAGCATGCCGCCGTGCTTGGGGCGGCGAAATGTCTAGAGCCGCCCCTGTGAATTCCCCTCTTGGGTAGAGACATTAGTTACTACCCAGGCTACAGGGGCACTTCAATGAAACAGCCCCTTACCTCACCCCAGGCTGTATGACGCAGATCAGTGAAGACAACAGATGTTGTCATTCTGGAGAAAAAACAGTCGAGGGGCAGAGAACTCTGCAAAAGGGGATGTTACAGACAGGAGCAGACTTTCCAGAGCAGAGGAAGGACCTGAAGCCCTAGGATGTAGGGGACTGGGCATCACAGGGCTGGAAGGGATGGGGTGCTGCACAGATACAGATGGAGCCTACAGCTGCCAGGACAAAGGAGATGGGGCACTCGGGGGGAGAGCATGTCAGGGCCTGGCACAGAGAGACTTATGGCCTCAGAGCAGAGGGGATGGGACACTGGTGTAGCACTTAGGGCCACAGAGAAGAGTAAGAAGTGGGAGAGGTGCCCAGAGAAAGGTCCACAGCCAGAGTGGAGGGGAAGGGCCCATGGCTTTGGGACAGAGGATTGGTGTAGCACCACGGCTCCACAGCAGAGCGCAGATGGCTATGAACCCAGTGGCTCATAGCTCCCAGGTGGAGTGGATCTGTGCAAGGTAGGGGAGTATCATGTCACCACAGCAGGGGAGACAGGGCACAAGGAGTGGGGCTCAGGGTCCTGGGCCAGAGGGCTCTATAGTAGAGGATCACAGCTGATGGGGAAGGGACAATAGCCCTGCTGTGGAGCAGATGAGGTGCCAAGGACCCACAGCTGCTGGGGTGAAGTAGATTGGGTTTGAGGAGGGACTCATGGCCCTAAGGCAGAGGGGACAGAACATGGGGGGAGGGGGAAAGGGCACATGGCCCCAGGGTGTAGGGAATATGTACTAGGGGTGCAGCTCCTAGCACCAGGGTAAAGGCAGAAGAGACAAGGGAGGGTTCCAGTCCAGGTCAGAAAAGGGGACAGAGTGTGGGGAGAAATGAAGGGACATGGCCCTATGGCGCTGGAGGGGAAAAGAGCCCAGCCAGGAGGGGCAGTGTACTCGGAGCAACATGGGGAAGAGATGGTTCCAGAGCAGAAAGAGGACAAGAGGTTGGGGGAGCTGGGCAGAAGGGACAGTGTACTGAATGGGGAGGGGGGGGGGTTGAAAGGGCCCAGGGCCCAGCTCATTGGGGAGAAGGGACAGGTCTCTGATGGAAGTAGGTGGGGGAGGTAGCTCAGAGCACAAGAAACAGGGCACAGGGCACTGTGAGAGGGAGGAAGGGGGTAGGGCAGTAGGGGGAAGGGAAGAGGAGACAGAGTGCTAGAGGGACAGAGAAGGCATAGGGCACTGGAGGAGTGTGAAGGCCAGGGCAGAGGGGACAGGTACTACGAGAAGGGCGGAAGGCAACAGGGCCCTGCAGGGAGTGGGGGTGGCAGAGGGGACATGGCCCTGTGGTGGGGAGGACAGCAGAGGGAACAAGGTTGTACAGGACAGAGCCCTAGTGTGGGGGGAACAGAGCCCTGTAGTGGGGGGGGGGCAGAGCCCTGCAGTGGGGGGAAGAGGGCTGTGCAGTGCAGGGGCAAGGCAGGGGGGACAACAATGAGAGACCATGGAGGGGACAGGTCCTGTGATGGTGGAGGGTGGCAGAGGGGACAGGGCTGTGCAGTGCAGGGGCAGAGCCCTGGAGAGAGGGGACAGAACTGTGTGGTGGGCGGTGGAGGGAGAGGGGACAGGTCCTGCAGTGGTGGGGGGGCAGAGGGGACAGGGCTGTGCAGTGCAGGGGCAGAGCCCTGTGCTGGTGGCAGAGCCCTATGGTGGCGGTGGGGGGCAGAGGGGACAGGGCTATGCAGTGGGGGGAGCAGAGCCCTGGAGAGGGAGGACAGAGGGGACAGGGCTCTGTGATGGTGGACAGATCCTGCAGTGGCGGTGGGGGCAGAGGAGACAGGGCTGAGCAGTGGGGGGAGCAGAACCCTGGAGTGGGGGGACAGAAGGGACAGGGCTGTTTGGTGGGGAGGGGCACAGAAGGGAACAGGTACTGCAGTGGTGGTGGTGGTGGGCAAAGGGGACAGGGCTGTGCAGTGCAGGGGAACAGAGCCCGGGAGTGGGGGGACAGAAGGGACAGGGCTGTACGGTGATGGTGGGGGGAAGACAGGGCCCTGTGGTGCAGCGACTGAACCCTGGGGCAGGGGGGCCCGAGGGGACAGGACTGAGCAGTGGGGAGAGCAGAGCCCTGGGGTGGGGGGCAGAGGGAACAGGGCTGTGCAGTGCACGGGCAGAGCCTGAGGGGTGGGGGTGGGGTCAGAGGGGACAGGGCAGTGCGATGCAGGGGCAGAGCCGGGGGGTGGGGCAGAGGGGACAGGGCCCTGCGCTGGTGGAGGGCAGAGAGAACGGGGCTGTGTGGTACAGGGGCAGAACCCGGGGTGTGGGGGAGGGGGCAGGGGCGGCTCCAGCCATTTTGCCGCCCCAAGCACGGCGGCACGCCGTGGGGGGCACTCTGCCAGTCGCTGGTCCCGCGGCTCCGATGGACCGCCCGCAGACGTGCCAGCGGGTGCGCCACCGGCGCTGGGGCACCAGCAGACCCTCCGCAGGCACGCCTGCAGGCGGGCCCCCGGCGCCGCCTGCCGCCCCCCCCCCCGGCGACCGGCAGAGCGCCCCCCGCGGCATGCCGCCCCAAGCACGCGCTTGGCGTGCTGGGGCCTGGAGCCGCCCCTGGGGGGGGGGGGGGGGCGTGGGGACCGGGCTGTGCAGTGAAGGGGCAGAGCTCGGTGGTAGAGGGGGCAGGGCCCTGAACCGGGGGGAGGGGGGATAAGGCTATGCAGGGGTATGGGGCAGAGCCTGAGGGTGGGGTGGGAGACAGAAGTAGCAGGGCCCTGCACAGATGTGGGGGCAGAGAGGACAAGGCTGTGCTGGGGGACCGCAGAGCCCTCGTGGGGGGGGGGGAGCAGAGGGCCAAGGCCCTGCGGTGGGGCAGAGGAAACAGGGCTGTGCGGAGCAAAGCCCTTGGTGCGGGGGACAGGGCCCGGCGGGGGACCGGGGGCGAGATCCCCACTTCCCCGGTGGAGGGCGGCGGCGCGGGAGGGCGCTGGCGTGGCGCGGGGGCCGGGCTGCCCAGGGTGCTGAGGAGGGCCGGGCGTTGCCCTCGGCTCGGCCTGCGAGCTCGGTGCCCCGGAGCGGGGGCGCGGCGGCGGCGGCTGCTGAGGAACTTGTGCTCCGCAGCCAGGCTGCGCCGGGCCGAGTGCGGTGGGTCAGGCGGTGCCGGCCGGTTCGCTGCACGGCGGGGCGGGTGGGTCGGTGTCGCGTCTCCCCAGGCAAGTGAGCCGCCCACACGCCGCTACCCCTTCCCCGGGCGGGGCGCTCGGGTCAAGCCCGGCCGGCGGGGGGCGCCTGGCCGCGCATCCCCGCCACACAGGCGAGGCGGCGGGCTGCCCGAGGGGCCGGAGAGTTCTCCTGCGTGCCCGGGCCGGAGGGACCGTGCCTGCCCTCCCGGGGCGCGGGATCCGGCTGGGGGCGCCTGGCTCCGGGCAGCGCAGGGAGAAGTTCCTGTCAGCCCAGCCGGCCCTGGCCCCGCGAGCGTCGTCCCCGTGGCTGTGGCCCCCGCCAGCACCCGTCCAGTTTAGCCCGCTTCGCCGGGTAGAGCCCGCTCCCTGGGCGTGGGGCGCCTACCCACCCTCCTCGGGTGTGGAGCGCGGTTCCCCACCCCGGGTGTGGAGCCCCCCGACCGAGACCCGGCTTTGGAGCTCGGCCCCCCTCCCCGGGGTGCAGCGCTCAGAGGCCCAGCCCCTCCCCGGGCGTGGAGCCCCCTCCCCCGACTGCGCGGCGCTGCGCTGCTGGGTGCGGAGCCCCCTCCCACTCGCTCCCTCTCCGGACTCGGCTGGCTCTGCACACCCGACCCCCCCCCCAGCCGTGCGGGCAGGGCTAGGCGCGGCGCACCCTGGGAGTTGTAGTCCCCAGGGCTTGGCCCAGCTCGAGTGGGCGCGGGGGCGGCGGGCGGCTGGACTACACTTCCCGTCAGGCCCCGCGGCGGCTGCCTCTCGCCCTCACACTCCGGCTGCCGCTGCCAGTGTCTCCGCCGCCGAACCCTCGCTCGCAGCGCCCAGTGTCCGACCCGCCGCCTCGGGCAGGGGCCCGGCTCGGCCCGCAGCGCCGCTGGCCGCCCAGCTCGGGAACAGGTGCGTGCCCCTCCCGTCCCCACCGCCCCGCTCCGGACACCCGGCCCCCGCTGCCCGGGCACCCCGGGCCCGTTCGCCCCGCACCCACCACCGGGGAGCCGGACCGAGCGAGCGGCCGAGCAGGCGGCCCGACCCATCGCCTCCGGCTGGGTCTCCATGGAGACCGGCCCCGGGACCCCCTCCGGGCAGCGGGCGCTGCTGGGGGCTTGGGCTGGGAGGGAGGGGGAGCAGCGTCCGGAGTGGGACGGGGAGGAGGGCAGCGAATCCCGGAGCGGGGGAGGGTGGGGACGGGGATCGCGGAGGCTGTGACAGCGGAGGCGCTGCGAGCTTGGACCCGGCGTAGCTGGGCACCGAGGGATCCCGGCGGGGAGCTGCTGCTGCCTCCTCTGCACGTACCTGGGACGGGTTCCGCGTCCCGCGTGTAGCCGCCGCTCCTTCCTCGCTTCGCGCCCCATCACCTGCCGCTCCCAGATCTAGCCGGAGGACGGACCCCCAGCTCCCGGAGTGCATCCCCTCGACCTGAGGGGCCCCTTCTTGGGGCGCGGGGGGGATAGGAATCTTCCGTGCTTTGATCCCGACTCTTCCGTGCATGTGCACGTTGTTCTACGGGCTACACAGCTGAGACCCGGACTTGGCCCCTCGCTCCTTAGACAACGGGACTGGATGGCGTGGCTCCTGGAGTTTCGCAGCATGGCCCCAGCGACCTAATCTCTTGCATAGGGGGTGCCCAGCAGAGACTCGAGGTCCTAGCCTGTAGTGCTTCATCTTGCTCCCCAGTGGATTCTGTAATCTCTCTAGGCTGGCAGAACCTCACTACTAAATATAAGAGACTAGTCAGCTCCATATTTTGCCAATTAGATCCTCGGAGTCCTGGCATGTTGCTCTGGTGGCCCTTGGTTGGCAGAGTTTGGTCTCCTGCCAGCAATTTATGTTTTTTTGTTTTTTGTTTTGTTTTTTTTAGGGCTTCCTTCTGTGGAGGTTGGTGCTGTAGGAAGTAAAGTCAGATTAGTGGCCATCTACGTGGGGAGAAAAGCAGTGCCCAGGTATCATCAGTTCTCCTCAACCTAGCTGCAGGAGCCAACTGTTGAAAGAGGACAGTACCCATTCATCTAGGAGCCTTCATCTCAGAATTGAGGACTGTTCTGGGCAAGACCCCAAAGAGAGGCCTGGGCAAGGGAGAGTGACATTAAGTGCCTTTATTTATTGGTATTACAGTAGTGTCTAAAGAGCCTAATCAGGATTGTGCTAGGCACTGTACAAATGTATAGTAAGACCTTTCTGCATTGGAGTTCTTTAGGTGACATCTCTTATAGCAGTTCCTCAATCTAAATAAGCTATACTTGTAAAACTTCTTGCCAGTATAACTATCTACAACTGGAGCTTTTGCTGGCATAGATACATTGGTTAGGGATGTGATTCCCCCTGCCCCACACACTACCAGCCAACATATCTATGCCAATAAAACTCTTACGTGTAGTCCAGGCCTCAGAGACAGTTTCTGCCCCAAAGAGCCTGCAATCTAAGTAGACTAGACAGACAAAAGGTAAGGGGGAAGCAGGCAGAGAGAGGGAAAGGGATTTGCCGAAAGTCACACAGCAGGTCAGGGGCAGGATTAGGAACAGAACTCAGTGCCCTAGTCCATGCTGGCACTCAACATTACTTTCACTTTGCTCCTGGTGTGATTAATAATGTTTTGGAGTGAGGAATTTCTGGAGAGGGCTCCCAGATGTTATGGCCCATTCTTGTACACTACATTCAAGATGAGTATCGAGACATAACCAAATTCAGCAGAAGAGCTGCCTTTTGTACAGTTAGGCTTATTGGGGAGGACACTGATTCCTTTAATTTAACTTTGATTTTTATGGTGGATTTGAGAGAGCACCAGGATAGACTCTTATGGGGTCGTACCAAGATATGAAGTGTTGGGATAGTCTTTTGGTTCTGATTTTGCAAGGGCATCTATACTTGTGGCTCTGCGTCCATGGGAGGTGAGGGAGGTGTCCCGTTAAAGTCAATGGGATCTGCATGGATGAAAGGATTTGCCCATGCGAATCCCTCTGCAGGTTTGAGGCCTTAGGCTATATCTACATTTGCTTTTTTGCCCTAATATTTCCCACTATTGCTGCCATCAGTATAGATCCTTTGCCAGTACTTTTACCAACATGTCAGCTATCTCTGCAAAGAGCAGCTATGAGAAATTTTAGAAAACTGAATCTAGTGTAAACGAAGTCTTAAAGGAATAAATTAATGGAGGACTTTGAGAGGGTAGGACTGAACTGGGGGTGGGGGAGCATGCTTTGGGATAGTATCATATGTCATGGGCAGGGAAAACTAAAAAGATTGTAAGATTGTGTGCAATGTGTGGTTTTCTTCCGATGTCAGAGATTTTGCAAAGATTTTACACCTTTTGGTGGCTTTTTGGCACCCCCCCATCCCTTCCCCCCCCCTTTTTTTTTTTTAAAACCACCTTAAGAATCTGCTGTGATAGCCTTCCACAGGGACAGGCTTTTTTGTTAGGCTGCAGTCAGTGACTTAGGTACTAGCTGTACCTTTAGCCAGTAGGGAAGATGTACTTTTTAGAAATTGCTAAATTTTCAGGAAACTTTCCTCGTTCAAATAGGGCTGTATTTTTATTTTTTTTAATTGAACGTTTGTTTATTATGCTGGTCATTGCAATGACTTAAATCAGAGTTAGTGTGTTTTTAAACTGGCACAGGCAGATACATGCACACAAGCTCAGCACAGCTGTAGCCAGTGGTCATACTAGGCAACAGAATGGAAGACCCAAGTTTAGATCCAGATTATCATCTGCTCTGCAGGCCAAATGCAACATGCATGTTACTACTGAAGACTATGGTAGATGTAGCCTGGCTTATCCGGGACTGAATTTGGCTGTAGATTGGTATGACTTTTTATCACTCTACAGTTTCCAAACTGTTTAAGGTAAGTAACATGATATGATGTATCAGAGGGATAGCCGTTTTAGTCTGGATCTGTAAAAGCAGCAGAGAGTCCTGTGGCACCTTATAGACTAACAGACGTATAGGAGCATGAGCTTTCGTGGGTGAATAACCACTTCGTCGGATGCATATCTGCTTTTAACATGATATGGTTTGCATTCAATATTACATTTTTTAAAACTTTTTTCCAGTTGGATTCAAGACCCATGTATGCAGGGCCAGCTTTAGGAAGTGCAGGGCCCAATTTGGATACCTGGCAGCGGTCCGGGTCTTCGGCGGCACTTTGGCAGCAGGTCCTTCAATCGCGCCGGGTCTTCTGCGGCATTGAAGGACCCGCTGGACCCGCCACTGAAGTGCCGCCGAAGACCCGGACTACCGCCGGGTGAGTAAAAATTAAAGTTAGGCGCTCTTCTTTAGGATGCGGGGCCCTCTTAGGCGCGGGCGCGGGGCCCTCTTAGGCGTGGGGCCCGATTCGGGAGAATCGTCCTAAAGCCAGCCCTGCATGTATGACCCCTGCAAGGGGTTTTTATAGTTCTATTGCAAACAGTTTAGTTTAAATGGTTTGTATGAAATGTGGGTGGAGCTGAAGCCTTGTGTTAGGACATTTCTGGAAGCTCTTTGGATTTGTGCTTATTTTGGACTTCAAAGCACTGTCACCTCAAAGATCACATATGGTAAACAAAATTCTTTGCCTCTGTTACTAATGGTATCAAAGATAGTTAAACTGAAATTTTAAAAAAGTAAATGTGATTATTACTGTTGACACAATTAGTTTCCTTTTGACATTTCTCTAAGCTTCGCTAAAAATTAGTGAAGTTTGTTTCTTTTTTTTTTTTAACAGTCATGTCCAGTCACGTTCTCAGGAGAAGCATCTGGGTTGCATCCTATATAGATGATCATTGATTTGTTCAAAACAGTGGTTTCCACTGGAATTTAAAAATATAATAGAAATATCATATTGGGCTTAGGCTTTGAACCCCCCTTTTAATGTATTCCACATTTTGATCATAGATTTTATTTGCAATATCCAGTCCCGGCTATCATGTGTTTCCAGGGTCAAAGTGCAACCCTTTGTGGCATTCCACAGTGCCCCCTGGCCAAATGAGTCGTAGAACACCTTAAAAAGAAAAAAGTATCCATGTGCTCATCCTCAGTAGTTCTTGCTACAGGCTGGGAAATCAAAAAGAAAAATTTCAAGGTTGATGGTTCCCAGTCTCCTTCCAGTCAAGGCAGACTTCTGGGGTGCCCCACTTTAGAGAAAGCAGTGGCTGAGAGCCCATCACAGGGGGAAAAGGAGGGACAGCAGGCAGACAGGGTTTACAGTGTTCTTCAAGTACCTGAACTCCAGCTGAGTGTGTTTCTCAGTCTGCTCTGTTAAATAATGTCCATTGAAATGGTCCAAGTTAAGCACTGAAGTGAACATCATTGCCCTGCACTTTGCTAACACTGGGAATTTGCACCAGTCACAACCTCTGGTATAGATGCCTAGTGCAGACGAGCAGAACCATTACTGGCACTGGTGGAGCTTACCCTTACTTAACCAGGATGTGCTGTAATGGTGCAAATCTTGCCTCCCAGGGGCTTTGCCTGTCTGCCCTAGGCATGGCACTAGTGCACCTGTACCACTGGCTGGCCACTGGGCAAATCTCCAGTAGAGAGAATTTTTTGTTACCCTGAGAACTTTAGTGTGGCTCCCCTGGTGATAGCAATGGTGGGAAAGCTAGTGTAGACTGTCTGTCAGTGTTTTTACTACCCTGCTGTCTGGTACTTCCTCTGAGCAAGGCTTGGATGAAACAGTGGTAAACTGTTGGCAGCTGCTTTACACTAGTGTTCAGATTGGTGCAATAGCAGTGGTCAGAGAATTTCCTAAAATTCTCAGACCTTGTTGATACATGGACATGTGTATACCAGTATAAGTAGAACCAGTAAAGTGAGTAAAAACTATACTAGTATAATTAAAGCAGTACAGATCCCTAATGTGAGTGCTTATACTGGCATATCTTATTTCCATAAGGGAATAGGAATATGCTATACTAGTAGAAGGCAACTTTATACTGGTATAATTGCATCCACAGTAGGGGACTGTACCAACATAACTGCTTTGGTAGAAAATCATGCCCCCAACCAACATAGTTAAATTGGTACAAAAACTGTATGTGGACCAGACCTTAGTGCAGATGCGTCCTCTGCTAGGAAGAAGGGAGAGTGCACTCAGGGCTTGTTTTCACTATTAAAAAAAAAAAGTGTTCTTAACTCAAGTTGGCTGACTTGAGTTACAATCCTAATGAAGACAAGGCAGTTAGTTTAACATGAGTTAACAGGTTGAGTTAAACCCTCGGCCCCTGTACAGTCATAAATTTGATCTGATAACTCATGTTAAAAATACAACTGCCTGGTCTTCTCTAGGGTATAAACCCGAGTTAGAGTATGTCTACAGAGTTATTCCAGAATAGCTCAGTAGTGTCTAAGGAAGTGGTGGCGCAGCCCTGTGTTTCTCAGATAGAATTATCTCTGCACCTGGCACCTTCTGCTGAGGGTTCTCTGATTCTTTTGTTGCTTCCTCTGGAATTGGGGTTTGAAACCACCTGAGTCAGGTGTTTTATTTTGTCTCTACATTTGAATGCCTTGATCCCTTCTCTTGGTTGGGATTCTAATTTCCCTCCCTATTTCTTCTTCATTCCCTGGGAAATGTCTGCCTTTGACATGTGTCTTGCATCCTCCTCGAATAACAGAAATCAAGAATTCATTTAACAATGTCAGTTCTGTCATTACATGTTCGTAACTTTCTCCTAGAGGCCCTGCAGATTCCATCATTGACCTCTTCTTCCTCATGCACTCAAAATGTGCTGTTTGTTGTAACTGCTTGTGAAATCTTGCTATCAACCTTCTCTCTTGGCATCTTTAATTTCAAGCCACCATGGTTCTGCCCCATCAGTGCTTTCCTGGAGGTTCTCTTCCCAAATTTCCATTCTGTTTAGCACAGTGGTACATGTCTCTCCCTGCTCCCACACAAGAGTCTCTTGGAGCGCTCCTAAAATATCTATGCTACCATTGTACCCTCACTGTCATACGCTTTCCCTTTCCCTTCTTTCAGTTCAGCCCAGGATGGTGAAATCCCCGCAGATTGTTTGTTCCCCTATTTCCTTGGGTTCTTGCATTTCTCTCCAACCATTGCAAGACTCCGCCTCTTCCCACCCCAAGTGACCTTTCCTTCTTTCTGGATACAACCCAGTTTTTGGGGGTCTTGCACTCAGCCCAGGTACCCATTTCATTGCTTAGTATTTCTTCCCTTTCCAGGTGTGTTTATTTTGGCTGCTGCTTCCTCTCATTTCCTGACTTCTGGGTAGCGTCTCCTCTCTGCAGTCTCTGCCTGCTCATCTAAGCTCTTTCCCTCATCTGTGGCTCACTCTGTTCCCTCAGCCAATATACTGGTATTTCTCTGGTTCCTCCTGCTTCTATGGCCCTTGTCTCTTCCCAAAGGAGTCCCAGAAACACCCCACTGACCTAGACTGTGCCTGTGTGTACCAGGTGTGTTCATACCTGGCACTGAATGAGCAGGCAGTATGTTCTGAGAACACCTTCAGTTTTTTAGCTTTCCATCTGATTCCTCAAACCTTCAGTCGTCTTATCCCTATACAACGGATTCCAGTGTGGACTGATACTACAGACTGCTCCTTGTCCTACTAAGAGCTTGTGTCCATCTGACATGTCATGACAGAAAAAACTATATAAGACTTTGGATCACATGCTGTCTTTAGATTTCCTTCCTGCTCTCCCAAGGATGCTGTCCATTTGTACCTCTTTTGCTTCATATATATAACATCTCCGAAACAGGAACCTTTCTGACAATGTCACTGCCTCCTTAATCTCTCCTGCCCAGTCTAACCTAGCCTGCTCCTGCTGGCCATGCACTTCAGATCCTTCCCCTCCCTCATTGCTTTATTTCTGTTTAGCTCAATTGATTCTCCTGAATGATGGGACTCAAGAAGCAGCCCAGCTCTTGAAGTGCTCAATGAGACAACGCTACTGCAATGGCAGGCATGTCTTCCCCTGAAAAATTCCATCACAAAGGCCGGCATCTTGGCTGACTCACAAATCTCAGGGTTCTGCTCTACTTTCTATCTCTAACCCCTAAGAATGCCTGCCACTTCCTAACAATAGTAAAGTGAAATTCTAGTGGTGAAAGCCCTGCAACGTTTGTCAAGCAGTGCCCCACACATACTCCGCATTGGTCCCATGCAGGTGTACCCTAGGCACTTGATTGCCTGAACAGTCATCTTCCTCTTTGTACAATTGTCTCCTGAGCTGGTTGGTGGTGACTGATAGAGAAATATAAAAGATTGGACAATTCTGTGGCTTTATAAGTCTGTTGTCTTGGGTAAAGCTGCCTTTTGCCTGCCTGCAGTGTCTGGGAGACTTTCTTGGGGGATGAAGAGGTGTCTGCACAGAGCGCTTTTGGGGGAGGCCAAGTCCTACTACAGATTGAATGGGTTTGATGAAAAATCCTAGCATGAGTATAAGCCTTGTGTATTGTCCCAGCCCTGAGTGTACGCCTCTCCTGAGGGCTCTTTGCAAACAGACTTGTAGCCACTCAAACGATGTACCCCAGCTGCATGGAAATGAACCTGCAGATGGCAGGTAAGGAGGAGGTGTTGCCCTCTCCTTTTCTCAGTGATCTGGCATGCAGGTGACCTCTCTGATCTGTACAACAGACTCACAACTTCATTGGAGAACTCCAAGGAATGGAATTGAATGCAGTGTCCAGGGAACAGCTTCTGACTCTTTGTTTTGTCTTTGCAGGCGGAGTGGCCCCGTGAGCCCCAGCAGGTCCTGGTTGGTGGTGAGCAGCTGTCATGATCTCTACAGCACCTCTCTACAGTGGGGTGCATAACTGGGCCAGTGCAGAGCGGATTTGCATGTGTGGCCTCAACGAGGAGAGGTGAGGTGCGTGGGTGGCTTGTTAGGGGAAAGACTTTAAGCAGGGAGCTTGGGTCAGGGAATTGGAGAGGCTAGAAGCAGAAAGCATACTGAATCCTGTTTAGTGGTTCTCTTTGGGGCTAGTGTAGGATCAGCCTATTATCTGCTACAGGGCTGAGCTCATAAGGAGCACAGAGGTAGGACAAGGATGCATTAGGCAGTCAAGTCTCCTTTATGGTCCTTGTGTTCCATGCCCAAGAAAAAGAAAGGGTCTAATGCTTGCAGGGGAATGATACTGGAGGCTCTCTGCTTTCTGGGCAAGAACCACCAGCTGTATGGAGCCAGGGTGCTGCTTGTTGCCTTGCTACCCCAGTGATAAGGCTGTTCATGGCATTGTTGTTACCCGCTGTACCTTTCCTCTTTGACTTTGTTGGATTTGTGCTCTCAGCTGATAGGTTGGGACCTGGGAAGAGGGCTACGTGGACAGTACAGGCTAGGTAACTGAGAAGTGTTTCCAGTACATTTGCATGGGCAGTGCAGATTAGATCAGTGGTACTCAACCAGGGGTATGTGTACCCCTAGGGGTATGCAGGGATCTTCCAGGGGGTACATCAACTCATGTAGATATTTGCCTAGTTTTACAACAGGCTACATAGAAAGCACTAGCGAAGTCAGAACAAACTAAAATTTCATACAGACAAAATGCGGAAGTCAGCAATTTTTCATTAATAGTGTGCTGTGACACTTGTATTTTTATGTTTATAATTTTGTAAGCAAGTAGTTTGTGAGGTGAAACTTGGGGTACACAAGACAAATCAGACTCCTGAAAGGGGTACAGTAGTCTGGAAAGGTTGAGAGCCACTGGATCAGGTGATTGGATAGGTGAGTTGCATGAACACCACAGGATAGGGACTAGGGAAGATTAGCAGTTGGTCAAGACCTGCTTCTTGCAGGAGTCCTGACCTATCCCATTTCCTTGCCCTGGCAGTCCCCTCCGAACCCACAGCATTAGCACCTATCTAATCGTGCAGTTCTCAGGTGTTGTGCTCAGAACTGGCCAGCTTGTGGCCTCCCTGGTGCCAGGATGCAGTGGAGCTTTTTCAGCTGTGGCAAACGCTCTAGGAGGGTTAGAAAGGTCATGTTATATGGACTAAAATGAGCTGTGTGTGGTGCAGACTGTCCTGGATTTGGGATGGTAGGGTCTCAGGCATTAGGAATGCTGATACTTGCCGCAACAGATAGGCAGAAGAACAGTGGGGTAAGGGAGATTTTGGCAAGTAATGTATGGCCTCTCATCTTAGTTACCCCATGATAAAGACTATGCAGGCCTACTTCTTGATCCTAATAAATTTCAGTGTTTCAGGCACCTGAGCACTAACGGGTCTAGGCAACTTAACAGATATACCAAACAGCCCGAATCCAAGATTAAATCAAGACAGACAAACCAGGTTGATTGTAACTGAATGGAGGGATTTTTTTTACCAGTTGTTGGCCCCTATGTAAAGCAGGTGGGTGGGGATAATCATTTGGGGGAACACTCATTCCATTTCCTTCCTGGACAAAGTTTCACATCACAGAAATCACTGTCCCAGCTGGCTCCCTTCCTGGCTGTCTCTTGGAGAGGCTAAGGGACCATGGAACCTAAGCTCTCTCTGTACCAAGAAGTGGCTTCCCTAAGGCCAGGGTGAGGAACGCTGGCAGTGAACAGTGTGGGTGCAGTTTGTTCCTCCACTGCCCAGGTTGTATGTGCTCTGGGGCTAAGGAGAAGACCTCAGTCTCTGGGGCTGACTCTCTGCCCCCTTTTGCCTGCACCAGAGTCACTGTACTTCCCCCTCCCCTCCCCAGCAGTATGACAAACAAAGTAGTTTGCATCTCCATTAGCTTTCAGAAGAGCAGGCTGCTAGTTTGGCTTTTGTGACAGTGGCAGGAACAAGAGGGGGTGCTCGCCCCAAGGCTATCTTAGAAGCTGAGTGGCCAGCTCAGTTCCTTGTCCGGGCTCCCAACCAGCAATTAACCTGTGCATCACCAGCCTGGGTGTGCTGATCTGCTGAGCCTTTTGAGACAGGTGCTGCCCTGGGGGAAGGGAATCACTTCCTCTCCAAGACAGGGAGAATGATGTTGTGGCAGCTTGAACGGGATGGTGGTCTCCTGGAAGGGGGGGGGGGGGGACGGGCAAGGGGGGATGTTGGACATGCCTCTTTGGCAGGCAGGCTGCCCTCACCTGTTGGAGCCCTAGGATGCCGGAGCTGCTTGGCTTCACTGACTAGCTCAATCCCTCACTTGGGCCTGATTGTTGAAGCTGCCTGGGCTGTTGCAGGGCCAGGAACTGCGCTCTAGCTCCACCTGCTGCCCTTGCCACGTCCCTGCCTCTGTTTCTGAGGGGGCCGGGATTGGCGTTGGAGCAGGAGGTGGAGCCAGAGCGGGGCTCCCAGCTCTGCTGCATAGTGCATAGGAAGCTCTCTGTGCCAGTTATCCAGCTTGTTGTCACGGAGATGCCTGCCTGGCCAAGGTCTCAGCTCCCTAACACCTCTGCTCTTTCACTGATCCCATCCAACTCCTCCAGAGCCTCCCTGGGCTCAAGGCCTGTGCTGCTTTTTGGTAGAGATCCCATGGGACAATAGTTGAGGTAAGGGCCATGAGGTTTTTGGCCCCTCTCAGCATTTCAGTGGGGCAGGGTCGAAAAAATCCCCTTAACTCTGCCTTTCCTGGCATACCAAGGCTCCAGCTTTATGGCCTTCTGGCGGGGGTGCAAGGGGCACGCTGGCACTGTCGATACCGCTCTTGCACGTTTTCAAAAGCCCCCAACCTCACAGTTAATGCAATTTAGATGTCTCTCAGGAGGACACTGGGGAGGCCAGCTTAGACCTGAGGTGCTGAGGAGTTCCATCCCTGCCCAGCTCTGTGGCAGTACCAGAACATACATGCCTGCTGGGTAGTAGCCCACAAGCTCTGCTGGGTAGAATACGTGGCCTGGCTACAAATCCTACCTGACTGACCTTGGGCACGTTCCACCCTCCTTCCTCCACCACTCTGGCTAGCAAACTGGGCAAGAAGCAGGAACCTGATTCTGCGTCTGAGCTATGTTTTCCTGGGTTACAGACTACTAAAAGCCTATCTCAGGCATTAGTTCTAAGGGTCATTCTCTTGCAATTCCAGCCGCTCCCCATCCCATCACCTCTCAGCTGCCCTCTGGATCTTGCTGCTGCTGCCTATTGCAGAAACCTGATCTTCCTTTATTATTAACAATCCTCTTAAGCCTTTTGCGGCCTGAATAACTCAGGAAATCCAGGTTTAAGAAATCCATGTCAAATTATGTTTGTAAATAACAGCAAGGATGATGTCTAGTGGGAAGGGCGCAGGGGCCTATGCGAGGTGCTGTACTTTTGCCATAGCACAAGGGAACTAGTGCAGCTGTGGGGAAGACTAGCATTGCATTTGTAACATAGCTGCGGCATGAGGTGCGGGAGCTGGTGTGGGGTCATGATACTGAGAGCATCTGAAAAGGAACAGGTATAATGGGCCAATACCAGGATGCTTGCCTTACCAGGATGTTTAAACCTGAAGGTCATTACTCAAGCATACAACTTCAGCCGTTTTATCCCTTTGAGGGCAACCTTAGGATGGCCAAGAGAGCAGAGTACCAGTACTGGACACTGGAGCGATGGAGTTGGAGGTTTGCATCGCTTAATCCCTGTGATAGCAGACAAGGGGAGGAAGAAAAGACTACCAGCATCACAGTGTTTATTCTGCCCCCACTGGCTTTCCCTGTAGTTAATGCTCACAGGCTGTTGTGTCAGCAGACAGAAAACATTAGGGTGGGGCCTCAAACCATCTTAGGATATTGAACCCTGTGCTGGGCACCATGCTCTCTCCCATCGGACCAGCTCCTGGTTCAGACGTTGACTTAGACAGAAGTATTGCTTGTTTCCATCTCTCCAGTGTGACCATCTCATGTGCACAATTGTTGCCATTGGCCTCCCCCCTCATATCTCCTTTCCTTGGATTTGATCATGGTCCTTACTCTGAATTCACACTTTCCACCTTAGGAACTCCTTTATTGGAAGGAGTGAACTGCCCTCTTTCTGTCTTTAGAAGGATAAGGGGTTAAAGCTCCAAACACACACTCCAGGCCCCAGGTGTCTCCTGCTTTGAGGCTGGAGGGGAGCAATAGAGCTGAATGTGCTCAGGCTCCTGGAGCAGTGACAGGACTCTGCAGCTATCTGAAGGGTCTATGAAGCGGGGACATGACTGACACTAGCGTACGGGTGGGAAGAGAAACTATAGGTGAGAAGTGTAGATGGTTCTGGGCGGAGTGTAGAGGGGATAAGACTGGTATACTGGGTGGGTGTGGAATTAAAATTATCTGTGAGGGGATTTGGTTTTGGACCAGAACCAGGGTTACTGATTAGTGTGTGGCTGGAGGATGTGGGGGAGGGCACGTGAGAGGAATCGGGGTAGTATGCCTGGTGGGTGAGGAATGAACAACAATTGTAATGTGTGGGTGTGAGAGAGAGACTGGGAGGGTGGGTGCGATAGGAATGTGAGGCTGGGGGGGAGGGCAGGATTGGAAGTTGGGGGTTGCAGATGGGAGGGTGGGCTGTGGGGTGGGCAGACCTAGAATGTGCAAATGGGGAGAAGAGGACATGAACAAGAACATGAGGCTGGGAGAGGGTGAGAACTCTGAATGAGTGTGGGGCAGGCGGGACTGGACCTGGGGGATTGTATGGGGCAGGGCTGGGGAGGGAGGGATTGTGGTCAGGAGGGGAGTTGGGGATGATGAGATTATAAGCTGGGAGGGAGTTTTAGGGGCATTGGGGTAAGGTGGGACTGCCAGGTGGGGGGCAGGTTCTGGGGAGGTGGTATTGGGGGAAGGTGGGACTGCCAGGGTTGGGGGAGGGGAGGATTGGGGGAAGGTGGGACTGCCGGGTTGGGGAGGAGAGGATTGGGGAAGGTGGGACTGCCGGGTTGGGGGAGGGGAGGCTCTGGGGAAAGGCAGGACTGCTGGGTTGGGGGAGGAGGCTCTGGGGCAGGAGGGACTGCTGGGTTGGGGAGGGAGGCTCGGGGAAAGGTGGGACTGCTGGGTTGGGTGAGGGGAGGCTTTGGGGGCAGGAGGGACTGCTGGGTTGGGGAGGAGCCTCTGGGGGCAGGAAGGACTGCCGGGTTGGGGGAGGAGGCTCTGGGGGCAGGAGGGACTGCTGGGTTGGGGAGGAGGCTCTAGGGGGCAGGAGGGACTGCCTGGTTGAGGGAGGCTCTGGGGAGGCAGGAGGGACTGCTGGGCTGGGAGAGGGGAGGATTGGGGAAGGTGGGACTGCCGGGTTGGGGGGGGCAGGAGGGACTGCTGGGCTGAGAGAGGAGGATTGGGGAAGGTGGGACTGCCGGGAGGAGAGGCTCTGGGGGAAAGGCGGGACTGCTGGGTTGGGGGAGGGGAGGCTCGGGGAAAGGTGGGACTGCCAGGACTGCCGGGTTGGGGGAGGAGAGGCTCTGGGGGGCAGGAGGGGCTGCTGGGTTGGGGGAGGGGAGGCTCGGGGAAAGGTGGGACTGCCGGGTTGGGGGAGGAGAGGCTCTGGGGGGCAGGAGGGGCTGCTGGGTTGGGGGAGGGGAGGCTCGGGGAAAGATGGGACTGCCGGGTTGGGGGAGGGGAGGCTCTGGGGGGGCAGGACTGGGAGAAGGTGGGACTGCCAGTTTGGGTGGAGGGGGGTGGAGCACCCATCGGGTGGTGGAAGGTAGGACTGGCAGGCAGGAGTTTCTTGGGGAGCACTGGGGGGTTGGTGTTGGGGGGGTGGGCCAGCTCCCTGCCCTTCGGGTGATGGTCATTTTGTGGGTCTCCCCATCCCCCACTCTGCAGCTTCATTTGCCAACTGTCACTTCCCAACTGCCATGGAACTTTTAAGCCAGTGCTTTCCATCTCCTTCTTAAAGGGGCAGTAGCCTAAAAATTACCTGCCGGCTGTTTCCCGAGACCTGGCTTTAGAGGGATCCCTGGCCCCCACTACCTGTGCAACTGAGGGCAGTGCAGGCAGTCTCTGTCTGTCTGGCTCTCCAAGGTGTGCCTGCTGTGCTGAATTTGGGAGCTTGGAAAGTAGCACAGGGGCGAGCCTGGAGAGGCAGGGATTTAGGCTCTAGGGTAGGAGTCCCTACTCCCCTATGGCCAGCAAGCCCCTTCTGACTCGCAGCCCTGTGTGCAGCGCGGAGCTAACAGTGGGCTAGGAGAGTGCCGCTGGGGTTCATTGTGCCTCCCTTGTCTTGTCTCATCTCTGTCATAGGAGAGCCCCGCTTTCTGATGAGGAGTCTAACAAGAGCAGCTCCCAGCACTTGGGGTCCCAGGAATTTTGCGTCAGCAGCAGCCTTTCCAAGGTGAGCTCCTTGTGCAGAGTGGCTGGGCTGAGGAGCCAAGGACTGTGATGGAAGGGGCCATGCGTGGAAATTTGATCCTGACCTGGACCCAAGTGACAAGTGCCTTGTGACAGTATGGTGTGCAGGGCCGGAGACTGTGGAAGGCAGGAGTGCAGGGCCTGGAAGCAGCACTGCTCCCCTTTCCTGTGGGCTTCTCTCTGTCCCATAGAGACCTAGCGGAGAGAGGGAGCAGCCCTGCCCGTTGGGAAATGTTGGCTCAGCTTCCAGGGTGTCCCTTCTCCCTTTCTCATTGCAGGTGGAGCTCACAGCAGTCAGCGGTGGCAGCAATGCCCAGGGGCTGGATGCAAATAGCGGCGTGGAGGAAAAACTTGGGCCCAAGCTGGAAGAGCAGCCACCCAAACCCTACTCGAAACCAGAGTGTGCTGGACAAGCAGTGATAGAAGATAATGTGCTGGGCCCTCTGGCAAACCAGGGAGATGGCAGAGAGCTGGAGCCCGCAGTCCTGGGAGCTGTGGAGCCCGAGAGCAGCAGCACTGACAACACCTGGACACCTGCAGATCTTCACAGTGACAAGCAAGCTGATGCTTCTCCTGCCTGCCCCAATGCTCCAGACAGTGAACATGCTGGGAAAGAGAAGAGCACCCTGAATGCTGAAACACAAGAGGCAGGAGTGCCTGTGGAGGAGACACTGCCTGTGGTTGCCTCCAGCTGCAACACCCTTGCATCCACTCCAGCCACCTTCACCTTGAATAGAGTGTGTTTTTCCACATCTCAAGCCCCAGCTATGCAAAAAATGCCCCTCTCCTTTCAGCCCGGGGCAGTTCTGGCCCCAAGCCAGCCCCTAGTGTATATCCCACCCTCCAGCTGTGGGCAGCCACTCAGTGTGGCTACTCTTCCAAGCCCCCTTGGGGTCCCCTCCACACTTGCTCTCCCAGTCCATCCCTCCTACCTGCAGGAGCGTGGCCCGCCAGGCATTATTGCTCCCCCTGAGCTGTGCTCGTTTCCCTGTACCTTCTCCGTAGCCAGGCCCTTGCCTTCAGACTCCAAAGTGGTGTCTGTGGAGGTGAACCAGCTGAGCTGCCCTTCACCTTCAGGTGGGAACAGCACACAAACTGCTGCAGCTGTTGATGGCCCTTCCCCATCCATGGAGGGCTCTTCGCTGTCACCCAGCCAGCCTTCCCTGACAGCATCATGTGGGAGTGCAGCTCCCCCACCAGGTACTGGCCTGCACACTAGGGCCTCTGGTGGTCCAGAGCAGGTCGCTCAAGGGGCCACCACTTCGCTTTCTCCCCTGAAGTCCCCCCCGCAGCTGGAGCGTGAGATGGTCTCCTTCTCAGAATGTTGTGAGATGCCTCTTGATCTGTCCTCTAAATCCAACCGCCAGAAGCTGCCTCCACCGAGCCAGCGTAAGACACCTCCCATGCCCATCCTAACGCCGGTGCACACCAGTGGCAAGGCAGTGCTCACTACGGTCCTGTCCAAGTCCCAACGTGCAGCCCAGAGCGCAGGAAGCAGTGTCACCTCATGCCTGGGTACCAACCCTCCCTTAGTAATTTTTCCTGACTTCCTGCGTAATGGTGAGCAGGGCTCCTGGATGAAAAACTCCACTGCACTGATTAGCACCATTCCAGGCACCTACGTGGGGGTGGCCAACCCAGTGCCTGCCTCACTACTGCTCAGCAAAGACTCCAGCATTAGCTTCAGCAGGGATCCACAGCACCTCCCCAAACAGGAGCCCATTTCCATTATCGATCAGGGAGACCCCCGAAATGTTGGGCCACCCTCTGGGAAAAAAGGCAGCCAGGCTAGTGTGGAGGGTCAGCAGGACCCAGGTAGGCGGTTCCTCTATGGCAGAGTTGCCCCAGGGGCTTCATTGTGCCAATCCAAAGAACTATCTCTCTGGAATCCTGGTCAGGGAAGCATTTACCCCCGATGCCCAGTTAATGGGAAACCATCCAGTCCCCAGCTTCTGCCTGTTGGGTGGTCTCCCTATCACCAGACCCCTCTGCTTTCTATTGGCATCTCCACAACTGGACAGCTGCCCCTGAATCAGAGTGGCCCCTCCAAACCATCTGGTGCAGGCGAGCTCCCTGTGTTTCCCAGCATGCAGCCTGTAGAGTCTGGCATGGCAGCCTCCAAGGTCCCAGAGGGTCTGCCAAGACTTCCGTCTCTGGAATGGGAAGCCATGTCCAAAGCCAAGAACTGCAGGGCCTTGCCCAAGTTCTGTGAGGAGCCCATCAATCCAGTCCCTATAGCTGTAGCTCCATCTCTTCAGGCCAATACTGTGGAAGCAAGTGAGGGAAAGGGGAAGGCAGAAAGCCCTTCCAGGAGCCAAGGGTGTGATGAACCAGAGGCTGACTCCGGTAGAGATAGTGTTGTACAGACTGAGGCTCCCCCAGGGAGCTGTAGCCTCAAGCAGTTAGGAGACTCAAAACCTAAAAACCAAGTGTTAGCTGCCTATCTGTCACATGACCTGCCTGTAGTCAATCAGCAAGGCCTGCAAACAGCCTCTGAGCTGCCAGCTGCACCTGTGGAGAGTCAACGCAAGGAGTTGGGATGTGAGGTGGCCCGGGAGCAGCCAGCCTCAGAGGCCCCCCAGTGTATGCACCAGGTGGACCTGTGCAGGGTCAAGAAGGAGCGAGTGGAATGTGATGTGCCATTTGCCTCTGGGGCTTGTCTGCGAGCTGGGGTAGCCCCCAAGGGTTTTCCAGAGACCAAACTCAAGGGAGCAGCGCAAATCAAACAAGAGGGCAGCTTATGCTGCAAATCCAAACGGCAACACGATGGGCGGGCCAAACCGGCCCACAAGAGACTGAAGTGCAGAGCCAGAGATGGAGAGGAGGCCCCAAGCAAGTCGGGCAGCCGGAACTTGCATGGATGGAAGGTGGGTGAGGAGCCACTCAAGAGGGTCACCAGCCCCCCGGGAGGAAGCAGGCACAGATAGTTCTAGTGCTGGGGCTCTGTACTTCTTAGAATAATATCGGGGGTCAAAACCAAAGTAAGGGAGGAGGGGACAACAGTGTAAGGAGGAAGAGGAACCCATCATTGGGGCAGCAAGAGGGATTGGCAGCTGGGTGAAGAGATGAGTTTGGGGAACCTCACTAGGGGCCTTTTCATTCCAGGCATCTCAGTATTGCCTGGCATTGGGTTTATGACTGGAATAGCAGAGTGTTGGGATTGAGGGGCATTGGTGGAGCTGAGTAGCTGGGAAGGCTGTGGGTCAGGACTGAGAGGTATTGATACAGCTAGCAGTGGGGGACACTATTCTGGGGTCCTTCCCTTCCTGCTGTCCCAACATGATGCTTGTATTGAAGCTTGGACTGAAACCTATATCTGTCTTGTGTTTGCAGTGGCAAAAGCATCGTGGGGACCTGCATGAGATCAGCAAACGAGAAAGCCGGGTGGGCCCAGGATCCATGAATGAGCACAATAGCCTCAGGGTAAAGCGCAAGCGCAGGAGGCCAGCAAAGACAGAGCTCCAATCTCCAGGGTGTCGTGGGGACAGCCATGAGGAAGGTACTGTTACAAATTCTGAATAGTGTTCTTCCCTTGCAAAGCCAAGCTGTAGCATTGTCTTGGCACTCTGCTCCCCTTGCCTGCCAGAAGATCTGGCTACCCGTTCTCCTGGAGCTGAGTTCCTATGGACTGCAGAGCTGGGCACTACATACAGCAGGTTAGAATCCCATGTAGGGATCCAGTATAATGTGGTGCGTTGTCATTCCCAGGCCAGCAGTCCTCTGTCAGCTCCTGGATTCCCCATTAGCTTTTCGGTGGCATTAGTCCTCTGGGGTCTCCTCTCTTCCCAGGTTACCTTGAGAAGAAACCCAAGAACAATTTCCGTGACTTCATCCCAGTGGTGCTGAGCAGCCGGACACGCAGTCAGTCAGGTTGGTTATTGCAGCAGACCCCAGAGGCCTGCCTCTGCCAGGGAGATTCAGCTAGCCAATATGGCGGAGACTGAGATGTCCTGTCCACTAGGCACTGCAAGCCCTGTGCCTGGCAGATGGGAGCAGAGTACTTTACTAACTTGGTCTAGTGACTGGTTCAGTGGGGGAGTTGGGGGTGAAGGGAGCAGGAGCATGTCCCTGCCCACATGACCCAGTCAGTTTGGGGGGCAGGAAGGTCTTGTGGGGTACTAAGGAGGGACTTTCCTGTCCCCAGTTTCCTAGCTGGGAGTGTTCTTGTGGGCACTTTTGGCTCTGCTTGTGTTGAGAGGTCTCTAGTAACTGGACACACCTTGTGTGGTCCTCTCTGCAGGAAGTGTTGGTGGCTCCTCTGCTAGTGTGAGAGGAGAGTGCGAAGTGACTGGCCAGGAGATCTTACCACTGTTGGAGGAGGAGCAGGAGGAGGAGACATCCTTGAAACGCCGCAGGCTGAGGAAATCCCACAGAATGTCCCGCTATCGCAGCCGCAGGGCCAGAGACAGGTCTCAGTCAGAAAAGGGCAGCTGCCACCTGAGGAGGGCCCGGGAGTTGCCCTGGAGAGTGGAGGCACCAAGGCAGCTGTGGGACCCAAATGAGGATGATGATGACGACAGCCATGTCAAGAGGAAGAAAAGGAGACGGCAGAAGAGCTGGAAATACCAGACTGGGGAGTACTTGACTGAGCGGGAAGAGGAGGAACATGTGAGCTGCTACTCCCATAGGAGGCGGAAATCAAAAGCAGGTACTGGCACTGGCAGAGGGGAAGGTCTTTGGCTCAGCTGGCTATTCTGCAGGACCTCTTCCAGACCAGCCTCTTGTTCCAGCACTGCTCTTAGAGTTCTGGCTTACAACCAGAGCATCAGCTCCAAGTCCTATGGGCCATGGGCTGCATGTTCAGGGACCATTCCCTCCATTGTGCTGCCACTGCGATGGGCCACCGGTCCTTTACAGGATAATTACTGTAAGTGATGGGGCAGGGAACCCCAAATTATGTGGCAGTGTTAATTGGGTACTGACTTCACTCCACAGTTAGGCTGTACTGGGCGCAGGGAAGGAGGAGGCCTAGTATAATTGCGCAGGGTAAATGTGGACCCTAGGGAGAGGCATCCAAGGGTAGTGCCTGCCTGACAGGAGTAGAGAGAACTGAGACCATTAAAGACTTGCTTTTACACATACAGCTAACCGTTTGTCTTTATACACAAGTAAGCTGTAAGGCTTATGAAAGGGAGCAGGGGAAGCTTTGTTCAGCAGGAGCCTAGGAGAGAGGGTGACTTGGGAGCCAGGGGTGTGACAGACCCAGGCAAAATGCCTGGATCTGTGGGGTGAATCCTTTCCCACAGTGCACATGCAGGGCTGTAATAGAAAGCTGCAGTTGTTCCCCTCCCAGCTCCTCCTGATCCAGGCCACAGTTCTCCATTCACCATCTCCTGAGCTTCCCACCTGTGGCTCAGCCAGTGACGCAGATCCTCCTGAGTCTAGGTAGCCACTCGTGCTCCCCCCCCCCCCGCACACACACCCTGATTCTTTCCTGGGCATTTTGAGGTGTCTGCTGCTTTGCAGGCCAGCTCTCCCTTTCCGTGCTGTGGAGGTGTTTGTGAAGCATTTGGAAAGCAGTGAATTTTGTCAGCTTCTGGAGCTGCACAATGGCCTGGCTTGTGTGTACATTGCTCTGCTTGTACCCTCTGGCTTTGCTCATATGTGCCCGCTGTGGGGCTGCTGGTGTCAGGCAGGAGAATGCTGCTGTGATTGTATGGGGGGAGGGGGGGGAAGAGTGCCTCTTTGGAGTGCACAGTAACTGCTCCTGCTCTTGGGTCTCTTCTTTATCAGTAGCTGCATAATGAATCTGGGAGTGAGCCAGCCACCTGCTCCTGGGAATGACACAGCTGGAATGTCCAGGGGTGTAAACCTGGGATTGGGGCAGGGGAGAAAGAACTACCATGGCCCTTGAGGTAATGCAGGAGCTACTAATGATGTGTGATGGAGGGAACCTGATGGAGCTGCCTCGGAAAGTCAAGTAGCCTGCAGCCAGACCACCTTCTGATTGGATGAGTGCTAACTCAAGAGCAGTTTGACCAGTTTTTTTCAGAAAACGTCTCCTTTATATGGCAACTTGGGCCAAACCAATGTTTCCAAGCGAAGTTATTGATGGAGGGGCTGGGGGCCACTCACATAAGGCTGGTGGGGGAAGCTGGTTGCAACCTTCACTGTGAAGGAACCATCATCTCTTTGAAAAGTAGGAGGACAAAGTGTTACCTATGGAGCTATAATTATGAACTGCACCTGTGTTGCCCTTACATAACTGTCATGTGCATGCATTCCCCTGGGAGGCAGGTGGCCTTGTCTCCGTGGAGCAGAGGTGGAGAAGCAAAGTGACTTATCCAAAGTGACTCCCTTGCCCTGCACTCAGACTCTCCTCAGGCTTAGCCTTTAACCCCGTCAGTCAGATAGTGCTCTGCAGGCAACATAGGGTCACTATGTTCCCGTGCAGCCCACTTTAAAGCAATTGTTAATCTCTACCCATTGGAAAAGGGCCAGCACTGCAAATGCCTGTGCATTGCTCAGTGCACAGCGGTTTTATTCTCACCTTCTTTGCACCCAAGGGCTTTATTTTCTCATCACATACTTTAATATCTTCCACTTATAATTGTTCCCTCACTGTTAGATGTTACAAAATTGCATGTCCTTGCCTGATGTTATGGGGTTCTGTAACAAGCAACCCTGTATTAGGCAGGAAGAGTCCAAATTTCCATTGAGAAACCTTAGCTCAGAATGTCCCAACTTCTGTGTATGTAAAATCAGAGCCTTAATGTTGCACTTAAGAGGAAGAAATAAGAAAAATCACTGAAAAGGCAGCATGGACAGCAGTACAGGGCATAGTTTGGCAGGAAGTGGAATAGCAGCTGCCATCTGGGGATAGGAGGATTCCCTATTTTCCCCTTAGATGTCTCTCATCAGCACTGCTTAGCTTTGAAGATCTGAATAGATCACACCCTGTAGCAGTATGGCTACAGGATACTTTTTGTTAATGCATTTTATTAAACCACTGGAGAACATGCCAACAGGATGAGAAATCAGACTCTGTTCTCCTGAGTACTGTCCCAGTGCAGAATAACAGGCACACGTTGAACGGAGAAATAGAATATCCAAGTGAGTGTGTAACCAGCTCCACGACTGCTCAGCATAGAGACCTGCATAGGGTCAGACCAGTAAGGCCTTCTGTCATCATGCATCCCACTGATGCACTTTCATTTTCAGTGTGCTGTGTTCATCTCCGTATACCCTTATTCTTCTGTACTCTGCTTCTTGGCAGAGTAACCGTGGCTTTGGTGGACCTGGGCCCAAGCTGCCAGATGTGGCCAACGAAGTCCTGCAGGGGCTGACTGCTCTTGACCTACAGGGGGAAGTCTGGGCCCCTAGTCTTTGTCTCTGCATCCTGTGGACCCTGTCTCTCCTTAGATTTCAGGTACCGGAAGCAGAAGGAATGTACCCAAGGCAAAGGCTCAGAGCTGCGATTGAGGAGCAGGCTTTCCCCATCGCCCCGGAAGTCCCAAGGGCGCCCGGACTTCCGAAATGGCTTTCTCTTGGATCACCCGGACAACTCCATCCAGGAAGCACTCGAGAAACCATCAGGAAAACGCAAATGTAAAACAAAACATCTGGCAGGGATCTGTGAAGAGGGGAAGGTACGATCCAGGCCTAGGGAACGGGGATCATCAACTCAGCATGTGTAGGGGGGAGGGGATATCTGGACCCAGCCTCGTCCAGCTACTCTGAGGAAGCTCCCTCCATCTGTATTTTCCAGGTGAAAGGGCACTGGAATCAGCCCAAGCCACGCTCTGTGAAGAAGGCCCAGGAGCTGTGGCCACTCTGCAAGTCACGGCAGGCCAGCCCAGGAAACGCCCCTGAATTGCCCATGACCCAGCACATCCCTCCTGAGGCTCGGCGGCTGATCGTGAACAAGAATGCCGGGGAGACTCTCCTTCAGCGAGCGGCACGGCTTGGTTACAAGGTGAGTGCTGGGCCGAGAACAGCTTTTACCCACCTCCTTCTGCTAGGGCTTGCTGCTGAGTACCTCGGGAGCCATGCCCCTCTCTTGTGGTTTGTGTAACCAGGCCTCTGGTGGTGTCATTCCTCCAGGACGTGGTGCTCTACTGCCTGCAGAAAAAGAGCAGCGAGGTGAACCACCGTGACAATGCCGGCTACACAGCTCTGCACGAAGCCTGCGCACGAGGCTGGATTGACATCCTGCACATTCTGCTAGAGCACGGTGCCAATGTGAACTGCAGTGCACAGGATGGCACAAGGCAAGCCAGCTCCCAGTACTACTAGCCCAGAGAGTTTGGGGCAGACGCTAGCGAGACAGCAGCTTCCAGGGCTGTGGGTCTGGGAGTCTTTCAGTTAGTGTCACTAGCCAACCTTTGGCAGTATAGCCACCTAGCAAGAAGCAGATTGTTTGTTTGCTCTGTGGACTGCACAGACCTCCTTTTCCTCTGGTAACTCTCTTGTCCCTTGCCAGGCCTGTTCATGATGCAGTGGTGAATGACAACCTGGAGACCATGTGGCTTCTGCTCTCGTATGGGGCTGACCCCACACTCGCCACTTACTCGGGGCAGACAGCCATGAAACTGGCCAGCAGTGAGGTGATGAAGCGGTTCCTGAGCGGTAAGTGGTACATGGTAATGATTTGATGTTTATACAGAGTACCTTCCACCCCAAAAGAACCCAAATGCTTTACAAGCTGTAGGTGTTAAACACAAAACTGCATGGCAGTATTCAGGGGCCATAGTTAAACACTCAGTCATCAGGAGATGCCAGAACAAAGGTAGATTGAATAAACATACTTCTGCCCCGATGCACATTGGTGCCCAGTCCAGTCTATACTGTTTCTCAAATACTACAATATAGGACATGAGTCCTTCTCCAGTCATAGACACACAACCATCTGCAAGAACCTGTGATCATGTAACTAAAGGTAGTATCCTAATGCAGGGCAGAGCTGATGTGTGTTCAAACCTAACTGGCAATTCCTGCCTTTACTATGCAACTTCAACACTCCATTAACATGCACTTTTGCAGCTGAGAAGTGATGTTCTCAATTCTAAAATTACTCCCTCTGAAGAGTGTTTACCTGCCATTGTTAGCAATAAGCGTGCAGTCACAGTGACCTGAAGCATTAAAGTAAAATGTCTGTTTGCTTCCTGTGCCATTTGTGTGGAATTAGTGTTGCTATTTTCCTGTTGTTGTGGGTCTTGCACAGAAGCAAGGCAGAGAGAAACAGTTAAAAAAGTAACTGTAATGGGATGACACAGGTGTTGCCTGAAACTGTGTTTAGCTCCTTTTTGTTCTTCATTAGATTCAGGATGATAGGTACCTTCGTATTCTTGTGGTTTTGGAAAGTTGTGCCCATGTGCTCTTCTAGACTTAACTAAATTCTTGTGTGTGTGTGTGCTTGGAACCACTCCTTCCAAATAGATAATACCTTAACTCTAGTGGGTTCTAGAGTTGTTCTTTTCACCCTCCCCTCCCCCCACTTTCTTTCTCCTGTTCGCAGTCCCTGGTCACCCTTTTGGAGGTTGGAGGGCATATTCCTCATGGACTGTGGTCCCTTGTCTACCATTGCCTTGGGCTGCAGGGAGGAGTGAGTCACTTCAGCTCTCTGCTGCTTCCCCCAAGAGCCTTGCTTGATGAAAGGATGAGAATGTTGTATAGCTGCTCTATGGGTGCCTCCCTTCCTTGCTTTCCTCTTGCAGATTACCTCTCGGATCTCCAAGGGCGTGCTGATGGGGACCCCCGAACAGCATGGGATTTCTACAGCAGCTCTGTACTGGGTAAGTTCAGCTGATTCTATCTCCCTCTGCAGGGAAGAGTGTGGTGTGGCTGCTGGATGAGGACTAGACAACAGTCACACAAGATGGGACTTGCTAAGCCTGTGGGCCTCCCTCCCAACCCATGTATAGAAGGAGAAAATGAGCAGGGAGCCCTCACTGGCATGTGATCTGCTATAGTTTCACACCATTCATTGACTCAAGAATCTACTAGTTCCTGAAAGGAACTTTTTCTTCAAATATCTGTCCACACGGATCCCAATCTAGGGTCACACGTACCCCATGAGCATGAGATTAGCTTCTTTTGTCCAGCGTTAGTTGGGCTATGCATGTACCCTGCATGCTCTTGAGCTCCTCCTCTGAAGGTGTAAAGGGCAGGGGCCCTAGCCACCACTCCCTTCCTGCTGCCCGTGGCAGCAAGGTAGGACTGCCTCAGTGTGTTTCACTACCCTGTAGCTGTAATGTCTTTGTTACTCTAGTGCAGATGATGTTTTTATAGTTAATGTCTTGGTAGTCCATAGGCAAAATAAAGAAGACAAAACCTTTTTATTCCTTCAGGGAGTTTTCCAAGGTACTGCAGAGGCTAAGGCTCTAGGCTTTAAGTCATGCCCAGACTGCAAAGCAGCCATTCTTTTAAATGATGGGTATTTTAAATGTCTAGTGCTCGATTTGTGTATCTTTTTCGACACAAACTCCAAAGGCTAGAGCTGCACATTTAAAATTATTTTTGTTAGATTACGCCATGAAGAGAGGGTCTGATTCTGAGATCCTTTGGCAGAAAGAATCCCGCACCACTCCATGACTGACAGCATTAAGTCAGTGCTGCTTCTATTTGTGAGGTTGCTCCCAGATCTCAAGTCTCTTTGTGTTCAGAAAGACTGGGCATTTATCAAAGGCTGCTGATACTCCGGCACAGATCCCCTCAGGTGAGTCTGTGGCTCCTGCTGCCTGTGACAGGAAAAAAAAACTTCTCTGAAACTGTCCTGGCACTTATCACCATCCCCAATACTAGCTAAAAATGGAGTGAAAACATACCCCTCATCTGACTCAGTGTAGGCTCTGTCTTCTAAATCCTGACCTGCTGGTTACGACAACTATGGTACCAATTCAGCACCATTCCACATCAGCTACCACCACGTCGTCTATCTTGGGTGTCATCTTCTGTGTCGCTCACTTAAATTGTTCCAGCACTGTGCAGTGACAAAAGACCAGCATTGGTGACAGTTTCTGCTCCAGTATCTATGCAATCAATATCGCAGATCTTGAAGTCAGCTGTTTTCAGCATATCTGGAGACCTGAGCTGGTATCTCCTCTACTTGATGTTTCTCCCTTGTCAATAAATCTCTCATTGATACTAGAGACAAGAGTCCCAATAATGAAGATTTCAGTTCACCATAATCTTCGGTTTCAGTTTCAATATGACATCACATAGTATCAGTTCTCCACAGTTTTCCTCAACTCCACAAAGATCAGCACCTCCTTCAGAAGAGGTGTATTCTTCTGCCTCATCATCATTTTCAATCTATAGCAGAAGTCCATTGCCTAGTGCTGCCTCCTTTTCTCAGTCAACTTGTGAAGGGGCCCCTGAGAAGAGGGTTTCAAGATGTTCTTCTTCTCATCATACAAGACAGTTCAGGAAGATCTCAGAATTGTTGGATCCTTCCCTCTTGGCCCCATATACCATACCCATATGGGATGCAATCCTGGCCATATGACCTCCCTTGAGCCCACACCTCCATTCACTCCATATTCTTCTAAAGCTTCTGTAGTTAGATCCACCTTAAGAGATTTATCTGTATCACAACCATCTCATCCACCCCACAAAGTGCTTCTTAGCACCTGGTTCAAGAATTCTGGAATGAAGAGATGATAACATGGATTGCTATGATGACCCTTTGGTTCCATTAGCTATTTCTTCTTCTTCTCATAGACTCATAGACTTTAAGGTCAGAAGGGACCATTATGATCATCTAGTCTGACCTCCTGCATAACGCAGGCCACAGAATCTCACCCATCCACTTCTATAACAAACCCCTAACCTATGTCTGAGTTATTGAAGTCCTCAAATTGTGGTTTGAAGACCTCAAGCTGCAGAGAATCCTCCAGCAAGTGACCCATGCCCCATGCTGCAGAGGAAGGCGAAAAACCTCCAGGGCGTCTGCCAATCTGCCCTGGAGGAAAATTCCTTCCCGACCCCAGATATGGCGATCAGTTAAACCCTGAGCATGTGGGCAAGAGTCACCAGCCCAGGCGGCTCTGGGACCAGTAGAGCCCTGGGGGAGCAGCCACTGGCACACAGCCCCAGACATATGGGTGGCCTGTTAAGGTGAGTTCGGGGGTGGAGGTGGCGCTCCCTGGACCCTGCTGTGCCCTTATGAAGTTATTAATCCTTAGGGTACCTTCCACTGTCAAGGACTTTAAGGCCTTGCAGAACCTTCTGAAGAGGATCGCTGACACCTTAGAAATTCCTGTTCAGATGGTACAAGAACAGTCACATAGAATGTTTGATTCTATTGCACACTGTTTACGAAGGCTGTTTGGTGATGGCCATTAATGGAGGCATTCTCGATCAAGTCAGGGCCCTTTGGCAGACGTTGGCCTCCAATTCAGCTACCTCCGAAAGAGCAGGCTGTTGCTTTCAAGTTCTAAGTAAAGGCTCTGAGAACTTTATACTCACCTGGTTTCAGGTTAATTGTGCATGGGCAGCAGCCAGTCAGCCAAGATTTACTCTTAGAGACAAAGACTCAAAGAAGTTGGACCTATTTGAGAGGAAGGTCTATTCCTTGCTTAGCCTTCAAGCCAGTATTGCAAACTGCCAGGTTTTGCTACCTAAGTATGATTGTCTCCAGAGGGAGAGTCTACCAGTTCTTGTGTGAAGTTCCACAGGATTCTAGGGTTGAACTTAAGTTTCTATATTTATCGGGTCAGCTAATTGCAACAGTGGTTCTTCAAGCTGCGTTTGATGCCTCCAACACTGTCACAAGATCAGTGGTAACTGCAGGCACCATGTGTACAGTGTTTGGGCTCCAGACAGCCCAATAAAGGATTTACCCTTTGATGCCCATGGCCTCTCTAATTCTAAAGCACATGAAGCATTGCACTCATTGAAAGATTCCAAACTGATGTTTCATTGCCTAGGCCTTTACACCCCAGCCCAAAGAAGGAAACCATTCAAACCACAGCTCCAAGTGAGATAGATGCCTCCTTCCTCTTATTTTTAACACCAGAGACCATCAGAAAGCTTTAAGAGGAGGCCTTATTAGAAGCAAAGGGGTTCTGCTGTAACATCTCACAACACATCAGGCCCAAGGCAGCAAGTTTGATGCCATGGTTGAATGCCTGGACCAAATCATGCATTTCTTCCCTCCATTTGGTATTTGCCTCTCTGATGCAGTGGCTGAAATTACTAGACTGCTGGGTCTCAAAGTCATCCGAAAGGGCTATGAGATACAATTCCAATCCATGCCTACTCCCTGCCCTCCAACCCATCCTTTTTCAGGGACCACTCTTGGGAGAGCATGTTTTCAGCACTAATCTCGTAGAATTCCTCAGAATGGCTGTTAGGGATTGATGTTTGCATCTCCAAATCCCACAAACAGTCTGGTGACAAATGCCTCCAAACAGGGCTGGGGCGAGCACAGCTAACTCAAGATTTTCCGAAGAAGTGAGCTGTAGCTCACGAAAGCTCATGCTTAAATAAATTTGTTAGTCTTTAAGGTGCCACAAGTACTCCTGTTTTTTTTGCGGATACAGACTAACACGGCTGCTACTCTGAAACCTGTCAAGATTTATGGTCCACCTACAGAATCCCAACTACACATAAACATACTAGAACTTGAAGCGGTTTGTCCAATTTGCAGAGCATTTCTACCTCTGCTTCAGGGCACCACTGTCCATGTTTTGACACAATACTACTGTGGGGCACTTTTGAACAGGCAAAGAGAAGCAAAATATCCTCCTCTGGGAATGGTATGTTGAGCATCATGTCCATCTTGTAGCCCTACTCTTATCTGACTTCCAAAATAATGCAATGGATGTACTCAGTAGAAAATGCTCTTTTCCTATGAATGTTCCCTCAAGGACTCAGTTCTTTTGAGAACTTTTCAGAAGTGGGCCCTTCCCACCATAGATCTGTTTCCAACCAGGCTAAACAATCAATGTCCCACGCTTTGCTCCAGGGGAGGAAGAAGTCCAGGTTCCCTCTCGGATATATTTCTGATTAATTGGGACAGGAATCTGCTCTAAGGGTTTTCCCCGCAATCCCTCTGATGCGCAGCGTTCTTAGGGAAATAAAACTAGACAGGGCTCAAGCCATCTTAATGGCCCTGGCATGGGCATGACAATTTTTGTACTCAGAGATGGTACATCTATTGATTCAATTGCAATTCAAGCTACCTGTCACTCTGGACATAATATCCCAGGACTGAGATCTGATTCTAAACCCAGATCCAATGTCTTTTTACTGGATTGGAGGCTCGCTGGCTGAGCTTGAAGATAGATGTTGCTCAGCAGAGGTACAGAACATTCTCATTCAAAGCCAAAATTCTTCAAGGCTTATGGGGCCAAATGGAAACGTTTTCAGTATGGGCTTCCCACCATAACTTTCCTCCTGTGGGTGTGTCTGTTCCTATCCTCCTAGATTACCTGTCTATCATTGAAGCTTTCAGGTTTCTCCAGAAATTCTGTTAAGTTCACTTAGTAGCAATATCACCAATACAGGGATGCATTTTTTTCCCCTGGTTTTCCAGTAACCATATTTTGGAAGGGGCTATTCTGTCTGTTAAGAATTTTTTCCCCTCTCTTAGACATACATGTAGTCCTCTTATCTCAGAGCCTCCGTTTCAACCTACATCGTCCTGTTCTTTGTGTTTTGTCGATTTAAGACAACATTCTTAGATTGGTGCTCTACTCGCAAACAGAGTAAAAATCCAAGCACCGATGGTAGGACAACCTTCCATAAGGACAGTTACTCTCCATTCTTATTCTAAATTTCTGCCTCAGATGCTCTCGGTCCTTCACTTTAATCAGTTTATTCTCTTACAAGTGTTCTTGCCAAGACCTCACTCATCCCCTGCAGATGCTTCGACATTTAAAGAGCTAACTTATATTACCTCAAGACAACAAAACCATCGCACAGATCACCCAGACAATTTGTCTTCTGGTTATAAGTCCAGAGGACTGGGTGTTTTGACACACACTCTCAAAATGGATGTCAGACTGCATTAGAATTTCTAGTGAACTGAATAAAGGAGGTCAGACTAGACGATCATGATGGTCCCTTCTGACCTTAAAGTCTATAAAAGAGTTCTGGCAACCATCTCAGCCTTTTTAAGAGGCATCTCTGTACTCAAAATCTGTAGAGCTCCATACGTTCCTTTATAAACTGCTGTTCTTTAGTGTCAGCCTTTAGATCTGATACACAGTTTGGCAGGGCATTCTTACAGATCTTATTCAAATAGGACTCCTGGCACCCATCACCTTAGAGAGACAACTGCCTGCCAGTCACCTAAGGTGGGATTAATGTGGGCAAATACTCAAAGAAAAAAGAATGGTTACTTGCCTTACAGTAACTGGTTCTTTGGGATGCTTTGTCTACACAGATCCCACCATCCATGCTTCCTTCCCCTGACTGTGGAGTCTCTTTGCCTTGGGGATTCTGTATTGGTGAAAGAACAGAGTGGAGGTTGGGGCCACTGAGCCCTTTATGTCCTCGAGTAAGGGGCTTGAGGGCATGCAGGGGCATAAGTGGCCCCAACAGATGATACTGCTGGCCAAAAGAACTATATCTCATGTGCATAGGGTCCAGAATGGGATCTGTGGGGGTAAAACATCTGAGTCATAGTTACTGTAAGGAGAGTAACTTTTCCCAGCTTTTCATGAACCACAGGACAGAGTCACCATTGCAACTTATCCTGCTGAGTAACCAGCTGTCTGTTGCACACAGTCCACTGCAGTGCTCCAGCTTGAACCATGGGACCGGACCAGAGGTTCAAGCAGAATCTGGTGGCACTGGTCTAGTAGCGGCTGGAGGGCATGGGCTCAGGAAAGATGTTATTGACCGAACAGTCCTGAGCCAGCACTGCAGGGAGGGACGAGAGAAGGAGCTGGTACTCCCAAGTCTACCATTTGATTCAGAGCAGGGCAGGGAGCTACTGGGCAATCCCTGGGGCTGAACCCTTCCAGTGGGAGATGCTGGGGTGGATGGGAAGTGTGAGATTCAACTGGGTTTTGTTTCTGAATTTGTTGTGGTATTTTGTACTTGTGCAGGTGAGACGCTAGTTGCACTGGGTAGAGCTGGGTAGTTTGGGCAGACGTGCCAGTTTCCTCCACATGCCCCTTTGCTAGCACCCCCCACTCCTGACCTGCAGTTCTGAGTCACATGTGCCCGCTACTTCCCTGCAGACTGGCTTCTCGGTCATGCCACATTGATCTGGTGGCTTGTGATGCACATATACAGGCACTAAAGTAAAGACATGTCCAATTGAAGCCTGGCTTCTAGCAGTGGGCTGTTCAGGGCAGTGGGTTGCTGTGTACTGGGGTTCCTCCAGCAGAGTTTGCAGCCAGCAGTGCAGGTTTCATTTGTCTGGTGGTACCTTTGTGACACAGATCACAATCTAGCAGGTGAAACCTCTTCTTTGGAGACCTGGAACAACAGCTGTAGTGTCCTGAGTGGGCTGGGAGCAGAAATGTACAGTAAGACACCAAATCCAGATTCCTGCCCAGGGACTCTGAGTTTCACTCTTGGTGCTGAATATTTTCTGTTCTTCCCTCCATCTCCTCCCCAGTTCCTAGGGAAACACTGTGCACCAGCAAGAGTCAAAGTATGGGAGATGCCAACACCTAATTTTGCTTGTTTCAGAGGGGAAGGATGGGATTGGATGCGACCTTCTGCTCAACCCTCCCGGAAGCTCTGATCAGGAGGAAGAGGAGCAAGAATCAGACAGCTTCATGTTTGAGTTCTCAGACAAGCCCCTGCTTCCTTGCTATAATCTCCAGGTGTCGGTCTCACGTGGGTGAGTGTTACTTCCTCTTTGCATAGCAAATCTTGGGCAGAGCAAATTTCGGACAAATTTGGGGAACCAGTGAGCGTATTGAGAAATGGGAGCAGGAACGGAGAACATGAGTCCTCAGGGTTAGCTGAGAGTGGAAGTAGGCCCCAGGCTGCCCTCAGAAGGGGGCAGAGCAGTATGCAGAGTACATGGGCTGTCTCTATTATTAAGCAACAGATGTTGCCTGCTTGAGCACTTTTGAGAGCCTTAGGCGATTGCTCACCTAGGTAACAGGCACTGTAGAATCCCAATAGAGAATGTTAACGCTTTGCACGTACCTTGCATATTCCATTGGTAGGTCTCAAAGCACTTTGCCAAGGTGGGTGAAATGTCATTATCTTTATCTGACCAACTTCTGTTAGTGAGAGAGACAAGCTTTTGAGCTTACACAAAGCTCTTCCTCAGGTCAGAAGAAGAAGAGTTCTGTGTAGCTCAAAAGCGTGTCTCTCTCACCAACAGAAGTTGGTCCAATAACGGATATTACCTCACCAACCTTGTCGCTCATATCCTGGGACCAACACAGCTTTAGCACCACTGCAAATGTTACCATTATATGATAGTTGGGCGGCGGAGGCATGGAGAGGTTGCAGGTTCCCCAAGATTACGCAGCAAGTTGGTAACAGCCAGGAATAGTACTCAAGTCTCTTGGTTCCCATTTTGGTGCACTACCCACTGCACAAGCTGTCTCATAAAGGCATAGAGTATGGACCATTGTTCTGTTCAGGAATGGAAGGGAGGACACAAGCCTTACAAAACCCCAAATCAAAGATGCAAATAAGAGGTCAGAAATCATGAACTTTTGGGTGGAGAATAGCACAGAGGTGTGAAAGGTCCAGACAAGAGCAGTGAGTCGTGAGACGTGGTGGGATTCCATACAAGAAGAGAATAAAAAACCCAGGCTATGTGGTTTAGGAAGGAGCTCAGACTGAAGCCTATAAATGAATGAAAAATGCAGATGAGAGCAACATTTTCTGTAGTTCATTTGTTTATGTGAACTTCCTGTCCTAAACTCTTGTTTAGTATTGCCGTACACTTTTACAGCTCTGCCTTCCTGCTCCAAAGGTGGGTGTGTTTCAGTGTTGTAAAGAATTGAGTGGATCTCTTTCGGGATACATTTACAAATTTAAAATTATTCTTATTTCCCCTTGTCCATAAAACAAGCACAAGAGGCACTGGATTAAAAGACGTGTCATTTCAAAATACTTAAGAAATAATCTTTTTCGAAGTGACGTTCTTTTAAGAACTACTTAGGATGCAATATATGAGTTCCCTGATGAAAACTCTGCTGCAGGACATTGAGGCAAACAGATGGATACATTTCATAGCTAGAGTAAATGCATGTATATGAGTGACATCTACAGTTACATTAGCTGCGATAAAATCACAAGGCCTATCAATCTTTAATCTTTCTGGCATAAGCACATTGCCAGTTGAAGACAAGCAGGAATATCCCTGTGGGACAGTATGGCAGTGGTAGATGCTTTCTGCTGGGAATTAGTTACTCTTGGCTTGTCATGCTTAGGCACCTGGGCTCTTCATACACTAGGAAACCTGTCTTTGTTTTCCCCTCCATAGCTGCACTTACTTCTGTTCAGCCCCAAGAGTGGCTGTAACAGCAGCAGCTTGTGTAGACTCGCCTCTGGGATGCTGCTGGATTTTTTAATCATCATGTATGTCATCTGACTCTGCTCAGGTCTAAGTGACACAGTATTTAAAACACCCCAGTGCCCTGTCTACACTAGCACCCCGACAAGTGGAGCTGTGCCAGTTGTAGCAATGGGGGGAAGCATTCTAGTGTAAACAAAGCCTTGAGTTGAGTGGGGCAATTAAGTGGGGGGGTTCTGTTCTCTGGGAACCCTGGGAAATCAAAAACAAATTTCAGTTCACACTTACCAGTTTGTGAATCGAGCCTGAAAAGTATTATTGGCCAAAACTAATGAATTTGTGTCAAATTCAGGGAGTGTTTTGAGCCTACCAAAACTGAGACTTTTAGGAAATAAGCTATTTCTCTGAAAAAAATTGCGCAGCTGTAATTTTGAGTATTCATCTTTGTTTCTCCATCTGTGAAATGGGGCCAATGCCCACTTCACTGTGTGTGGGTGGGTGGCGGGGTTGAGGCTCAGTTGATGTATGTAAAGCACTCTGAACACAAAAAGTGTTAACACAGGGCTCAGTCAAGGCTCCCTAGTTATGGTTGAAACTATGCTTCTCTGAGCAGCAAGGCGTCTGTCATGGCAAACTGAACCTGAATTCTCCAGTGTGGGCCCTGGATTCTTTTCAATATGCCACAGATTTTTTTGTGTTAACACCATGTAGCTGCACCCCATACGTATGCAAGGGCAGCTGAGGAGAGGACAGTTGGGCCACTTGGCACCTGGGAGATTGCTTCAAATTGTAGGATAAATACGGTTTCAGTTAAAATGATCAGCAGTAAATGAGTTAATATGAACACTACCATTATGTTAGGCTTCAGTGCTAATTTCCACTTGAGATGAACGAACCATTCCAACCTCTAAGGGTACGTCCACGCTACAGCTGGAGGTGTAGTTCCCAGCTCAGGTAGATAAACGTGCTAACAGTGTAGCTCTAGCAGCTTAGGCTAACCACCTGAATATGTAGTTAGGATGTATGGGATTGTACTCTGGGGAGCTAGCATGAACAGCTGCCCCTGCCACCGTGGCTACTCTGCTATTTTTAGTGCACAACCTCAATAAGAGCTAGTGCATATTCACCTACTCAAGTTGGGTATTGCACCTCCAGCTTCCATGGCTAAACAGCAGAGTAAAAGAGGCAGTTAAAGGCAAAAAGACATCCTTTAAAAACTGGAAGTCAGATCCTACTGAAGAAAATGGAAAGGAGCATAAACTCTTGTAATCAAGTGTAAAAGTATAATAAAGCAGGCCAAGAAAGACTTCAAAGAGCAACCAGCTAAGGACACACAAACTAACAGCAATAAATAAATTAAGTACATCAAAAGAAGGAAGCCTGCCAAACAGTGGGGCCACTGGATGATCGAGGTGCTAAAAGAGCGCTCAAGGAAGACAAGGCTGTTGTTCAGAAGCTAAATGAATTCTTTGCATCAGTCTTCACTGAAGAGGATATGTGGGAGATCCCTACACATGAAACATTCTTTCTAGGTGATAAATCTAAGGAACTGTCCCACATTGAGGTGTCAATAGAGGAGGTTTTGGACAAACTGATAAATTAAACAGTAGTAAGTCACCAGGACCAGATGGTATTCATCCAAGAGTTGTGAAGGAACTCAAATACGAAATCGCAGAACTACTGTACTAGCTGTGGTATGTAATCTATGTCTTAAGTCAGCCTTTGTACCAGATGACAGGAGAGTAACTAATGTAATGCTGATTTTTTTAAAAAAAGGTTCCAGAGACAATCCTGGCAATTACAGGCTAATAAAGCTACCTTTAGTACCAGGCAAAGTGGTTGAAAGTATAGTAAGGAACAGAATTATCAGACCCATAGATGAACATGATATATTGGGGAAGAGTCGTCAAGGCTTTTGGAAAGGGAAATCACACCTCACTAATCTATTAACATTCTTTGAGGGGGGTCAACAACCATGTGGAGAAGTGTGATCCAATGGATACAGTACCCTTGGACTTTCCATAAGCCTTTGACAAGGTCCCTCACCAAAGGCTCTTAAACTAAGCAATCATGGGATAAAAGGGAAGATTCTCTCCTGGATCAGTAACTGCTTAAAAGATAGGAAACAAAGGGTAGTAATAAATGGTCAGTTTTCACAGTGGAGAAATGGAAATAGCAGGCTCCCTCAAGGATCTGTACTGGGACCTGTGCTGCTCAACATATTCGGAAATGATCTGTAAAAAGGGTGTCAAAATTTGCAGAAGATACAAAATTACTCAAGATAGTTAAGTCCAAAGCTGAGAAAGAAGAGTTACACGGGAGTCTTACAAAACTGGGTGACTGGGAAACAAAATGGCAGATGAAGTTTAATGTTGATAAATGCAAAGTAATGCACATTGGAAAACACAGTCCCAACTATACATATAAAATGATGGAGTCCAAATTAGCTTTTACCACTCAAGAAAGAGTCATTGTGGGTAGTTCTCTGAAAACATCCGGTCAATGTGCAGTGGCAGTCAAAAAAGCTAACAGTGTCAGGAACTATTAGGAAAGGTTTAGATAATAAAACAGAAAATATCATAATGCCTCTGTATAAGTCCATGGTACACCCACATCTTGAATATTGCATGCAGATGTGGTTGCCTCATCTCAAAAAAGATATATTAGGGTATAGAGAAAGCAACAAAAATGATTAGGGGTATGGAACATTTTCCATAGAGGGGGTTCCAAAGAGGATGGATCTAGACTAGTTCTCAGTGGTAGAAGATGACAGAACAAGGAGTAATAGTCTCAAGTTGCAGAGGGGGAGGTTTAGGTTGGACATTAGGAAAAACTTTTTCACTAGTAGGGTGGTGAAGCACTGGAATGGGTTACCTAGGGAGGTGGTGGAATCTCCTTCCTTAGAGGTTTTTAAGGTCAGGCTTGACAAAGCCCTGGCTGGGATGATTTAGTTGGGTTTGATCCTGCTTTGAGCAGGGGGTTGGACTAGATGACCTCCTGAGGTCCCTTCCAACCCTGAGATTCTATGATTCTATGATTAAAAAGACTGGAACTGTTCAGCTTGGAAAAGAGATGACTAGGGGGAATTTGATAAAGGTCTATAGGATCATGAATGCTGTGGAGAAAGTGAATGAGAGTATTATTTACCTCTTCACAGCACACAAGAATCTAGTGAAATTAATAAAGAGCAGGATTAAAACATAATGCACCGTTAACCTGTGGAACTCATTGCCATGGGATATTGTAAAGGCCAAACCTATAACTGGGTTCAAAAAGAATTAGATGATTTCATGGAGTATAGGTTCTTCAATGGCTATTAGCCAAGATAGTTACAAACCCAATCCCATGCTCCGAGTGCTTCTAAACCACCAACTGCTAGAAGCTGGGACTGGACAACAGGTTGTGGATCACTCCAAATTGTTCTGTTCTGTTCATTTCCTCTAAAGCATCTGGCATTGGCCACGGTCAGGGATAGGATACTGGGTTCTATGGAGCATTGGTCAGACCAAGTATGGCCATTTTTATGTTCTAGCATAAATGTACTCTTAGAAATATTGTTCAGCTGAGATTCTGGAGCACAGCAATGTGGTAATAGGTGGATTTTCCTGACTCTGAGTTAATGGCATGCACCTTGACTTGCAAACCTTAGCTTTTGATTTGAAAAGGACTTTTCTTTCAAACTCTTCATGATTGCTATTGATAGAACTATAATTTTTTGTTTAAACTGCAAAAAACAATCAATCAAAAAGGCAACATAAAAATGATCACTCCTCTTTCGGTCCCTGCTTACTGGAAAAATGTGAATGTTTACCCATTTACATATTCCTACTGTCTAAATGGACATGTGCTCATGGGTAGGGTAGATAGTCAGAAACTCAAAAGCCCTTAGCATTGCTCATCACTGAGTGGGTCGCTGTTACAGCAGACAGACATTTCAAGTGGCAGTGTTTAGTGTTTAACTTTCAATTGCAAAAGCTGAAAGGCTCCAGTTTAAGTAATTTTGACACGGAAATATGTCCAGTGCCAGTTTGCAGAGGACAGAGAGGAGGCAGAAATAAGTGGTGGTATTTCCCCCAGGCTGCTATATTCTGAGCTTCACCCACTCTGATGCCAAAACGAGACAATGCAGACCTTCATAACAATTGCCCCTCATTTTTCTTGCATGCTTTAACTGGCAGTGACCATGCAAAGGAGTGTTTAAAAAATTGGGTTTATCCTGCTGCATCGTCTGTTTCTTTGACTTATAAAGGAAGGGCTGGAACGTGAGGGTTTTCTTGCTAGTTTTTTCCCTTAAGCCTTGTTTACACTCACACTCTCACACTGTACTGTTTAATTAAATCAGTTAGGCCCTGATGTAGTTGAGTGGTGCAGCCCCCAAGTATAGATGTTCTGAAATAGATTTGAGAGGCCTGAAAGTTACTTTAGCTTAGTGCCCACACAAGGGGCTTGGCATCAGTTAAACTAAACCAGTTTGTAAACTGATTTAGTTATAGTACAATTTTTGTTATAAGATGTAAAAACTCCTTTCCCTTAATTGCTCAGCGTTTATTCTCTTGACTCTTATGATTTCACCAGTGCACGAGTTCTTTAGTCCATCAGTCTAGACAGGATCTGAATTTCTCATGCTTAAAATAAAATAGAAATAAAAACTCTGGTGGGCGACAATGGACGCTTCAGAAGGGGAAAGTACCATGAGGAATTGATGAGGCTTAAGGTTATTCCACTGCTGCTGGGATACAGCCATCCCTTGCCAGAGAGATTCACTGTCATAGCCATTGGCCCTTGGCTACTCATGGGTTCCCAAGAAGCCTCAGTGCAGAGTAACCAAAGGGAACCAATGCAGAGAGAGACTGACTGACTGGAAATCCTGTGTGTTATAGGAATCTGGGAGGTTGCAGGTAACTCTGCAGGGACCAAATGCTCAAACAGAGCTGTGCTTTCCTTTTAAAGCAGCTGTTGGCTCTAATCCTGAAAGCACTGCCTGGTTTGGGATGTGGCATCAGTTACTGAGATCAGCATCACACTCTTGCTGACAATCCTAGCTCTGCCCTTGGAGCTGGGGGCAGGGAGCGCTGCTGTGCAACTTGGTCACAAGCATCTGAGGTGGCTGACTTGCAGAGCTTGTTGTGAGCTGCACCTTCCTGGTCCAGCTCACACTAGCCAATAGGCTTGGGTGAGCCTGTGCAGGGAGAGGAGTTGCTGTGGTGTCTGTTGTGGGCAGTTTAAGGTAGTATGCTACTGCTTTTACTTTGCGGGGAGAACACAGAATCAGCAGGTCCCAGGTGCATGAAAGCCAGTCACTCGGGGTCATTCCACATGGGGCTTGGGGACCTGGGGATGTGCAATAAGACCTGTTCCTTTGTGGGGAGAGAGGTCTGGAGGGGTGTCAAGCCCTGCAATCATGCAGGGCATGGAGTGACTGCACTTCCAGAGTGGGAAAGTCTTGGGCATCTGTCTCAGGAAGAGGGAGTGTGAGGATGAACAGGGGTCAATTGGGGGCATCCAGAAGGTGTGAATGGGGGGGGGACTGCCCCTCCCCTTCCCCTTCCCTTCCTTGACTCTGTGAGTTGGGCTGGAACAGGAGGGAACCAGTTCAAGCCCAAGGGGAGCATAGGGGCCCAGCGTGTGAGTGCTCCAGTGGAAATTAGTCCATGAAGTGCACTTGCCCAGCAAGGTGTCAGTTTCATCAGCCAGTCTGGCCAATGGCTTCTTCCTTCTGCAATGGGCTCCAACTCTCAAGACAAGACAGGGTCAAGGCAGGCCTGAATTCTTGAGCCCTGGCATTGTGGGGGATGGGTTGTTCAATGTGGCTTTGTAGGGGAGGCTCTAGCCTCATAGATTCCAAGGCCAGAAAGGACCATTGTGATTATCTAGTCTTGTGTACTGTATGACACAGGCCATAGAACTGCCCCCAGATAATTCCTAGAGCAGATCCTCTAGAAAAACATCCAGTCTGGATTTTAAAATTGTAATTTGTGGAGAATCCACCACAGCTCTTGGTAAGGTGTTCCAATGGTTAATTACCCTCTTTGTTAAAAATGTACACCTTATTTCCAGTCTGCATTGATATAGCTTCAACTTCCAAACATTGGATTGTGTTATCTCTGCTGTATTGAAGAGCTCACTATCAAAGATTTGTTCCCCAAGTAGGTATTTATAGACTATAATCAAGTCACTCATTAACCTTCTTTTTGTTAAGATAAATAGATTGAGTTCCTTGAGTCTGTTATCCAAAGGCATGCTTTCTAATCCTTTAATCATTCTCATGGCTCTTCTCCGAACCCTCTCCAATTTATCAACATCTCTTTTTGATGTGGACACCAGAACTTGTCACAGGATTCCGGTAGAAGTCACACTAGTGGCAAATACAAAGTAAAATAACCTCAGTACTCCTACTTGAGATTCCCCTGTTTATGCATCCCAGAATCACATTAGCTCTTTTGGCCACAGAGTCTCATTGGGAGCTCATGTTCAGCAGCTTATCCACCACCTCTCCCAAATCTTTTTCAGAGTCACTGCTTTGCAAGATGGAGTCCCCATCCTAGAAGTATGTCCTACATTTCTTGTTCCTAGGTGTATACATTTACATTTTAACATATTAAAATACATGTTGTTTTCTTGCACCCAGATTACCAAGTGATCCAGATCTCGCTTCCTGTTGTGTTCATAATTTACCTCTCCCCCAATTTTTGTGTCATCTGCAAACTTTATCAGTGATGATTTTGGTTTCTTTCAGGTCATTAATAAAAATGTTAAATAGCGTGGGGTTAAGAACCGATCAGTGCAGGACACCACTAGAAACACACCCTACTTGATGATTCTCTGTTCACTATTACATTTTGACACATATCTGCCAGCTTTTAATCCATTTAATGTGTGCCATGTTAATTTTAATCTTTCTAGTTTTTAATCAAAATGTTATGCTGTAGCAAGTCAAATGCCTTACAGAAATCTAAGTATCAGCAGTATTACATTTATCTACCAAACTTGTAATCTTATCAGAAAAAAAATCAAGTTAGTTTAACAGGGTCTATTTTCCACAAACCCATGTTGAATGGCATTAATTTTATTATCCTCCTTTAATTATTTATTTGTTTATTAATTTATTAATCAAATCCCATAGCAGCCACTCCATCATGTGGGGATTAGTGTCAGACTGACAGGCCTGTAGTTAGCTGAATCATTCCATTTACCCTTTTAAAATATTGGCACAACATTAGCTTTCTTCCAGTCTTCTGGAACTTCCCTGGTGTTCCAAGACTTATTGAAAATCAGCATTAACAATCCAGTGAGCTCCTCAGTCAGCTCTTCTTTTAAAACTCTTGGATGCAAGTTATCCAGACCTACTGAGTTACAAATGTCTAACTTAAATAGATGCTGTTTAACATCCTCCATCAAGAATGTTAAACAGAATGGAAAGAGTGTAATCATAGGATATGATTGTCGTCTGTTTTTTGCCAAATACAGAACAGAAATATTTATTGAACAATTCTGCCTTTTCTGCATTATTATTGATAATTCCATTTCCATCTAGTTAATGAACCAATACCATTGTTAGAATTCTTTTTGTTCCTATTATACTTTTAAAACTCCTCTCATTTTCCTTAACTCTACTGGTCGTAGATTTCGCCTTGTGTCTTTGCTTCCCTTATCAATTTTCTACAATTCCTAGCTTCTGATTTATATTTGTTACTATCAGCTTTCCCTGTCTTCTATTTATTATACATATATATTTTTTAATTTTTTATAGTTGCTTTCACTTCAAGTTTTTTTTTAAACCAATACTGCCTTCTTCCTTAATTGTTTATTTTTTTTAGGAGTCTAATAAAGCTTTCTTAAACAATTCCTAATGATCAATCACATTTTTCTGAATAAATTCTTCCTATCAGTAGTTTTGGCTCATAATTGTTTTCATCTTTGTCAGCTTGGCCCTTTTTGAAGCACCAGCTATATATAGTACTGATCTGGACTTTATTCTGCCTGCATGTTATAAATGTGATCAAGTCCTGATCACTTGTACCTAAGTTACCATTAATTTTAGTTCAGTGATCAGTTCCTCTCTGTCAAGGTCTGTCATAGCATTCCCCAGTATTAGCTGCAGTGCTTTTTGAATTAGTAAATTATTGTCTATAATAATAGAAATTTCAAGGACGTTTTAGTCCTGACAGCATGAGACCTCCAGCATATGTTATTCAAATTAAAGTCCCTTGTTATGCAGCTTTCTTCCCTTTCTATCCTAGATAAGTGCAGAGGAGCCAGTTTTCATGTGATTAGCAAACACCAACTAATAGCTGCCTTGTGCTGGATCTGTGTGGTTGGGCTGTTCCCTGTGGTGCTGGTGGGGGTATGTGGAATGGGTCCCTCTTCACTAACCTGTGCCTCTCTCTTACTGCTCTCACAGGCCCTGCAATTGGTTTCTCTTTTCTGACATTCTCAAGAGGCTGAAGCTTTCCTCCCGCATATTCCAGGCTCGCTTCCCACACTTTGAAATTGCTACCCTGCCCAAGGCGGAGTTCCAGCGTCAGGTGTCCTCGAGCCAGCTGCTGGCCCAGGAGGAGGTGCCAGAGAGCCCCGAGCTGCTCCCCCATGGCCCTGCAGAGACAGTGGAGCTGGTGCATTATGAGCCAGAGCTACTGCAGCTTCTGGGCTCAGCAGTGGAGTTCCAGGCCTGGAGCAGCTGACGGGGGCTGGAGCTCTCCCCGCATTGGACTGCGTCATGAGGCAATAAGATGGACTGATGGGAAGCAGCCTTTTCAATGCCAGCAGCGGGGCCTGGAGTCTTTGGCTGTTTTATTCTCTCCTCGCGGCCCCTGAACTCCGACTGGGGAGAGACTCCACTTGTCTCCAAGGACTTCCCAGGGTCCCTTTCTGATGAGCAGCAGCAGATGCAGCTCTCTGCAGGTCCCCTTCCAGATCAGCTGGGAAGCTCGGACCTGTCCCACTGGGCTACCTTAGCTGGGCCTTCCTGGCTGTAGGACCATGGGCTCTGAAGTGAGGGGCAGTGGGTGCTTCTGCCCTGCCCCCCTATAGAACCGCGCCTCTCTCTCAAGCTGCCCTCCCCCCAATGTCTTCCATAGTATTTATTTAATTAGTATTTAATTTGTAATGTTTCTTTTGTTTCTGCTGAGTCTGTATCACTGTGATTATTTGAGCCCCGGGCTGTGGTGAAGAGGGCTTCTTCTGGCCCCTCTCCCAGGATACTCCCAGAGGACACTGCTCTCCCATGAGCAGCTAGCTGTCCAGTGACCGAACTGCTGCAGCCTGGCAGCAAAGGGACCAGCTCTCACAACAGTCCCCAGGTTAAATTCTAGGGCCCGTGGGCAGCCCCCTCCCTTACCAGCTTCTGCTGGGGCTGTTCCCTTCCCAAAAGCAAGTCCAGCTGAGAGCTGTTCTCCAGCCCAGGGTTCAGTCTCCCCCAGGTGCTTGCCTGGCTGTCTCATGCATTTCACTTACATCGCTTGTTTCTGGATTCTTCTGGGCCACTTTGAAGAGGCAGCTGCAGCCTGAGAGCTATTCCAAAGCCCCAGACAGGGACTCCAGCTGCCTCCCATCCTCATGGGCTCCTGCTGCTGCTGGAGGGCCATCCTCCTTGACGCAGTGTCTGCATGCAGACAGGCCCCTTCCTCCACCCTTGTCTGTGCCCCTTTCTTCTGTTCAGAGGAGCAGTTCTACTGCAGAGAGCTGGCCTGAGGGGGCAAGTGCCTGCCCCTGGCAGGAGCAGAGAGCAGGGCTGCACCGCTGTGTAGATGGTACAGTTTTATTGTACAGGTGCTAACAAGGATGCTGAGGACTGGACAATCTGTTTCCTGGCTCTCCCCTGTCCTGCCCTGCAGTGGGAGTGTTGGGTGGTTTTTTCTTTGTGTTGTGTTTCGTCCCAGCCGGGGCAGTTGTAGCCTCCCCTGACCACCACTGGTCTGCCTCCCCCTCCTTGGGACCAGACAGCTCCTTTTTTAAGCTGAGGGTTATTGCCTTTGGGTGTGTATTCTGGCTGCTCTTTCTGATTTCTGTTTTATTATAAACAACCGGCTGTGGTGTCAAAAAACACTTATGTACAGAAAAACCTGCATCAGGCCCTCTGCCTCCTGGCTCTTCTATCGCTGTGTGTGTCGTGTCCTGTTACTGGTGGTGGCAGGGGGGAAGCACTGTTCTTGGGATGAGAACTCCTGTACTCGCAGGGTGGGGTGAGAGAAATGACCCTGGGCTCTGCGCACTGCTCAGTGAGTTGCTGTTCCCTGCTGTCTGTACTGTGAGATCCACTGCTACAGCCCTTTGTTACGGCTGAGTAAGAGCCCAGCCCTGCCCCCTTGCTTGCCTGAGGATAGCATCCTCCTCCAGTGTGCTTTTCTAGAGCCTTATATCCGCCAGGCAGGGGATCAGCTGGGGCAAGTGAAAGCAGGGTGCCACCTCTACCACTCTGCCCCTGTAGCCCAAACTGCTTTAGTGCAGCCTGCTCCAATGTGCCCCTTCTGCCCCTTTCCCTGCAAGCAAAGGGGCACCTTCTATGCATATAGCTGCTGCTACTCACTGCAGCAACTGTGCACAGTGAGATGACACAAAAAGGCAAGGCTGGGCTCTCACTCACTTAGTGTTTTAAATATTCAGCTGTGCTTCAGCCTAGCTCCATGGAGGAGCTGTTACTCCCAAGGCCAGAGTAATACCAGCCTTGGACTCTAGGCCTGGCCTCTCAATGTGTGTAATCACCTCAGCCCATGTGTACACAAGCTGCTGGGCACCTGCTCACAAGCCAGGGCAGCAGTAGGGAGTAGCATAAGAAGGAACTTCCAACAGGGGTTTGGAGGCCCAGGCATAGAGCTCCATCCCCAGGACCTTGGCTCAGGCATGTCTACTCCCCAGGGCCTAATGAACAGTGGTGGCAGGGGAAAGAACTGAGCCCAGGCTGTGGTGAGGAGCAGGGGCAATGGAATGAAATAGGCAAGATGGGCCTTTTTCTCCTGTCCCAGCCTGTGTATTCATGTGGGAGGGCCCAGTAGGTGGAGCATGCTGATCAGGGAGTTTCACACACATACCCTTTTCCCAGGTGTAGATGATATTGGAGGGAGCCAGGGCATGAGTCAGGCCAGGTGCTGTACCGCTCCTAGCAGCTCCTTGGGATGCTGTAAGCAGAGATCCTGGTGCCAGGGCATTGCATGTAGTCTAGCTGCACCCCACCTCCAGCAAGCTTGGAAAACAACCCTGAGAGTTCCAATGGGGCTGGGGCAGCTGGGGGGGGACAGGGGTGTCAGAGGGGCAGTCCTTATGAGCAGAAGAGGGAAGGGATGTGTGCAAACTGCCCATGCCATCCCCTCAAGAGGCCATGGGGAAGCTGGCAGGTGGGGCCTTGGAACCCTATGGCAAGCACCACCCAGAGACAGCACAAGTGCTCTTGGTTCAGCTAAGCCCAGCTTCTAGGCTGCCTGTTGGTGAGGGCATTGCTGGTCCCATCTAGACAGAGCAGGCTGGGTGCCAGGGCCCTTCCCAGGGCTTACTGCAATGGACCGAGTTGCTGGGAGCAGAGTACACCAGCACAGCCACTTTCACGGAGGGGGCAGGTGACACTCTGTGGTGTGTGTGTGTATGGGGCCAGTGGAGGTACAGTTTGGGCGGGGGGAGGCTCTTCCAAAGCCAGTTTGCCATGTTGCATGACACCAGGGCTCTGAACGGTGCTGGGCAGGCCCACCCCTGCCACATGGTTGATGGGAGCCGCAGCCTACTTGCTATGGGTAATGGAAGGGTTAAATGCCCCTTGGTTGGGAGTGTGGTGGGGATGCTCAGGGCTGGGGAAGGGCACTAGCAGTTGGGGGTGGGGGGGTGTCTCAGGGCAGGAGAATAGGGCATTTGAGTGTGAAACACCATGAAGCTAGTGTGAGTGGGAGCCTGAACCTGCTCTGCCCTGGCTCTCTGGGCCCCTTGCGATGCCTTCTGGGGCAGGGGCAGTAGGTGTCCAGGCATGGGCCCCTGACTGGCACAGAAGCCAGCCCCCAGCCTGCTGCTCTTGCTCCAAGCAGACATCCAACCAGCGCCCCTTGGTGCAGTTTCAGCCACTCTCATGGCTCAGGTTACATATGGGGCTGCTCTATTCCAGCTGCCTGGTCATGGTCCCAGTGGACGCCACAAGGCTCCTCAAGGGCTGCTGCTATTCAGCACTGCTCTGTAACCGCTGCCACAAAGGGGCCATAAAGCCGGCATTGCAGGCGAGGTCCCCCCTGCTCAGTGTGCTGGAGGGTGTTGGGGCATAAGAGGTGGCCTGGGGCGTCCCTTTTCACCAGCCCTCACCCTGGCAAGGCCCATAGGCCATGGCACCCAGGGCACGAGTTAGGGTAGGAGCCAGGCCAATGGTAGCCTGTGCTAGAGCCAGAACAGGTCCCAGAAGCTCTGCAATTAGAGCAGTGCAAGCAGCACCTCCCCTACAGCAGCCCTAGTGCAGGGCCCAGCTGACTTCCCTCCCTCCTCGATAATGGGGAGCAGCTCCCATTCTAGCAGCTGTACTCGGGGCCAGGCTCAGCCGCTAGCCCAACCCCTTGGCTCAAACCAGAACACTGCCTCGCATCTCCGCAGATGGCAATTCCTGGGTAAGATGAGGGGTGGCATGGCCATGTGCTGCCACTGCCTTGCCACAGCCCACCACCAGTCTGGTGCAAAATGTCTCTTTAATGAGTGAGGGCAAGAAGCAAATGCGATGCAGCCTGTGAGGCCCCCCCTGTCCCCAGCAGCCCCCAGCCCAGAGTTGGATCCTGTCAGTCCAGGGAACTGAGCTTTCCCAGCATCCTTTGCCTCTGTTGGAGCCCAGGGTGCATCCATGCACTTCACACCACGTCCCAGCATTCCTCCTTGATGTCACCACTGCCTAGAGACAGCAGAGCTGCAGGGGCTGGGGCAGAGCTGGGCTTTGCCAGGAGCTGAGCCATTTGCTCACCAGGGAATGCTGCCTCTGAGCTGATGGCTAATTCCAGTTCCACCACGGGTGTCAAGCCCACCTTTGGGTGGCTGAGTTGGGTGCAGCTGTCAGTGCCTCCTGCTGGCAGGGCTGCTGTTGCTTTGCTATCTTGGGAGCTGCTTAGACCTGGTGGCTGGAGCTCTTGGACCTTTGCACAGCCAGACAGGCTCTCCTGCTGGGACGTCAGCGTGGCAGGATCACTGGAAAGCAGGCTGGGGAGCGGGCGATCCAGCATAGCCAGGCAGCTGCTGCTGGCCTCCATTGTCCCAATGATGGTGGCAACAACAGTACCTGGCTGGCTAGTGAGAGCCATTGGCTGGAGCAGGCTAGACAAGGAGTGCTGTGGGGCAGCAGGCAGGAGGGGGCCTGCTGCTGGGATACTGCTGCCCGGGCCTGGCAGTGGCTTGGCAAACCCATTCATAGGGAACCCAGGCTGGAGCGGGAGCCTGTCCGGAGCAGGGGTGCTGCTTGGAAAAGGAGAACTGGCAGCATTTCCCAGGGCCAGCACTGTGGTGAGTGGGATGGGCTGGAGAGTCAGGGGTCCCAGCCCCAAGCACCCGGGCAGGAGTGGGGAGCTGGGGAAGGAGAAAGGAAAATGGTCACATGCTGGAGTGAATGTGCAGACTGGGCCCCGCCAACCACTGTAGGTGGGGGATGGGAAACCTGCCCCCCCTCCTCCCCAGCCTGGCCTCCACTGCACCCCATGTCGTCCCTCCACTCACAGCTGGGGCACCAGCCCCAGTGCTTGTGACCCTAAGCTGGAGCCTATGTGCCCAAGACCCTGTGCTGCCTGCCTCTGCTGGCACTGAGGTGTTGGCATTCTGATTGTCACCCATGCACCATATCCCCCCTGCCCTGCCCTGGCTCACTCAGCCTCGGGTCCCCCCAAACTGCCTTTCACTGTGTCCCCCCATCGGGCCTCCTACCACCTCCCCTTTCTGCCCTGCAGCGCAGCTCTCCTGCCATGCCTTGCTAGAGCCCCACCCTTTGGCTCCCATGCTCCTCTGCCCCTGCACTGTCCCACCAGCTGGGCTCCCTGTGACCCTGTTCCTGAGCCGCTCAACCCCTCAGTGGCATTCGTCTCCTCCAGCCCCATCATCTGGAGTAATCACCGGCCCTCATTTCACAACCTGCCCGCCCTGCACCCAACTTCTCCAGAGAGCTGGCAGCCTGGCCACGGAGGGTACTGCTGTCTGGGTGCATGATGGCAGCCATGGCCCTGTGCCCAGGTTTGGCATAGAGGCTGGGCAGAGCCTGGGGCCCCGGCAGGATCCCAACTCCCCTTGCCCAATGCTGCTCTCAGGAAAGCTGGAGGGTCCTGCCTGCAGTGGCCATGGCACCTTCATCCTGCTGAACACAAGCTGCCACTGTGAGGGGCTGCCCTGGGGCAAACACCCCCTCCAGGGCCAGGCCCAGCCCTGGCCTGGAGGCTGGTCTGCTCCACTCAAGGCAGCGTAAATGCCAATGGTGAGCAAGGCATTGCATGGCCAGAGGGTCCATGCACCCCCCTCCCACTGCATCCACAAGGGGCTGTGTTGGGGGAGACAGGCTGGGGCACGGCTGGCATTCCTCAGCCCTGCATGTTGCAGAACCGGCCCTTCCTCCAGGCACTTACCCCATGGCGTGGGCGGGTGGCTTGCTGGCCCCTTGCTGCACCTTGGGGGCAGGACATGGTGCAGCTGCGCACTCCCGAGGCTGGGTCACTGGTGCAGTCTCCCTCTTGCTGTGAGTGGGGGACACGGCCCTCTGGAGGGGGGCACTCTGGGAAGAGGGCCCGGTGGCCGAGCGGCTGGCTCTGGGGTTCACGGGGCTCACTGCTTCCCCCTCATCCTCAATCACCACCAGGTCCTTGGGCATGTCCTTGAACTGATATACCAGCCGCTGCCCCTCCACCTTGGCCAGAATGCCACGCTGGTAATAGTACCTGGGGGAGAGACCATTGCAGCATGAGCCCGAGATCTCCCCAGCCCCCAGTGCCACAAGCCCACCCCTGCCTCCTCCAGTGCCAATACCCACCCCTCACCACTCCCCTGCATCCCCACCCTGGCCCCTGCACAGCCCCCTTACCCCATCAGTGCTGCACTCTCCCACACAGCTTCCCCCCACACTGTATCCCCCGCACCGCTCCCCTCTTGCCCCCAGCCCCCAGCTGGAGGGCCCTACCGCAGTGCCCGGCCCATGGTTTCGTAGTTCATGCTGGGTTTGTTCTTTTGCTTTCCCCACAGCCTGGACACTGCCTTGGAGTCCACCAGCTTGAAGATGCCCCTGTCTCGCTGGGTCCATTTGATGTACTTTGGGCAGGTGTTCCTGTCCTGGAGCAGCGCCAGCAGGAACTCCCACAGGTAGAGGGCATTACCTGGGGGGGGCAAGGCGGACATGAGGGACAGACAATGAACAGCCCTGGGAAGGGGCATCCCAGACCCTCCTCTCCTCTGAACTGCCCCCTGTGCTCAGGGCCGGCTCCAGGCACCAGCTTATCAAGCAGGTGCTTGAGGCGGCAATTCTGGAGAGGGGTGGCACTTTCAGGTATTCGGCGGCAATTCGGCAGAGGGTCCCTCAGTCCCGCTCGGAGCGAAGGACCTCCCGCTGAATTGCCGCAGATTGCGATCACGGCTTTTTTTTTTTTTTCCGGTTGCTTGGGGCAGCCAAACCCCTGGAGCCGGCCCTGCCTGTGCTGAGGAGCCCAGTGCAGCCCCTGTTGTTCTAAGGGGAAGGCGTCAGGATCTTACTGAGTCCCGTGAGCCAGCCCAGTGCCCCATGCACCACCCCATCGCTAGCCAGAGTGCCCTCCCTCTGCAGCAGTAGCGAATGTAGGCCTTAGCTCCACAGCCCAGGCAGAGTGGAGAGCTGTTAATCAGTGCGCTGCGGGTGCGGGCCACTCCCAGCTGACGTGCTCCAGAGTCTCAGCTCTCCTTCACAATGGGCTCTAGCCCTCCTGGCTACAAGGAAACCGTCACCACGTGTAAGGCACAGAGAGGAGGGACACGTCTGCCAAGACCAGCTAAGCAGCTCAGAGCTGCAGGGGAGACCGCTGGGAAATCCTCTCAGTATCAGCACTGTTAGTGTTCAAGCACCAAAGAGGAGGCGGAGAGGCCTGGATATAGCTGCACAGAACGTCATCGCCTGGGCAGACATGGGCAGAGGGCAGAGCCTGGGGAAGTACAACCGCTCATTTTCTCCATTCTGAATCCTGCTACTCTGTGCAGTACGGACGCAGCCTCCTGGCCCAGGGATGTTAGCAGAGCCAGCAAGTTCGCCCAGTAGCCCCTGGCAGAGAGCAAGTCACCATTATCCACAGCAACACTGGGCTGCTCCTCTCCCACCAGGCCTCCCCTCATGGGCTGGAGGCTAGAGCTTTTCCAGGCTGCCATCCCATTCAGAGAGTCCAAGGTGAGAAGGGTCCACTGTGATCAACTAGTCTGTCCCCTGCACCCCACAGGCCAGAGAGCTGCCCCACAGGAATCCCTAGGTGGTGAGGGAGGGCGCTCTGCTGCAGCTGCCGGGCTAGTGGTGGGCCAGGCCGTATGGGCCGGACTCCCTCGTCCCTGAGTCAGACTGGCCAGGGGGCCCAGCCAGGCGGGAAGCATCTTCCATTCGCTCAGCAGCCTCTGGATGATGATTTGCCCCATTGGGTGCTGAGCCAAGCACGTCTGCTCCCTGCCAAGCTACAGGAGCCATTTGCTGTGGCCCTGCCTGACCAGGCATCTCCTAGCCTGCCCCCCCCCCTCCATGGCCCACCATGCTGCTCACTACCTTTGCCGTCCTTGCTCTTCCTGCAGATTGGAAAGCCTGGGGCGGTGATGGGGGAAAGGCAGCGGGGGGGCTTCGGCTTGCGACCTGCAAGGGGAAGACAGGGGAAAGGAAGAGCATTGCCCCAACCCTCTTACCACCCAACCTGCCTCTCTGTGGGTCTCCCCAGGCCATCAGTATTTTCACAGCAAGCGCTGGACCTCCTGCCCCTGCAGCATCCTCTGAGCGGGGCCTGGGCACTGCACCTCCCCTGGATTCACTTCAGAGAGCAGCTTCCCTCTGTCAGTGACTGTCAGGCTGTGGATACGGTTGTCTGTCCATGGACACACGCTGGGACTGTGCTGCGTGCATGGCCCAGAATCACTGCTCTCCCCACTGAAATGTAGGTAGCTGCCGTCCGCTGCAGGAAGATTGCCGCTGTTCAAGATCAGGACAGCATGCGATCACTACAGCAGGGTTGCTGTCTTCCCAGCACAGTTCTGCACAGCACCACACCCACCTCCAGTGTGTCAGTGCCAGAGGAGGGAGGGGGTGACGGGCCAGCACTGTAGGGTTGGGTCTCAACAGTCACACAGCCAGTGATGGAGACAGGCTCCGCACAAAGGGCTGGCCATGCTGCTGGGCTCAGATCAGAGCAGCTAGTGGGGGTGATATTGTCTCCACACCCTGGTGCACAGTACTGGGTGGGGGCGGTGGGCTGGGGCCAGCATTGGCCATGGGGCGGGGGTGGGGAGGATATAAGATAATGGTGTCTCTGACCCATCGTGGCGGAGAGGCAGGCAGACAGCTGGTTTGGCCAGTGTGTGGGGAGCTGCAGTGCAGGGAGTGGCGATGGAGATGGGACGCCCGGGGCTGGCTGGGCAGGGCCTTGGGTCAGGGTTAAGGCTGGTAGCTGAGACTTGCGGGGATGTGGCAGGTGCATGCCAACGAGGAGGCTGGCTCTGCACCAGGTGCTCCCCGCCAACAGAACAGGACATGTCACTGGCCCGAGGAGCCCTGCAAGGAGAGGAGGGCACAGCACGCGCAGGATTTAGGGGACGCAGGTTACCTTTCCTCCTGGGCTGCTTCCCTGTCTGCTCCTTGGTGGACCCAGCCATGGGATTCTCCTCGTCCCCAGACCTGCGCAGGTCATTGGCTTCCCCCGGGCCCAGGGGGCAGGCCTCTCTGTCCAGGGAAACCCTAGTGCTGCCAACTACAAGGGATACAATGGGAGGGAAGCCTGACTGAACATGGGGCACCAGATCAGCATCACGCCCCCAGGACCCTCACTCAGGCTGGGCCATGCCAGCAACTCCCCTGCCCACCAAGATGCAGCCACCCTGAAAGAAGGCCTCTAACCTACACATAGACCCTATCTAGGCGTGAGCACCCTCCAACCCTCCTACCCCATGCACAGGAGGGGAGAGCCACCTCGCCCTGATGCTCAAGAGACCCCCATGGGAGGGGAACGCCACCACCCTGTGAGAGGGCAGGGGCCCTCGTAGTGCCTTGTGAGAGGGGAGGGCCCCCAGTCCCTCCTTCCCATGAGAGGGGAAGGGCTCTTGTCCTGCCCTCTGAGAGGGGAGGGCCCCCAGCTCTGTCCCCACCACAACCTAAGAGGGGAGGGCCACTGCCCAGGAAAGGCAACTCACGCAGGCGCTTCTCATCCAAGATGTTGTTGGGTGACTCCACCCAGAGCAGGCCCTCGCCAGCTGCAATGGGGGGTAACGGCTGCTCAGCGTCACCTGCAGAGAAACAGCCTATGTCAGCCCCCCCCACACACTTCAGGAGGGAATGGGACCACCCTGGGGCACCCACCTGTTGCCAGGCTTTCCAAAGAGCCCAGCCCCCAGCAGCACCTATTGTTTCCATTGGGATGATGGAGCCATTCCCCCTCTCGGTGCAGGCTCCATGCAGACTCTGGCAGGCAGTGCTGCACAAGGTTTCCTTGACCCCATGAAGGCTGGAGCCATGTCACTGCCCCTGCCAGTGGAGATGGTGGTGCATAAACATGCAGCTTGCTAGCTGCAGCATCATATGCAGGGCTGGAGCTAGACTGGCTCTGCACACCAGGGGAGAGCCCTGAGCTCAGCTCTGCTGGGTCTCAGCAAAGGCCTGGCTTTTGGAGTCTTACAGGATCTGCAGTGACTGAAACACCCTCCTCCCCCTTACCCCCGTGTGACCCACCTGGCACTGTGACACTGTCCCCGACAACCTGCAGCTCGGGCTTGTCCAGCAGCCCATCTGCCATGATGCCACTGGGTACCTCATCCAATTCCAGCCCCGAATACACACACAGCAGGTCTGTGCAGGGAAGCTGCTCCTCCAGTGGGGCAGGAAAGGCTAGTGGGTCATCGAGCTGCAGGGGGACAGACATACATCATAGAAAGTGCAGCTTGAGACCAGCATGCTTAGCACCTCCCCCGACAGAGATCTCAGGGCCAGCCATGTGATAGGATGCCTCAGGTGCAAACTGGAACTGTGGGACCACTGTGCCCCCTTAACTCTCCAGCCTGGGCTGTAGCTCCCAATGCTTTGCTAGTGACAAGCAGCAAACCCCTCCAGGCACTGTTATCACTCAGCACAACAGCAGGGGGAGCCCCACACCCAGCTGGGTTGCACGAATGCTCCCTGAGCCACTCACGAATCACACAGAGAAAGGCACCAGCCAATTCCCCCACAGCTTCCCAGCCTTGCACCCCAGAGCTGTACCATCTTGCCCTGGCCAGTGCAAAAGCCTGACCAGTGCAAATTTATTACTCAGTCTGCCCCTCCCTCAATGTGGAGAGGTCATGCACCAGCCTTTGTAACCTGAGCTGAGATTTCCCAAGCACTTGAACCAAACCAAACTGTTTTAGGTAAAATAGAAACTAGATTTATTAACTACGGAAAGATAGATTTTAAGTGATTATAAGTGGTACGCATAAGAGGTCAGAGATAGTTACCAATGAAAATAAAAAAAAAGCACACAATCTAAATCTTAAACTGTATTACACTAGGCAGTATTTGGATCAAGCAATTTTCTCATCCCACTGGATGTTACAGTTCTTAATACACAGGCCTCCCCTTAAGCCTGGCCCAGTCTCCTTAGTTAAAGTTTTTGTCTTCTCAGTGTTCCTGTTACTTCCAGTGTAGGTGCGGGAGGTGAAAGACCAAGGCATGCTGCCGCTGTTCCCTAGTTTTAGCCTCAGTCCATGTGTCTAAAAGACTTCCGCAGACATGGCCTGGTGGGCTTTGCTGAGTCACTGGGCTGGGCAATCCCCAGGGTGTGGTCTTGTGCAACTGAGTCACAGAGTTGAGCAGTCCCCATTGTGTGGTGCTTGGGCAGCTCTCATTGAATTGTAAATCCCATGATTACACTCCCTTGCTGATTAATGGTAGTTGAGCACCCTCCTGGGAGGGGTCCTTTGTGTGTCACTAGCAAACTTACAACACATTTCAGTAACAACCGTACAGCAAAATCTCATAGCTTCATACACACTAACGAGAGATATTTGGACAGAACAACAGGGTTCAGCAGATCATGACCTTTCCTAGGATATCTTACATGGCATGCTTTGTACAAAAATAAACACAGTTACATGACGGCGGTGAATATGGGGGTTCCAGGGTTTTGATTTGAGGTACAGGGTGCGACACCCATAGATTCCAAACACACCTCTCCAGGGGCAGGCACCCTCCCTGAAACGCGTCGCACCCCATGCAACAGACAGTCATTCTCTGGGTTGAAAGGAGGGACAAGGAACCCCAAGCCGCTGCACAGCTCCCACCCCTCAGCGGCTCTGCTGCCTGGCTGCACAGAACCCCCACCCTCACCTCTGCGTGCATGGCTGGGCTGTGTAGCTATCATGGCAGCCCCACCCCACAGTAAGGCACTCCACAAACTCCTAGCAATGCCTAGCTGGGGACAAATTCCAGACTGCCAGCACTTGGATTGGCTGCTGCATGACACGCTCCTGTTGGGTCACTGCGAGAGCAGTCCTGACCCTTTCCAGAGATTTAGGCACAGGGCCTGCTCTGGCACCCAGTAGCACTGCTCTGAATGCAGAGTAAGGGCCCCACAGGCTGGCTGGTCACACCATAGCTGAGAGCAGAAACTGGCCAAAGCAAGGGAGATGCGAGCACATGCCACTGGAGGGCAGCACTGTGTCTTCTAAAGAAGCATCCTGGAACAGGGGCTTCAGAGTGGCAGCTAACCACTGGTGGAGAGTGCAGTGCTCGGCCTGGTCTACACTACGCGTTTAAACCGATTTTAGCAGCATTAAACCGATTTAACGCCGCACCCGTTCACACTACGAGGCCCTTTATATCGATATAAAGGCCTCTTTAAACCGGTTTCTGTACTCCTCCCCGACGAGAGGAGTAGCGCTAATATCGGTATTACCATATTGGATTAGGGTTAGTGTGGCCGCAAATCTACGGTATTGGCCTCCGGGCGGTATCCCACAGTGCACCACTGATCGCTCTGGACAGCAATCTGAACTCGGATGCACTGGCCAGGTACACAGGAAAAGCCCCGCAAAGTTTTGAATTTAATTTCCTGCTTGCCCAGTGTGGAGAGCTCATCAGCACAGGTGACCACGCAGAGCAGCTCATCAGCACAGTTAACAATACAGTCTCCTGAGAATCGAAAAAGAGCTCCAGCATGGACTGCACGGGAGGTACTGGATCTGATCGCTATATGGGGAGAGGATTCAGTGCTAACAGAACTGCATTCCAAAAGACAAAATGAAAAAGTATTTGAAAGAATTTCCAAGGCTATGATGGAAAAAGGCCACACCAGGGACTCAGTGCAGTGCAGAGTGAAAGTTAAGGAGCTCAGACAAGCCTACCAGAAAACCAAAGAAGCAAACGGAAGGTCCGGTGCAGGGCCAAAAACATGCCGCTTCTACGCTGAGCTGCATGCAATTTTAGGGGGCTGCGCCACAACTACCCCACCCCTGTCCGTGGATTCCGAGGTGGGGGTTGTAATCTCAGCCATGGCTGAGGATTATGCGGACGGGGAAGATGAAGATGAAGAAGGTGAGGAGGATGACCTTGCAGAAAGCACACAGCACTCCGTTAGCCCCAACAGCCAGGAGCTTTTTCTGACCCAGACGGAATTATCCTCCCAGCCCTCCCAAGCCACTATCCCAGACAATGAAGCCATGGAAGGGACCTCTGGTGAGTGTAACTTTGTAAATAAAAAACATGGTTTAAAAGCAAGCGTTTTTTAATGATTGATTTGCCCTGAGGACTTGGGATGCATTCGCGGCCAGTAAAGTTACTTAGAAGTTTGTTAACATGTCTGGGGATTGAGCGAAAATCCTCCAGGGACATCTCCATGAAGCGCTCCTGGAGGTACTCTGGAGCAAGGCAGCCTTGTTCTGTCCACCATGGTAGGACACTTTACCACGCCATGCATGTAGCAAGTAATCGGGTATCATTGCATGACAAAGCCTAGCTGTGTATGGTCCCGGTGATTGCTGGCTTTCAAGAAACATCCGTTCTTTATCTCACTGTGTTGTCCTCAGCAGAGTGATATCGTTCAGGGTAACCTGGTTGAAAATCATGAATTTAATTAAGGGGACAGAGATGCCCATTTTCCTACTGGGTTCGTGGCCTGCTGCTTAAAAAAAATCCTTCCTTGCACGTAGCCAAGCGGGGAGGAGGAGTGAAATAGCGATGAGCTTTTTCACGTTTGGCTAGCAGGGATCCAGCTACTAGCCACGCAGTGGGGGGGGGGGAGTGAAGGGGGGTGATTAGCAGTGAGCTTTCATGATACCAGCCATGCGGTGGGGGGAGGGGTAAAGCACTGTATATATGAAGGCTGCAGAAGCCGAAAGACAGTGGCTTACCATGGCCGCATGCAAGCTGAATTCTGATGCCCGGACCTGCATCTGTGAGATCTGTAACACCAGAGCCGCAGGCACTCAATATTAAGATGCAAAATGCGACCTTGTAGTGAAATCACAAGTGCTATGTAAGGTGAATAGTGCTGTTCACTGTGAAAGAGTATAACCATTGTTCTGTAAAATGTATCTTTTTAAATACTTCGCTCGCTTTTTTCCCTCCTTCATGCAGCTGCAAATTTTTCAAGCATCCCTACTCCGTCCCAAAGGCTATCTCAGATAAGGCAGCGGAAAAAAAAGACGCGAGAAGAAATGTTTTCCGAAATCATGGAAGTGACCCGCAATGAAAGAGTGCATCTGAATGAGTGGAAGGACGTGGTAGCAAAGCACAGGAAAGATGCCCGTGAACGTGAGGACAGGAGGGACGCTCAAGATGAGAGGTGGCGGCAAGAAGATCAGAGGTGGCGGCAGGAAGATCAGAGGTGGGGGATGCAGCTCTGGGGCTGCTGCGTGATCAAACTGACATGCTCCGGCATCTGGTGGAGCTTCATGAACGGCAGCAGGATCACAGAGTGCTGCTGCAGCCCCTGTATAACTACCCTCCCCACTCACCATGTTCCTTAGCCTCCTCACCCAGACGTGTAAGAACGCGTGGGGGGAGGCTCTGTGCACCCGCCCACTCCACCCCCGTGGACAGCCCAACCAAAAGGCTGTCATTACTGTGAAATTTTTTAAGTGGCCTTTTCCTTCCCTCCTATCCTCCTCCCAAACCACACCCGGGCTACCTTCTCAGTTCTCTCCCTCTTTCTATAATGAATTAATAAAGAATACATGATTTTTAAACGATTGTGACTTTATTTCCTTAAGCAAGCTGTAATCGAAGGGGGAGGGTGGGTTGCTTACAGGGAATGAGTCAATCAAGGGGGGTGGGGGTTCATCAAGGGGAAACAAACACAGCAGTCACACCCTACCCTGGCCAGTGATGAAGCTCGTTTTCAAAGCTTCTCTGATGCGCACCGCTTCTTGGTGTGCTCTTCTAATCTCCCTGGTCATAGAATCATAGACTCTCACGGTTGGAAGGGACCTCAGGAGGTTATCTAGTCCAACCCCCTGGTGTCTGGCTGCGCGTAATCAGCGGCCAGGTGATTTGCCTCAGCCTCCCACCCCGCCATAAAGGTCTCCCCCTTACTCTCACAGAGATTGTGGAGAACACAGCAAGCAGCAATAACAAAGGGGACACTGGTTTGGCTGAGGTCTGAGCGAGTCAGTAACGTGCGCCAGCGCGCCTTTAAACGGCCAAAGGCACATTCTACCACCATTCTGCACTTGCTCACCCTGTAGTTGAACAGCTCCTGACCACTGTCCAGGCTGCCTGTGTATGGCTTCATGAGCCATGGCATCAAGGGGTAGGCTGGGTCCCCCAGGATAACAACAGGCATTTCAACATCCCCAACTGTTATTTTATGGTCTGGGAAGTAATTCCCTTGCTGCAGCCATTTAAACAGAGTAGTGCTTCTGAAGACACGAGCGTCATGAACCCTTCCCGGCCATCCCACGTGGATGTTGGTGAAACGTCCCTTGTGATCCACCAGTGCTTGCAGCACCATTGAAAAGTACCCCTTGCGGTTTACGTACTGGGTGCCCTGGTGCTCCGGTGCCAAGATAGGGATATGGGTTCCATCTACCGCCCCCCCCCACAGTTAGGGAATCCCATTGCAGCAAAGCCATCCACTATGGCCTGCACATTTCCCAGAGTCACAACCTTTCGTAGCAGTAGCTTAATGATTGCTTTGGCTACTTGCATCACAGCAGCCCCCACAGTTGATTTGCCCACTCCAAATTGATTCCCGACTGACCGGTAGCTGTCTGTTGTTGCAAGCTTCCAGAGGGCTATTGCCACTCGCTTCTCCACTGTGAGGGCTGCTCTCATCTTGGTATTATGGCGTTTCAGGGCAAGGGAAAGCAAGTCACAAAGTTCCATGAAAGTGCCCTTACGCATGCGAAAGTTTCGCAGCCACTGCGAATCGTCCCACACCTGCAAAACTATGCGGTCCCTCCAGTCTGTGCTTGTTTCCCGGGCCCAAAATCAGCGTTCAATGGCTAGAACCGGCCCCATTACCATCAGGATCTCCAAAGCGCAGGGGGCCGCGGTTTGAGAGAATTCTGTGTCCATGTCCTCATCACTGTCATCGCCGCGCTGCCGTAGCCGCCTCCTCCTCGCCTGGCTTTGCAGGTCCTGGTTCAGCATAGACTGCACGAGAGTGCGCGAGGTGTTTACAACGTCCACGATTGCGGTATTGAGCTGAGCAGGGTCCATGCTTGCTGTGCTATGGCGTCTGCACAGTTCACCCAGGAAAAAAGGCGCAAAACGGTTGTCTGCTGCTTTCACGGAGGGAGGGGTGAGGCTGTACCCAGAACCACCCGCAACAATGATTTTTGCCCCATCAGGCACTGGTACCTCAACCCAGAATTCCAAGGGGTGGGGGAGACTGCGGGAACTATGGGATCATAGAATCATAGAATCTCAGGGTTGGAAGGGACCTCAGGAGGTCATCTAGTCCAACCCCCTGCTCAAAGCAGGACCAAACCCAACTAAATCATCCCAGCCAGGGCTTTGTCAAGCCTGACCTTAAAAACCTCTAAGGAAGGAGATTCCACCACCTCCCTAGGTAACCCATTCCAGTTCTTCACCACCCTACTAGTGAAAAAGTTTTTTCTAATATCCAACCTAAACCTCTCCCTCTGCAACTTGAGACCATTACTCCTTGTTCTGTCATCTTCTACCACTGAGAACAGTCTAGATCCATCCTCTTTGGAACCCCCTTTCAGGTAGTTGAAAGCAGCTATCAAATCCCCCCTCATTCTTCTCTTCTGCAGACTTAACAATCCCAGTTCCCTCAGCCTCTCCTCATAAGTCATGTGCTCCAGCCCCCTAATCATTTTTGTTGCCCTCTGCTGGACTTTCTCCAATTTATCCACATCCTTCTTGTAGTGTGGGGCCTAAAACTGGACACAGTACTCCAAATGAGGCCTCACCAGTGCTGAGTAGAGGGGAATGATCACATCCCTCGATCTGCTGGAAATGCCCCTACTTATACAACCCAAAATGCCATTAGCTATGGGATAGCTATGGGATAGCTACCCACCGTGCAACGCTCCGGAAATCGACGCTAGCCTCGGACCATGGACGCACACCGCCGAATTAATGTGCGTTGTGTGGCCACGTGCACTCGACTTTATACAATCTGTTTTACAAAACCGGTTTCTGTAAAATCGGAATAATCCCGTAGTGTAGACGTACCCCTCCATACTGCTAAGCCTGGCTCAGTCTGAGTCTGTCTGCAGCTCCTAGCCCCTTGGCTCCAGCCCTGCAGCAGCTGTCAGCCCCCAGGAGTGCTTGACCTGCTTCCCACACTTCCCCTCCCCATACACCATAGCTGGGTGTTTGCTGTAACAGGAGACACCCGATTGCCTGCCCAGCTCGGGTGGCTTACACCTGCCTAGCTGCGTTGGTCCCAGTATATTAGAGAGACAAGCTTGGCTCTCTCACCAACAGAAGTTGGTCCAATAAAGGATATGACCTCCCACACCTTATCTCTCTAATAGCATTGCCATCACTGTGTAAATGTATCTTCCTACTCTTCCAGATGTTTAAAAAATGAGAAAATGATTCTCTGGCTTTGCCAGTTCTTGCCTTCACTCCTTTAATGGCCTGGCCATTAGCAGATATTGTACTTAAAAGTTAACTAAAGTCATCAACTCTTTCATACCCTTCTCCAGCAGTCATATATGTGTCAATATCATCAGCATTCTCTGCTATCCACCTAATCTTGGTCTCCTGCATACTGATACAAATACTGATTGGCAGGTTTTACGTTTATGCTCATAAAGAGTCTTTGCGTTCCATCCACATTGGTATCCATGTGACTATGTCATCTGCAAACTCTTGGACCCACAGTTTTATCTCCTGTCTCTCCATCACTCATCTCATTAACAAGTCTAAGACAATGCAGAAGAGAAGTGGAGACAGTACACAGCCTTGCCTTACATCAATAACAATTTTAAGCCGTTCCATGTCTCCACCACGCAGACTCATCATACAAAGCTTTTATCAACTTGCAATTTTTGCTGGAATTCCATAGTGTCTTGGGATCTTCCAGAGGGCTTTTCTTTGGACACTGTCAAATGATTTTGTGAAATCAATTACATAAAAACCTTCTTCTGCTGGTATTCTAAGCTCCCCTGGAGGTGAAAACCTGATCTGAACACAACCTTTCCTATCAAAATCCAGCCTGTTCATTCCTGTGTACTTTGTCAACGGCAGTTTTCATCCTATTCAAAATGATCATGCAAAACACTTTTCCACGTACAGGGAGAAATGTCACCCCGCTCCACTTATCAGAAAAAGACTGGGTCCCCTTTTCAGAGATTTTTACAGGTGACACCTCTTCTCCTATCTTTAGGACAGATCTCCTTTTCCCAACCCATGCTATACAGCCTGCACACATGTTCACCATGACTTCCTTTCCAGCACTTAATATTTCACCATGTATCTTACCACAGCTTGAGGTTTTACCCCTCTTCAGTTGACTTATGGCCTTACTTGTTTTCTCAAAAGCAGTTACTCCTAATGAGATGGGTAAGTCCACTGTTTCTTCACAACTCGCAATGTGCATTAGCAGTTCTGGCTGACTGAGCACAGCCTGGACATGAAACGCTCGGTCCTTCCTCTGTGGTTAAAATCCTCTCATCTCGGGCTTCACGAAGCTACAACAGTTTGAGAACTGTGAGAACAGTTGTTCAGATATTAGGAATCCCCTCTCTTGTACAATTCCTCATCTTCTCTTGCTTTGGTAGCCATCCACCCTCTTGTCTCTTCTGGATGATCTATCAGCTTCCTCATCTTTGTCTTGCTGTATAGTCTTGCTGCAGAATAACTCTTTTACTGCTAGCTTGTTCATGCTGAACTCTTATTTTATTCTTTCCTAAAGCCTCCATGTATTTGGTTGGAGCCATTCTTCTGTCAGATTTTCTCACTCCTGCCCACAAGGCCCATTGAGAGAAAAATAAATGCTCCCCTGAGCCAAGAGAAAGGGCTCTGGGATACTTAGAACTCTAGCGGGGACAAGTTATTGTACAAATACCCATTCCCTGCCAAACACTGCCCCCTGGCACTAAGGCAAGATCCCACCATGGGACTCAGCCCCAGAGCACCCAAGCACCAAGCTCAGAGTCAAACTCAGCTGGCTGATTCCCACTGGACTCTCAAGGGGAAACCCTGGCCCTCATTTTCAGCCCTGCTAACAGCACCAGCGGGGTTAGGGTTTGATCAAACAACCTCCCCTGGCAGGGATTTAGGTCTAGCCCCCCCTTGCACATCCTCCTGCACCCAGACAGACACACCGGTGAGGCTAGTCCCCACTGCGGACAGCGTAGGAATGGGAGTGGAGCGCATGCATCCACCCCTGGACCCTACCTGGTGTATCTCCTCCAAGCTGCTGCTGGCAAATTCAAACCCCAGATCAGTGGGGTGGGCAGCTAGTGACATGGCCCAGCATCAGACACAGACACCAGCAAGAGAGATGGAGGGAGCAGTGGTGCCTTTGCCCTGAGGGAGCCGGTGTGACAGGACTGCAGGTGCCCTCAGCTTCATAGGGATTGCAGGGAAAGGCTGCCCCACACAGCTGGCCCAGCCCAGGGATCTGGATGAGGGATCCCTTCGGCTACCGCTGCATGCTGAGCAATGTCACCACAGGCCAGGGCTTGCTAGAGAGAGAAAGAGACATTATTGCTCTGCTGTGCGGGAGCCAGCCAGAGGGAGCAGCTCGTCAGCCCCCCAGGGCTCCCCACACCACAGTCTCCAGACCCCACTCCCCCGCACGTTCCCCACCCTTATATTCCTCAGGCCTCCCCCACCCTTACACACTCCCTGTCCCCACACTCCCAAGGCCCCACTTCCCCGCATGCTCCCTGCCATCCCCAGGCCTCCCCCACCCCCACACACTCCCTGCTCCCACACTCCCCAGCCCCAGGCCCCTGCATGCTTCCCACCCATGTATTCCCCAGGACCCCCCGACCCTCACACATTCCCTAGCCCCACACTCCCCAGGCCCCACTCCCCCACACGCTCCCTGCCCTCATATTCCCCAGGCATCTCCCATCCCTGCACACTTCCCACCCCTGCAATTCCCAGGCCTCTCCCTTACCACCATCCCCACGCCCCACTCCCCCACATGCTCCCCGACCCTGCAATTCCCAGGCCTAGGATTGCCAACTCTGACTGAAGCTATTCCAGGAGATTTTTCCCCCCCAGCATGACATCATGTCATTTTCTTAAAATCTCCTGGATTGCTTTCAATAGTCAACAGGAGATCAATGCCAATTCCGGGAGACTCCAGGCCAATCCTGGAGGGTTGGCAACTCTACTCAGGCCCCCCTCTCCCCACACACTCCTTACCCTGCAGTTCCCAGGCCTCCACTTCCTGAACACACTCCCTGACCCTGCACTGCCCAGGCCCCACTGCCCCCCACATGCTCCCCACCCCTGCACTCCCCAGGCCTCCCTGTCCCCGTAATTTCCAGGCCTCTTTCACAACCTCCCACATTCCCCTCACTGCTCTGATCCCCAATATTCCCCAGCTCTCCACCAACTTCCTGGTACAAGTGCTGGAGGAACCAACTAGGGACCATTCTCTTCTTGACCTGCTGCTTACAAGTAGGGAAGAATTGGTAGGGGAAGTAGAAGTGGGTGGCAACCTAGGCAGCAGTGACCATGAGACAGTTGAGTTCAGGATCCTGACAAAAGGACGAAAGGAGAGTAGCAAAATACAGATCCTAGACTTCAGAAAAGCAGACTTAGACTCCCTTAGGGAACTGATGGGCAGAATCCCCTGGGAGGCTAATATGAGGGGGAAAGGAGTCCAGAAGAGCTGGCTGAATTTTAAAGAAGCCTTTTTGAGGGTGCAGTAACAAATCCTGCTGTGCAGAAAGAATAGCAAATATGGCAGGCAATGAGCTTTGCTTAATAGTGAAATCTCTGGGGAGCTTAAACTCAAAATGGAAGCTTATAAGAAATGGAAATTTGGACAGATAGACTCATAGACTTTAAGGTCAGAAGGGACCATTATGATCATCTAGTCTGACCTCCTGCACAATGCAGGCCACACAGTCTCACCCATCTACTTCTCTAACAAACCCCTAACCTATGTCTGAGTTATTGAAGTCCTCAAATTGTGGTTTGAAGACCTCAAGCTGCAGAGAATCCTCCAGCAAGTGACCCGTGCCCCATGCTGCAGAGGAAGGCGAAAAACCTCCAGGGCCTCTGCCAATCTGCCCTGGAGGAAAATTCCTTCCTGACCCCAGATATGGAGATCAGTTAAACCCTGAGCATGTGGGCAAGACTCACCAGCCAGCACCCAGGAAAGAATTCTCTGTAGTAACTCAGATCCCATCCCATCTAATATCCCATCACAGACCACTGGGCATACTTGACACTGGACAGATGACTAGGGAGGAGTATAAAACTATTGCTAGAGTATGTCGGGGTGTAATCAGGAAGGCCAAGGCACAACTGGAGTTGCTGCTAGCAAGAGATGTGAAGGGTAACAAGAAGGGTTTTGACAGGTATGTTAGCAACAAGAAGAAGGTCAGGGAAAGTGTGGGATCCTTACTGAATGGGGGAGGCAACCTAGTGATAACATGATGTGGAAAAAGCTGAAGTACTCAATGCTTTTTTTGCCTCGGTCTTCACAGACAAGGTCAGCCCCCAGACTCCTGCACTGAGCAACACAGTATGGGGAGGAGGTGAGGAGCCCTCAGTGGTGAAAGAACAGGTTAAGGATTATTTAGAAAAGCTGGACATGCACAAGTCCATGGGTCCAGATCTAATGCATCCAAGAGTGCTGAGGGAGTTGGCTGATGTGATTGCAGAGCCATTGGCCATTATCTCTGAAAATTCGTGGCGATCGGGGGAGGTCCCGGACAATTGGAAAAAGGCAAATATAGTGCCCGTATTTAAAAAAGGGAAGAAAGAGAACCCAGGGAACTACAGACCAGTCAGCCTCACTTCAGTCCCCAGCAAAATCATGGAGCAGGTTCTCAAGGAATCCATTTTGAAGCACTTGGAGGAGAGGAAAGTGATCAGAAACAGTCAGCATGGATTCAGCAAGGGCAAGTCATGCCTGACCAACCTAATTTTCTTCTATGATGAGATAACTGGCTCTGTGGATATGGGGAAAGCGGTGGATGTGATATATCTTGACTTTAGCAAAGCTTTTGATATGGTCTCCTACAGTATTCTTGCCAGCAAGTTAAAGAAGTGTGGATTGGATGAATGGACTATAAAGTGGATAGAAAGCTGGCTAGATTGTTGGGCTCAACAGGTAGTGGTCAATGGCTCAATGTCTAGTTGGCATCCGGTATCAAGCAGAGTACCCCAGGGGTCGGTCCTGGGGCTAATTTTGTTCAACATCTTTATTAATTATCTGGATGATGGGATGGATTTCAACCTCAGCAAGTTTGCAGATGACACTAAGTTGGGGGGGAGAGGTAGATACGCTGGAGGGTAGGGATAGGGTCCAGAGTGACCTAGACAAATTGGAGGATTGAGCCAAAAGAAACCTGATGAGGTTCAACAAGGACAAGTGCAGAGTCCTGCATTTAGGAAGGAAGAATCCCATATACCGCTACAGGCTGAGGACCAATTGGCTAAGCAGCAGTTCTTCAGAAAAGACCTGGGGATTACAGTGGATGAGAAGCTGGATATGAGTCAGCAGTGTGCCCTTGTTGCCAAGAAGGCCAACAGCATATTGGGCTGCATTAGTAGGAGCATTGCCCGCAGATCGAGGGAAGTGATTATTCCCTTCTATTCGGCACTGGTGAGGCCACGCCTGGAGTATTGCATCCAGTTTTGGTCCCCCCCACTACAGAAGGGATGTGGACAAATTGGAGAGAGACTAGCGGAGGACAACGGGCATTATTAGGGGGCTGGGGCACATGATTTATGAAGAGAGGCTGAGGGAACTGGGGTTGTTTAATCTGCAGAAGAGAAGAGTGAGGGGGGATTTGACAGCAGCCTTCAACTACCTAAGGGGGGTTCCAAAGAGGATGGAGCTAGTCTGTTCTCAGTGGTGGCAGATGACAGAACAAGGAGTAATGGCCTCAACTTGCAGTGGTGGAGGTCTAGGCTGGATATTAGGAAACACTATTTCACTAGGAGGGTGGTGAAGCACCGGAATGGGTTACCTAGGGAGGTGGTGGATCTCCATCCTTAGAGGTTTTTAAGGCCTGGCTTGACAAAGCCCTGGCTGGGATGATTTAGTTGGTGTTGGTCCTGCTTTGAGCAGGAGATTGGACTAGATGACCTCCTGAGGTCTCTTTCAACCCTAATATTTTATGAATCTATGAAATAGGGTGATAAGAATTGGAACGTGTTCTGAGCAGCTCATGCCGGGGGCAGTGCATCACAAAACCAATCCCAATATTCAGGAAACATGGATTTCTTTACCCTAACTGCTTACTAGAGTCATTCGTCTTCCCTCTATTAATCAGTGCTAATTTCCTTGACTCTACTGCAGACAGGGGCGGCTCTAGGCACCAGCGGGCCAAGCGCCCGCTTGGGGCGGCATCCTGGGGAGGGCGTAATTTGGCTCCGGTGGAGCTCCCGCCGGCATGCCTGCGGCAGGTCCACCGGAGCCCGGGATGAGCGGACCTGCCGCAGTCATGCCTGCGGCGGGTCCCGTCTTCCCGCGGCTCCGGTTGAGCTCCCGCAGGCATGACTGCGGCAGGTCCGCTCGTCCGGGCTCCGGTGGACCTGCCGCAGGCATGCCGGCGGAGCTCCACGAGCAAATGCCGCCCTCCCCAGGATGCCGGAGCCGCGGGAAGAGGGGACCCGCCGCGGGACTGGGGAAGGGCGGCGCAGCGCTCCGCGCTGCTTGGGGCAGCCTACTTTGTAGAGCCGCCCCTGACTGCAGAGTCTGCAGGGGAATTGCAGCTCACTCTGCGCTCTTAAACCAGACATTTTCATCTCGGGGCTAGGCTCCCCCTAGGCCCCCTGCAGAGTGCAGGCAGAAAGCAAGGTGCCCCACACCCGTTCCCTGAGAGCTGCCAAGGCCAGGGCTCAAACACATGTGGGTGCCTCTCAGTTCAATGCCCACAGGTGCATTCCACTTGTAGGTGCAGCAGTTTGGCACCTCAGGGGACAAATTTTACTTTCTCTATTGCTTCCCCAAAGGGGCAGTGGGTGTCATGTCCAAACAGAGAGAAATCCTTGTGACCAAGATCAATTTGGGGAAGAGCTGAGCCCTTGTTTGAGCCCCAGGGGTGCGCAAAAATGGTAGAAGAACAAGATGATTTTGTAAAATGCTGGTTTTGGAGGGGATATAACACAGGAATCTTTTGTTCAAATAAACCCAAATGTGGATCTTAATCTGCCCCCCAGCATGAGGCATAACAAATTTCAAGCCAATCCAAGTCAGCATGTGGATTTTAGAGCACGTAGAGCCCATCTTTAAACAGGAAGTCATGCTCAGCCTTAGCAACAGCCCAGCTGGCACCCTGCTATAACACAAGGGAAGCAGTGTGGCCTAGTGGAGAAGGCACCAAACAAGTACACAGGACAGCTGAGTTCTAGTACCAGCTCTACCACCAGCCTGTTAGGTGATCTTGGGCATGTTACTGCACCCCTCTGTGCCTCAGTTTCCCCATCTGTAAAATGGGGATAAGGATGCTGCCCTGCTTTAAGAATAGGAGTACTTGTGGCACCTTAGAGACTAACAAATTTATTGTAGACCTGCTTTGTAAATCGCTTTGAGGTCTACAGATGAAAAGTGCTGTGTCAGAGCACGGTATTAGTATCTCTTGGCAATGAGACCAGGGAGCCTTGTTCCTAAGTGCATAGATTCAATAAAGCTGCTGAGTGCAGCTATTCCCATGTCTGTTCCATGCAGTCAAGGTTGAGCGCTATTGCATTGCCGGCAGGCCTGCAGTGTGCGGGGGGGGGTGCTAGGAGAGGCTGCCCAGACTGTGGTGGCTGAGCAGAGTTCTTTGTGTTCTGCATTTGCATGTTTGTACTCTCTGCTCCCAGGCACAAATAGAAACGCCAGCCTCAAAATAGATTCAATAGGAAACTGAAACCAAAATGCAGCAAACGTGTCACCTCACAGCCTCCTGCAGAGACAGCTCAAAGCTGGAGGGGACAGCTGAGCTAACAACCATCTCATGCAAAAGGAGGCGACTGGGGGCAGACCCTACCCCCTGCTGCAGCTCTGAGGCGAATCCCTGACAAACACAACACAGCAGGACAAATGGCAAAATGCATCCGGACTCCATAGAGTAGAAAAAAGCAGTTTTGTGCACCTCTGCCAAGTGCTGAGGGCGAGGCTTTACACATCAGCACAACCATGCCAGCTGCAAAGCAGGCACAGCATCTGAGGGCTGGGCGCTGAGCCTCGAGTGGAATGGAACGTTGAACTATTAGAATGGTTAGCCACTAGGTAGCACTGTGCTTGATACGGTATAGTGCCATGTATCTGAAACCCTCTTCTTAGGAGCTTTGCGTTATCCAAATCCCATCTGTCCTGCAGCATGCGAGGCATGTAAGACAGCAATACGCGCCCCCTGCAGCCCCTAGACACATGGTCAGCCAGGGTGGCCCTGTGTGCTGCCCCCGCCCTGAGGGCTGGATCCACAGCTCCCATTGGCCGGGAACCACAACCAATGGGACCTGCGGGGGCGGTGCCTGCGGGTGCAAGGGCAATGCGCGGAGCCTCCCTGGCCACCCTCGCAGCTCCCATTGGTCGCTGTTCCTGGCCAACGAGAGCTGCAGAGCCAGCACTTGGGGTGGGGGCAGCACGCAGAGCCTCCCTGGCCACCCATGCTTCTAGGGGCTGCAGGGACCTGGCGGCTGCTTCCCTGGAGATGTGGTAAGTGCCCCTGGGACCCTGCACCCCGAATCCTCTCTCACACCCCAATTCCCTCTCTTGCCCCCTCCTGCACCCCAAACCCCTCATAACCAGCTCCACCCCAGAGCCCCCCCAGCCAGAGCCCTCACCCCCTGCCCGAGTCTGGAGCCCCCTCTTTCACTCCAAACCCCTCATACCCGGCCCCACCCTAGAGTCCACACCCCAAGCTGGAGCCCTCCCGCACTCCAAACCCCTCGGCCCCAGTCCAGAGACCTCTCCTACACCCTGAACCCTGCATTTCTGGACCCATTCGGAGCCCACACCCCCAGCCCAGAGTCCATACCTGCCAACCACAACCCCCTGCCCCAGCTCAGAGCCTTCTCACGTACCCAAACCCATCATCCCCTGCCTGACCCCAGAGCCTTCACCCCCAACTAGAGCCCTCACCCCCCATCCTGCACCCCAACCCTCTTCCCCAGCCCGGTGAAAGTGAGTGAGGGTGGGTGAGAGCAAGCGACAGAGGGAGGGGGATGGAGCGAGAGGGCACAAGGCCTCAGAGAAGGGGTGGGGCAGGGCTGTGGGGCAAGAGCGTTCGGTTTTGTGGGATTAGAAAGTTGGCAACCCTAGAGGAGAGGAAGGGAGACATGCAAAGCATACCCTCTGCAGCTAGGGTTGCCAGGTGTCCGGTTTTCAATCAGAATGACTGGTCAAAAAGGGACCCTGGCGGATCCAGTCAGCACCACTAACTGAACCGCTAAAAGTCTGGTTGGCGGTGCAGTGAGGCTGAGGCGGCTCCTGGCATGTCCGGGAACTGCAGCCAATGGGAGCTGCGGGGGTGGCGCTTCCACTTAGGGGCCAGACATGCCAGCCACTTCCAGGAGCAGTGCGGAGCCAGGGCAGGCAGGGAGCCTGGCTTAGCCCTGCTGGGCCACTGACTGGGAGCTGCCTGAGGTAAGCGTCGCCCAACCACAGTCTGCACCCCGAATCCCCTGCCCCATGTTGGAACCCCCTCCTGCACCCTAACTCCCTCCCAGACCCCACACTCCAACCTGCACCCTGACCCTCCTGCCCAAGGTCGGTACCCCCTCCCGCACCCTAACTCCCTCCCAGACCCCGCACTCCAACCTGCACCTCGACCCTCCTGCCCCAGGTCAGAACCCCCTCCCGCACCCTAACTCCCTCCCACACCCCACACCCCTTCCTGCCCCCCAACCCCCTGCCCCAGCCCTGAGTCCCCTTGCACACCCAAACTCCCTCCCAGAGCCTGCACCCCACACCCTCTCCCACACTCCAACCCCCTGCCTCAGCCCTGAACCCACTCCCCTACTCCAAACCCCTTGGCCCCAGCCCAGAACCCCCTTCTGCACCCCCAACCCTTCAAACCGAGACCCAGCCCAGAGCCCTCATCCCCTCCTGCACCCTGAACCCCTCATTTCTGGCCCCAACCCCTCACCCACACCCCAGCTGGAGCCCTCACCCACTCCCACACTCCAACCCCCTGCCCCAGCCCAGTGAAAGTGAGTGAGGGTGGGAGAGTGTGAGTGACAGAGGGAGGGGGCTGGAGTGAGTGGGGGTGTGGCCTCAGAAGGGACAGGGCAGAGGATGGGGCAAGTTTTGTGCAATTAGAAAGTTGGCAGCCCTATCTGCAGTGTAGATCTCATGGGCGGGTGGGGGCAAGGAAGGGAGACACATGATACATGTCCTCTGCAGCATGCATTTCATGGCGGGGAGGGAACAAGGAAGGGATTTGGCTAATGCAGAGGTTCAGGTAACAGAGCAGAGACCCCAGCTAGAACTGCATGGAGGAGGAGAAGGACAAGCCCCCAGCCAGGGGGAGATCACCCTGCTGCTGAATGGCTCCTCCAGCAGCACAGGGAGCCCTCTGCAGCCCTGCTGTTATGGGAGTGAGTGAGCAGAGCTGTGTAACAGCAGAGCTGCAGAGGTTTCCTGTGCTGCTGCAGGATGGGTGACACCGATCCCTGCAGATACAAGGTGCAGGGAAGCCTGCAGTCCTGATGGGCAGAGCAGAGTCCTGGCCAGGGGTCTTTCCTCTGCCCCACCAGAAGCACAACTTCCCCTTTCACCTTGTGCTGGCAGGGATCAGGTGCCACTGGCTCTGCAGGGAGGGAGTCCTCTGCAGTCCTGCTGTCACAGGAATGAATGAGCAGGGTAGAGCAGAGACTCCTAGCCAGGAATGTGGGAAAGGCCACCCTATGGCCGAGTGGCTCCTGATCTCTTGATTAGCAGAACTCCCAATTAGCCAAATAAAATCAGTGTCCCCAGACTATTTGGACACCTGGAAGTGTATCGTATACCTTATGTGAGCACAGAACTGCCCTAGCTGGCAGTGCATTAAAGTCTCTTAAAGAGAGTACATCTTCAAGTATCTCTCGGGGGTGGAAGCTCTGTAACCAGTCACTATCTGATACATGACATGCATCAAAGGTAAAGGCAGCCTAGCCACTACCAGAGAACAGAAACAGAAGGAAAGCAGAACAATGGCTGTTCACCAACATGCCAGAGAACTTCAACTTCAGGGAACTTCAGCTTCAACAGACCTTCACAATGGACAGACTGGAAGCAGCATTTTGCAAGATTTCACATTGAAACCAAACTCCACAAGAACACTGGAGACATCCAGGTATGCTCAGTAAAGTATGTTACGGGGGAGCTGGCAGAGCATTTACCTTTACCAAAGACAGTCACGAAGATGACTGGGAAAGGGTTCTGGTTATGTTTGATGCACACCTTGCGCCTCAGAGAAATGTGGTTTATAAAAGGGCACGTTTTCACCACAGAATTCCACAACTGGGGAATCTCTTGAATCTTTTATCAGAGCTTCACATGCATTGGCTGAAAACTGTGATTTGGGGCCTGTAAAATAAGAAAATATTAAAGACAGATTGGTTATTGGCTTTACAGATGATAGTTGGTCACAGAAGTTACAATTAAAAACAGACATTACAATTAAAAACAGACACACAGCTATGCAAATAGCAAAGCAAACTACGAACTTGTGGCAGCAAAACAAACTTGACAAACCAGAAACTAGCTTAGAAGCAGCAAACACAAGCAGCTAGAAGTGCTAGAGGTCATTATCATAAAACCCCTGAGGCAAGGAGGGACAAATTCCAGGCTAACTACAAAGACTTTCAGACTAAATGCACAAAGTATGAGAAAATTCATAGCCCAAGAGATGTATGTCTAGCCAAAGGTGCAAAATGTCATAAATGCATAAAATATGGACATTTTGCGGCTGTTCCCCATACTAAGGGAGTCAGGGAGTTGATTCATATTACAGCCAGTCAAGGAGATATTGTTCCTGGGCTCTATCATGTGTGATGAACAGAGCCTACCTGGAGAGTGAAACTAAATATTCATGGCAAGATTATTGACTTTAAAATTGAATCAGGAGCGCATGTCACAGTCATCTGAGAATGAACTTCCAATCACCTTCAACTCCTCCCAGAACTGAAGTCACCTGACACAGTTCTGACTAGCCCTGGAGATATTCTGAACTGCATGGGCTAGTTCACCACAGAAACAACTTACAAGATGAAAGCTTTACATTCTGAGTGCATGTGATCAAAGGATCAAAGACCAACAACCTTCTCAGCCACAGTATGGCAACCAGGATGAAGAACTCAACGGAGTTCTTCAATATTTGATGATATTGGACTTCTGAAATTAGATCCAGTACAAATAACCTTCGGAGACAATGCTGAACCATAGAGTGGACTATTTTTCCAGCTATGTAGAAATAATGTACATGAAATACAAAATGTGTTGCAATGGTATCAAAAAACTGAAGCGTACTTTTACTCACTTCAGTATTCCAGAACAACTAGTGACAGTCAATGGAGCACAATTCACTGCAGCAGAATTTGTCATTCCAAATGAAATGTCATTTTGATTGTATTACTAGCAGCCCACATTACCCGCAAGTGAATGGAGTGGCTGAGAGAGCTGTACAGACTGCCAAGAAAATCCTACTGCAGGACGATCCATTCCTTGCTCTTCTGATATCAGCTACTGGATATAGTCCAGCACAACTCCTACTGGGGCGACAACTCAGAACTATGGCACTGACTTCGGAAAAAGCCCTAGCTGCAAAGTGCCCAGACATGAAGAGAGTAGCCGCATCAGCTAAAAGGGCAACAAGAGTTTCTGAACACTTTTACAACACGTCACTCAGCAACCTGCCAAGTCTAGAACCTGGTGACCATGTTCGTGTCAAACTAGAAGGAGAAAAAAGACAGACAAGTCCAGCTGTCATAAAGAAAAATAATCACTCAGATTATGTGTGATTGAGACCAACAGTGAAGAGTTCAACAGAAACCGTTGACATCTACGGTTTGTTCCTCCTAAAGAACCATCAACAGAGCAAACGCTACCGATGGTGGGTACAGAACAAGAAAAGAAGACTCAAAGATTCCAAATGGACCAGAGCCAGTCGTTACAACTAATGGACAGACAGAGGACCAAGTTGTTATTCGTTCAGATCTTGTCATTAGAAAACCCGTATGATTCAGAGACACTTAGACTGATACCTCCTGAACTTCAAAGCCAGCGAGAGAGTGTAAATTTTTGAAAATGGTGGGGATGTAGAACTTAAAGGGGAAGATGAAAGGGTATGTTTAACTGTGGCGCTGTGTGTCATACCTGAGCAGAGAACAGCCAGAGTAGGCAGTCCATTCAAGTTTCTTAAAGAGAACACGTCTTTATTTCTCTCTCTGGGGTGGAATGTCTGTAACCAGTCCACATCATGACACCAAGCACACCTGTGTAAGCAGGTAAGCCAGTACTCACAGCATGCTCCCTCCAGAGGCCTTCAGCTGTGACATGCTGAGCTTTGTCCCCTTGGGAAATTCACAAAGCCTAAAGAGCCCCAGGCCCAGCTGTCTGGAGCACTCACCCCCTATGATGCCCGCATGCTTCTCTTAGGAGTCTCTTGCACACACACCTGTTGCACATTATACACCAGTATTACATAAAAACACCGCTACTGACCCCTGTTCAGCCCTCGTGGTGCACGTGCCCTGAGCCCCCTGCTCAGCCCTTGTGGTGCACGCACCTTGAGCCCCCTGCACAAGCCCTGAGGCCCCTGCACACACCACTGTCCATTGATATGTCTTTATTTTTAATAGATTCCTGATTTTCCAGCTTGCTTTTCCTTGCGGGATCTGTGCCCCACAGCTCCAACACTATGGCTGAGAGGAGCCCGGGAGGAGAGCTGATGCTGTGCAGTGCAGGCTGGCATTGCAGGGTTCCTCTCCTGTTGGAAATGTAAGTGCAGTCCCCAAGTCTCTGCTGTAAGAGTGTTTAGGGCAACTTGGCACTGCCCCCAGCACTCTGCTGCCTGCACCCCGTGCAACAGAAATCACCAGGGCACCCAACACGCAGACCCGAGAGACAATGGCAGGGCCTGCCAGACAGGCCTCAGCTGTGCTGGTAGGGCCCAAGCTTGGCATTTGGCTCCATTTAATAGAAGTCAAAGCTCTGTGGGCCCTGAGCAGGGAGCAGGGACTGCACAGGTCAGGTTCTACCACACTTCCATTCTAAGCCCGCTCTCACCAGGTCTCCTGGGACACTTCAGGGCCTGCAGATCCTGGGGGTCCCTTGGGAAAGCGCCATTCACTGACAAGCTGGGTTTCGAGTTCTAGAGCTTGAAAAATGGCAGTGTCTCTTTCTGGGAATGGCTCTACCACAAAGCCTGGAAATGGCTGGGAACAAACTTCACTGACCCTGCAGGGGCCTCACTCAGCACTTCTGGAGCCACTAGTCCCATCCATGTGAAAACCATTGTCTCTTCCAAACCTCACGTGACCCATGTGCAGCACCTGGCTGCAGCTCATTTCTAGGGCAGTGCCATTCCTTAGCCCGCTCAGCAACATTTCTTCATGTTCTTTAGAAAGCTGCCAGTAGGGGGCGGCAGTTCTGCATGACCCACACCTCGGGAGCTGTGTCAATCAGAGCTCATGGGTGGGGTTAGAAACACAGAAGTGACACTTGCTCTGTGCTATACCCCATGGAACAACTTCAACAGGGAGAGACCTGCCCCCGAATAATCCATTGGGCAGGGGGCTCACCTAGGAGACAGGAGACCTAAGTTCCTCTCCCTGCTCTGACTCAGGCAGACTGGGAATTTGAATCTGGGTCTCCCACATCCCAGCATGGCCTGCAGAGGGGCTTGGTGCAGGGGCTGATTCTGTAGGTGTGCTCCAAGGACGCCTCCGTGCTACTGGCCAGCTAGGTGGAGGAGCCTCTAGTTTGAGGATCCCACCAGGGCTTAGACACTGGGCAGCTCAGTGGCAGCAGAATTTAGGTAGCCACCAACAGAAACGTAGGTGCCATGGGAATTTACACACCTCTAGGGCAAAGCAGCAGCTGAGCAGGGATTGTGAGGATCTACATTTGGACTTAGGCACCTAACATGGCAATTAGGCCCCTAAATCCTTTTGTGGATCTAGATTTGGTGGCAGAACAGTGGTGTGAGACCAGGAGAGGGGCTTGCAGCTGTTCCCCGCCGTGCCTTTAGCCAAAGTGTTACAAAGAGTCTTTTCCATCAGAGAATCAGACTGAAAAAATTATCAGTGAGCACTACTTTGGGACACTGCTGTAATAAAGATGTGCCTAGGCCACACCGCAGGAACGACAATTATTTTGTGTGACTGAGCATCAGAATACCTAGCTCTTCGGTGGTTGGGAGGAGGGGCAGAGTTAATGCTGATATAGGAATTTTAACTTCAACAATCTAATGGTTTCCTATATAGAATGTTTGGATTGTGTTGCGATTTTTTCTGAGGGAAATAGTTGTCCCGCCTAACTGACAGTATTTGTCTCTGAATAGTTTTCAGTTTTAAAAAGCCAAAACAGTGGGGCTTCTGTTCCACTCTCCCAAGCAGGAAGCCTCCCCTTGAGATTCAGTGGCATGTTCATTTTCTTGATTTCATCTCCTTGCTCCTAACTCTGGCACCTACTTACTGTAGTGATGGGTCTATTAGAAACACTACTGCCCAATTGCCTTGTATTGCTTTCTTCTCCGCGTTGATAGCCTTTGGGTAGCCAGGTTGAATTTGCTTAGTCTCTCTGCACAGATCAGAGAAACTAGGAGTTTGTCACCCTTGCATTCCCACTAATTCGCATGGGTTGGTTTCTGGTTCTGAGAGGGGCAGTGACACCCCAGCTGGGACTCTGGCCACCCTGCTCCACGGTAGGCAGTCTCTGTGTTCAGCATGCAGCCTAGAACCACAGTGATCTACCTTGGCACCCACACCCACACCATGGATTTGTGTCCAGCTCTCCTGCCACTCCTGTTCCCCCCTTTTCTGCCCTGCTGAATAGCTGGGTCTCAGGTTACTTTTCTCCCAGGCGGATGGTAACAAGTTGCATTTGTCTTGGATCAAGCATTTAAAACACATGTTGTGAGGAGTGGGTGCTACAAGAGATGAGGGCTGGGCCTTTCACCTCCACAGGGCCAGTTCAACTCAGCCTGGCTCAGGGGCAGCTCAGAGATGGGGTAAGGGCCTTTCACTTCTAGGTCAGCCATTCAGGGGCCTGATTCAGGGACCTAGGCTGGTGCAGGGGGCTATTCTCCCATCCTGTGAAGGGCTCTACCTCTGACCATTGTTCTTTACAGCTCTTCAAGACAACCTCACATGTACCATTGTTATATGCAGGAGATCCATGCCCCCAGCCCATCTCTCATGTCAGGGACATGCATTAATGGAGGGAAGGGCTGGAAGCTCCATGGCTGGGTTTAAAAGATGGTTTACACGAGAGACACTAGCAAATGTACCGTGAAGAGCAATGCTGCCTTGGCCCCTGGAGAATGGGCTGGATGTCTCCCTAGACAAGGGCTTTTTCAGCTCTAATTTCAATTATTCTGGGTCGCGCTGGCTCTACTGTTTTTACCACCCCAAGCAGCACGCCGAATTGCCGCCGTTAGGGCAGCACACGTGTTTCCACGGCGGTGGCAATTCGGAGGCAGCTTCTGTCTTCAACCGGAAGACAGAAGCTGCGCTGCTGTGGACAGCTGAACATAGAAGCTGCCACTGAATTGCCGCCGAATTGCCACCACCGCAGAAACTCACGTGCTGCCCTAACGGCACACGGACTGCCCCCGCCGTGCGCGGCGGCAATTTGGCGCGCTGCTTGAGGGCAAAACAACAGGGACTGCCGCCCCTTGCAGATTGCCGCCCCAAGCACCTGCTTAGGATGCTGGTGCCTGGAGCCGGCCCTGATTCTGGGGGCTTGCCCTGACCACTCTTGGGACTGAACTCATCCTTGGGGGGCAGGATGCAAAGTGCCTGGCAGGACATTACATCGCTGCTGCAGAAGGGGTCCCAGAGGCTGTGCAGCTGTTTGAGTGTAGCCCTAAGGCATCCAAGCACCAAGCCAACCCATTGCTTCTGTCAGTGGTGGGCATGACCGTGTATGAAGTTCTGTGGCTGGCCTCCAGCTCACAGCACTCACCTATGCCTCAGCTGCGGGACGTCTGCCCTGCTGACCACACACACGATGGCAAACTCCTTACGATCGTGCACTGTGTTCCTGTTGGGGAGCTTTCAGACAGGGTTGTGCAGACCAGGCAGGAAGAGGCTCAGAAAGAGGCTCAGCCACAGCCCTTTCCTCCTGCACAGCATGTGTTGTGCAAGCTCCACTTCTTGTGTGGGAGAGGAGGGCCTGTGCAATGAAATCCCCATTTGGGGGGCCAGACTGTCTCTCAGCTGGGAGAACTCCCAGCAGATCTCACTCCAGAACATGCGGCATGCGTAGGGCCATGGTAACTTTACAGATTGTCAGTGGTAGATGGGCTGGGGGGGTGGGGGAACGACACGTGGCTGTTTCTCACAGAAACATGTGGCTCTTCCATCCACTGAGTCCTGGATGTAACACAGCAGTGAGATCTCTGCATGGGGCACCCTCGCACCCCAAGAATCCTCCCTGCTTTGGGAACAGCTCTTCCAGCCTGGGTGTCAAACCCCCTCCCCAGCCTGGGAGAAACCTCCCATTTCAGAGCATACATTGACCAACCCCAAATTAACTTTGCCACTGTCTGTACCTGAGACATGTGAGATGTGCATCTAAGGCAGTAGAAAAGTGTGCATCTAAAATAATCTGTGCCCCTGTAATTACAGACTGTACTATACTGCGTACACAGAGTAAGGTTGTGTGTTCAACCTTAACTTTGGTATCTCCTGATTTCTGAGCACCCAGCTGTACAACCTTAAATCTTATAGTGTGAGATCCTGGCCTCATTGAAGTCAATGGAAACCCCCCATGGACTTCCAAAAGGTCAGGAATTCACCTAGAGATTTTAAGGCCACAAGGGCCCATTATGATCATCTAGTCGGACTTGTCTATCACAGGCTAGAGAAGTACACCAAGGGATTCCTGCAACAAGCCCCTCACTTTGGGTTGAACTAGAGCAGAGCTTTCAGAAAGAGACACTCAGGCTTGATGACAAGACTTCAAGTGATGGAAGATCTACCACATCTTTAGAATCAGAGGGGTAGCCGTGTTAGTCTGGTTCTGTAGAAGCAGCAAAGAATCCTGTGGCACCTTATAGACTAACAGACGTTTTGCAGCATGAGCTTTCGTGGGTGAATACCCACTTCTTCGGATGCAAGCAGTGCTTTTCTCTAAGGAAAAGGATAAATGGACACAAATCAGACATTAGGAATGGCAATATACAAAAACCTGTAGGAGAACACTTCAACCTCCCTGGCCACACAATAGCAGATTTTAAGGTGGCCATCCTACAGCAAAAAAACTTTAGGACCAGACTTCAAAGAGAAACTAAGAAGTGGGTATTCACCCACGAAAGCTCATGCTGCAAAACGTCTGTTAGTCTATAAGGTGCCACAGGATTCTTTGTTGCTGAGCTCCAGTTCATCTGTAAATTTAACACCATCAGCTCAGGACTAAACAAAGACTGTGAATGGCTTGCCAATTACAGAACCAGTTTCTCCTCCCTTGGTTTTCACACCTCAGCTGCTGGAACAGGGCCTTATCCTCCCTGATTGATCTAACCTCGTTATCTCTAGCTTGCTTCTTGCTTGCTTATATATACACCTGCCCCTGGAAATTTCCACTGCTTGCATCCGAAGAAGTGGGTATTCACCCACGAAAGCTCATGCTGCAAAACGTCTGTTAGTCTATAAGGTGCCACAGGATTCTTTGCTGCTTCCACATCTTTAGATGAAAAAAAACAGGAGTACTTGTGGCACCTTAAAGACTAACAAATTTATTTAAGCATGAGCTTTCGTGAGCTGCAGCTCACTTCTTCGGATGCATAGAATGGAACACACAGACAGGGGATATTTATACATACAGAAAACATGAAAAGGTGGAAGTATGCATACCAACAGGCAGAGTCTAATCAATTGAGATGAGCTATCCTTAGCAGGAGGAAAAAAACTTTTTGAAGTGATAATTAAGATGGCCCATAGAAGGTGTGAGGAGAACTTAACATAGGGAAATAGATTCAATTGGTGTAATGACCCAACCATTCCCAGTCTTTGTTTAGGCCACAGTTAATAGTATCTAGTTTGCATATTAATTCAAGTTCAGCAGTTTCTCTTTGGAGTCTGTTTTTGAAGTTTTTTTGTTGCAAAATTGCCACCTTCAAGTCTGTCACTGAGTGGTTAGAGAGGTTGAAGTGTTCTCCCACTGGTTTTTGAATGTTATGATTCCTGATGTCAGATTTGTGTCCATTTATTCTTTTGCGTAGAGACTGTCCGGTTTGGCCAATGTACATGGCAGAGAGGCATTGCTGGCACATGATGGCATATATCACGTTGGTAGATGTGCAGGTGTACGAGCCCCTGATGGCGTGTCTGATGTGATTAGGTCCTATGATGGTGTCACTTGAATGGATATGTGGACAGAGCTGGCATCGGGCTTTGTTGCAAGGATAGGTTCCTGGGTTAGTGTTTATGTTGTATGGTGTGCGGTTGCTGGTGAGTATTTGCTTCAGGTTGGGAGGCTGTCTATAAGCGAGGACTGGCTTGTCTCCCAAGATCTGTGAGAGTGAGGGATCATCTTTAAGGATAGGTTGTAAATCTTTGATGATGCGCTGGAGAGGTTTTAGTTGGGGGCTGTAGGTGATGGCTAGTGGTGTTCTGTTATTTTCTTTTTTAGGCCTGTCCTTTAGTAGGTGGCTTCTGGGTACTCTTCTGGCTCTGTCAATCTGTTTTTTCACTTCAGCAGGTGGGTATTGTAGGTTTAAGAATGCTTGATAGAGATCTTGTAGGTGTTTATCTCTGTCTGAGGGATTGGAGCAAATACGGTTGTATCTTAGAGCTTGGCTGTAGACAATGGATCGTGTGGTGTGTCCGGGATGGAAGCTGGAGGCATGTAAGTAAGTATAGCAGTCAGTGGGTTTCTGGTATAGGGTGGTATTTATGTGACCATCGTTTATTAGCACAGTAGTGTCTAGGAAATGGACCGCTTGTGTGGATTGGTCTAGGCTGAGGTTGATGGTGGGATGGAAATTGTTAAAATCTCGGTGGAATTTAACAATTTAACATGCATACTTCCACCTTTTCATGTTCTCTGTATGTATAAATATCCCCTGTCTGTGTGTTCCATTCTATGCATCCGAAGAAGTGAGCTGCAGCTCATGAAAGCTCATGCTAAAATAAATTTGTTAGTCTTTAAGGTGCCACAAGTACTCCTGTTTTTTTTGCGGATACAGACTAACACGGCTGCTACTCTGAAACCTATCTTTAGATGAGTTGTTCCAGTGGTTGATTACTCTTATTGTTAAACATTTGCTGTGCCCCATTCTAGTCTGAATCTTACTAGCATCAGTTTGCAGCCACTGGATCTTATTCTGCCTTTGTCTGTTACATTAAAGAGTCCTCTGCTTTCAGAGATCTCCTCCATATTTAGATACTTATGGATCAGGATCAATGTCAGGCTAACTCATCTGTAGTTACCCAGATCATCCCATTTACCCTGTTTACATACAGGCATGACATTAACTTTGTTCCAGTCCTCTGGCACTTACCAATATTCCAAGAATTGTTAAATATCACTATCGATGTCTCAGATGCTCCTTTGCCAATTCTTTTAAAACTCTTGCGTGTAAGTTATCTGATCCTGCAGATTAAAAAATGTTTTAAGTTCAGTAGTTGCTGTTTAACATCCTGCCTAGTTGCAATTGGAATGGAAAGTATTTCATTGTCACTGTAAAGTGTACATCATCTTGCTTCTTTCTATAGACAGAACTATTTATTGAACTCTTCTGCCTTTTCTGCACCATTAGTGACGATTTTAATGACCTTGTCCAGTACCAGTTCTGTAGCGTTTCTTTTGTTCCTGATGGATTCCAGAAATTCTTTCTTATTGTCCTTCAACCCACTGGCTATAGATTTTTCATTGATTCCTTTGGCTTTCTTTGTCAAGTGTCTGCATTTCCTAACTGCTGTTTTGTACTCATTGCTATCAGAGTCCTCATTTTTCCATTTCTTGTATTTTATTTGTATTTGTTATTTTTGCTTTCACTTTCTTTCTTAATGAGGACTTTTTTTTAATGGAAGAGGCTTTATGTGATAGCAGAATTGTGATCTCTTGGGGCATCTAAAAATTGTTTTATACAATTCCTAATTATAATTCATATTGTTTTGTCTAATATTTCCCCTCACACTTGCGTGACAAGGCCAACCTTGGTAAACCTCCTTGACTTAGGCCCTATTTACATTTTGACATGAATCATGTATTTTTAGTGCTCCTTGGTCAGTTTTGACCACTTTGTTTCTTTTTCCTATCTGTTTCCCACATCACACCTAATCTTTTACCTTTCCTGGTCTTCCCTACCTCGCCCTTATCCCCTCTCCCTCATGTCCCTGGGATGGAGAGAGGGAACCCAGATATACCATGCCTAGACATGGAGCTAACCATGGCACTTGAGAAAGAAATATTTGACCTAAACACTCCTTATGGCTAATATTATAAATTGTGTTTCCTGGACCATCGAAGGGGTGAATCACCTGATAAAAAGAAAAAGCATTATCACCCACCTAAAGACACTGAAAGCAGATATTATCACCCTCCAATAAATCCACTTTAATGACTGGAAGGCAGAGAAATTTAGGAGTGGGAGGATGGAGGTAGCAGTGTTTAACAATTTCTCCTCTGCAGCCAAGGTGTGGCAATATCGTTTCACAAAAGACTCACTGTACATATTCTATATGTAAATAAAGATGAAGAAGGTAGATTTTTGCTGATAAGAGCCAAGATCTCTGACTCTGGGTATACCCTGATTAATATAGAAGGACCCAATAAAGAGGATCCAAATATTTTAAAACAAGTTTTTGCCAAATTAGTTAATATCCCACTAGAATCACTCATCATAGCAGGAGATTGTAATAAGATGTTGGACCATTTTTAGACACGTAAGGCAGACTCTAGCATACACAATCCCATACTAGAAACATACAAGATATATTATGCAAGAATTAGGGTTTAAAAATGTATAGCTGTTGCAGAACCCTGCAACAAAGGCTTTTACTGGTTTTCCTTCCTACATTCCACATATTCATTAATAGATTTCTTCCTGATTTCTATGAATCTGGTGGACTCAGTACTTAATAATGAAATCAACTCTATCATGGTTTCTGATCATGCACCAATTATACTAATTTTTTCCACTCCCAAGACAAATTGGACTTGTAAAAGATGGAGACTGAACTCCTTTCTTTTGAAAGATAAACATTTGTGTGTGATGGAACACCCCTGTATTCACATCCTCCACACTATTGTAATAATCTTTGTACAAAGTATGCCTTGTAAGGTATCATTTGAAAACTGATAATTTGCTGGATGTATTGTCCTGGTAAAACATATGTGGCAACATTGTATGTGAAGTTATAAGATTTCCCTGCATGATGTTATTAACACATGTTCCAAACCCCACAGCCCTGCCCAAACACACGTCGGCAAACAGGTCTGCCCTAAAGAAAGGAAGGTGTGTTTGCCTTAATTTGCATTTATGCAGTAAGCAGAGTCTTCAAGCAGGAAGGGAAGACAAAGGAAGCTCAAACAGGTGAAGAAGAAACAGCAGGGAACATCCTTCCACATACATTCTTTGTCTCCTGGATCTCATCTGGAAATGTTTTTCAAGAGGGGGACTGAAACTATAAAAAGGAGGGACAAACACCCCAAGGCACCCCTCTTTCTCTCCCCACCTACTGCCATTCCCTGCACCTGAAGGGACAAAAGAAGCAGCTGTTGGATTCTGGGGGAAGGGTCCTGACCTACAGAGTTTGGTCAGTAAGACTGTTGAAAGCATGTGGTGAGAAACTTTTGCTTTGAATTTCATGTAATTTGTTAAGTTAGGCATGAGTAAGTGTTTTATTTTTATTTTTCTTGTAACCATTTAAGACCATAAGAACAGCCATACTGGGTCAGACCAAAAGTCCATCTAGCTCAGTATCCTGTCTTCCGACAGTGGCCAATCCCAGGTGCCCCAGAGGGAATGAACAGCACAGATAATCATCAAGTGATCCATTCCCTGTTGCTCATTCCCAGCTTCTGGCAAACAGAGCCTAGAGACACCATCCCTTCCCATCCTGGCTAATAGCCATTGATGGACCTATCCTCCATGAATTTATCTAGTTCTCTTTTGAACCCTGTTATAGTCTTGGCTTTCACAAAATCCTCTGGCAAAGAGTTCCACAGGTTGGCTGTGCATTGTGTGAAGAAATACTTCCTTTTGTTTGTTTTAAACCTGCTGCCTATTAATTTCATTTGGTGACCGTAGTTCTTGTGTTATGAGAAGGAGTAAATAACACTTCCTTATTTACTTTCTCCAGGCCAGTCATGATTTTGTAGACCTCAATCATATCCCCTCTTAGTCATCTCTTTTCCAAGCTGAACAGTCCCAGTTTTATTAATCTCGCCTCATACAGAAGCTGTTCCATACCCCTAATAATTTTTGTTGCCTTTTTCTGAACCTTTTCCAATTCCAGTATATTTTTTATGAGATGGGGCGACCACAGCTGCACGCAGTCTTCAAGATGTGGGCGTACCATGGATTTATAGGCGTATCATGGATTTATTTCTGGCTTTTATGTCTCATTACTTGTACTCACTTGAAATCTCTCTCTTTGTAGTTAATAAATTTGTTTTACTGTTTTGTCTAATCCAGTGTGTTGAAGCTGAAGTGTTGGGGAACTCCATTTGGGGTAACAAGTTGTGTGCATATTATTCCCTTAAAGGAATAATTGACTTAACGTGTTTGTACTGTCCAGGAGAGGGCTAGGCAGTACAGGACATACATTTATGAGGGGAAGATCTGGGACTGGGGATGTGTTGGGGTCACCCTGCAGTATAACCCAGGCTGATAAGAGCCAAGGTTTGGCTGTCTGGCTGCCGCACACACAGAGACATGACTGGGAGTGACTTACATGCTGGAGACTGTTTGTGAGCGGTCCAGGTTGGAGGCTTCAGCAGCAAGGCATTGTAAATGGCACTCCAGGTTAGAGGGTAGGAGTGACACAGCTATTCCTTAGTCTGGATTGTCACACCCACTAACAGCTTTTCTTAGGGGCAGGACCGCTGCCTACTCAGCTGACAGGAAGAGGGCTAGCCAGGCTAACCAAACAACTCCAGCCCTGGATTTAGAATGTGCAAACTTCTCCACCCAATGAAATCTTAAACAATTCACCTTCGGCAGCAAGGAAATAGATCAACTTCAGCACAAGCTGAATTTGCTCTTGTTAGACTCACACAAACATACTGGGAGTCTGGGGAGAGAGCAAGGAGCTTTCTCATATACAGATTACAAGTGAGAGGTCAAAGGTCACAAATAGTATGACTCAAAATCAGCACCAAGGCAGGTTACTACCAATCAAAAAAAGATCAGTGATCAGTTTTTGAAATTCTACCAGGCTCTTTATTGTAATGATTCATCACCTGACCCAGAAGAACTGAATACCTGTGTTAAAACTGTTATACTCCCACAAACCTCAGAAGAGGAGTAGACCAGACTAGCATCTTCCTTGCAATCAGAGAAAATAATTAAGGCCATGGAGGAAATGAGTCTGAGCAAGACCCTCAGCCCTCGTGTCCTACCAACAGAATTCTATCAAAGTCTCAAAGAAATGCTGGCTCCTAAGCTATTATATATGGACAAAGATGCATAAAAATAAAGCTATGGTGCTGTCTTCTGTGAGGGGAGCCCTAATTAGCACTACTTAAAGAGAGTAACGATGTGGAAAAGTGTAATAGCTACAGATCCATTTCTCTAATCAGTACCTATACAAAAATGCTTTCACAAATACCTGTATTGGCTAAGAGACTTGAAAAAGTAATGAATGATGTGGTTCACCCCAATCAAGTGGAATTTATTTTAAAAAGGCCTGGTTTAGGTAACAAACGTCAGTTGATTAACATTATGGCATTCCACCGGCATTCTAGAAATTCCCACCCAGTCATTTCACTCCATGCAGAGAAAGCCTTTGACAGGGTGAAGTGGCAATACCTGTTGCTTACCATGGATAAATTTGGGTTGGGGAAATTCTTTATTTCCTGGATAAAGCTGTTATATTCCAATCCCAACTCTTGTACCCAAACAAATAGCATCTCTCCCTCCCCCGATCTGTTTCAGGGAACCAGATATGGATGGAATCACTTGCAGTACTCATTAGGGAATGTCAAGGGATCAAATAAGGGTCTCAGGAGACAAAAATCCTTCTATATGCAGATGACATCTGGATCAATCTATTCCAAATATCCTAAAAACAATAGATAACTGGAAAATTCTCTGGCTACCAGATCACTTGGGATAAATTGAAAGTAATGAAGATCTCATTGGATTTAGTTGGAAGTGGCTCGCCTATAGGGACATTTAGGTGGCAACAGACAAACATCAGCTATCTTGGCATCTGTTCCCTAAGGAAATTAAAACATAGTCCAGGTTAATCTAGCCCCGCTAATCATGCAGTTAGCAAATGATTTCAGCAGGTGGCAGGTACTGCATCTCCCCTTTTGGGGACAAACCAACATCATTACAATGAATGCCTTGCCCAGGATCCTTGTGATTCTGACCTGCCTCCATAGCCATATTCCTCCCTTTTATTTTACCAAAATCAACACCAGGTCCAGGCCCTTCTTTATGGGGTGCTGGCAACAAGCCCAGAATTTCCTTACACAGATTTCAGCTCCCTGTTAATACAGGTGGGTTCAGATTTCCCAACTTTACACTTCACCATCAGGCAATAATTCTTATCCAAGCAGCGCAGCACTTCATTCCCTCGTGCTGTGGAGCCCCCGACTGGCTCCAGCTGGAAGCTGAATTGGTCACTCCTTAACCCCTTTCCAGTGCACTGCACTAGGATTATGACCGATTCCCTAAAGAGCAACTATTACCAACCAGTTTACAGCAGCCAGAAACACGTGGTGTAGGATGTCTGCTGAAGTTAAAGATCACTCCCTTCTACACAGCAAGGTCTCTATTGGGGAGTAACTCAAAACTCTGTCTAGCAGGCAACCCCATCATTCAACCAGATTGGATTAGGAAAGGGATTTTGACCATCAGCCAATTTATAGAAAATGATACCTCCCTCCCTCCCTTTGACAATATGAATGGAAAAGTTCAATCTAGAGACTAAGATGGAATGGCAATATATCCATGCAATCTCCCATTTGTTTGACCCCCATCCCTATGCTACCCCTGAGCCACCTGAATGGCTTTAATTTCTCCAAATATCGTCCATATTGCCAAGTCCTATGGTAACACTATGTATGCACTTGGCCAGCAAACACAGATTCCCTAAAAAAGAAATGGGGCGAGCAACGAGGCTAATTGTTCTTTCCTAATCAATGGAAACAAATTTTAGCCAATGCTCTGACCTATTCCTTGGATCTCTGTTTAAGATTAATCCAGCACAAAATCATATGGAGACTGCATTGCACCCATCTCTGACTGTTCAATACCGGCACCACTAAGCCAGGCAAATGTTGGTGCTGGTTCAGCAGGTGCTAACGTAACCCATATGTTCTGGGAATGCTCCTGCATCTGTATGCTTTGGGCAGAAATTAATTGCAGTTGTTTTTTTCGTATCAGATAAAATTTCCTTATAAGCTAAACTTGTTATTTTAATCTAATGGATGATAATGGGAAGTTGAATAAATTTGAAAAACTTTGGCTAAAAATTGCTAAAGGACTAGTACACCTCTACCCCGATATAATGCGACCCGATATAACATGAATTCGGATATAACGCAGTAAAGCAGCGCTCCAGGGGGGCAGGGCTGTGCACTCCGGCAGAGCAAAGCAAGTTCGATATAATGCAGTTTCTCCTATAACACGGTAAGATTTTTTGGCTCCCAAGGACAGCGTTATATCAGGGTAGAGGTGTACTACAAAAATAGAAATAAAAAAAAACAACCAACAGTTGAGGACTGGATCATAGACCTAAGATGGGCCGCCATAGAAAGCATCATATACCGTAACAGAAATACCCAAGAAAAATTCTCAGAGACATGGGATGCTTCCCTGGAAGTATCTGAATGACCCTATTGAATGCACGCCACCCCCTTCGCTTCACTCTCCTCTCTGTCCACTTCCTTTTCCCCTCAGTTCTATCTCCCTCTGAATGTTGCTTCTATTTTTTAATCTTAATTTAATATTTTTTCTTTAATTAGCTGGATTTTTATAAACAAATTTTATGCATGTGCAATACAAATTGATTTATATTTTAACCTTTCATATTACAGATATAATTGTTTCAAATATAGCTAAGGTTAGTTAGCAAATGGTTAATATATTATGAGATGTTTATGTATAGTTTACCTTTGATTTTTATATATATATATATTTTTAAAAAACTGAATAAAAAGTTAATAGAAAATGTTTTTCGTCTCACACTCAATTTTGCTTCCAGCATTAGAAAACTGGCTCTTTTCAAAGATCCAATATATGTATATATTGCGTTAACACAGTTCTTTGCATTTGATTTCTTAGGTTTCAGAAGGAAGAATCAAGTCTCCAGTCCCAGGACTGAGCCCTAGGGAAACATGCAGACATCAACAGTGTCCACACTAGCCTTTACCAACATGTTACCTGCCTCAACTTAACTGGCAATCACTTAACCAGAGGTAGAAAAGGCCAGCATAGACAAACCTTGGGAACTTAGGGGCTCTGCTCTGTTCTGTTCAGTACAGACACTCCATCTCTCTGAGTGCCAGTCAAGAGTGCATTGCATCACATGACTGGCATCTGCCATGTGTGGTTCTCTTCAAGGAGAAGTTGGGGGCAGAGGTTAATATATTCTGTGTTCTCTGTGCCGTGTCGCCAATCTCAAGTGATCAAACATCAAGAATCAGGCTCCAAAAACTCATGAGCCTGTCTTTGAAATAATAAATGTTGCATATTTCTCTTTGCCTTCTGGTATGTGAGCTTCAGGCTGCTCTTGGGTCACAGTTTCCAGCTTTTCTCTGCAATCACCAGGACTAGAAACTGACTTTCTAATGCAAGCTGAGATTCTTAGTTTCACCTGAACCCAGGAGCTGGGACTTTATAAAAAAAAACATTGTGTGTTCCTGCCTGTGCTATGTGTTTATATTACCCAATGCCAGAGCCCCGCAGAGCAGCTCACTTTGGCAGAAAAGGTGCTGAGGTGAGGGTTGTGAGGATTCTTAAGGTTGCCACAAAAGCATCCCTGTTTTTGATCTGGAAAATGTGGTAACCTTAGCCAAGATGTGAATGACAGCACAAAGGTAGAGGAGAACCGGCTCTAAGGGACAGGGGAGAGGAGAGCAGCCAGTGTGTGCTATCAGAAGAACCTTGCTCTGAGCATAGTTCTAGCTAGGCTATTTTAAAAAAGAGCAGGCAGCCACGTGTTTTTCCCCACTGATGAGGCTGGTTTCGGGTTTGCATTTTGTGGTAGAAGAGGAGCATGGTCGGTTTCATTTCTCTTTATGGTCACTTGGAGCCAGACTTTCACAAGAGCTCAGCTTGGCTGCCCATGGGTGCTGAGCTCTTCTGCCTTGGGACTTTCTGGCCTAGCACAATGCTGCGGCATCTGGCCTGCGAGCCCCACAAAGGGAGATATTTTCCCCTAAACACAGAGCTGTGTGTACTGCTGTCACTGAAAATCAGCAGCCCAGCTATTTCTATTGCTCTCAGGCTCCACCTTGGGGGCTTCGCCTGCCTGGCTGCACCCCCAGAGGCGGCAAGTTTCACAGCAGCTGGAGGGAGGGATGCCCGCGGTGGCAGGTGTGAGAGTGTCTGGACACTGGTGCATGGCCATATGGGGCAGGGGCATGTCAAGGTGTTAGTAAACGCACTGTATGCAGGCAGTCTGGGCATGTGCTCTGTGACTCTCTCACACACTCAGAGAACATCCAGGGGCAGAGGGCCCAGCCACCACTGATTAACAGAATTCCAATTAGGGTTCCAGAAGAATGACAAGGGGTGCACAATAGACTATTCAGTGAGCCTGCTACCCTGCTACCCTAAAGCCCCTGCCTGCTTTGGCACCATAATGAGACCTTTGAGGTAGCAGGTCTCGCCCTCCCACTCAAGAGAGCCCAGGCATAAGGGACTCCTCAGCGAGCGCGTGACTGGCAGCTGGTCTCTACACTGCCCCCTTCTACTCTGAGGGACCGCGGGCCAGACTGAGCACAAGGTAGAGCCGCTCGGAGGCTGAGCAAGCCCCGACTGCCCAAGAACAGAGGCAGCCCAAAAGTGGCTTGGGCAGCCAAGGAGCCTGCAGAAGGACCGGCTCAGGGGCTGCATGTGGCACATGGGGATTCCCAGCTCACTCTAGGGATGTGCAGACGGCATTGCCTTCCATTGTTCCTGACCCGTTCCTGCTCCAGCCGCCCAGTGCATTGGAGCAGAGTGGAGAGCGCCTCCTGGTGGCATTTAACATTAGCACAGTGTGGAGCTCCTTGCCCTCCCTCTTTTCCCCCTCCCTGCTACTCTGCACAAACCTGATTGGCTGTGAGGGCAGTGCCAGCCAACCTCGCAGCATTAACTCTGACCTCTGTGTGTGTGTGTGTGGGGGGGGGGGGGTGCTGAGGAGCAGACCGGGTGGGATGGGGAAAGGTTGAAAGAGGAGACACAGGAACAGGAAAGGAAAGAGGCTGGTGCCCTGCGCAAGGGCAGGAAGGAAGCGGCTGGCAAACGGGGACCTTCATAAACTCTCATCCTGGAGCTGAGAGAATGTAACCGACCCACCATCCTGAACTCAGCCCACCCAGCAGCACCTGGCTTGGACTGACCTGGGAGGGGAGGCGTTTGCATTGGTGCAGGGCAGAGAGTCCATGCGTGTCTAGCTGGGGGCAAGGGAGTCTGTGTAACCTTTCTAGAGATCCTGGTCTGGCTCTGCTCCTGGATTGGCCTGGGTTAGATAAAAGGATGGTGCTATTGTTAAGGGTGGTGCTTGCTCCCAGGGCTACCTCTGACTCCCTAGGAGGGAGGGCTGGGGTTTGGGCAGAGGTGCATGGCTAAGAGCTGGGACCCCATGGAAAGGCTGCTAGGCCTGGGAACCCCATTCTGAGGGATACTGTGTTCCCACAACAGAGTGGCTTGTGAGACGGCCTAGAAGGGGAGATGCTCTCAGAGTAACAGACTCTTAGATCTCTAGGGAGCTGCAGGCCAACCTAACAGCAGAGACTGGCTCCTCTTGCGGCCAAGTTATGGTGACAGTGAGTGTGTGTGGACAGGAGCAGCCACCTCACACACAACACAGGGGAAATCCTGAGTGGGCTGGACCTGCTGGCGTTCCAGCTGCTTTGTGCTGCCGGAGTGCCCCTGGGAACTGGGCCCCTGCCATAAGAGCAGAGTGCCTAGATTGGCAGCGGATGTGGATGGTTGGGCTCATGGACAGCTTAGGCCATACCATCTGCAAAGGTCCATGCGCAGAGGGGAGCGACTGCATATTGTGGTCTGCGCTGAGGGCAACAGCAAACCTCGGAGCCGGGCTGTGAGAAAGCCGCTGCCCCATGCAGTCAAGTGAGCAAACTCAGCCAAGACACTGGTGCTGGTGGCCACGTTTGGCGGGGGATTTGGAGTAGCTGTGCACTCGGTATGGCACTGTGGACGCAGCACGCTGCTACACCTGCAGGGGCTGCTCTGAGACCCAGGGCAATGAGCTCTCAGCTACTTTGCGGAGCACAAGTGAGGGCTCCTCCCACTCCTCCCCTTAGCAGCCACTGCACCAGGGCTCGGAGCAGTGTTGAGCTGGGAGTTTGCTGCTGCAAGACCATTGCCTCACGTCACAGCTGTGGGATTTCAGACAGACAGTGCTAATGAAGGAGGAATTGATCACGCACTCAGCGCCGCCAGCACTGCCTCACATGGGCTGGACTTGACCACACAGGAAAAGGAACGATTCCAATCGGGCAGCAGCTCCGCTGCCTCCAAACAGTAGAGCCAAGCCAATGTCTCCATCCTAGAGCCAGGAGTTCGGAGCCCAGCTCCGGGACAGATGGGGAGGATTGAGCAGGGACTAGCCCTGTGTTTTGCCCTCCATAGCCAGCGTTGGGGAGTGGAGGAAGCAGGATTGTGGTGACCGTACAACTGTGATGGGGACACTCCAGGCATTTGCTGTGTGTTAGCAGCGGACAGCGCCCAAGGCCGAGGAGTGTGAAGAGCACGCCGTGCCTGGCTAGGAGGGTGTTCCCATTGTGCTCTGTGGGGAATGTGGAGTCGTTACAGACAGCGCCTCTCCCTGGGGAGAGGGTCACAGAGTGAGAGTGAAGAAGCGGGCTGGGGAGCAGCCAGCCCTGTTTAGAGATGAGCGCAGCAGGCTGGTGCTGGGAATCAGCTCCCGCAGCAGGACAGCATTGGGATATTTCAGTCCAAAGCAGGCTTTGAAGAGCTACAAAACGATCTCACAGAACTGGGTGACTGGGCAACCAAATGGCAGGTGACATTCAATGTTGATAAATGCAAAGCAATGCACATTGGAAAACACAATCTCAATGATACATCTAAAATTATGGGGTCTAAATTAGCTGTTACCACTCAAGAAAGATCTTGGAGTCATTGTGGACAGTTCTCTGAAAACATCCACTCAATGTGCAGCAGCAGTCAAAAAAGCTAACAGAATGTTGGGAATCATTAGGAAAGAGATAGATAATAATAATATCATAATGCCACTATATAATGCCATGGGAGTGGGGGGGCTGCACAAGGCAGAGTGGGGGTGGGGGAATGGGGGGGCTGAACGGGGCAGAGTGTTAATCGTGGTGGGGGGATGGGGAGCTGCACAGGACACAGTGTTAATGGGGGTGGAGGGGAGCCATCTATGCTAGGGCTCCTATCGGTGCTGGCAGCAGTAGGCTGCTGTCAGGAACCCCTCCCTGCTCTCTGCTCAAACCACAGCAAGGCGTGAGTGATGCTAGCTGCTGTAGGGGGCTGGCTGCAAGATGTTGACACTGCCTGGAAGCCATTACTAGGAGGTACTTGCCTTTGTTATGTTTGGGCCTTTCCAGGGGCTGGCTGGAGGGAGTCCTTCTTGCTATCAGATGGAGAAGGTTCGTGTGCAGGAGAACTGCTGTTGCTGCTCCCATCCAGGGATTTCTGGCTAAGATGACTCTGGAGCCAGAGCCACTCTGCCCTTGAGTGATGGCTCCTACTCTCCCAGCTGCTCATGAGCTCCAGGCTGGGCTCAAAGCTAGGCCCGGTGCAGCTAGGGTGACCAGATGTCCCGATTTTATAGGGCAGTCCCGATTTTTGGGTCTTTTTCTTATATAGGCTCCTATTACCCCCCACCGCCTGTCCTGATTTTTCACATTTGCTGTCTGGTTGCTCTAGGTGCAGCCCCAAACTCAGCTCTGAAAGCAATTGCGTCCAGTGCCTGGGACCGGAACAGCTGGTGCTGGGCTGGGCTGCTGTGCAGTTGGTCAGTGAAGGCTCCGGCCATGTTTGCTGGGAGGGTGCTCAGCAGCCCCTCAAACAAACAAGGGGCCCTAGCAATGCCAAGAACAGCTGCAACAAGCCACTCCCTTAGCCAACAATGGCAGGGCCCTGCCCAGGCAGCCACAGCCCAAGCCCTGCTGGGCCCAAACAACTGAGTGCATATAGCCCCCACTGGGCTCTGAGGGGCAGCAACACAGCGCTCGGTTCCCATACAACGGCACGAGGAGGAGAGGCTGAAGCAGGCCTCGGCCAGACTTGTTCATCCTCTACCCGGCTCCAGAGCCAGCTCACTGCATGGGGAAGGGCCATGTACAAGTACAAAGTGAACGGCCCTCCTGCCTGGGGCGCTGATTACAGTGACTGACTCAATGTATTGTCAAACATTAACCCACAGGAGGGGCAGGCTGGGTGCTCCAGCCAAGGAGTGTGCAGGCCAGCTAGTGAGGCTGCAGCATGTGTGGTGGGGAGCACAGGTGAGCATAGGGGTGGGGGAGCAAGGCTGGCAGGTGCCTGGGGGGGGGTGGGGGAGAAGGGAGCATACCCATACCCCTGGGTGTAGGGAGTGAGACTAGGACAGTGAACCCAGGTGTGTGGCTGTCCTGCAGGGAGGTGGCCTGCTCCAAGGTGTTTCATCAGGGCTGGAGATGGGTGAGGACCCACATGCTAATGTTCCAAGTGCCAGAGGCTGCAGGGCGGGTTGTGTCACTTCCTGGTTAATAGCAGGCTCTGCCCCAGGCAGGGCACATGAGCAAAGGATCCCAGCCACATTTGCTATACTTGGCCAAGTGCCCCCAAGAAAGTCCTGCTGGCCACCCACGCTCCCAGCCGGTCCCCACCTCAGCGCCTGCCCCCATGGCACCTTTCACACCCAGCAAGGTCTCAGTGGAGCAAATCCCGCCCGCCTAGCGCTGTCTCCCAGCCATGTACCTGAGGGCACGCAGCCATGCTCCTGTGCGCGGTCCCTGGAGCCCCAGAAGCTGTGCAGGAAGCGAGGGCTTCCCTGAGCAATCTTGCCCGAGCAGGATGGGGAAGTGGTGACATTCAAAAAGGAGAAGTACAACTTGGGCTTGTGCAAGTGAGTCAGCGAGCCGGGCGTGTCCCTGGGGCCCGCCTCTGGCTCCCCTCGCCAATGGCAAGCGCTGCAGACATGCAAATACCAGGTGAGCCGGATGACTGTAATCCACAGCGAGGAAAGGAGAGTGCAACGGGGAAGCAGCCCTAGTCACCCAGTTGCAGCTGTCATCATGCCTAAGAGCTAGTGTCCTTAAGCTACAAACTGAGTGAGGGGGACCGAGTGTGCCGAACAGAGGGGTGGGGGACTCAGCATGCACAGTGAGAGGGCAGAATGTGCACAATGCACCAGGCCCCCTCACCACACAGAATCTCTGCACACAGCAGCACAAAACCCAGGCCTAAAGCAGAGCTCCAGCCACTGTACGGTCAGCACATCAAACAAGTCAGAGCTGGGGGCCAGAACTCTGAGCTATGCCCTGCACACGCTACAGGGACCCTGTCCTCTTGAAGCAGGAATGTGCCCAGGTGTGCCCCTAGGGTGCAATTACAGGGCAGACCCTCTCTTCCCATCACTAACATCTCCACCTGGCTGGGCTCAGCTCCATCCCAGTGTGACTGACTAATTCTGGGAGGCATCCATGCTGCTGTAGCAGGGGCCATGACATCTCACGGGCCCCATGGAGGTTGCAGGGAGATGCTAATGTGGCTGGGGCAAAGGACACAGCCCTGTTGGACCCCACCAGTGAGAGCCCTACGGCCGCTGCCCAGCTTGGTTCCCAGGGATGCTGAATTTGCTGGATTTGAAGCAACCCAGTGCCCAGCTACCAACTCTCTGAGACACATCAGTAGCAGCGCCTGGCCAGCTGCAGGGACAGAATGCACACTCATCCCTGACTACCAGCACACGGGAGTCCACATCAAGTATTGCTCTGTTCAATGCTGTAACACTGGATCCTGTCAGCCCAACTCCTGCCCTCTTTGCTGCTGAGAGCCAAGGCCTTTAAGCCACGTGCCTCTCTTCCCCGCTCCTGCACCCCACCCAATTCCCCACTCTGACCAGCAAAGGCTATTGCAAAGCGTAGCAGCATGTGAGCAACGCAGGCAGCCAGAGCACCTAGAGGGAGGCAGGGGCTCAGAGGTGATTTGAGGGTGGAGCGAGGGGCTATAGGGGAAGGAGGAAAAAGGAAGGGTGTTCTGGGAGCAGGGGCGATTGCAAGGGGGGAGCAGACACGAACCAGGGCAGCAAGGGGGCCGGAGAAAGTAACCTCAGTGAGAAGGGCATGAAGGTCACCAAGAGCATTAATGGGCAAAGGGAGCTGGAGCAAATCCACAGTCTAGGCTCCTGTGGGGAGCAGGCACTGGCATGACAGAGTCTGTGCAGGCATATCAGAGAGAGGCTCTCTGTGGGGCCACAGAGGGGAGAGTGCCAGTCAGGGCAGGAAGGCAGCAGGTAGCAGGCTCTGTCCATACTGTTTGCACTGGGCCAGGCTTTGGGTGCATGGCGGGGGGACACCATCTTGGCCATACTGGAACACCACAGAAAGAAGTGTCAGGGTCCAACAAACCACACACTGGAGTGTGGCTCCCACCTGTCCTCCCCTCCCCTTACAGATCCACATTCCTACTTAGCCCCCAGCCAGAGCCGTAACAAAGAATTTTTGTGCCCGAGGCAAGGGCTGGCTCCAGGCTCTTCGGCAGCAATTCGGCGGCGGGTCCCTCAGTCCCTCTCGGAGAGAAGGACCTGCTGCCAAAGAATGAATGAAGCGGCGGTGGCAATTCAGCAGCAGGTCCTTCCCTCCGAGAGGGACTGAGGGACCCGCCACCAATAGCAGCTTTTTTTTCCCCTCTGCCCCACTTGGGTGGTAGAACTGTGCCCCTCCACTTTGCGCACCCGAGGCAAGTGCCTCACTTGCCTTGCCCTTGTTACGGCTCTGTCCCCAGCCCCTGTTCATGGCTGTCCAAGCCCAGGGAGCTGTTGCAATGAGGGGAAGTGGATTTACTGGTGTGGGCTGGCTGGAAGTGGGGACTGCCCAGGTAAGCTGGACTATGGGAGCCTAATAAAGTGCCAAGCCAGTGCTGTTTTCAGGGTTTCCTCCTGCCGCCTCTGGTTCCTGCACGAGCCCATCTACCTTAGGATCTGCCTCACCAGTCACAGGATCTGAGCACCTTCCTGGAATATAGAGCGACAACAGGGAAGGCCTGCGTGGGCTTCCTGGAGGCTGGGCCTGGAGCAGGTGGTGTTTACCTGTGCTGGCTGAGTGGTGAAACCTCCGGCTAGTGCTGCCAAGGTGCTATCAAAGAGCGAGGCCTTGCAGTGTTCCCCAAGTGTCAAGACCCCATTCCCCCTGGAGGTTGGCTCCAGAGCCAGTTCCCCTCTGGAGAGAATGCTTTGTCCTCATGGCTAAGGCCTCGGTTCCCCTTGTGCTACTGGCTAGTGTGCTAGAGATCTGGGGCTGCGCCGCCAGAACCTGCAGCTGGGGGGGCCTCTCAATGGGGAGCCGACTCGGCTAGTGAATGAAGTGTCCCACCTAGAGGTGAAACGTGGTGCCCCTCGTGACAGCACCAACCCAGGGAAACCCAGCCTGAGGCCATGCTCCAGCCACAGGACAGTCTGGTTCATTCCCCGAGCTGCTGGCATACAGCTCCTGGGCATGTGGGCTCATTGCATTTGCACTGCTTCCTGGGCCACAGGGAAGGGGGCATTATGGGGTCCCATTAGTGGGGGGGGAGTGGGTATTTTGGGGCCCCTCCCACCACCCTAGACACTCCCCTTACGCTCCCTGCTGGCCAGCCAAGGCCCTCAGTTGATGGGTCCCATCCAGCTTCCCCAGCTGGTCCCCAGTGCTGAGGAGCAACCACTGCCATGGTACACGGCCTACCACAGAGCAGGTCCTGGCTCCTGGTCACAATGCACTCCCCCTTCTGGGCATGTTAAGGACTCAGGGTCTGAAGTGCAGGTTTTTAAAAGTGGGAGGGCAGGGCCCCTTCTCCCTTGTTTCCAGCCCTATGAGTTCAGGGCCCCTTGAGAATAATTTGGGGGGGTGGCAAGTGCCCCCTTGTGCTCCCTCCCCCACTCCCCCCAGTAGTGCAGGCGCTGCCAGGGGGAAGTTCACCCAACGTCATCTTTACTCTTTTGCAGCCTGGGCTCTACCAGCGCTGGAAGCAGATCCCAGCTCCAGGGGCACGTGGCCAAGTGACTTCCTGACCAACACCCCCTGTCGTGCTGTCCTGAACTTGACAGATTAAGTCCCCTTAGACTCATCAAAGCTGCTGCAGGCATGGCTGAGCTCCGCACTCCTGCGTCACTCTAGGACCTCACCCTCCTCTTGCTCCGACTGGGGATGGTACACACCATACAGAGCAGCTGAGTCACAGCTCTATTGGACAAGCCTGTGGCTGCAAAGCCCCTCCTTGCTGAGCTGCACAGCATACAGCCAGCACTCCAGCTGTGTCTACATTGCAAGCAAAGCCGTATTCTTCGCTTGGGTTAAAATAGCAGTTCGCTTTTCACTTAGGTTAGCAGCTCCTGGTCCCCAGGCTTCCTTATAGGCAAACTTGAGTTGCAAACTGTAGCCCATAGAGCTAGTTGGGGTATTTATTTTATTCAGCAGTAACACAAGGAACTTACAGGCCTGTACTGTGTAAGACACTGACTTCAACAGTTAGCGTAATGCTTGAGGCCTATGAAGTCTGGCACAGGTAAATGGCCTAACGGTCACCCCTAAGTTTTGGGGAACTGGGAACAGCGTGTGTAAGGGGCAAGTTTGTCCATAATGATACCAGCCAACCACAGGAACATGAGCCAACACCAGCTTTTAGATATTTTAGGATGGGAACATCTGCAGATGTTTGACCACAAGAGTGCCATGGCAACGAACTGACATATATGATAATAAGATCATTAATATACTAACCCCTAGGAGAAGGGCATCCCAACATTAGTAGGGTGAGAAAATACAAACAAGGAAGAGGGGAGAAACCCCTACTGAATATGCATTACACAGAGTGGCATCAGCATAACATATTATACAAGTTGTAGCCCATCCTATGTGCGGAGAGAGAGAGAGAGATGGGAGGTGCCAGGATGATGGCCACTGGTGATGGTGAGAAGGAAGATAATGGCTAACATTTCAGGTTGTTCTGCAAGGGAAGGTGAGAGTCTGGATGTTCAGAGGGACATTCTGTATTATCTCTACCTACCTTGCTGGGTTAGAGAGTTTGGGACTTTGCTAAATGTATTAACAAACTACTGTAAATCTAGAGGGGCTCCTAAAGTGTGAGTGTTGGAGCTGTCCACAGCGGGGTTCTCCACTGAACATTGATTTAAAGAATACTCAGGTTCTTGGCTCAACATCAGGCTCTCAAACCTCAGAGCGATAAAATGGGGAATTACGAAGTAATCAATATAATTAATACATAATCTGTAGCCTGGGTCACAAGACAGCCCATCTGCTGCAAGCTGGGGCTTTTCACAGCTGATTGACTTAGGGGCCAGAGATTTCACAACTTTAGACTAACAGCACTTAGGGATCCTCTCTAAGTTACAGCACAGCAGCAAACTGAAACTGCAGTGACCTGCAGCTGGAGAGTCCCTGGGAAAATACACCCACGAGCAACAACCCAATGAGCCCTGCAAAGCACACATAGTTGCATTTGAGCAATCTACTGTGAGGAGCATTTCCTTTGGGCTGTCATGGGGTGAGGTTGGGGACAGTATCGCTGCTCCTGCTCTCCCCTCCTCCAAGCCCTGTTTAATTTCCCTGGTTTAGTTTGTAACACACTGCTCAGGGCAAAGGACTCCACTACCCTTCTGCATTCCACTCCATCTACCTGACCAGCAGCTCCTGCCTCCCACAGCCGGGCCAGGGGTAAGGGGGAATTTAGCTGCACAATCACTCTGAGGCTTAAGGGGAGGTGGAGTGGGCGAAGCCATCCACCCACCCCTCTTGCCTGGGGCAATGGGAACACAACACGCCAGGCTGCTCCAGCAGGGGTCACTCTAGCTCAGCATTTCTCAAATGCCTTCAGCCAGGCACATGTTCGTTGCCATGTGCCTTTTCTTGCAGCCACAGCCTTCTGGGCTGTGATGGGGGGAGGGCAAAGCAGCAGCCCCTCCCCTTCCCTGTTGTTCCTGGATGCACTTCCCTGGTGTTGGCTGCTGGGGCTGAAAGCAGGGGTTGGGCTAGCAATAAATAAATTACTATGATTTGGACATGTATGTGTGTATATTTATTTGTTTCTCCTAAAGCTAATTAAGTATTTTAAGAAAAAGTGTGAGAGTGGCTACCAGCAAGAGTTGGTGGCCTCACTCTGAGGCTACCAAAAAATTTGTCCTGAGAACCCCTGCTCTAGCTACAGGCCTGAGGTAGCAGACTGTCTTGAGTGGCCTCTGGCTGCAGCAGCAGTTTGCTGCCTGCCTGCTGGTGCCCCTGGGCATGGTGCACCCAGAACCAGTGCCAGTTGCAGCACGGCAAATTCTTTTACATATAAAGTGAAAAACAACTCAGTACATTGCAACTGGGAAGACAAAAAGTGGTTTACCCCAAACCAGAAGGGCCCCTAGCTCTGCAGTCTGTCTTCACTCCACAGTTCTGTCACTTTCTAGGGCTAGCTGCCAGCCAGCTCTAGCCAGGATCACACTGCTTCCCCTTTCTGAGAATCAGAACAGCTGCTTTCCTCTAGTTAGCTCCCACCTCCCCTCTGGCTCAGGAGCTTTCACAGACGGGTTCTAAGAATTTGGCAGCTAATTCCCACCATAACCAAACATCCCTGAGTGATGCTGCACCCCATAATGCTTTATAGAAATATGCTTGTGAGTGTGAATATAATGTAACTGGAATATGCTTCATACAAAATGTCTCTTGTAAGGTATCATTACAAATCTTATCTACTGAGTGTGGTCATCCTATTTGTATATATGTATCACTCTTGTATCTGAAACTAGAAATATGAAGTATAACTCTGAGGTCTTATTGTAATTATGCAAGGTGCGGACTATTAATGGTGGCTTGGAATCTTGATGGCTCCCATTAACCAGGACAATTGATTGTAAATGGTCTGTTTACTTGTAAGTCTTCCTGTATACCTGTGTGCTGGCAAGTGGGTAATGAAGTCTTACAGTGACATGTGATCATGCCACCTGAACTGGAATCCAGCTTTAACTTGGTGCTTTTCCATTTAGAAGGAGGGGTGGGAAGCCAGAGAGGGACAAAGGATTCTTGTGCAAAAGATATACAAGAGGGTGGAACAGAACAAAGGGGGCGGCAGTCATGAGAAATCCTGTAGCTACCGCCTGAGCTGGAACAAGGACTGTACCTAGGAAAGGACTGGGCCCAGACTAAGAAGGAGTCTAGTCTGTGAAAGAAGCTTATTGGAACATCTGAGGGTGAGGTTTCATCTATAATCAGTTTCTTACTGTATTAGGCTTAGGCCTGCATGGTTCTGTTTTATTTTGCTTGGTAATTTACTTTGTTCTGTCTGTTATTACTTGGAACCACTTAAATCCTACTTTTTATATTTAATAAAATCACTTTTTACTTATTAACCCAGAGCAAGTAATTAATTCCTGGGGGAGTAAACAGCTGTGCATATCTATCAGTGGTATAGAGGACAAACAATTTATGAGTTTACCCTGTATAAGCTTTATACAAAGTAAAATGGATTTATTTGGGGTTTGGATTCCATTGGGAGCTGGGTGTCTGGGTGCTAGAGGCAGGAGCACTTCTTAAGCTGCTTTCTATTAAGTCATAAAATCATAGAACTTAAGATCAGAAGGGACCATTATGATCATCTAGTCTGACCTCCCGCAAGATGCAGGCCACAAAAGCTGACCCACCCACTCCTGAAATAATTCTCTCCCTTGACTCAGATGTTGAAGTCCTCAAATCCTGATTTAAAGACTTCAAGTCAGAAGCTTTTGGTTCAGATCTGGGTCTGTGTTTGCAGCAGGCTAGCGTGTCTGGCTCAACAAGACAGGGCACTGAAGTCCCAAGCTGGCAGGGAAAATGGGCTCAGAAGTAGTCTCAGCATATCAGGTGGCAGTCCCAAGGGGGTTTCTGTGACCCAACCTGTCACACCCTGTGAACCAGACACGCTCCTGTCTGACATTCCTCCTTCCCAGGTACCCGGTACCTGCTCTCTCTCACTAACATAGCATCTCCCTTCCTTACCAAACTGGTTATGTTGCTTGTCCAGCTTGCTGTGGAAGAAGTAAGTATGCTGTAGAGTTCAATAGCTCAGCTGTCCTGGGTCATTAACGACAATGACAGTGACAAAATCTGCAGGTTCCCTTCACTCTAAAACCAGAAAAATCACCAACCAGAGAGGAGATTACAGTTCCTTAGCCCTAATTACACCCCAGCCTCCCTCAGCAACTGGGTACAGCGAGATCAGGCTGAGACTTTGGGTGTTGCAGTCCAGGCAGGGAAGTGAATTGGTAAATTGAGGGTCCGTGGCAGCAAGGGCCCTGCCAGCAGGGCAAAGGGAGTCCAGCTCAAACTCCTGTATAGCAACACTGACATTCAAAAGGGGGCAAATGAAGGTTAAACAGGCAGCCTTAATTCCAGCATTTCCTACCTTGCAGGTGCTTGACTTTGCAACCTGAATGTTTTTTTAATGTAGAGCTTTTGTTTGGCTTGTGTGGGGAAATTCCTAGGTTTTTAAAAAGCAAACTGAAAAAATAAATTCCCTCAGCAGGGTTGGAACCTTTAGATCCATCACATTGACACGTGAACTAAAGCAGTGGTTCTCAGCAGCGGTACGTGTAACCCCGGGGTGGGGAGGCAGAGGTCTGCTACGGGGTACGTCAACTCATCTAGATATTTGCCTAGTTTTACAACAGGCTACAGAAAAAGCACTAGCGAAGTCAGTGCAAACTAAAATTTCATACAGACAATGATTTGTTTATACTGCTCTATATACTATACACCAAAATGTAAGTACAAGATTTATATTCCAATTGATTTAGTTTATAATTATATGGTAAAAATGAGAAAGTCAGCAATTTTTCAGTAGCACCGTGCCATGACACTTTAGTCTTTTTATGTCTGATTTTGTAAGCAAGTAGTTTTAAGTGAGGTGAAACTTGGGGGTACGCAAGACAAATCAACCTCCCAAAAGGGGTACAATAGTGTGGAAAGGTTGAGAGCCACTGAGCTAATGGAGCAACTGGGTAAAAGGGTAAACAGGATAACCTGGGTAACTATAGTCTTGTCTGTCTGACATCAATAGCTGGAAAGATAATGACATGGCTGATACAGGGCTTGATTAATAAAGAATTTGAGGGTAATATAAACAACAAGGAGTCAGGTGGCACCTTAAAGACTAACAGATTTATTTGGGCACAAGCTTTCGTGGGTAAAAAACCTCACTTCTCTTACTGCCAATCATCATGGGTTTACTGAAAACAGATCCTGTCAAACTAACTTGATTTTTTTTTTTTTATGAGATTACAAATTTGGTTGATAAAGGAAATAGGGTTTATGTGATTTACTTGGACGTCTGTTGACTTGGTACAACATTTTGATTAAAAAAATAGAATATAAAGTTAACAAGGCACATATTAAATGGATTAAAAGCCAACTAACTGATAGGTCTCAAAATGTAATTGTGAATGGAGAATCATCGAGTGGGCAAGTTTCTAGTGCAGTCTTACAGGGGTCGGGTCTTGGTCCTACACTATTTAACAGCACTGCCTTGGCACAAAACTGGCAGAGTTTAAACCCCCCCAGAAAGTGAAGCATGGCTCCAGTACTGATCCTGGTACCAAGATTCTAATTTGGTCCAAAATGGACATAAAATTAAAACCTATCACTAGCATTAACTGTGCTCTTTACCTAGCTAACTACTAAGAGAACAAAAATATACAAAGGGTGAGGGAAAAACTCGCAATAGCAAGACCAGAAGTGCTCCAACAACCATCACTGGTGGTCAGAAGGAACTGAAGGAGAGGAGGGGGTGGCTCTGTCCTCTTATACCTGCATCCAGTGGTGCAGAATGGCAGAGGGCACTTGAGCTGCCCCAACAAGTACCACTGAGGGAAAACGTTCTCCAATAACTGCGCATGAGGGGCGTACATACCTACAGTGGGATGGACATGTGCAATTACTCCAAGAAGAATGTTGGCCATACTTACAGGATGGGGGGCTCTATCCTGGGAAGCAGTGACTCCAAAAAAGTGTATCCATCATGGCCCAAATCAGCTGAACATGAGCTACCAGTGCAATCCAAAAGGGCTAATGTGGTTCTTGGATGCATAAACAGCGAAATAGCAAGTAGTAGAGAGGTTATTTTACTCTGAATTTGGCATGGGTGTGACTGCTGCAGGAATACTATGTCCAGTTCTGGTGTCCACAATTCAAAGAGGATGTTGATAAACTGGAGAGGGTTCAGAGAAGAACCATGAGAATGATTAATGGAAAATATGCATTAGTGTGAAAGATGTCAGGAGCTCAATCTATTTAGCTTAAAAGAAGTTAAAGGATGACTTGTTCCCAGCCTGTAAGTACTTGCCTGGGGAGCACCTATTTGATAATGGGTGCAGTTACATGATCAGAACTATATGTTGTGATTTTTAAGTACACATTTGAGATTCTTCTCCCCCCTCTCTTGCTGCATAAATTCCTCCATCTGAATTTGCAGTAGTTTAGCCAGCACTTCAGGATGGTAGCCTGGAGTTCTAGAAACACAAGAATTGAAGAACTGCCCTCCTAAAGCAAGCGAAAGATGGAAGTGCCAAGCACCCAGGATAATACTGTGTGAACGTGTGCACTCAATCCCAGGTGGTAGCTCTGCAGGCTGCTAGAATGTGAACGTTAGGGGAGCAGACAACAACACTGCCTTCACCCTAGTGGAGCAAACAAGTGACTAATTTTTCCACAACTCCTCACATCTTTAAGAAAAAGGCCTTGAATTTAGAAGAATCTGGTTTTATTTACTGGTGCAAATGTTAGAGTTCTAGATTACTGGAAATATTCACAAAGTACTCAGAACACAGAGTCAGCGCTCCGAGGCGGGGAGAGCTCTCAGTCTGCAGCATGTGTCCCCCCACTTACACCGACGCACCCCAGCCAGACAGGTCTTGGAGCACGGGCTCAATCTTCATGGATGTTGAAGAGCTTCGCTACTTCATTGAGGTCAGCATGCTCCTCTCCATCTTTAATGATCTGAGGAGACAGAAGAGGCCGCTGAGGGCTGCACACGCTATGTATGTGGAGTCCACATTTCTAGTTGCCAATAGGGGGTTTCCTACACTTCCTCTGAACCACCTATTACTGGCCACTACTGGAAACACTATAACTAGGTTAGATGAACCAATGGTCTGGTCTGCTGTGGCAAGTCCTATGATCCATTCAAAAAGACACTCACCTGGCAAGTAAGAGTGTCTGGCAAGGGATAAAGATAGGGTTACTCTCCCTACAAAAATAGCCTGTCTACCTATTTCCCAGCTGGCTTTAAAGACGGGACAAGAAATCGCTGGTGAAGGTACATTAAATTCTAATACTTAGCCACAATTTCCTACTATGAAAATGTATTCTGCTGCTCTGAGATGCACGGTTGCTGCCGACACATGCTGCATACATGACACTTGATGAACTCAAGTGCGCCAACCACTCATCAATAGAGAGGAAACATCTGACCTTTCGAGCAATTGGCATCCTGTTGAAAATGTTCCATAAGACAATTCCGACCACCACTTTATCCCTGATGTAGAAGATGACCCCTTTGCCATAGTCTTCTCCTTGCTTTGGAACTTGAGGTGTTGAAGGAGACCTGGCAGAGATTGTAATCTCAGAGGCTTCTGCTTCCGTTTCACTTTCTGAGCGGATGCCAGTCCCTACAGCAAAAAAAAACAAAAACAAAACAAAAAAACAGGGGAGAGTCACACATTGGAAATGTCATGCAAGAGTGCAGCTTTTAGTCTGCAAAGCAAAGCCTTTTGTAAGAGCTCTGAATTGCCTATCCAGACCGTGCCAATAGCTGCAATGTTGCAAAATACAAGGCAGCACTGTGAAGAGGAGACGTGTCCTGGGTGAAATAAGCTTCTTTACACAACAGAGTCACTTGTTCGTTAAGTGTAGTCTCTAGAAAGTGCCTTACGATTTTGTTTGATGTGTAACCATTTGTTTCCAAGACCCTTACTCAGTATCTCCGGAATTTTTAGTCTTTAGTGATAAACTTATTCTTGTTTTCATAGTGCTGTGATGTTAAGCAAAGGGCTAATCCTGAGTGGAATCATGCACGCTGGGGTGTACAGTGTTCCTTTGGGAACAGTGGACCTGGTAATTCTGTGAGTGGCCAGAGTCAGGGGTTGGCTATCACAGGGGAACGCTTCAAAGGGACTCAGATGCACCTATTGTTACCCTGCAAGCTAAAGGGCTGGCAGAGCCCAGAGGAAAGTGCTTGGATGGCTAGCAGGCTGCTGTCAGGGAGCTGACACCCAGCCAAGCACAAGCAAGGCTCCTTGACGTTGGAGGCAGGGGTAACAAGGTGGTTCTCAGTCCTGGGTACCCAGAGAGCCATCACAGCAGCATCTCCTGTATTGCTAGCCAACAATTTTTATACCAAGATGAGCCACTAAACTGTGTTCCTACATCTCCCCTCCACCCCCAAAACCTTTGGTTGGAGCTCACCCCCTGCAGCAAAACAACCTGTCTTCTGGTGGAAGAAGTGAGAGTGAGAACAACAGGATAACAACAGATATAGGCAGAGGGGGAGGGTTAGGTATAAGGAAGAGGGGGGGGACGGATACTAGACCGACAGGTCATACTGGTAGTACTGTGTCCCTACCAAGTTGGGTGAAAAGGGTGAGAGGAGCCAAACAGCAAAAATTAGGATGTTTGTTCCCCAATGCGAGAAGCTTAGGTAACAAAATGGAGGAACTGGAGCTCCTGGTCCGAGAATTGAAACCGGATATCGTAGGAATAACCGAAACATGGTGGAACGGTAGCCATGACTGGAGTACAGGTATGGAAGGGTATGTGCTGTTTAGGAAAGACCGAAACAAAGGTAAAGGTGGGGGAGTAGCATTGTATGTCAATAATGAGGTGAAATGTAACGAAATAACTAGCAATGCAATGGATAATACGGAGTCTGTTTGGGCAATGGTGACATTGGGGAAGAAAACTACTAGAGCGTCCCCTGGGATAGTGATTGGGGTGTGCTATAGACCGCCGGGATCTAGCCTGGATATGGATAGAGAGCTCTTTAATGTTTTTAAAGAGGTAAATACTAATAGGAACTGTATGATCATGGGAGACTTTAACTTCCTGGATATAGATTGGGAAACAAATGCTAGTAATAATAATAGGGCTTTTCCTAGACGTGATAGCTGATGAATTCCTTCATCAAGTAGTTGCTGAACCGACAAGGGGGGGATGCCATTTTAGATCTGATTTTGGTGAGCAATGAGGACCTTGTTGAGGAAATAGTTGTAGGGGACAACCTTGGCTCGAGTGATCATGAGCTAATTCGTTTCAAAATAAATGGAAGGATAAACAAAATTGCATCTGAGACTAAGGTTTACGATTTCAAAAGGGCTAACTTTACTAAATTGAGGCGACTAGTTAGGGAAGTGGATTGGACTAACATATTTAGGGATCTAAAGGCATAAGACGCCTGGGGTTACTTCAGGTTGAAGTTGCAGGAGCTGTCAGAGGCCTGTATCCCGAGAAAGGGAAAACGGTTCGTAGGTAGCAGTTTTAGACCGAGCTGGATGAGCAAGCGTCTCAGAGGGGTGATTAAGAAAAAACAGAAAGCGTACAAGGACTGGAAAATGGGAGGGATCAGCAAAGAAACCTACCTTATTGAGGTCAGAGGGTGTAGGGAAGCAGTGAGAAAGGCAAAGAGCCGGGTGGAGATGGACCTAGCGAAGGGGATTAAAACCAATAGCAAAAGGTTTTTTAGCCATATAAATAGGAAGAAAACCCAGAAGGAAGAAGTGGGACCGCTTAAAACTTTAAACGGAGTGGAGATTAGGGATAATCTTGGCATGGCACAATATCTAAACGAATATTTTGCCTCGGTCTTTAATGAGGCTAATGAAGGGCTAAGGAATAGTGGTAGAGGGACTGACGGGAATGAAGATATGGGGGTAGACATTACGGTATCTGAGGTAGAAGCCAAACTTGAACAGCTTAACGGAAGTAAATCAGGGGCCCCAGATAATCTTCATCCTAGAATATTAAGGGAATTGGCGAGTGAAATTGCAAGCCCGTTAGCGATGATTTTTAATAAATCTCTAAACTCGGGGGTTGTACCGTTTGACTGGAGATTAGCTAATATAGTTCCTATATTCAAGAAGGGGAAAAAAAGTGACCCGGGTAACTACAGGCCTGTTAGTTTAACATCTGTAGTATGCAAAGTCATGGAAAAAATTTTAAAGGAGAGAGTGGTTACGGACTTTGAGGCCGATGGCAACTGGGACAAATTACAGCATGGTTTTACGAAAGGTAGATTGTGCCAAACCAACCTGATCTCCTTCTTTGAGAAAGTAACAGATTTTTTAGACAAGGGAAATGCGGTGGATCTAATATATCTTGATTTCAGTAAGGCGTTTGATACGGTACCGCATGAGGAATTACTGGTTAAATTGGAAAAGATGGGGATCTAAATGAAAATCCAGAGGTGGATAAGGAGCTGGTTAAAGGGGAGACTGCAGAGGGTCGTATTGAAGGGGGAACTGTCAGGTTGGAGGGGGGTTACCAGTGGAGTTCCTCAAGGTTCGGTTTTGGGTCCGATTTTATTCAATCTATTTATTGCTGACCTGGGAACCAAGAGTAGGAGTGGGCTGATAAAGTTTGTGGATGACACCAAGTTGGGAGGTATTGCCAATTCAGAAAAGGATCGGGATATCCTCCAGGGAGATTTGGATGACCTTGTAAACTGGAGTATTAGTAACAGGATGAAATTCAATAATGAGAAGTGTAAGGTTATGCATTTAGGGATGACTAACAAGAATTTTAGTTATAAGCTGGGGACGCACCAGTTGGAAGTAACGGAGGAGGAGAAGGACCTAGGAGTCCTGGTTGATCGTAGGATGACTATGAGTAGGTAATGTGATGTGGCCGTTAAAAAAGCTAATGCGGTTTTGGGATGCATTAGACGAGGTATTTCTAGTAGAGATAAGGAGGTGCTAGTCCCGTTATATAAGGCGTTGGTGAGACCTCATTTGGAGTATTGTGTGCAGTTTTGGTCTCCCATGTTTAAGAAGGATGAATTCAAACTGGAACGGGTACAAAGAAGGGCCACTAGAATGATCCGAGGAATGGAAAGCATGTCGTATGAAAGGAGACTTGAGGAGCTCGGTTTGTTTTCCTTAACCAAAAGAAGGATAAGAGGAGATATGATTGCACTCTTTAAATATATCAGAGGGATAAATACCAGGGAAGGAGAGGAATTATTTCAGCTCAGTGCTAATGTGGACACGAGGACAAACGGATATAAATTGTCAGTCAGGAAATTTAGGCTTGAAATTAGACGAAGGTTTCTAACCATCAGAGGAGTGCAATTCTGGAACAGCCTACCGAGGGAAACAGTGGGGGCGAAGGACCTCCATGACTTTAAGATTAAGCTGGATAAGTTTATGGAGGGGATGGTATGATAGGATAACGGGTTTAGTCAATAGGTCAATAACGTGCCACACTGGTAATTAGTACAAAGGGTCAATGTTGGGATATTGTTAGCCTTTTCCAGAGGGTCTGGCTGGAGAGTCTTGCCCACGTGCTCGGGGTTCAGCTGATCGCCATATTTGGGGTCGGGAAGGAATTTTCCTCCAGGGTAGATTGGCAGTGACCCTGGAGGTTTTTCACCTTCCTCCGAAGCATGGGGCAGGGGTCGCTTGCTGGTGGATTATCTGCTTCTTGAAGTCTTTAAATCATGATTTGGAGCATTCAACAGCAGAGTCAAGGGAGAGAATTAGTTCAGGAGTGGGTGGATCGGCTTATGTGGCCTGCATCTTGCAGGTCAGACTAGATGATCATAATGGTCCCTTCTGATCTTGAATTCTATGATTCTATGATTCCTGTGTGAGGCAGAGGAGATTCAAGCTGAAGCGCTCTATTCTTTGTTTAGACTGATAATGCCGTCCCCAGATGCACAGATCACTGATCTCTGAACCTGACCAGAGGAGCACCGACATTGCCTAGAACTCACTCACAAGGGTGCTGGCTCTCCTCTCCTGAGTGGTGTGGCCAGAAGCACTCTCTGCAGCCTGGGCTGGAGGCAAGCCAAGTTTAAAGGGCAGGTGTCTCCTGATGCTCAGCACTCTGCAAAGTTCTGAAACCCCTGCTGCAGGGGAGTGGACTGACTGCCTTCAATACATGGCAACCTTCCACATATTACCACTCTACAGGCAGCTGTACAGCCTCCAGCAACGCCGCTCCCCTACCTGACTGCTCCGTTGCAGACTTCGGTGTGTCTTTTGCAGTTGCTTTAGCAAAAACTCCTACAGTGGGCAAGCTACTGTCTACAAGGCCAATGGCTTCATATCCGACGTCAGGGCCCAGGTCACTCCTAGCAATAAACAGAAACAGACCATTGCAGTGTCCCAGTTTGAAACATTAACTAGCCATTTAACAATCTGATTGATTTAAAAGAAACATGAGGCCACAGAACACCCAATTTCTCCAGAACAGCTTTGTGCCCAGATGGGTTACTTGGTGGGCAGAATACTAGAGGTGCCAGCCAGCACCTGCGCGGTGCTTTGGCTGCACAGCTCTCAGTGCAGGCATTCAATGGACAAGTGTAGATCTAACCCAACAGGGGAGGGGGAGATGGCCTAGCAAACTTGCCTGTTACTTCACAGTGAAATATTGCAATGCACCATCCCCCACAGAGCTGCTCAGCAATCAAATGTGCTTCTGGGTGGCCAAATACACAGGATCTACACAGCGAGTGCTATCCCATGGTATGCCATGGTACCTGGTCTGGCAACACAGCAAGGGATTGGAGAGTAACTTTTAGCCACCACACACTGACAAATGCCGAGCGAGACCCAGTCTGGCTCGCCTGTGGGTTGGTATAGTTAAAACAGAATGCTTGTAGGATGCTGCATGTATTAATCCTACTTAGAACAGCTGCTCCCATGGTACAAGTTAATGTCTAAACATTTGCTCAGACTGTAAATCCCCCCAGGCAGGGGAGAAGCATTGCCCAGTGTGAATTTCTCATTCACCACAAGAGGTGTTATCCCCTGCCCATCAGAAAGGACTACTGTGTCCAAATGTGTCATTGTGGAACAAGGACTTCGTTGATTGTTTCCCCCACAGCTCTGAGGAGGGGACATGCCCAAGCCCCCATCCCATCACAGCTTGAACACTGGAGGAAGGGAATAAAAAGGCTTGTTAAGGAGAACTGAGTAATCCTTTGCTGCTTGAACTCTGAGGGGCGAGTTTCTTAGCCTAGGCAAGGAGTCCCCAACAGCTGAGCTTGGGTGAGCCCTAAAGGACATCTCAAGTTTTTTTTAAATTACAGAAGTTTCTATTATCATTTGGAATGGAAGACTAACTTGTGTGTGTGTACACTACCTGCTTTAACCTTGTAAATAACTCATTTCTTTTCTCTAGTTAATAAATCTTTAGTTAGTTCATTACAGTATCAGCTACAAGGGTGGTCTTTGGTGAGAGATCTGGGCGCAACTGACCTGGGTAAGTCCTTTGGGACTGGGAGTAAACTGAATGTTATTGGGATTTTTGGTGCAAGAGACTATTTATCACAAAGGCAAGCTTTAGACTGGCATGCTCAAGGGGACTGTCTGAGACTCCATGGTAAGACTAGTATGTTGGGAGTTCACACTTGTTACCGGAAATCTAATTAAAGAACATACAACCAATTTGGGGCTCATGCCCTGCTCTGTGACAGTCTGCCCTGAGGCTGGCACTCATACTTGTAAGCCACTCCGGACAGCGAGACAAAAGGTATATAGAAAGAGGGAGTAAAACTACCAGAACATTGACTGATGCCAATAAGGCTTAGCAGCTCCTGTCATGTTTTCTCCAGCTAATCTTCCACTCACAACAGCATGATCATGATGCTCCACCCGTCTTCTGCCTAGCTTGATATCGTAGAAGCAGGCGGCATCTCCTGCCTAAGAGAGAGAGGCACACAATGAAAAATGGAAAAGAGAAATTGCAAGTTAAAGAGAAAAAGAATGATGGGAAATGTTGCCCAACCATAAAGGGAAAGAAAACTAAGGGTTGCAGGACAGCCTCCAATTTAGCAGGTCTCCATGGCTTAGGCACTTCATCTTAGTTTTCCTGGTTCTGGCAGAAGTGTGATCAGCATGACCACAAAACTAAGGAGGTTTGGAGTCCCTGCCAAAGGACCTTTGTGTGTCAACACAGGACTCCTCCGGCATTAGGCAAAGAGGTGAGTGGGTTACTGGGATATGCCAACTCCTCATACACACAGTGCTCATACTTGTCAAGTAAAAGTTTGCACACAGTTCTGACTACAGGAACAAGGTGTGCCAGCGACTGTGCATTAATGAGCTACCTAAGATTGCCAGGAAGGCCCCAGACACGGTCACGGCTGAGATGCTGCTGCTCTCTACATCTTACTTGTATTGTCAGCCCACAATCCACCCATTCACCTAAACTGGGTTTGTAATCACAGTTCTATGTACATGCTTATTCACTGCAACATAAACAGAAGATAAAGAAGAATCTTCCACCTGCACACACGTACCACCCAGATGTTGGAGCGCGCCTGCAGCTCTGCATTCACCCTGAACCCTCCAAAATCAGAGTCTACCTCCAGGCCAGCAGACTTTGCTAACTCCACATTGGGCTCCAGGCCCACTGCTGCCACTATGTGATCAGTCTCCACCTGATGGAGAGAGAAATTCAGACCGGTTACATTACTGGTTCCTTCTCCACATTGCCAAGTGTCTGGCTCACTACCTGCTCCTGGCATTTACCTTTCTTCCATCCTTCAGTTTAATTACCAGCCGGTTCCCACAGACACAGACGGACTTCACCACAGCATTGGGCATGACATTAACACCCTCTGGAAACAAAACATAGAACACTCAACCGGAGGCCAGGGGAGAAGAGCAGAGATTTCAGTGGAAGCCAAACTGTGTGGTGCAGACATGCAAGCAATGTACCACTTCAGGATTGTACCAGGCAGAATTGCGAATGGCTCAGCAGCTAAGGGACACTGGCTTCTCTTTGTTGTACACAGAATCCACATAGTCCAGAGTAAAAGTGTGAACAGAAAGGAAACTAACTACAGTAGAGCCTCAGAGTTACGAACTGATCGGTCAACCACACACCTCATTTGGAACTGGAAGTACACAATCACGTAGCAGCAGAGACCCAAAAAAAGGGCAAATACAGTACAGTGTTAAACGTACACTACTAAAAAAATAAAGGGAAAGTTAAAAAACATTTGGCAAGGTAATAAAAATGTTTCTGTGCTTGTTTCATTTAAATTAAGATGGTCAAAAGCAGCATTTTTCTTCTGCATAGCAAAGTTTCAAAGCTGTATTAAGTCAATGTTCAGTTGTAAACTTTTGAAAGAACCACCATAACGATTTGTTAAGCATTACAAACCACCTCCATTCCCGAGGTGTTTGTAATACTGAGGTTCCACTATAACGAGTCTGAAGAGGATTGTTTAGAAACACAGGAACTACAGCAACAAGTGATTGTCTGTAAGGAGATGCAAGTTACATGCACAGAAACATGCAGGGATTGGGACCTTTGTTTTCCAGTCCTCAGGCACTATAATGGATACATAGGTTAGATATTGCTCCATTCCAGCCGGGTCCACAGCCCGTATAAGGGATCTTCTGGGACCAGTGGAAGAGAAGCAGACCAGCCCCATCAGTCACTATGCCCTGTGGCTAAGCCCCACGCTCAAAAGCCCATTAGCTCTATTCTGCCTCCATAGCAGGTTGGGTGATCAGTCCTCTTCCTTCCTCCATCCCAACCCTCAAGAGAACAAGAAATTATTCTAAATGGAAAAAGCCAAAGAAGAAAAAGGTACTTCAGACCCGATCGGCTTGGCCTGCTAATCCCATCAGGTAGGGACAAACAGGGCCCTGCTTGCTCAAGATGGGAGGCCATGCAAGATGTGTTCCCTCTTCCACAAGTTTTGCTCCAGGCTAGATGGCTGAGGCACAAAACCAGAGGCAGAATCCCAGGTTCTGGCTATTATGTTCGCTGCAGCTCAGGAGAAGGTAGGATGTCAAGTCTTGAAGCCACACTTTGCTCCCAGAATGCTGGGGCCACCTGGCTGCTGGTATTGTTCCTGCCACACATTAGAACAGCCTCAGGGCCATTACAGAGATAGCCATGGACAGGGTACCCTGCCCATGCCCCCTGCACAAATGATTGGGAGGATGGGTGCCACAGGACCCACCATGCCGGCTCTGAGCTACCCAAGGAATCCTCAAGCAGCCGGGTAAGCCAGCTTTAGGGCTGTTTTGTACCACCTAAACAGACAAGTTGTTCTATCTAAAACATGTCCTGTTCTGCTCATGGGTTGCCTGTCAGTGAACTGTGCCTCTTCCGCACCAGAAATCCCCTCTCAGCATTAGGCAAATGCTCAAGCAGGACCCCCTCCTCTGGAGTGAAGGGATATTCCTCAGAGGGGACGCAGGGAAGGTTAAAACTCCTGCATGCAGCTCTGGAGCTATGGCTAAGGAGCATATGATCAAGTCCAAGTGAGAAGAACAAGCTAAACCTAAAACCTAAGCAGATTAGAGATTCTACAGCAGATGCATGAAAGATGGAATCAGTGACAACTCCAAAGGTGTCAGTGAGGACACGGATTTTCATGGAAGGAGATGTCTGGCTAAGAGTTCACGGACAAAAAGGTAGAGGCTCTTTGCTGGGGACAAGCTATGAGGCAGTGCTCTACCACCATGAGGGCTGCTGTCATATACTTTACAAGAGTAATACTGGTGAGGATGGATCTACTCTACTGCTCCCACAGGCTACCCTGTAGGAGAAGGAGCTCTTAGGAAAGGAAGGGGTTAAAGAACAGCTTTACCTCTTTTGACTTTGTCTGTTGTCCAGTTGCTCAGATACTCAGGCAGGACCTTGCCCATGTTGCCGTTCTCTGGGAACATCTGAATCACCTCCAGCCCTGAGGCTTGTACTGTGAAGAGACCCAGAGAGCAGCCCCTTTATACCACATGGATAACAAGGAGCTAGGCAAAACTGCTTCTATGCTTGTTTCATGATAGTTTACCCTGCTTAGACAAAAGGAGTTCAAGTCCTTTCTTACTGTAACTTCCTAGACACAAATCACTCTAGCCCTATGTCCTGGCTTCCAGAGTTCGCTTCACAGGTGAGTAACAAAGGGACTGTTTCTGGCCTTTGGGGTCAGATACTGTCTGGATCTCTGACTGGCACCAGCGCACTCTGGGGGATCAGACACTGGATTTACACACAGAGACAAGATTGTGTTTGCCTAAAACAGTCTTAGCGGTGTCCATTTCATAGAATCATAGATTATTAGGGTTGGAAGGGACCTCAAGAGATCATCTAGTCCAACCCCCTGCTCAAAGCAGGACCAATCCCCAAACAGCCCCCTCAAGGATTGAACTCACAAACCTGGGTTTAGCAGGCATTTAACTGCCCTGAGGGCGGATTACCTCCACGCAGAGAGGCCTATTCTTTAGGAGACCTGCAGAAGTTAGGTGAGGAAGATATTCAAGAATGCATGCACACTTGCTAGTGAAAACCCAACCCAGCAGTGTTGGGCTTGTGCTCACAGGCCTTTGGGAGAATTGCTGGAACGGGGCTTCATTTACAAGGCAAATTTGACCTTTCTACAAGGAGCACTGATCTCCAAATGTACTCGATCCCACCTGCTATTCCAGACAGCAAGCCCACAAGAACCAGGCTCAAAGAATTGGGAAGCACTTCAAAATACTCTGGTCCAGTAGTCCAGGGCCCCATTAGCTAAGGAGATGTGTGTGGGGCAATGGAGAGCCTGACAAGTCCACACAGCCAGCCAAGAGTTCATGTGATAACGCACCAGACCACTACAGGCAGGCAAACAGACATCTGTTCCACTGGCCAACTGCCTTGACTGGCAGGGAACCCAAGCCCCCACCTTCCCTTCCCAAAATAAGACCAGAGGTTCGGGGGAGAAGAGGGAAGGATATAATCTGAGGGCCTGTTCAGACAAATACGTAGTTCGCAGCAAGCTGGGGTGTAAATCTACCCCGCACTAGACTCTCATTGTGCAGCAGGCTATGTCAGGGGTGGCCAACCCGTGGCTCCGGAGCCGCATGTGACTCTTCAGAAGTTAATATGCGGCTCCTTGCATAGGTGCTGACTCCGGGGCTGGAGCTACAGATGCCAACTTTCCACTGCTCAACCCCAGGCCACGCCCCACTCCATCCCTTACCCCAGCCCTTCCCACCCCCTCCCCTGAGCCTGCCGCATCCTTGCTCCTCCCCACTCCATCCCAGAGCCTCCTGTACACTGCAAAACAGCTGATCGCGGCAGGCAGGAGAGATGGGGAGGGAGGGAGAGGTGCTGATCGGCAGGACTGCCAGTGGGCAGGAGGTGCTGGGGGTGGTGGTGGGGGGGACTGATGGGGGCTGCTGACGTATTACTGTGGCTCTTTGGCAATATACATTGGTAAATTCTGGCTCCTCCTCCACCCCGGTCTACGTGGATCCTGCTGCCATGCACTAAAAGTTCCCTAGTGCACTTTCACCTACATTACTTTGAAACACGAGTAGGTCAAAGTGCACTGAGGAAGCGTTAATTCGCAGCAGCAGGGTCCACACAGACAGGCAGGCTAGCAAGGGGTAGAATCACACCCTAGCTTGTTGCAAACTAAGCATTTGACTAGACAAGCCCTCGGATTTTTCTAGTTTGGGTCTCTCTGGGGTTTCTTAACATGTGCCAGTCTCACGTGTCAGTCTCACATGTGCTGCCTCGTGCAAGAGACTGAAGCAAGTGGCCTGGTGCAATCCACTCACCCTTTCTTCCCAGAGCACAGGCCAGCTCACTACCCAAGAAGCCGCCGCCAATAATGGTGATGGACTTGACTTCTCTTGAAATTTTTTCTAGAGCTCTGAAGTCCTCAATCTGTAAGAAGATTTATTTCCATTTCAGATGCCCCAGTCAGTGACAACAGCCGATAGCATTTTGCTCTAGGCCCTCCCTCCAAATGACTTGTGAACATGGAGAAATCGGTCCCACACTCTAATTACAGGAACCACTCTCTGGGCTAAGAGTCAGCTGTACATATTTTCCCTTCTGTACTTTCAGCAGTAACTCTTGGATTTCCACTGCAGTCTGATTTGACCCACCTGCAGAGATCCAGAGCACAAAGAGATCTTCCCACTCCCAGGGTGAACCATCTCCTCATAACCATTTCCCTCCAGCCAAGAAGCCTAATCCCAATTAACGGGGCTCCAAATGGGCCTCCACATATCACTCTAAAGCAACCAAGAAACATGCTGCCCACCTGCCTCCTTCCCCAGCTGAGCATGCCATCCCCACCAGGCGCTCAGCAGGAGTTCAGGACTAAAAGCTGGTCTGCCGATCGGTAGCACACAGCATGGCGCCTTATTAGTGACTAAACTAGAACAGAGCCCCAGCTTCCTCCCATTTATATTTCAAAACAACACCAACACTGCAGACACAATGCACCTAAACCAGCAAGACCAGCTGGTCTGTGACGTGCTTTTCATGACTGTGAATTTGGTAGGGCCCTACTTATAAAGCATGCTGCCCTTAATCAAGGAAGAACAGAACTGTATATAGGAAAGGCCTCTGCAAGCAGGGATGGGATACTACCCAGGAGACATGCACCATTCTGGGAATAAGGAGAGGGAAGCAAGAGCCAAGGAGGTAACTTTCCACCCCCCACCCACATTTAGTCACTACTGAAACTGAAATTTCTGTGCACTTGCGACTGTCTACCAAAGCTAGCTGGTCACGTGGTTAGTGGAATCTTCCTAGACTTTTAAATCCTCTGCTCTAATCCATCTGGGCCAGAGAAGACAGGGGCAGAATGCTTTTGTGCTTATTGCAATGGACCGGGAATCAGGATATCTTGACTCAACCAATATGGCTGTGGGAAAATAATTTACCCTTATTGTGCCTAATTTGTAGTTCCAATCTAATCTAAGGATAACCCCACCCTTCCCCTCCTGGGGGTTGGAGGATGCTCAATTCGTTATTGCTTGTGAAATGCTTGGGAGATATGAGAAAGTCCTATGCAAAGGAAGTGTACAATTACTTGCTACTGCAACCCTAATTTATCTCTACAATCCTGAAGCGAGGGCTCTAATTTCCTGGGGACAAGGTGCTGGGATGCTAACACAGCTACCCTGTCAGCTCGCTTGCGGTCAGCAAAGCCGTATGAGGGAACTTCTAGTTACCTGTCGGGCAAGATCTGTTAAGAATCCGAGTTAGCGCAGAGTTAGCACAGACTGAGGGTAACAGACCCCATCATGACAGGCTTTGGAGAGCACACAAGGAAAAAAGCCCCCTTGGGATTACCTTGCGGAACAGCGTCAGCCTTTGTTGCACATCTTTCCCTGCTCTCTCGATTGCAGGAAGATTCCTTGGGGAACCACCTGATAACAGGAAGAGACACAACTAGCAACACAACACTCAGATGAGAGCACTATCCCTCCAGGCAAAGCTGTAGAATCTGGGTTTGGGCTTCTACTGCTGCAGAACGTACTCCACCCCCTGCTCTTCCCTCCAGCCAGACACACTCATATACATCTCAGCTCTGTTCAAAACACAGGGTTCAGAAGAAATCAGTATTGTCAAATGGGACAAGGACAACTGATAAGCTCATCAGCGGGTATGAACAGCACTAAATAGCTCAAAATAACAGAGCACAGTAATTGTCAAACATGGCCAAACACAACCCATCTGATATATTTACACAGCCTTCAGGACATTCAGAACATGCTAAATCTGCAGGTGTGTGTGCGGGAGGTGGGGTGGGAGTGGGGGGAGGTGTCATAAGTTTCCAGCCTTTCGGTTTGTGAAGAAACTTTTCTAAATGTGCCTCAGTGTAACCAATGCAGGGATGTCTGCCTGAGTCTGCAGACAGTCTAGAACAAGCATTCAGAGGGATGGACTCTCTTGACCTCTATTAATCTCATTGGGATGTTAACTATAGTCCATAGAGCAGAGGTCCCCAAACTGTGGGGCACATGACCCTGGGGGGGCATGGAGTAAAGTTCAGGACGGTGGGGAGGGTGTGCCACCCACCAGCTCTGCTCCTGACCCTAGCCCCACATCCAGGGCCCCGGCTGCAAGGCCAGCATCCAGGGCTCCACTCCTGTCCCTGCACCCAGCTCTAGCCCCAGTCCTCTTACCCCAGTATGTGTTCCCCCCCTCCTGGAGCCACGTCACCACAGGATGGGGGGCGGACACAGGTAAGGGGTGATGTGAGGTAAAAAGTTTGGGGACCTCTGCCATAGAGCTAGCTGTGGTATTTATTTTATTCAGCAGTAACACAAGGAACCTACAGGCCTGTCCCCTGTAAAACATCGGCTTCAGCAGTTAGCGTAATGCTTGAGGCCTATGAAGTCTGGCACAGGTAAATGGCCTAACGGTCACCCCTAAGTTTTGGAGAACTGGGAACAGAGTGTGTAAGGGGGAAGTTTGTCCATAAGGACACCAGCCAACCACAGGAACAGGAGCTAACACCAGTTTTTAGATATTTTTAGGATAGGAACATCTGCAGATGTTTGACCACAAGAGTGCCATGGCAACGAACTGACATATATGATAATAAGATCATTAATATACTAACCCATAGGAGAAGGGCATCCCAACATTAGTAGGGTGAGGAAATACAAACAAGGAAGAAGGGAGAAACCCCTGCTGAATATGCATTACACAGAGTGGCATCAGCATAACATATAATACAAGTTGTAGCCCATTCTATGTGCGGGGTGAGAGAGAGATGGGAGGTGCCAGGATGATGGCCACTGGTGATGGTGATGGTGATGAGGAAGATAACGGCTAACATTTCAGGTCGTTCTGCAAGGGAAAGTGAGAGTCTGTGGATGTTCAGATGGGTTAGAGAGTTTGGGACTTTGCTAAATGTATTAACAAACTACTGTAATATAGAGGGGCTCCTAAAGTGTGAGTGTTGCAACTGTGCACATCAGGGCTCCCCCCGAACAGAAATTTTCATAATACTGGGGCTGATTTTGGGACAAGAACCTGTCAAACCTCAGAGTGATAACTGAGAATTCTTAAGTAACCAATATACATCATCTGTAGATGGGGCTATCTAACTCTAAACCCGTACATTGGCACCCTGAATGTCAACGTTTAGCATTTCAGGGCTAACCGTTTTAGCAGAAGGGAGTGGGAACAGCTTAAGGGAGGAAATTGAAGGGGGAGAAAAAAGAAGGAAAACCAAGAAAGAGGTAGAGAACCCAGGAAGGAGGATTGGGAAGGAAGAGAATACAGGGCAAACAGATGATTTTCCCATTAAGTAACACTAAAGGTGGCAAGGTACTGAACAAATAATAGGTAAGGTAACAACAAACAGTTTAGTTACCACCTTAAGGTTGGTATTCTACACTTACCATGAGGGGTGGGGGTGTTGCACAATCATAGGTGATCTGCCATGAACTGTGTTCTATCGTCACACCCTGGCCCACTGACCATGATTAAAAAGGGAATCCAGCCCTTTCCACCAGATGAGTTTGGCAGCCTCGACTAAGAATCGTAGGCTATAGCAGCAATGCCCCACTACAGAGGGGATTGGAGCTAGATTCTCCCCCTCACTCCTCAGGCATTCAGGACCTTGAGCCTTGCTTGGCACTCAGAGCCTTATGTCAGACTTGAAACAAGAACCTCCTTCCCCATATCTTCTCAGGAGTTTCTTCTCAGCTTGCTGGGCATGACTTAGCATGCCTCCCCTGCTATCCTGTGGCACAGTCAGCGGAGAACGGAGACATCCCATGGAAACCATGGGATGAGCTGGACTGCACTGGACCAGACACAGATTTCCATCAGGCACATCCCTGCCCGTGTAACTGTCCTAGACAAGGTTGCGCGGTTCAAGTCCCCATCAGCTGAAGAGTTCTGTATTACCGTCCCAGAGAACAAAGAACCTCCCCCAACATGGTGTGAGACATTACCAGCAGCCCAAGAATTAACATGTCAGGGAAAGACGACACACCATGGAACTTACCTGTGGCAATTAAACATTTATCATAGGATATCTGGGTTCCATCATCAAGTTTCACCACATTGCCTCGAACATCCATATGCACCACCTGCAAGGCACAACGCAGAGAGCAGCTCAGGTTTGCATGTCCTGTATGCACTCTGATCAGCAGGCATAGGCTTACCAGGCAGAGAAGCAGCCACAGAAGATACCTTAGCGTGAACAAGGTTTCCCTGTAGAATCTCCCTTTTCTGGAGAAAGGGAGCTGGGGAGGGAGCATGGCTTCAGAACTAACAAGAGGTTTTAACTTGGCCGTAGCTCCAAGCTCGACTGAACCTTCCCTAGGCTTGTTCCTCTCCATGAACGCTGACTCTCAGGGGAATGCTGATCAGGCACCTGCTATGATTCCATGGGACAAACAGGCTCACTGAAACCAAAGGCCATCTGGGCTTGGCTACCTGGTGTACAGGGGAGGGAATGGCCAGCCAGGTTCACAGGAAGAGGCCAGGCTCCCTACTCACTCCAACCACGAGGCTTGTAAGGAGGCTCCTAAAGCTAACTACGCACACCATCTCAGGGTCAGGTGGTGCTTGGCAGCCTCAGTAACACCCCACTGCCATGCTTCAGAACTGGAGCTCCATCCCAAATGTCTGCACAGCTGTTTTTAGTGCGTACCACGAGCCTGCCCCTGTCAACCTGGGCTCACACGTGCTGCTGCGGGTTTTAAAATGCAGTGTAGACAGACTGTTAGGCTCTAAGCTCTGCTGTTTGTAAAGCACTGTGTAAATGTATGGTGCTGTAACACTGATTAATGTTGTACCAACCTTCTTGCCACTGAGGACGGCCACTCCACCATTCTCTGTATAAGGCAGATCACGAGCAGGTACGTAGAAAGAAGGCGGCTGGAAATATATACTGTAGAGAAAAAGTGCTCCAATGTATACAGTATCGCTGGTTTTCCTACATTAGCAGCTACACAATGACTGGAAGAGCGCCTACACATCAAAATGCATACAGGAGTTTACAAAGGAAAAAAAAAACCTCTGATACGTTAACATGCTTCCCCTGCAAATTCCAGAAAGGATTTTGTCTCAAAACTAGGATGTCTATACTGTTAAAAACCAAGCACTAGTACAACAATGCTCTGCAATGGAGGAAGCCATACAGGTCTAGTCAAAATTGCACGGAGGTTAGCTTTGCACCACATCATTGCATTAAGTTCTTTACGCTCATTTCTTGGAGGTTATACAGTCCAGCTCCAAAGTGTTCAGTATTTTCCCTTAAGACAGAGAAAGATACAGGCTGTAGGGCAACAGTGAGAGACACTCATGCTCTGCAAGGTCACTTCACCATAATGGTCTCCTGCACTGCAACATCCTAGGTTTATAGTTTGTTGCTTGGTGCTCCTGACTGACAAGTCTGTGCACAATCTCAGCATTTAAAGCCAGGGACTCAATGCAGCTAGTGTACATAGTGAATTAAGCAGCTCAATAGTGCAGCTTGCAGCTGTTATCTTCAGTACGAAGATGTAGCTCTTGGAAACTATGTGTACCAGCATACAGTGCTCCTTGAGCAGTCTAGCCACAATGCATGGCGGGACATGTATTCTCAATAGGCTGTCCATCCATAGTGAAGATAAGTGCATGGAAATCTGCGCAATTTTAATCCCAGTGGTCTTCATGCACCTAAGCAGGCTGCCAGTGACTCCCAGATGAGCATAGTTTGGTCACTCAAAGTGACATTAAGCAATTAATTCAACTCCCATTAGTCGCTGCATGCAGATGGCACATACCTTCTCTCTTTGCCATTCCACTGTTTGAATCGCAGAGTCTCCGTGACATTCGGATCCTCTGAAAACCACAGTTCTTTGGAAAGAGGAGGACGCATATATGGCAGGTCAGGATCTTCAGAAACAATCAGCACCTTTAAGGTGGGAAATCATTAACAATCTCAACTATGTTTACAAGTTGAGAATGGCAGAATGAAATGTACAAGCTCTAAAGGGAGCATGTCATTTGGCTTTAGACATGCCCCATTCTAGAGCAGAGCTGTGCGCATCCCTTACCCTAGCCCCAGGATCACGAGCCCGAATGGATCGAGCAGCAGCAAAAGCAGCAGTGCCTCCACCAATTAGCAGAAAAGGAGCATGGGATGGACATTCAGGGCGAGCACTCAGATCTGTCTCTGGAGCTGCAAAGCAACAGATCAGACAGCCTGCTGTGAATACAGCAACAAAGCTCCACCAGGAACACTGCCTGCCCCGAACAGCAGAGGGGTAACATTCACCCTTGAAAGAATCATGACATCCTTTTGCATTTCAAATACTGTTAACTCTCTTTGGTGGGCTGCTGTCCCTTAGATATTCACTAAAGACTGCTCTTTCCCATCCCCTCACCCAGAGGGCTGCTTCTCAAATCCCACATGACATTCTGGGAGATGCTACCCTCACCAAGGAACAGCCTGAAACAATGAAGGACTCAATGTGTAGTTAGCATCAGAAGAGATACTATGGAAAAACTGCTTCTTAACTCCGCATACCCAGCAACCTGTACATGCCAGTCAGGCCTACTAAGTTTAGTGACTAAATCAAGTTTTTACCCCAGTTACCCTGCAGAGTCAACACATCTAAGAGGCACAGCAAAGGATTCTGGACAGAACAAAAGAATCCAATAAGATAGCTTCTGTTGTCGGACTTGTGCTCACTCACCTCCTTGCTCAGCTGTTGTCAACCCCGGCTCTGCTGTTTATAATAATTAAAAAAAAAAAAACGAGAGAGAGAGTTAGTTAAAGGAACCTGCATAATGAGGCTGAACTATAACCCCATTGGGACATCCTGTTACAAGTCATCAAATGGAGTTGCTTACTCATTTGAGCATTGCTACTACACTTAGTTGTAGACTGCTATTCAAACGTTCATCAAGGCTCCTGTTATATTTATAACACCTCCATTAAAAAAAGCTCTGCTTAAATTCACATAGCTGGGTGAAGTGGCTGCAGCATATTCAAGGACTTACAAAGCTGATTGTTGGCACTCAACATGCAACTTTAAAAGCTTCAGGTAAGACTGAGACATTCTCCTTATAGCTCAGGATAGTAGTTTATTCCAGACAAAGCATCAAAGATTCAATGTCTTTGAACCCCACAGAATCAAACAACTGGTTAGTGCTGAGCAAGTGAAGTACTGCAACATCTGTGTAAGTCACACAGCCTGCAAAATGCTCAAACACCAGGGAGATGAGGCCACTAGAGCAGCACTTGATCCTGGTAATATCCTAGCACTTAACATAGAGACATGTTTGAAAAATGCCAAATTCCAAGTGGCTGCTTTGTTTAAATCTCTGATGTAGGAAATCTTTACATTTTAAAACCAGAATCACTTACAGGCAGGATCAAAATTTCGCTCTTGCCATTTAGTGCACAGCTTGCAAGTAATCCAAATACATGGAATACTTGAAACCACCAGGAAAAAATCCTGGGGGATGTTTTCTTTTACTCATATACTGAGATGGAGACCAGCTCATAGGACCATGTTTCTCCTACACACATTCAAACCCTGTTTTAAGGAACATATGACTATCCTGCATACAGAAATAAAACCGAGTTCAGAGTTATCAGGGCGATTCCTGGATTCCTTCTCACCTGTTGTGGCCTGCGAGGCAGCACCCACTTCTGGAAGAGAAGATACTAGACTTAATTCAGCAAGATGCAAACTAACAAGAATGCACTTGGGAAACCACAATTCAGAGTTAATCTCTGGATTCCTCAGGGTCAGCAAGCTCCCCTCAATGAAGGTGGTAGAGCTTCTAGTGAGTAACAGCCTCTGTCATTAGACTACTGTTCCAACATTTAACCTAGAGAGGTCTCTCCCCCAACCCCAGCTCTGGCTTAGATCTGCTGTAGTCCAAGTTATTGGTCTCAATACCAGGGTAACTGGTGAAATTTGCTGACCTATGTGATGCAGAGGAGGTCAGACTAGATGATCTAATGGTATCTTCTGGCTTTAATCTACAAATCCTTCAAAACGCAGTGAATCTCCAACTTTTTCTTCCTATTGGCTTCATAAGAGAGCACCTCTCATGAACCTACCCCTCACTGACCAGGACCCAAAGCCCCCATTGACCAGCTCTCAAGAGGTTTCATTCATTTCAGAAGAAGTCTACAGACCACAGTTTTGAGAAGTGAAGCTCTAAAACAGTGGTCTCCAAACTTTTTTGATTGCGCACCCCATCAGTAAAAATTTTTTGGACATGCACCCAGCCAAACTGTCAAAGCAAAAAAAAAAAAAAAAAAGCACCGCTCGGACTCCCAGCCGAACTGCTGGGGGTGGGGTGGGGTGGGGTGGGGGAAGCAGCACTTCTCCGGCAGCGCTCCTCCTGCCACGCACCCTAAAGGATCCTCTTGTTTAGTTTAAAGAAACCAGAAAACTCTTAAGAATTTATGGTGGCTTTTTGTAATTTCTTAAATTTATCTAATTAATTTTAATTAAAATTGAATACAAAACTATCATACTGATGTTTATTGAGGATTAGATACTGATCCCCTTACTCAGCTTTTATGTTTTGTAGCATCACTGATTGCAATGGGACTGTTCTTAGAGTAAGGTGATAAGCAACATGAGTGAGGGTGTCAAAATTAGGACATAGTAGCTTTTGTTTTAACCGTATCATTAACAACAGGACAGCAGAACAGATTTATGATGAATAGTTTACTTCTGAAATTCACCATTTTGTACTATCAAGTAGAACTGTATTCTTAGAAGCTGTGTTCCTTTCTCAGGTATTTCCTTTGAATCGAAATATACTGCATGATGCGGCAATAAGTTGTCAGCACTGCAAAAATGCAGTCCAAATGTAGCCGAACTGCCGAGGGAGGGGATGAAAAAAAGCTGCTCGGATTCCCAGCCGAACTGCCAAAGCGGGGGGGGGGGAGAGAAGCGGTGCTGCTCCGGCGGTGCTCTCCTGCCGTGCACCCCGAAGGATCCTCTTGCGCACCCCACTTCAGAGACCACTGTTCTAAAAGATGTGCAGGGGCCTGTGTGTCAAGCTGCCATTTCAGCAGCTGTTTGAGACACCTGACAGTATAAAAATGTAATTGTGCAAATATAGTTCCTGAAATGGAAAGTGAGTTGGAAGTGGCTCTTGGATCACAAAGTGCTGCTGGGTTCACACAGTGATGGAAGGGGATGATCTACAAAATCCAGGGAACTTGAAATATTTTTAAGCTTTTTTTTTTTTTTTTTTTTAAACGGTGCTACCAGATGGCCAAGAAAAGGTGTTTAGAAACTTCCCTACGCTTTCCTCTTGCCCTTTTACAGAGAGCCATTTGGACGGCGAGCGCCACTGTGCGTGATTGAAGGCACAAGGCTGAGTGTACCAAAGGCTTACACACCAAAGAGTGACAAGTGCTCTCCCCCCTAGCATAGTGCTACCTTGGGCTTTTAAGAGTGTTTTGTCCAGCCTAGTTTTAGATGTCCCAAGTGATCATGATTACTTTTAAGAAAAACCCTTTCTTCTGAGACTCTTAAAACTGGGATATAACTCGTAGCTATGATAGGCTATTACCCACCAGAGGTGGACTTCATGTCTTGGGATTTAATAGCCATTGCTTCGATGCGGTCATTGAATCTCTCTCTGTCTTCTTTCAGTGTCTTGTACACCTGGAGAGGAGAAAAGTGGATGGCAGTTACTCATCTACCATGTGCATATCACTGCATCAATGTAACATTGTGCTTCAACTCATTGATAGGCTTTTGTCCACTCTGCTCACTCAGAAGAGCCATCAATTAAACAAATGAAGCAAAATGCAGCTCATTGTTAAAAGAGAACACATGCGTGTGTAGGTAAGTCTACAAAATAATGCATGCAGCTGAGGAATCTCAGATTCCTCCATTGTTCTATTCATGAGATGAAGCATCTCCACTGTCTGGGTATATTCCTGATCATGGACTGAGGATTTCTGCAGATGTTTGGGAGTTGGGCTGAAGATTTGTTCCAAGATGGGCTGTATTGTATGGGCCTTGCCACAAAGGCAACACAACCAATACAAAAAGAACGAGGAGTACTTGTGGCATCTTAGAGACTAAAATTTATTTGAGCATAAGCTTTCATGGGCTAAAACCCACTTCATCAGATGCATGCAGTGGAAGATACAATAGGAAAATATATATTATACACAGAGAACATGAAAAAATGGGTGTTGCCATACCAACTGTAACAAGGGAAATTAATTAAGATGCACTAGTAGGTGAGCTATTATCAGCAGAAGAAAAAAAACTTTTGTAGTGATAATCAGGATGGCCCATTTCCAACCGTTGACAAGAAGGTGTGAGTAACAGTAGGGAGGAAAAATTAGCATGGGAAAATAGTTTTACTCTGTGTAATGATCCATCCACTCTCAGTCTTTATTCAAGACTAATTTAATGGTGTCTAGTTTGCAAATTAATTTCAATTCTGCAGTTTCTCATTGGAGTCTGTTTCTGAAGTTTTTTTGTTGGAGTATTGTGACTTTGAGATCTGTAATTGAGTGACCAGTGAGATTGAAGTGTTCTCTGACTGGTTTTTGAACATTATAATTCTTGACGTCAATACAGACTGCCTCTAGGCTCTTTGCAAGGGTAGGCCATGGCAGGGCAAGTGATTGGGTCTGCAGAAAGCTATTCTGGAGCAGAGAAGGAAGACAGCAAGACAGGATGCACACAAAGCTGCAGCAAGAAAAAGCAGACAAAGTAAAGCGGCTCCCAAGCACACAGCAGAGCCTGGACTAGCTGGATAGGGCTCCAAAGCGGCAAGCCAGAGTCTAACTGGGGAAGATGGCAACGACTGCTGAGTAGGACCATTCATATCTATGATGGAGAAGACCCTTGAGCATGGAACAGAGTTAGGAGATGCCAAGAGACAACTGCCTTGTAACCCCCTCATTTTTGTTCTCTATTTGGAAAGAGAAAGGAGAAATTCTGTCTGGAGAACTGCAACATGTACCCTAGGCCAATGGGGTGAAGGAAGAGGACAACAAAGTGATGGTTTTTTGCTTGCTTGTGGAGAGACACTGCTCAGTTAGAGATGGAAGAACACAATGAAACAAAAAAATTCAGTCTTCAGAGGAAGAAATATTCAAGCCTTCCCCAAATACTGTAATGCCTACACATTTAACGCTAGAGACCCAAGTCATCTAAATCAGTCTCGTGACTTACTAACTGTAAAAATCAGCACCACAAAAAGCACAGGTACTGAGAGTTTGACCTTCTACAACAGGAATGATACTGTGATTAAAGAATACTGGTTGAAGCAGCAAAGATGCCCAACTTCAACAGAGCTTTTTGATTCATGGACTTAACAAGGCAAAAACAGAGTATGTCTCTTTCATTTAGGAGAAAACATTGGGTGAAGGCCTGGCAGCATGACTGGCTTGGAACGTGCAATGGTCCCTGTCAGTTAGCACTTGGGAGATACTGAGAGTCTCAAGGAGGGAGAAAATTTTTTTTATAGTTCTTGGAGGAAAGACAAAATCTTCCAGAAAAAGCAGAGATCCAAGGACCTACTTGAGTCCCAAGATAAGGAAAGCTTGTAGGGAATTGAGCCTTGTGTAGGTTAGCACTTAAAGGCATGAGGTTAGCAAGTTTAAATCACACCCCTTTAAATCCTAGTCTAGACAAAGGCCTTGGAGTCTCTGAAATAACTCAACTGTCTTGGCTTAGAAAAGAATCCACATGAGATCTTTTAAATGTCTCTCAGACACTTCTACAATCAGCTGGTAAGATGTCAGTGTCAGCACGTTCATGCAAGGGAACATGGATTTTTGTCAGGAACTTGATACTAAACACCTGGAACCTCTTTCAGCTGAACACCTTTCCCCATGGGGATTTCCTGAGAAGTCAGCCTGGAATATGTGGAGACCTGAGAAAATGATAGCTGAGCACAGGCTGTATTCTGGGAGACTTTTAGTCAGAGAACATATATGGAGTATATATTCCAAACCCAGTTTTCAAAAACTCATGTGCATGGGGAGTGGAAGAGAAAGGGACATTCTGGAAGTGGATCATAGCAAGGTATCTCCCTCCCCCGCCCCGCATCAGATAGCTAATAAATAAAAGGGAAGCAAAGTCTGAAGGTATTGCCTAGCCTTGTGTGATTACGTAAATCCCACATGCACTGCATCTCTCGTAATGCTCTAAGGAAAAGCAACTGCTACAATTTAACATACAATAATTAGACACCATGGTTTGGACCCTTCTCAGAGGGCATTAAAATTGCATACAAACTTGGATCTTTTCAACGTACAATGTGCCAGTCAGGGCAACTAAAGTTGCAACGGCAAAAACCAAATGACACTGAAGACATTTAACAGTTTATTAGCAAAATATTATGCGATCCAAACTCTGTTTAAACTGAAGTTAACAATTCTCTTGAGGTTTTGGCATCTCTCCTACTGCCTAGACAGTTCAAACTTTACTTATCTCCAAGATTAAGCTTTGCATAGTGAAGCAAAGTAAGGTAAAGTCTCAAATGAAATCCAAATGATCTCAACCTTAATGCAGAACATGAATAAAAAGCAGAGGCAGACAAAAGCATATCTCTGGGATAGAAGCAAAATTTCAAGCATAATAGAAGTACTGTTTAAGAATTAGCATAAAACATTTTAAACTGTTACTTGTAATCAGTTGTACAAACCCAAGGTTTGTAAACCTACCTCTGTGTTTTAGAGAGAGGTAGAATAGTGTGAAGTTGAGAAATGAGTTAAAAAGAAAGCATACAACAAATCAAAATCTGACCATTTAGGAAAGCAGATACATATAGGTGCACATATTAGATCCGACCACTTTAGGCACTACCTCTGGATAGGTTTTCCAAAGGGACACTGCTAAGTATATATAATAAAAAAACAAAAGCTACTCTCTTAGCTATTTGACAGAAGTGATTTAATGCTCCTTCTGTAGCATAATTACAAAGGTAGGTAAATGGATTGCCCCCCTTTTTCTAAGGGAGCTTGAAATTGGTGGGTTACTTCCTTATTTGTAAACTTGGAAGGATTAGATCATCAGTAAATGTTGGTAAACGTCAATTTCACCATACATGCAACCAAAGAAAAAGTATTTCCATAGATAACTGAAATATACAGAAAGGCAAAGACAAATGCTGCTTGAGAACTAAGAGTCTGATTTAAGGATATTTACTTTGTATACTTTGTTGTAATGTTGACAACTTGTGTTTTAGCATATATAGTCTTAATTTTTGAATATCAATATCTAGCATTAAGAAAAATATTGTTTGGGCACCTCATAATTTTGCACAACTGAAAATCTGAAATGACAAAAATTGGGGGAAAATGCTTAAAAATATGAATGCATATTATTGGTAAAAATTATAAAAAACGAAAATCAAATTTTGCCAAGCCTATTTATTTGTACACAAGCTCAATAATGTCAGCATAAATCTGGTAATGTGACTCGTTAATTAACTTTGCTTCCCTGCTGACTATGAAGAAAAGCAAAACACACAGTCAGTCCTACACAAGCTCTGGATATTTTGACTTTAGATATTCAGTGTCAAAAGATTAAACTCAGCAGGATGTTTCCCCATCAGAGACTTGAATTGTGTGGACAGATCAAATTTGGAATTGTATACTAATGGACAATGTTCCTTTAAATAAAACCCCAGAGAGGACACTTATCATAGGATTTAGTTAAGTTAATATGACTAACTTGATATTAGACATATGACAGGCACAAAGATTTAAATCATGCCATGGTATCCCCCACCCGCCCACCCACTAAAATGAATTTAGTTCAAGCATCTTACATAAGCTCCTGCCCCAGTGACTGTTCCTCCTACAATTAAGTAGTACACTAGGTTGTTGCCATCTTTCCCAGGAACACCTGTAGACGTTAGAGATCTAGATGGGGGTCTTAGATGATGACACTGCAAAACTGTAGGTGAAGACAGGCAATGAAAGAAAAGAGAAGGAAAGAGTACTGAATATTAATGAGGACACTTCATCACACAGCTCTTGGCAAAGCAGGGTTCATTTTCAGTTACCTTGTTGGTCAAAAGAAGTGTGGCTAATACATATTTATCATTTCAGGACTTAAATACTATGAAAGCCTCTTCCCTTTCTTATGGGCATATTCATTTCAAAGTGAACATAACATCTTCTAACCAGAAAGGCTCTGCTCTGATGCAATGTCTGCTTTCCTGTGTGCAGCTGGGGAAGGAGATGGGTATGTGTCTCTCTCGAGGAAGACCAGTTCACACGCTGAGCTCACTTTATAGTTGGATTCTGATTTTTACTGACGTTTTCCAGCAAGAAAGGAGACTAGGCAGGCAAGCAGCTTACCCCCCAGGCCTCACGCTTAGTCCATGGTTTTTCCACATTAGAACATAGGTCTTACTGTTCCCAGCCCTTTGTTCTAACAACTTTTCCACAGAATTTCCTTGCTAAATAAGCCCTCCTAAAGGAGCACACAATTTAACATGTGGTTCTACTCCCCAAGGAAGCTTTTCACATTCAGGAAGTTG